>NC_092333.1:470782500-471455625 GCF_046630445.1 Rutidosis leptorrhynchoides | reverse complement strand
ATAAGTCCTTCATATTGCACACATAAAATCCTTATGGAAGAAGGTCATAAAACGTATGTGCAACGCCAACGAAGACTAAATCCTAATATGCAAGATGTAGTTAAAAAAGAGATTATTAAACTGCTAGATGCAGGTTTAATTTATCCAATTTTTGATAGTCCATGGGTAAGCCCAGTTCAATGCGTGCCTAAGAAGGGTGGCATGACTGTCATTACAAATGAGAAAAATGAGCTTATTCCTACTAGGACTGTAACAGGATGGCGTGTATGTATTGATTATAGAAAATTAAATGACGCCACCAGAAAAGATCACTTTCCCTTACCTTTCATAGATCAAATGTTGGAAAGATTAGCCGGAAATAGTTACTATTGTTTTCTAGATGGATTTTTCGGATATTTTCAAATTCCAATATCACCTGAAGATCAAGAGAAAACCACATTCACGTGCCCTTATGGTACTTTTGTTTACAAACGCATGCCATTTGGACTTTGCAACACCCCTGCAACCTTTCAAAGGTGTATGATGGCGATTTTTCACGACATGATAGAAGAATGCATGGAAGTTTTCATGGATGACTTTTCAGTCTTCGGTGATACATTTGAATCATGTCTAGTTAATCTTGAACGAATGCTTATTAGATGCGAACAATCAAATCTAGTACTTAATTGGGAGAAATGCCATTTCATGGTTAAAGAAGGCATCGTTCTTGGACATAAAATTTCAAAAGAAGGAATTGAAGTGGATAGAGCTAAAGTAGATGTAATTGCTAAACTTCCACATCCCACCAATGTTAGAGGAGTTAGGAGTTTTCTAGGGCATGCCGGTTTTTACCGAAGTTTCATAAAAGATTTTTCTAAAATTGCCACTCCTATGAATAAACTCCTAGAAAAGGATGCTCCATTCATCTTTTCAGATGAGTGTATCAAATCTTTTAATATTCTTAAAGAAAAACTCACTAATGCACCGATCATGATAAAACCAAATTGGAATCTACCATTTGAACTAATGTGCGATGCAAGTGATTTTGCAATGGGAGCCGTTTTAGGACAAAGGATTGAAAAACGATTTCAACCTATATATTATGCTAGTAAGACGTTACAAGGAGCACAAACAAACTATACAACTACTGAAAAAGAACTCCTTGCTATTGTCTTTGCTTTTGACAAATTTCGATCATATCTCGTTCTAGCAAAAACGGTGGTCTATACCGACCATTCTGCTCTTAGATACCTATTTTCGAAACAAGATGCTAAACTAAGATTAATCTGTTAGATCTTACTCTTACAAGAGTTTGATATTGAAATTCGAGATAAAAGAGGGGCAGAAAATCTCGCCGCTGATCATCTTTCTCGTCTTGAAAATCCTGAGTTAGAAGTTCTAAATGAATCGGCCATACAAGACAACTTTCCTGATGAATACCTATTGAAGATAGATTATAAAGAAATTCCATGGTTTGCAGACTATGCAAAATACTTAGTTTGTGGATCACCAAAGACGAAAGAAATTCTTCAGTGATATAAAACACTATTTTTGGGAAGATCCACATCTGTTTAAAAGTTGTCGAGATGGAATAATACGCCGATGTATATTTGGAGATGAAGCTAGTAAAATTTTAAACCATTGTCACACAGGACCAACTGGAGGGCATTATGGGCCTCAACTAACAGCAAGAAAAGTTTATGATGCTGGATTCTATTGGCCTACAATTTACAAAGACGCACACCTTCTTTGCAAATCCTGTGATGCTTGTCAAAGGGCCGGAAAAATAAGTCAACGTGATGAAATGCCACAAAATGTCATCCAAGTATGTGAAGTATTTGACATTTGGGGTATTGACTTTATGGGTCCATTTCCAAAATCTCATAATAATCTATATATACTCGTAGCCATTGATTATGTATCTAAATGGGCGGAAGCACAAGCTCTCCCAACTAACGATGCACGAGTTGTAGTCAACTTTTTAAAACGTCTTTTTGCAAGGTTTGGAACACCGAAAGCTTTAATAAGTGATCGGGGTACTCATTTCTGTAATAATCAACTTGAGAAAGTTCTTAAAAGATATGGAGTAACTCATAAAATCTCCACCGCATATCATCCACAAACAAGTGGACAAGTTGAAAATACCAACCGAGCTTTAAAACGTATTCTAGAGAAAACCGTAGGATCAAATCCGAAGGAATGGTCCATTAAATTGGAGGATGCACACTGGGCTTTTAGAACAGCCTACAAAACTCCAATTAGAACCACACCTTTTAGACTTGTTTATGGAAAAGCATGTCATCTTCCAGTAGAAATTGAACACAAAGCATTTTGGGCTTTGAAGACATGTAATCTTGATTTACATGAAGCTGGACGTCTACGATTAAGTCAACTAAATGAATTAGAAGAATTAAGACATGAAGCATACGAGAATTCGTTAATCTATAAAGAAAGAACGAAGAAATGGCATGATAAAAGAATCAGAAGTTCAAAAGAATTTAAAGAAGGAGACAGAGTTCTTCTTTTCAATTCACGATTCAAGCTATTTCCTGGAAAATTGAAATCAAGATGGTCTGGACCATTCATAGTCAAAAGAGTTTTCCCATACGGAACGATAGAATTAATAAATTCAAATGGGATTGAATTTAAAGTTAATGGTCACAGAGTTAAACATTACATACATGGTCCGATGGAAGTCGACAACGAAGTTAATCACAATTTTGACACCACAGCTAGCTAAGTGTGGGGAGAATCAAGTCTTTAAAGGATAATACGTATTTCTGTTAGAGTTAGATTGTCTGTTTTCGTGTAGTTCTCAAAAATGGAACCCGAATGGTCTTTCCCTAGCAGACCCTAAAGAACTAGTCTTCTCCCCCCATTCTGAATTTTTATTTTTTTTAGGTTTTTACAAAATGAAGACTGCCTGTGAACTAAACCATGGTCTAATGCTACACGCTTTGATCACTAAACGTAATAATGACACACTACCGAGTGAAATAGTATCAGTAATCAGAGAAAGAATGGACGGAGTTAGAAAAGAATCCAGATGCGAAGATAATAAGTTACAATTTGGTAAAGGAAAATCAAAATCCGCAGCAAAAAGAAGAGCACGACACCTAGAACGATGTCACAAATGCGGAAAATGGTCACATGGAGGTAAATGTTCAAATAATCAAACCTATTCAAATACCGAATTTGTTACTTTATGCAGAGACGGACCGTTCATATGTTTAGAAGAAAAGACACTGAATGCTCGAGGTTACGCCTATGTAGCCATGGAAAACTAATTAAACCGACTATCTTATGAATGGGATAGATCATATAACTAAGAAATCTATTTCACAGGTATGTCTGTACATTTTTTATTTTTATTTTTTTTAACCTTTTGATAATAAACGCTAATTTGTTCGCTATAAAGTATTAAATTGGTATTAAATAAAATTAGGTTTGGTGACCGAAATTATTGATATCATTCAAAAATTTATTACATCACTGCGAAATTTAACGTTTATTCTTAAGGTATAAATATCTTTAATCAATCAATCCAAAATATTTTAAAAATTCGTCATGAGTTAAATTAGGTCTTGGAACCGAAATTGCTTTACCGAAAAGAGGGGCGCATATTTTTGATAATATTTGATTGATTAAAGTGGGATAAAAAGCCAAAAAGATTTTTAATTTTATTTTTACCATGTTTTTAAAATTAATATTTAAATCTTAAATTAATATTGTAAACTTTGTAAAAACAATATATTTAAAATTGTAAATATTTGAAAAATTAATATAAGTTTGGTGTGAATTTATAATATGAATTTTTAAATTAAGTTTGGTGTGAATTTTTAATTTTTAAAATATAAATTTTTAATTTTATGCATTTCAAATTTTAAGTTTGGTGTGAATTTTTAATATTAATTTTGAATTTTATTTTTAAGTTATGTGAATTTAAATACAAAAATTTACTTTATCTCATTAAGTTAAAAATACGATTTTTAAAATTCGTCGTAAGTTGAAGACTAGGTCTTTGAACCGAAATTGCTTTACCCAAGGGAGGGACGAGAACTTTTATTATCACTATTTTTAATCTTATTGAAGTAAGGTATACAAAAAAAAAAAAATTTAAAAACCCAAAAATCTAAGCTTTTAAAACAATCGCTTGAAAAAGAAAAATTTTAAAATTTTGTCAAAGGACGGACTAGGACATCGATCCGAAACGACCTCGTCCTAAGAAAAAGGGAAACAAAATTTTAAAAATTAATCACTTAATTGTTTTATAAGTTAATTTAAAAAAAAAAAAGCTGAAAACACTGTACCCGGACCCCCATGCGATCGCATGGGTTTTACACTTCAACTCCATGCGATCGCATGGAGCTGAAATCCAGGCCAAAAACAAATACAGCAGCGAGTTCTGCTCTTCACCACAACACACACACATTCACGAACCAACTTCAAAAATTCACCAATTTTCGCCATTTTTCCACCGTAATTCGTCATTTTTCTTGCTCTAATCATGCCTAGATTCTCATTCTTCAGCAAATTGGTAAAAATTACACCCCTAAACTCTATAAATTCCTAGTTTTTGTGATAATTACCAATTTTTTACCTAATGCAATTTTGTTAATTTCTAGTGTAATTTGTAGTGACCCGAACTTTTCCATGTTTATATATATTAATTGAGATTGATGTTTACATGATTAAATGTTTCCAACATGTTAAGCAATCAAACTTGTTAAGACTTGATTAATTGAAATAGGTTTCATATAGACAATTGACCACCCAAGTTGACCGGTGATTCACGAACGTTAAAACTTGTAAAAAAACTATATGATGACATATATATGGTTATATATATAGTTAACATGATATTATGATAAGTAAACATATCATTAATTATATTAACAATGAACTACATATGTAAAAACAAGACTACTAACTTAATGATTTTGAAACGAGACATATATGTAACGTTTATCGTTGTAACGACATTTAATGTATATATATCATATTAAGAGATATTCGTACATCATAATATCATGATAATATAATAATTTAAAATCTCTTTTGATATTATAAACATTGGGTTAACAACATTTAACAAGATCGTTAACCTAAAGGTTTCAAAACAACACTTACATGTAACGACTAACGATGACTTAACGACTCAGTTAAAATGTATATACATGTAGTGTTTTAATATGTATTTATACACTTTTGAAAGACTTCAATACACTTATCAAAATACTTCTACTTAACAAAAATGCTTACAATTACATTCTCGTTCAGTTTCATCAACAATTCTACTCGTATGCACCCGTATTCGTACTCGTACAATACACAGCTTTTAGATGTATGTACTATTGGTATATACACTCCAATGATCAGCTCTTAGCAGCCCATGTGAGTCACCTAACACATGTGGGAACCATCATTTGGCAACTAGCATGAAATATCTCATAAGATTACAAAAATATGAGTAATCATTCATGACTTATTTACATGAAAACAAAATTACATATCCTTTATATCTAATCCATACACCAACGATCAAAAACACCTACAAACACTTTCATTCTTCAATTTTCTTCATCTAATTGAACTCTCTCAAGTTCTATCTTCAAGTTCTAAGTGTTCTTCATAAATTCCAAAAGTTCTAGTTTCATAAAATCAAGAATACTTTCAAGTTTGCTAGCTCACTTCCAATCTTGTAAGGTGATCATCCAACCTCAAGAAATCTTTGTTTGTTACAGTAGGTTATCATTCTAATACAAGGTAATAATCATATTCAAACTTTGGTTCAATTTCTATAACTATAACAATCTTATTTCAAGTGATGATCTTACTTGAACTTGTTTTCGTGTCATGATTTTGCTTCAAGAACTTTGAGCCATCCAAGGATCCATTGAAGCTAGATCCATTTTTCTCTTTTCCAGTAGGTTCATCCAAGGAACTTAAGGTAGTAATGATGTTCATAACATCATTCGATTCATACATATAAAGCTATCTTATTCGAAGGTATAAACTTGTAATCACTAGAACATAGTTTAGTTAATTCTAAACTTGTTCGCAAACAAAAGTTAATCCTTCTAACTTGACTTTTAAAATCAACTAAACACATGTTCTATATCTATATGATATGCTAACTTAATGATTTAAAACCTGGAAACACGAAAAACACCGTAAAACCGGATTTACGCCGTCGTAGTAACACCGCGGGCTGTTTTGGGTTAGTTAATTAAAAACTATGATAAACTTTGATTTAAAAGTTGTTATTCTGAGAAAATGATTTTTATTATGAACATGAAACTATATCCAAAAATTATGGTTAAACTCAAAGTGGAAGTATGTTTTCTAAAATGGTCATCTAGACGTCGTTCTTTCGACTGAAATGACTACCTTTACAAAAACGACTTGTAACTTATTTTTCCGACTAGAAACCTATACTTTTTTTGTTTAGATTCATAAAATAGAGTTCAATATGAAACCATAGCAATTTGATTCACTCAAAACGGATTTAAAATGAAGAAGTTATGGGTAAAACAAGATTGGATAATTTTTCTCATTTTAGCTACGTGAAAATTGGTAACAAATCTATTCCAACCATAACTTAATCAACTTGTATTATATATTATGTAATCTTGAGATACCATAGACACGTATACAATGTTTCGACCTATCATGTCGACACATCTATATATATTTCGGAACAACCATAGACACTCTATATGTGAATGTTGGAGTTAGCTATACAGGGTTGAGGTTGATTCCAAAATATATATAGTTTGAGTTGTGATCAATACTGAGATACGTATACACTGGGTCGTGGATTGATTCAAGATAATATTTATCGATTTATTTCTGTACATCTAACTGTGGACAACTAGTTGTAGGTTACTAACGAGGACAGCTGACTTAATAAACTTAAAACATCAAAATATATTAAAAGTGTTGTAAATATATTTTGAACATACTTTGATATATATGTATATATTGTTATAGGTTCGTGAATCAACCAGTGGCCAAGTCTTACTTCCCGACGAAGTAAAAATCTGTGAAAGTGAGTTATAGTCCCACTTTTAAAATCTAATATTTTTGGGATGAGAATACATGCAGGTTTTATAAATGATTTACAAAATAGACACAAGTACGTGAAACTACATTCTATGGTTGAATTATCGAAATCGAATATGCCCCTTTTTATTAAGTATGGTAATCTAAGAATTAGGGAACAGACACCCTAATTGACGCGAATCCTAAAGATAGATCTATTGGGCCTAACAAACCCCATCCAAAGTACCGGATGCTTTAGTACTTCGAAATTTATATCATATCCGAAGGGTGTCCCGGAATGATGGGGATATTCTTATATATGCATCTTGTTATTGTCGGTTACCAGGTGTTCACCATATGAATGATTTTTATCTCTATGTATGGGATGTGTATTGAAATATGAAATCTTGTGGTCTATTGTTACGATTTGATATATATAGGTTAAACCTATAACTCACCAACATTTTTGTTGACGTTTTAAGCATGTTTATTCTCAGGTGATTATTAAGAGCTTCCGCTGTCGCATACTTAAATAAGGACAAGATTTGGAGTCCATGCTTGTATGATATTGTGTAAAAACTGCATTCAAGAAACTTATTTTGTTGTAACATATTTGTATTGTAAACCATTATGTAATGGTCGTGTGTAAACAGGATATTTTAGATTATCATTATTTGATAATCTACGTAAAGCTTTTTAAACCTTTATTGATGAAATAAAGGTTATGGTTTGTTTAAAAATGAATGCAGTCTTTGAAAAACGTCTCATATAGAGGTCAAAACCTCGCAACGAAATCAATTAATATGGAACGTTTTTAATCAATAAGAACGGGACATTTCAGTTGGTATCCGAGCGTTGGTCTTAGAGAACCAGAAAATTTGCATTAGTGTGTCTTATCGAGTTTGTTAGGATGCATTAGTGAGTCTGGACTTCGACCGTGTTTTCTTTAAAAATGATTGCTTAACATTTTTGTTGGAAACTATATATTTTTAACATATGAATATTATGTGATATATTAATCTCTTAACGTGTTTGATATTATGTGATAGATGTCTACCTCTAGAACAAGTCCCATTGACTCACCTAATAATAATGAAGAGTCAAATGTAAATTGGAATGATTTGTGGACTGATTCACAAGTTCCCGAAGAGGAACCGGAAGAAGAGTCGGAACCGGAAGAAGAATCGGAACCGGAAGAAGAATCGGAACCGGATGAAGAAATAGAACCGGTGGGGGAAATAATAAAACGGTTAAGTAAAAGAAAATCCTCAACCAACCGACCAAAGTTAATTATGGTCAATGGTGTTTCCGCCAAGGAAGCAAAATATTGGGAGGATTACCAATTCTCCGATGAATCGGATTTCGACGAGAATTCCGATGATGTTATAGAAATTACCCCAACTGAATTTAAAAAGGAAAAAGAAAATAATAAGGGAAAGGGCATAAAAATAGAGAAATCTAATTCCAACCCCGATGAACTTTATATGTATCGTCAACCCCCGAAGTCCTTAAGTTGTAACAATGACCCGGGAACCTCTAAACCACCAGGTTTTTCTAAACCAATGTGGACAACGACGGCTCGTATTAGGGGAACATCATATATCCCTAGAAACTTGGCAAAACGAACCAAAACCGAAGAAGAAGAAACGAGCGAGTCGGAATAAGATAGTTGTATTCGTGTGGTGTAATATATGGAATATAGTGTTCTTATGCTTTATGATATATGTAAAAATTGCTTGTATTAATAAGTATTTTTTTTATGAATCTAACTCTTGTCTATTTTACAGTTTAAAAACACAAAATGGATAGACAACCCAATATTTTAAGAGACCTACCCGGAGACATGATTGATGAAATCTTGTCTAGAGTCGGCCAGAATTCTTCGGCACAACTATTTAAGGCGAGATCAGTTTGTAAGACATTCGAAGAACGTTCCAAGAATGTCTTGGTTTATAAGAGACTTTCGTTTGAAAGATGGGGGATATCACATTGGGAAACCCATAAGTTACGATGTGTTTACTTTGACGCATATATTGCGGGGAACCCAAATGCTATTTTACGCAACGGGTTAAGAAATTATTTTGACTCAATATATCCGAATATTGGACTTCGTGATTTAGAAAAAGCGGCTAACATGCAACATAAAGAAGCATGTTATGCTTACGGATTAGTAATGTTCGCTTCTCACCAAAGTGAGAACAAGAACATCGGGCTACAACTATTAAACAAAACGTTTCCACAAGTGACGGAGTCGGTAATTGGGGTAAGAAATGAGGTTTTTAGATTATTACGGGACTGTTGGACATTACGTAACCCTCGTCCCTTTGATGACGTTACAACACACTGTCTTATCAACGGCCATAACGGTTATGTTGCACAAGACCAAGGATGGGAAGTAGTCCTAGTAAAACCAGAATGCATGACTTGTTTCTGGACGTATGAATTACGTGTCTTTATTGCCTTTGCCGAACGACTTGTGTACTAGCTAGAATTGTCTTCACAACTATCTTGTATCAAAGTTATTGTGTGCTATATTTCATGCTTTATGTAAAATAAGCGGTATTGTAAGTTTGTAAAATATTGTATAAAAGTTTGAACGCGAAATATTATTACAATCAGTTTTTCATATAGAATTGTAGTAGTTGAATTGTATATTAGCTACTAAGTATGAACTTAACGGGTAGGTACTACCCGAATTTAAACTTACAAAACGCTAATATGAAGAAAAAGCTTTTATAAATGAGTTCATATTATGCTACGAAATACTATTAACTACTCTTAATATTCTGTATGATTAACTTGTTCCATTTAACTATTTTGAAGGAAATGGCACCGACTACTCGACACACCGTGAATATGAATGAAGAGGAATTCCGTACTTTTCTAGCTTCAAACATAGCCGCAGTACAGGCTGCGCTACATACCAACAATAACCTTGGATCTAGCAGTACAGGAAATCGTGTAGGATGCACCTACAAAGAATTCACTGCCTGCAAACCTTTGGAATTTGATGGAACCGAAGGACCGATCGGATTGAAACGGTGGACCGAGAAGGTTGAATCGGTGTTTGCCATAAGTAAGTGTACTGAAGAGGACAAAGTGAAGTACGCTACGCATACCTTCACAGGTTCTGCGTTAACATGGTGGAATACCTATCTAGAGTAAGTGGGACAAGATGATGCTTACGCACTACCGTGGTCAGCATTCAAGCACTTGATGAACGAGAAGTACCGTCCCAGAACCGAGGTCAATAAGCTCAAGACAGAACTTAGAGGGTTACGAACCCAAGGATTTGATATTACCACGTACGAAAGACGATTCACAGAATTGTGCCTATTGTGTCCGGGAGCATTCGAAGATGAGGAAGAGAAGATCGACGCGTTTGTGAAAGGATTACCGGAAAGAATCCAAGAAGATATAAGTTCACACGAGCCCGCCTCCATACAACAGGCATGTAGAATGGCTCACAAACTAGTGAACCAGATTGAAGAAAGAATTAAAGAACAGACTGCTGAAGAGGCCAATGTGAAGCAAGTCAAAAGAAAGTGGGAGGAAAACGGTGATAAGAATCACCAATACAACAACAACAGCAATTACAACAATAATCGCAACAATTATCCCAACAATCGCAACATCAATCGCAACTACAACAAACGGCCCAACAACAACAACAACAACAACAACAACAACTACAACAATCATCCCAACAACAATAATAACCGCAACAACAACAACAATCAGAAGCAACTATGCCAAAGGTGTGAAAAGAATCACTCGGGGTTCTGCACCAAATTTTGCAACAAGTGTAAAAGAAATGGTCATAGCGCAGCGAAGTGTGAGGTCTACGGACCAGGGGTTAATAGAACGAAAGGAACAAATGGTGTCGGAACGAGTAATGGCAGAGCAAGTAGTGTCGGAGCAAGTTATGCCAATGTAGTTTGTTATAAATGTGGAAAACCAGGCCACATTATTAGAAATTGCCCGAACCAGGAGAACACGAATGGACAAGGCCGTGGAAGAGTTTTCAATATTAATGCGGTAGAGGCACAGGAAGACCCGGAGCTTGTTACGGGTACGTTTCTTATTGACAATAAATCTGCTTACGTTTTATTTGATTCGGGTGCGGATAGAAGCTATATGAGTAGAGATTTTTGTGCTAAATTAAGTTGTCCATTGACGCCTTTGGATAGTAAATTTTTACTCGAATTAGCAAATGGTAAATTAATTTCAGCAGATAATATATGTCGGAATCGAGAAATTAAACTGGTTAGCGAAACATTTAAGATTGATTTGATACCAGTAGAGTTAGGGAGTTTTGATGTGATAATCGGTATGGACTGGTTGAAAGAAGTGAAAGCGGAGATCGTTTGTTACAAAAATGCAATTCGCATTATACGAGAAAAAGGAAAACCCTTAATGGTGTACGGAGAAAAGGGCAACACGAAGCTACGTCTTATTAGTAATTTGAAGGCACAAAAACTAATAAGAAAAGGTTGCTATGCTGTTCTAGCACACGTCGAGAAAGTACAAACTGAAGAAAAGAGCATCAATGATGTTCCCATTGCAAAAGAATTTCCCGATGTATTTCCGAAAGAATTACCGGGATTACCCCCACATCGATCCGTTGAATTTCAAATAGATCTTGTACCAGGAGCTGCACCAATAGCTCGTGCTCCTTACAGACTCGCACCCAGCGAGATGAAAGAACTGCAAAGCCAATTACAAGAACTTTTAGAGCGTGGTTTCATTCGACCAAGCACATCACCGTGGGGAGCTCCTGTTTTGTTTGTCAAGAAGAAAGATGGTACATTCAGGTTGTGTATCGACTACCGAGAGTTGAACAAACTTACCATCAAGAACCGCTACCCACTACCGAGAATCGACGACTTATTTGATCAACTACAAGGCTCGTCTGTTTATTCAAAGATTGACTTACGTTCCGGGTATCATCAAATGCGGGTGAAAGAAGATGATATTCCAAAGACTGCTTTCAGAACACGTTACGGTCATTACGAGTTTATGGTCATGCCGTTTGGTTTAACTAATGCACCAGCTGTGTTCATGGACCTTATGAACCGAGTGTGTGGACCATACCTTGACAAGTTTGTCATTGTTTTCATTGATGACATACTTATTTACTCAAAGAATGACCAAGAACACGGTGAACATTTGAGAAAGGTGTTAGAAGTATTGAGGAAGGAAGAATTGTACGCTAAGTTTTCAAAGTGTGCATTTTGGTTGGAAGAAGTTCAATTCCTCGGTCACATAGTGAACAAAGAAGGTATTAAGGTGGATCCGGCAAAGATAGAAACTGTTGAAAAGTGGGAAACCCCGAAAACTCCGAAACACATACGCCAGTTTTTAGGACTAGCTGGTTACTACAGAAGGTTCATCCAAGACTTTTCCAGAATAGCAAAACCCTTGACTGCATTAACGCATAAAGGGAAGAAATTTGAATGGAATGATGAACAAGAGAAAGCGTTTCAGTTATTGAAGAAAAAGCTAACTACGGCACCTATATTGTCATTGCCTGAAGGGAATGATGATTTTGTGATTTATTGTGACGCATCAAAGCAAGGTCTCGGTTGTGTATTAATGCAACGAACGAAGGTGATTGCTTATGCGTCTAGACAATTGAAGATTCACGAACAAAATTATACGACGCATGATTTGGAATTAGGCGCGGTTGTTTTTGCATTAAAGACTTGGAGGCACTACTTATATGGGGTCAAAAGTATTATATATACCGACCACAAAAGTCTTCAACACATATTTAATCAGAAACAACTGAATATGAGGCAGCGTAGGTGGATTGAATTATTGAATAATTACGATTTTGAGATTCGTTACCACCCGGGGAAGGCAAATGTGGTAGCCGATGCCTTGAGCAGGAAGGATAGAGAACCCATTCGAGTAAAATCTATGAATATAATGATTCATAATAACATTACTACTCAAATAAAGGAGGCGCAACAAGGAGTTTTAAAATAGGGAAATTTAAAGGATGAAATACCCAAAGGATCGGAGAAGCATCTTAATATTCGGGAAGACGGAACCCGGTATAGGGCTGAAAGGATTTGGGTACCAAAATTTGGAGATATGAGAGAAATGGTACTTAGAGAAGCTCATAAAACCAGATACTCAATACATCCTGGAACGGGGAAGATGTACAAGGATCTCAAGAAACATTTTTGGTGGCCGGGTATGAAAGCCGATGTTGCTAAATACGTAGGAGAATGTTTGACGTGTTCTAAGGTCAAAGCTGAGCATCAGAAACCATCAGGTCTACTTCAACAACCCGAAATCCCGGAATGGAAATGGGAAAACATTACCATGGATTTCATCACTAAATTGCCAAGGACTGCAAGTGGTTTTGATACTATTTGGGTAATAGTTGATCGTCTCACCAAATCAGCACACTTCCTACCAATAAGAGAAGATGACAAGATGGAGAAGTTAGCACGACTGTATTTGAAGGAAGTCATCTCCAGACATGGAATACCAATCTCTATTATCTCTGATAGGGATGGCAGATTTATTTCAAGATTCTGGCAGACATTACAGCAAGCATTAGGAACTCGTCTAGACATGAGTACTGCCTATCATCCACAAACTGATGGGCAGAGCGAAAGGACGATACAAACGCTTGAAGACATGCTACGAGCATGTGTTATTGATTTCGGAAACAGTTGGGATCGACATCTACCGTTAGCAGAATTTTCCTACAACAACAGCTACCATTCAAGCATTGAGATGGCGCCGTTTGAAGCACTTTATGGTAGAAAGTGCAGGTCTCCGATTTGTTGGAGTGAGGTGGGGGATAGACAGATTACGGGTCCGGAGATTATACAAGAAACTACCGAGAAGATCATCCAAATTCAACAACGGTTGAAAACCGCCCAAAGTCGACAAAAGAGCTACGCTGACATTAAAAGAAAAGATATAGAATTTGAAATTGGAGAGATGGTCATGCTTAAAGTTTCACCTTGGAAAGGCGTTGTTCGATTTGGTAAACGAGGGAAATTAAATCCAAGGTATATTGGACCATTCAAGATTATTGATCGTGTCGGACCAGTAGCTTACCGACTTGAGTTACCTCAACAACTCGCGGCTGTACATAACACTTTCCACGTCTCGAATTTGAAGAAATGTTTTGCTAAAGAAGATCTCACTATTCCGTTAGATGAAATCCAAATCAACGAAAAACTCCAATTCATCGAAGAACCCGTCGAAATAATGGATCGTGAGGTTAAAAGACTTAAGCAAAACAAGATACCAATTGTTAAGGTTCGATGGAATGCTCGTAGAGGACCCGAGTTCACCTGGGAGCGTGAAGATCAGATGAAGAAGAAATACCCGCATCTATTTCCAGAAGATTCGTCAACACCTTCAACAGCTTAAAATTTCGGGACGAAATTTATTTAACGGGTAGGTACTGTAGTGACCCGAACTTTTCCATGTTTATATATATTAATTGAGATTGATGTTTACATGATTAAATGTTTCCAACATGTTAAGCAATCAAACTTGTTAAGACTTGATTAATTGAAATAGGTTTCATATAGACAATTGACCACCCAAGTTGACCGGTGATTCACGAACGTTAAAACTTGTAAAAAAACTATATGATGACATATATATGGTTATATATATAGTTAACATGATATTATGATAAGTAAACATATCATTAATTATATTAACAATGAACTACATATGTAAAAACAAGACTACTAACTTAATGATTTTGAAACGAGACATATATGTAACGTTTATCGTTGTAACGACATTTAATGTATATATATCATATTAAGAGATATTCGTACATCATAATATCATGATAATATAATAATTTAAAATCTCTTTTGATATTATAAACATTGGGTTAACAACATTTAACAAGATCGTTAACCTAAAGGTTTCAAAACAACACTTACATGTAACGACTAACGATGACTTAACGACTCAGTTAAAATGTATATACATGTAGTGTTTTAATATGTATTTATACACTTTTGAAAGACTTCAATACACTTATCAAAATACTTCTACTTAACAAAAATGCTTACAATTACATTCTCGTTCAGTTTCATCAACAATTCTACTCGTATGCACCCGTATTCGTACTCGTACAATACACAGCTTTTAGATGTATGTACTATTGGTATATACACTCCAATGATCAGCTCTTAGCAGCCCATGTGAGTCACCTAACACATGTGGGAACCATCATTTGGCAACTAGCATGAAATATCTCATAAGATTACAAAAATATGAGTAATCATTCATGACTTATTTACATGAAAACAAAATTACATATCCTTTATATCTAATCCATACACCAACGACCAAAAACACCTACAAACACTTTCATTCTTCAATTTTCTTCATCTAATTGAACTCTCTCAAGTTCTATCTTCAAGTTCTAAGTGTTCTTCATAAATTCCAAAAGTTCTAGTTTCATAAAATCAAGAATACTTTCAAGTTTGCTAGCTCACTTCCAATCTTGTAAGGTGATCATCCAACCTCAAGAAATCTTTGTTTGTTACAGTAGGTTATCATTCTAATACAAGGTAATAATCATATTCAAACTTTGGTTCAATTTCTATAACTATAACAATCTTATTTCAAGTGATGATCTTACTTGAACTTGTTTTCGTGTCATGATTTTGCTTCAAGAACTTTGAGCCATCCAAGGATCCATTGAAGCTAGATCCATTTTTCTCTTTTCCAGTAGGTTCATCCAAGGAACTTAAGGTAGTAATGATGTTCATAACATCATTCGATTCATACATATAAAGCTATCTTATTCGAAGGTTTAAACTTGTAATCACTAGAACATAGTTTAGTTAATTCTAAACTTGTTCGCAAACAAAAGTTAATCCTTCTAACTTGACTTTTAAAATCAACTAAACACATGTTCTATATCTATATGATATGCTAACTTAATGATTTAAAACCTGGAAACACGAAAAACACCGTAAAACCGGATTTACGCCGTCGTAGTAACACCGCGGGCTGTTTTGGGTTAGTTAATTAAAAACTATGATAAACTTTGATTTAAAAGTTGTTATTCTGAGAAAATGATTTTTATTATGAACATGAAACTATATCCAAAAATTATGGTTAAACTCAAAGTGGAAGTATGTTTTCTAAAATGGTCATCTAGACGTCGTTCTTTCGACTGAAATGACTACCTTTACAAAAACGACTTGTAACTTATTTTTCCGACTAGAAACCTATACTTTTTTTGTTTAGATTCATAAAATAGAGTTCAATATGAAACCATAGCAATTTGATTCACTCAAAACGGATTTAAAATGAAGAAGTTATGGGTAAAACAAGATTGGATAATTTTTCTCATTTTAGCTACGTGAAAATTGGTAACAAATCTATTCCAACCATAACTTAATCAACTTGTATTATATATTATGTAATCTTGAGATACCATAGACACGTATACAATGTTTCGACCTATCATGTCGACACATCTATATATATTTCGGAACAACCATAGACACTCTATATGTGAATGTTGGAGTTAGCTATACAGGGTTGAGGTTGATTCCAAAATATATATAGTTTGAGTTGTGATCAATACTGAGATACGTATACACTGGGTCGTGGATTGATTCAAGATAATATTTATCGATTTATTTCTGTACATCTAACTGTGGACAACTAGTTGTAGGTTACTAACGAGGACAGCTGACTTAATAAACTTAAAACATCAAAATATATTAAAAGTGTTGTAAATATATTTTGAACATACTTTGATATATATGTATATATTGTTATAGGTTCGTGAATCAACCAGTGGCCAAGTCTTACTTCCCGACGAAGTAAAAATCTGTGAAAGTGAGTTATAGTCCCACTTTTAAAATCTAATATTTTTGGGATGAGAATACATGCAGGTTTTATAAATGATTTACAAAATAGACACAAGTACGTGAAACTACATTCTATGGTTGAATTATCGAAATCGAATATGCCCCTTTTTATTAAGTCTGGTAATCTAAGAATTAGGGAACAGACACCCTAATTGACGCGAATCCTAAAGATAGATCTATTGGGCCTAACAAACCCCATCCAAAGTACCGGATGCTTTAGTACTTCGAAATTTATATCATATCCGAAGGGTGTCCCGGAATGATGGGGATATTCTTATATATGCATCTTGTTATTGTCGGTTACCAGGTGTTCACCATATGAATGATTTTTATCTCTATGTATGGGATGTGTATTGAAATATGAAATCTTGTGGTCTATTGTTACGATTTGATATATATAGGTTAAACCTATAACTCACCAACATTTTTGTTGACGTTTTAAGCATGTTTATTCTCAGGTGATTATTAAGAGCTTCCGCTGTCGCATACTTAAATAAGGACAAGATTTGGAGTCCATGCTTGTATGATATTGTGTAAAAACTGCATTCAAGAAACTTATTTTGTTGTAACATATTTGTATTGTAAACCATTATGTAATGGTCGTGTGTAAACAGGATATTTTAGATTATCATTATTTGATAATCTACGTAAAGCTTTTTAAACCTTTATTGATGAAATAAAGGTTATGGTTTGTTTAAAAATGAATGCAGTCTTTGAAAAACGTCTCATATAGAGGTCAAAACCTCGCAACGAAATCAATTAATATGGAACGTTTTTAATCAATAAGAACGGGACATTTCATAATTAGTGTTAAATTGTTAGTATTTTATGCATGTATAACCTAGATTGATGCTATTTAACATGATTTGAAGCCAAAAACTTCAAAATTTTTAGAAATCTAGGGTTTGTGTTCTTGAGCAATTTGGGGCTTTTTGATATAAACAGGTTATGGCCGATTTTTGTCATGAATTATTGCTAAATTGAGTAGTGTAGCATGTTTAGATAGTTAAATGATCCAAACAATGATCCTAAACATAATTTTTGGAGATTAAAGTGGACTTTTTAAGTCCAAAATTCATGAACTTGATTAATTTGATATATTTGCCATTTGAGACTTGTTTAATTATTAGTAATGACTATTTTGACATGTTATTTGAGTTAAATGCTTATGAGTTTTGTATACATTTTCATATGTGCTTATTTGAAAAGTGTAGAATTGTGAAAAATTGTGAAAATGTATATAAGTTTAATTTTGATTTAACATGTTATAGTGATTGTTTTAAGTTGTTATTTTGCTAACACTAATGCATATTTGGATGCACAAATTTTGTGTTTAATGTGTTTTACAGAGAGCCGATACTGGAGGTTCAGGAGCATCATCTAGACGGCCAGCACCAGAACCAGAACCAGAAATGCAACACGAACAAGAACCACAACAAGAATAACAACAACAGCCTGATCAGCACATACCTTATTATGATCCGGTACAGTTTGTTGATGAATTCGTAGTATTCCCAATGAGGCCGCCAGTAGAATTCCCAACGATTCCTGAGCACACTCTACATCCTAATCTGAGATTTGATAGAAGATGGAGAGATTACGAGACATATCAAAGGAACAAATTCAAATTGGTAACAAAAAATGTAGAGGTGCCAAGGGTAATCGATTGGGCCCCTTTGGAAACGGTCCATCTAGCTGACCGTGTTAGACAACTTTTAGTTCAAAGGTATGGCAGTTCTTCTTTTACAGATTGGGAACGTCTTTTCACCATTCGTAGACCTGTATATAAGGAATGGTGTGTTGAGTTGATAAGTACTGTATCACTTGATACAAATATAGTTAGAATAGATGATAGAAGATTTCTTAGGTTTATCCTTGGCGGTAGGATGTACAGAATGTCCATGTTGGACATGGCCAGGGCTTTACAGATATATACTCCTGGTGAGTTGCTATTACCCGATTGTACAAACTTGATTCATTATGGTGAACGGGTAGATAGTAACTTTGACGCTGACGCCATTTGGAGGCGTATGTCACATTTTGATGTTTTTACACGAGCAGGAGGACACTCCTATACACATATTGACAGAGCCGAGCTTCGTATTATTCATAGATTTTTGGCTAACTCGATTACACAAAGAGGTCATAATAAAGAAAAAATTACCTTATATGATTTATTCTACCTAAAGTGTATTCGGGATCCTAGAAGCTTTGTCAATATCCCTTACTGTGTTGCTTTTTATTTATCTAAAATGGTAGAGGGAATGCAGGACGGGAGTATAATAGGAGGAGGTATTTTTGTTACTCTCATTGGAGAGTATTTAGGTGTTGATAGGAACCAAGGGGGTCCATTACAGATTTGTAGAGAATAGGTTGAGCCCTTAGGATTGAAAGTTTATGTGGGTGCTAAGGTATTGAAAAGTAGACGTAACCAGGCAGTACCCTATGAGGGATCTCATCCTCAGGTAGAGAGAGGCTCAGACAAGGAAATGGAGGAGGCGGAAGACATTAGGGATGTCTTTCAAGATGCTATTCTTGACGTCCACGTTCGTATAGATGAGGAAGCAATGACGAACGCGGCAAGACATAGTATGTATGAGCAGTGGAACTCCGAGCGAGTATACAAGGATTATAGGTGACGCCAACACGATAGCTGGTTAGTTCATCAGCACCAAATCATGAACCAGCTATCATATCAGGTACCAAATAACTATGTACCTACTCGACCTGCTCATTTTCCACCACATAGCCCCGATATCCGACCACCCTTTAACCGGTATGACTATGACCAAGCCTATCAGAACACCTATAACCAACAATGGAACCCACCCGATGAGATGAACTGGAACCCCTATCCAGACTGATTTAGTTCCATTTGGTTATTTTTATGATTTTTATGTTTTTATCTTTTGACTTTTTCATGTTTAAACTTATGTTATTGGATATATTTGTGTAATTTTTATTATTATTGTGTACTAATATTTCATATTTAGAATTTGAAAGTGGGATATTAAGTCCCATTTCAAATTGCCATGCATGATTATATTTGTATGTATGTATATTAAGTTCAGCAAAAGCTACTAATTTTGACGACAAGATGACAAATAAATGTGATGTAACAACAGACGAAATGAACAAATGATATGCACCATTTATCATTCAGCAAACAAACGCCAATATGTTTGGAAACTTTGGTAAAATTTAATCATTTCTACACTAATCACCCTCAATAATTTAAATTGTACTAATTTCTTGCAAATGAGGGCATTGCAAGATCTTAAGTGTGGGAAGGGGTTAAATTCTTTCGGATTTTTAAAATTTTTTATCTTTATACACTTGGTTACCATTAAAAATACTAGTAACGTAGTAGTTGTATTAGAATCTAGTGCTCTCTGATAATAAAGAACAGCTCTAGTCTTATATACTGACTACCCAATTCTAGTAAAATTTTTCAAAATTTTCAATTAAATGAACTCAAAATCATGTTTATACATATTTATGAACGATAAAACTAGGTTTTAACACCGAAATTATTGTTACCTCAGAAAGGACATAAATTGAGAAACAAACCAAAATGTTAAAATTCATTTAAAATAGAATAGAGGACGATAAAAAGGAAAATAAAAGCCAAGTGTGGGAAAATTTACCAAGTTATCTTAAACATATGTCACATATATCTGTAACAAATAACTGAAAATACTTTTGCTTTGGATTAAACTAAAAAGTTTTACCTGATTTACTGTAAGAAAGATGGATCTACACGATGAATCAATTCCATCATTAAAAGGAAGTAAAGTCTTCTGAAAAAGACACGCGCTTCTTGATTTAAGTCAGGAAGTTGTCGTCCAGACCAGCTGTAGGTTGACGAAAAACCTAGAAAAGTCATCACTAAAATCAGCAGGAAATCCACGGACCTCAGCATTAAACAGGGTCGCCAAGTGATCAGATTTATCCTAACCATGAGAAGGATTTATCTCGTAAAATGGGGGGCCACCGTGCAAATTAGCTGGATAAGACTAACAAATCAGATCCCCAGAAAGGATAATCTCCTTAAAGATTAAAAATCAGCTTTTAAGCCTGATATTACTCAATCCTAGAGATTGACCTTAAAGATGGAGAATTCAAACTCATGGAATTCAATGATATCTAAACTCGAGCTTGAACGAGAAAATATTTTGATCAAAATTACAAACCGATTTGTTTTCTAAAAACCCTATTTTCAATGCGTTCATTACCATTGAACGTAAAACCTAGGAATTCACCTGGAATTCATTAGGTCACCTGAACAAAATTGGGTGTCAACCGTAAGAACGGTGGTTGCATAGCATGGTCAAAGACAGGACCTTGTGCCAGACCAAAAAATTATAAGAGTGAGCTTTACTATTGCTCCTACCAAGGATAGTAATTGCGTCCGACACATTATAGACCATAATTAAAAGCATGTCAGGGGACATTGCCTTAACAGTTGCTTGTTCAACGCTTTCCTTTACAACCGGACGGTAGTTTATCGAAAGGTAATATACGGGACAAGTAAACTGGACGTGTCGCTTTCCAAATACAAGGATAGCAAGTGGGTGACACAAAACCGCAAGTTTTGAGCTAAAATTTTCAAATCTGAAACCCACCAAACCCACATAAATATTTTGCAAACACCGGTGAAGGGTTATTCCGGAAAACTTATCTAGGGTAAAAGCTAGATTGAATTTTCAAAAGATCAAATATTTTCATAAAGATCCAATTTTCTTAAGGATCTACATTTTCATAGTCATGTGGGACTATAAACCGCCTTTCAAATGTGCACTTTGCTTTGGAAACCAAAAGTAAATCGGCTATTTGATTGCAAGTGTCGTTGACCTAAACCCGAGGCAACTGTGGATGACACACCCACCTTTAACCATGGTTCTATCGTTACTACAATTGTTTATACCGCCGTATAGAAATCACTGATGTACAAAGTGTGAAGAATAAAGAAGTGATTCTAGTATTTCAAGACGATATTGCTTGAGGACAAGCAACGCTTAAGTGTGGGAATATTTAATAATGCTAAAAACGAACATATATTTCTTAGCATTATTCCTCAAGAAAGACAAGCTTTTAGTTGCAATTGTTCTATTTACAAGTGATATTCGTTTAAATAATAAAAGGTGAAGACAAAAGACAGATTCGACGAATTGAAGACGCAAATGACCAAAAAGCTCAAAAGTACAAAATACAATCAATGAGGTTCAAATTATTGATAAGAAACGTCTCAAAATTACAAGAGTACAAGATTCAAAACATAAAGTACAAGATATTAAATTGTACGCAAGTACGTTCGAAAATCCGGAACCGGGACCAGAGTCAACTCTCAACGCTCGACGCAACGGACTAAAAATTACAAGTCAACTTTGCACATAAATATAATATAATATTTAAATAATTCTTATAATTATTTAATATATTATATTATTTATAAAACCGTCGGCAGAAGAAAACAACCAAATATGAGCCTCCCCAGCTGGCCATGCGATCGCATGGCCTGGAAGGCATAAATCTATGCGATCGCATGAGCCCCAGTTCCAGCCCACATGCCTATAAAAATCGAGCTTTGGTGCACCACAAATCCATCTATCTTTCTCTTCTCTCCATTCATACGTAATATTTATATTTATAATTTATATTTTAATTTTAATTTTAATTATAATTCTAATAATAAGGGTATGTTAGCAAATATTGTAAGGGTGTAAGTCGAAATTCTATCCGTGTAACGCTACGCTATTTTTAATCATTGTAAGTTATGTTCAACCTTTTTACATTAATGTCTCGTAGCTAAGTTATTATTATGCTTATTTAAAACGAAGTAATCATGATGTTGGGCTAATTACTAAAATTGGGTAATTGGGCTTTGTACCATAATTGGGGTTTGGACAAAAGAACGACACTTGTGGAAATTAGACTATGGGCTATTAATGGGCTTTATATTTGTTTAACTAAATGATAGTTTGTTAATGTTAATATAAATATTTACAATTGGGCGTCCCTATAAATTACCATATACACTCGATCGGACACGATGGGCGGGGTATTTATATGTATGAATAATCGTTCATTTAACCGGACACGGGAATGGATTAATAGTCATTAGAATAATTAAAACAGGGGTGAAATTATGTACAAGGACACTTGGTATAATTGATAACAAAATATTAAAACCTTGGATTACACTCAGTCGACATCCTGGTGTAATTATTAAACAAAGTATTAAAATCTTGTTACAGTTTAAGTCCCCAATTAGTTGGAATATTTAACTTCGGGTATAAGGATAATTTGACGAGGACACTCGCACTTTATATTTATGACTGATGGACTGTTATGGACAAAAACCAGACGGACATATTAAATAATCCAGGACAAAGGATAATTAACCCATGGGCATAAAACTAAAATCAACACGTCAAACATCATGATTACGGGAGTTTAAATAAGCATAATTCTTTTATTTCATATTTAATTTCCTTTATTTTATATTTTATTGCACTTCTAATTATCGCATTTTTATTTATTGTTATTGTATTTAATTGCACTTTTAATTTTCGTACTTTTTAATTATCGCAAGTTTATTTTATCGCACTTTTATTATTCGCAATTTCATTGTCGTTATTTACTTTACGCTTTAATTTAAGTCTTGTATTTATTTTTAATATTTTACATTTGGTTTTAACTGCGACTAAAGTTTTAAAATTGACAAACCGGTCATTAAACGGTAAAAATCCCCCTTTATAATAATAATATTACTTATATATATATTTGTATTTTTATAAAAGTAAACTAATATAGCGTTAAGCTTTGTTTAAAAAGATTCCCTGTGGAACGAACCGGACTTACTAAAAGCTACACTACTGTACGATTAGGTACACTTCCTATAAGTGTTGTAGCAAGGTTTAAGTATATCCATTCTCTAAATAAATAAATATCTTGTGTAAAAATGTATCGTATTTAATAGTATTTCCTTGTAAAAATTAATAGCTATTTTCTATATACCTCGCACGACATCAAATACATACAAATAATAACATTCATGGTAATTTGAAATGGGACTTAACATCCCACTTTCAAATCAAATATGAAATATTAGTACAACATAATAAAAAAAATTAAAACTTACATTAAAGTATCATAATATTATATGTTTTAAACATAAGTAAATAAAAATAATAAAAAATAAAAATCACCAACGGGAACTGTATCAATCTGGATAGGGGTTCCAGTTCATGTCATCAATCAAGTTCCACGGTTGGTTATAGGTGTACTGATAGGCCTGGTTGGGGTTGTAGAGAGTAAATAGTGGTCGCATATAGGGCTGGTGTGGAAGATAGTAAGCAGGTCGGGTCGGTACGTAGTTATTTGGTACCTGAGGTGATAGCTGGCTCATGATCTGATGCTAATGATAGTGCCATCTATCATGCTGTCGGTTCCTAGAATGTTCGTACACATTCTCGGTATGCCACTGCTCGAACTGACTATGTCTAGCCTCGTTTGTCATTTCTACCTCATCTATACACTGGTAAATGTCAGTAATAGCCTCCCTAATGACATCCCTAATGTCATCTAGTTCCTCCATTTCCTCATCTGAACCTCTCTCTACCTGTGGATGACGACCCTCATATGGTACTGCCTGATTGCGTCTGCTCTTTAATACCTGTGCACCCTGATAGACCCGCAATCCTAAGGTCTCAACCTGTTCTCTACACTCCATCAGTGGACCCCCTTGATCCCTATCTACACTCAAATACTCTCCAATGAGAGTAACAAAAATACCTCCTCCTATTATTCCCCTATCCTGTATTCCTGCCACCATTTTGGACAGATAAAAACCAACACAGTAGGGGATATTAACAACGCTTCTAGGGTTTCGAATACACTTAAGGTAAAATAAATCGTGTAAGGTCATCTTCTCCTTGTTGTTACCTCTTTGTGTAATCGAATTAGCTAAAAATCTATGTATAACACGAAGCTCTGCTTTGTTAATATCTAAATAGGAGTGTCTTCCTCCCAGTGTAAAAACATTATAATTTGACATACGCCTCCAGACGGTGTCCGCGTCAAAATTCCTATCTACCCTTTCACCATGATAAATCAAATTTGTACAATCAAGTAGTAGCAATTCACTAGGAGTGTAAATATGTAAAGCCCTGGCCATGTCCATCATGGACATCCTATACATTCTACGGCCAAGTAAAAATCTAAAAAAATTCCTATCGTCTAACCTAACTACATCCGCATCAAGTGACATAGTACTCATAAGCTCAACACACCACTCTTTATATACAGGCCTACGAATAGTGAATAAACGTTCCCAATCGGGAAAAGAAGAGTTCCCATACCTTTGGATCAGATGCTGCCTAACTGAGTTAACTAGTTGGACCCTTTCCAAAGGCTCCCAATCGATTACCCTAGGTACTTCTACATTTTTTGTTACCAGTTTAAATTTGTTACTTTGATATGTCGGGTAATCTCTCCAACTTCGATCAAATCTCAAATTAGGATGCAACTGTTCTTCATGAATCGTTGGGTGTTCTATTATCAGATGAATCGAAAATTGTACGTAGGCATTAACATATTCTTGTTGCAGATCATAATACGGTATGTGTTGATCATTATGATATTGTTGTTCCTGTTGTTGTTCCTGTTCAGGTTCTGGTTCATATTGTATTTCTGGTTTAGGTTCGTTTTCAGGTTGTCTGGATGATGATCCACCGCCAGATTCGTTATATTTCTGCAAAACACATTAAACACAAAATTTATGCATCCAAATATGCATTAGTATTAGCAAAATAACAATTTGAAACAATTACAATAACATGTTTAATTCATATTAAACTCATGCTCATTTTCATATTTTTTATCAATTCTACACTTTTTCAAATAAGCACATATGAAAATGTTTACAAAGTTCATAAGCATTCTACTCAGATAACATGTTAAAATAATCATTACTAGTAATTGAACAAGTTTCAAATGACATTTATATCAAATTAATCAAGTTCATGAATTTTAGACCTAAAAAGTCCACTTTAATTCTCAAAAATCATGTTTAGGATCAAAATTTGGATCATTTAGCTACCTAAACATGTTACACTACTTAATTTAGCAATAATTCATGATAAAAATCGGCCATAACCTGTTTATATCAAAAAGCCCCAAATTGCTCAAGAACACAAACCCTAGATTTCTAAAAATTTGGAAGTTTTTGGCTTCAAATCATGACAAATAGCATCAATCTAGGTTATACATGCATAATATACTAACAATTTAACTCTAATTACACTAAAAATTAACAAAATTAAATTAGGTATAAATTAGCTCAAGAACACTAAAACTGAAAATTTAAAGAGTTTAGGGGTGAAATTTCTACCTTCTTGCCTCCCCATCTGAAGAAAGACATGATTATAGCGAGAAATTTAGTTGATTTTGGTTGAAAAATGGCGAATTTAGGGGTGTTTTAGGAGTGTATTCGTGTATTTGTGTGTGTTATTGTGAGAAGACAGAGACCAGCTCGTGGCCTTTTGTTCCTGACCTGTTTTTCTCCTCCATGCGACCGCATGGTAAATAAGGGTAAACCCCATGCGATTGCATGGGGTCCCTTCTTTTGAACTTCTGATTCTTTTATCATGCCATTTCTTCATTCTTTCTTTATAGATTAACAAATTTTCGTATGCTTCAGGTCTTAATTCTTCTAATTCATTTAGTTGACTTAATCGTAAACGTCCAGCTTCATGTAAATCAAGATTACATGTCTTCAAAGCCCAAAATGCTTTGTGCTCAATTTCTACTGGAAGGTGACATGCTTTTCCGTAAATGAGTCTAAAAGGTGTGGTTCCAATTGGAGTTTGGTAGGCTGTTCTAAAAGCCCAGAGTGCATCCTCCAATTTCATGGACCATTCCTTCGGATTTGATCCTACAATTTTCTCTAGAATACGTTTTAATGCTCGGTTGGTATTTTCAACTTGTCCACTTGTCTGTGGATGATACGCGGTTGAGATTTTATGAGTTACTCCATATCTTTTGAGAGCTTTCTCAAGTTGATTATTACAAAAATGAGTACCCCGATCACTTATTAAAGCTTTCGGTGTTCCGAACCTTGCAAAAAGACGTTTTAAGAAGTTGACTACAACTCGTGCATCGTTAGTTGGGAGAGCTTGTGCTTCCACCCATTTAGATACATAATCAATGGCAACGAGAATGTAGAGATTATTATGAGATTTTGGAAATGGACCCATAAAGTCAATACCCCAAACGTCAAATACTTCACATACTTGAATGACATTTTGTGGAATTTCATCACCCTTTGACAAGCATCACAGGATTTGCAAAGAAGGTGTGCGTCTTTGAAAATTGTAGGCCAATAGAATCTAGCATCATAGACTTTTCTTGCTGTGAGTTGAGGCCCATAATGTCCTCCTATTGGTCCTGTGTGATAATGGTTTAAGATTTGACTGGCTTCATCCCCGAATACACATCGGCGTATTATTCTATCGGGACAACTTTTAAACAAATGTGGATCTTCCCAAAAATAGTGTTTTATATCAGTAAAGAATTTCTTTCATTTTTGGTACGACAACCCTTTTTCAAGGAATCCACATACTAAGAAGTTTGCATAGTCTGCAAACCATGGAATTTCACTATAATCTATCTTCAATAGATATTCATCAGGAAAGTTATCTTGTATGGTCGATTCATTTAGAACTTCAAATTCAAGATTTTCAAGACGAGAAAGATGATCAGCGGCGAGATTTTCTGCTCCCTTTTTGTCTCGAATTTCAATATGGAACTCTTGTAGGAGTAAGATCCAACGAATTAATCGTGGTTTGGCATCTTGTTTTGAAAATAGGTATCTAAGAGCAGAATGGTCGGTATATACCACCGTTTTAGCTAGAACAAGATATGAACGGAATTTGTCAAAAGCAAAGACAATAGCAAGGAGTTCTTTTTCAGTAGTTGTGTAATTCATTTGTGCTCCTTGTAATGTCTTACTAGCATAATAAATAGCATAATAAAGCAAAGACAAAGTACCGGATGTTTTAGTACTTCAAAATTTATATCATATCCGAAGGGTGTCCCGGAATGATGGGGATATTCTTATATATGCATCTTGTTAATGTCGGTTACCAGGTGTTCACCATATGAATGATTTTTATCTCTATGTATGGGATGTATATTGAAATATGAAATCTTGTGGTCTATTGTTACAATTTGATATATATATAGGTTAAACCTATAACTCACCAACATTTTTGTTGACGTTTAAAGCATGTTTATTCTCAGGTGAATATTAAGAGCTTCCGCTGTCGCATACTTAAATAAGGACAAGATTTGGAGTCCATGCTTGTATGATATTGTGTAAAAACTGCATTCTAGAAACTTATTTCCTTGTAACATATTTGTATTGTAAACCATTATGTAATAGTCGTGTGTAAACAGAATATTTTAGATTATCATTATTTGATAATCTACGTAAAGCTTTTTAAATCTTTATTGATGAAATAAAGGTTATGGTTTGTTTTAAAATGAATGCAGTCTTTGAAAAACGTCTCATATAGAGGTCAAAACCTCGCAACAAAATCAATTAATATGGAACATTTTTAATCAATAAGAACGGGACATTTCAGTTGGTATCAGAGCGTTGGTCTTAGAGAACCAGAAAATTTGCATTAGTGTGTCTTATCGAGTTTGTTAGGATGCATTAGTGAGTCTGGACATCGACCGTGTTTTCTTTAAAAATGATTGCTTAACATTTTTGTTGGAAGCTATATATTTTTAACATGTGAATATTATGTGATATATTAATCTCTTAACGTGTTTGATATTATGTGATAGATGTCTACATCTAGAACAAGTCCCATTGACTCACCTAATAATAATGAAGAGTCAAATGTAAATTGGAATGATTCGTGGACTGATTCACAAGTTCTCGAAGAGGAACCGGAAGAAGAGTCGGAACCGGAAGAAGAATCGGAACCGGAAGAAGAATCGGAACCGGAAGAAGAAATAGAACCAGTGGGGGAAATAATAAAACGGTTAAGTAGAAGAAAATCCTCAACCAACCGACCGAAGTTAATTATGGTCAATGGTGTTTCCGCCAAGGAAGCAAAGTATTGGGAGGATTACCAATTCTCCGATGAATCGGATCCCGACAAGGATTCCGATGATGTTATAGAAATTACCCCAACACAATTTAATAAGGCAAAAGAGAACAATAAGGGAAAGGGCATAAAAATAGAGAAATTTGATTCCAAACACGATGAACTTTATATGTATCGTCAACACCCGTATTTCTTAAGTTGTGACAATAACCCGGGAACCTCTAAACCACCAGGTTTTTCTAAACCAATGTGGAAAATGACGGCTCGTATTAGGGGAACATCATATATCCCTAGAAACTTGGCAAAATGAACCAAAACCGAAGAAGAAGAAACGAGCGAGTCGGAATAAGATAGTTGTATTCGTGTGGTGTAATATATGTAATATAGTGTGCTTATGCTTTATGATATATGTAAAAATTGCTTGTATTAATAAGTATTTTTTTATGAATCTAACTCTTGTCTATTTTACAGTATAAAAACACAAAATAGATAGACAACCCAATATTTTAAGAGACCTACCCGGAGACATAATTGATGAAATCTTGTCTAGAGTGAGTCAGAATTCCTCGACACAACTATTTAAGGCGAGATCAGTTTGTAAGACATTCGAAGAACGTTCCAAGAATGCCTTGATTTATAAAAGGCTTTCATTCAAAAGATGGGGGATATCACATTAGGAAATCCATAAGTTACAATGTGTTTACTTTGACGCATATATTGCGGGAAACCCAAATGCTATTTTACGCAACGGGTTAAGAAATTATTTTGACTCAATATATCCGAATATAGGACTTCATGATTTAGAAAAAGTGGCTAACATGCAATATAAAGAAGCATGTTATGCTTACGGGTTAGTAATGTTCGCTTCTCATCAAAGTGAGAACAAGAACATCGGGCTACAACTATTAAACAAAACATTCCCACAAGTGACGAAGTCGGCAATTGGGGTAAGAAATGAGGTTTTTAGGTTATTACGAGACTGTTGGTCATTACATAACCTTCATCCTTTTGACGACGTTACAACACATTGTCTTACTATCGGTCACCATGGTTATGTTCCACAAAACCAAGGATGGGAAGTGGTATTAGTAAAACCAGAATGCATGACTTGTTTCTGGACGTATGAATTACGTGTCTTTATTGCCTTTGCTGAACGCCTTATTTATTAACTAGAGTTATCTTCGCAACTACTTTGTATCAAAGTTTTATGTGCTATATTTCATGCTATATGTAAAAAAAAGCGGTATTGTAAGTTTGCAAGTTATTGTATAAAGGTTTGAATATGATATTTTTTTTTTTTTTTTGTGATTAGTTTTTCATATAGAATTGTAGTAGTTGAAATGGTATGTTAGCTACTAAGTATGAAATTAACGGGTAGGTACTACCCGAATTAAAGAGTATAAAACGCTAATATGAAGAAAGAGCTTTTATAAATAAGTTCATATTACGCTACGAAATACTATTGACTACTCTTGATATTCTATATGATTAACTCGTTTCATTTGACTATTTTGAAGGAAATGGCACCGACTACTCGACACACCTTGAATATGAGCGAAGAGAAATTTCGTGCCTTTCTTGCTTCAAACATAGCCGCAGTACAGGCTGCGCTACATACCAACAATAACTTCGAATCTAGCAATGCAGCTAACGGCGCAAGAAATCGTGTAGGATGCACCTACAAAGAATTCACTACATGCAAACCTTTGGAATTTGATGGAACCGAAGGACCGATTGGATTGAAACGGTGGACCGAGAAGGTCGAATCGGTGTTTGCCATAAGTAAGTGTACTGAAGAGGACAAAGTGAAGTACGCTACGCATACCTTCACATGTACTGTGTTAACATGGTGGAATACCTATCTAGAGCAAGTGGGATAAGATGATGCTTACGCACTACCGTGGTCAGCATTCAAGCACTTGATGAACGAGAAGTACCGTCCCAGAACCGAGGTCAATAAGCTCAAGACAGAACTTAGAGGGTTACGAACCCAAGGATTTGATATTACCACGTACGAAAGACGATTCACAGAATTGTGCCTATTGTGTCCGAGAGCGTTCGAAGATGAGGAAGAGAAGATCGACGCGTTTGTGAAAGGATTACCGGAAAGAATCCAAGAAGATATAAGTTCACACGAGCCCACCTCCATACAACAGGCATGTAGAATGGCTCACAAACTAGTGAACCAGATTGAGGAAAGAATTAAAGAACAGGCGGCTGAAGAGACCAATGTGAAGCAAGTCAAAAGAAAGTATGAGGAAAACGGTGATAAGAATCACCAATACAACAACAGCAGCAATTACAATAATAATCGCAACAACTATCCCAACAATCGTAACATCAATCACAACTACAACAAACGGCCCAACAACAACAACAACAACAACAACAACAACAACAACAACAACAACAACAACAACAACAACAACAACAACAACAACAACAACAACAACAACAACAACAACAACAACAACAACAACAACAGCAACTACAACAATCATCCCAACAATAATAACAACCGCAACAACAACAACAATCAGAAGCATCTATGCCAAAGGTGTGAAAAGTATCACTCGGGGTTCTGCACCAAATTTTGCAACAAGTGTAAAAGAAATGGTCATAGCGCGACGAAGTGTGAGGTCTATGGACCAGGGGTTAACAGAACGAAAGGAACAAATGGTGTCGAAACGAGTAATGGCAGAGCAAGTAGTGTCGGAGCAAGTTATGCCAATGTAGTTTGTTATAAATGTGGAAAACCAGGCCACATTATTAGAAATTGCCCGAACCAGGAGAACACGAATGGACAAGGCCGTGGAAGAGTTTTCAATATTAATGCGGCAGAGGCACAGGAAGACCCGAAGCTTGTTACAGGTACGTTTTTTAATGACAATAAATCTGCTTACGTTTTATTTGATTCGGGTGCGGATAGAAGCTATATGAGTAGAGATTTTTGTGCTAAATTAAGTTGTCCATTGACGCCGTTGGATAGTAAATTTTTACTCAAATTAGCAAACGGTAAATTAATTTCAGTAGATTATATATGCCGGAATCGAGAAATTAAACTGGGTAACGAAATATTTAAGATTGATTTGATACCCGTAGAGTTAGGGAGTTTTGATGTAATAGTTGGCATGGACTGGCTGAAGAAGGTGAAAGCAGAGATCGTATGTTATAAAAATACAATTCGCATTGTACGAGAAGAAGGAGAACCCTTAATGGTGTACGGAGAAAAGGGCAACACGAAGCTACATCTTATTAGTAATTTGAAGGCACAAAAACTAATAAGAAAAGGTTGCTATGTTGTTCTAGCACACGTCGAGAAAGTACAAACTGAAGAAAAGAGCATCAATGATGTTCCCGTCACAAAAGAATTTCCCGATGTATTTCCGAAAGAATTACCAGGACTACCTCCACATCGATCTGTTGAATTTCAAATAGATCTTGTACCAGGAGCTGCACCAATAGCTCGTGTTCCTTATAGACTCGCACCCAGCGAGATGAAAGAACTGCAAAGCCAACTGCAAGCACTATTAGAACGTGGTTTCATTCGACCAAGAACATCACCATGGGGAGCACCTGTTTTGTTTGTCAAGAAGAAGGATGGTACATTTAGGTGGTGTATTGACTACAGAGAGTTGAACAAACTTACCATCAAAAACCGTTATCCACTGCCGAGAATTAACGACTTATTTGATCAACTACAAGGCTCGTCGGTTTATTCGAAGATCGATTTACGTTCTGGATATCATCAAATGCGAGTAAAGGAGGATGATATTCCAAAAACTGCTTTTAGGACGCGTTATGGTCATTACGAGTTTATGGTTATGCCGTTTGGATTGACTAACGCACCAGCTGTGTTCATGGACCTTATGAACCGAGTATGTGGGCCATATCTTGACAAGTTTGTCATTGTTTTCATCGATGACATACTTATTTACTCAAAGAATGATCAAGAGCACGAAGAACATTTGAGAAAAGTGCTAGAAGTATTGAGGAAAGAAAAACTGTACGCTAAGTTTTTAAAGTGTGCATTTTGGTTGGAAGAAGTTCAATTCCTCGGTCACATAGTGAACAAAGAAGGTATCCAGGTGGACCCGGCAAAGATCGAAACCGTTGAAAAGTGGGAAACCCCAAAAACTCCGAAGCATATACATCAATTTTTAGGATTGGCTGGTTACTACAGAAGATTCATCCAAGATTTCTCCAAAATAGCAAAACCCTTGACTGCATTAACGCATAAAGGGAAGAAATTTGAATGGAAGGATGAACAAGAGAAGGCGTTTCAATTATTGAAGAAAAAGCTAACTACGGCACCTATATTGTCATTTCCTAAAGGGAATGATGATTTTGTAATTTATTTTAACGCATTAAAGCAAGGTCTCGGTTGTGTATTAATGCAACGTACGAAGGTGATTGCTTATGCGTCTAGACAATTGAAGATTCACGAGCAAAATTATACGACGCATGATTTGGAATTAGGCGCGGTTGTTTTTGCATTAAAGACTTGGAGGCACTACTTATATGGGGTCAAAAGTATTATATATACCGACCACAAAAGTCTTCAACACATATTTAATCAGAAACAACTGAATATGAGGCAGCGTAGGTGGATTGAATTGTTGAATGATTATGACTTTGAGATTCGTTACCACCCGGGGAAGGTAAATTTGGTAGCCGACGCCTTGAGCAGAAAGGACAGAGAACCCATTCGAGTAAAATCTATGAATATAATGATTCACACTAACCTTACTACTCAAATAAAGGAGGCGCAACAAGGAATTTTAAAAGAGGGAAATTTAAAGGATGAAATACCCAAAGGATCGGAGAAGCATCTTAATATTCGGGAAGACGGAACCCGGTATAGGGCTGAAAGAATTTGGGTACCAAAATCTGGAGATATGAGAGAAATGGTACTTAGAGAAGCTCATAAAACCAGATACTCAATACATCCTGGAACGGGGAAAATGTACAAGGATCTTAAGAAACATTTTTGGTGGCCAGGTATGAAATCCAATATTGCTAAATATGTAGGAGAATATTTGACGTGTTCTAAGGTCAAAGCTGAACATCAGAAACCATCAGGTCTACTACAACAACCTGAAATCCCGGAATGGAAATGTGAAAACATTACCATGGATTTCATTACTAAATTGCCAAGGACTGCAATTGGTTATGATACTATTTGGGTAATAGTTGATCGTCTCACCAAGTCAGCACACTTTCTACCAATAAGAGAAGATGACAAGATGGAGAAGTTAGCACGACTGTATTTGAAGGAAGTCGTCTCCAGACATGGAATACCAATCTCTATTATCTCTGATAGGGATGGCAGATTTATTTCAAGATTCTGGCAGACATTACAGCAAGCATTAGGAACTCGTCTAGACATGAGTACTGCCTATCATCTACAAACTGATGGGTAGAGCGAAAGGACGATACAAACGCTTGAAGACATGCTACGAGCATGTGTTATTGATTTCGGAAACAGTTGGGATCGACATCTACCGTTAACAGAATTTTCCTACAACAACAGCTATCATTCAAGCATTGAGATGGCGCCGTTTGCAGGTCTCTGATTTGTTAGAGTGAAGTGGGGGATAGACAGATTACGGGTCTGGAGATAATACAAGAAACTACCGAGATGATCATCCAAATTCAACAACGGTTGAAAACCGCCCAAAGTGGACAAAAGAGCTACGCCGACATTAAAAGAAAAGACATAGAATTTGAAATTGGAGAAATGGTTATGCTTAAGGTTGCACCTTGGAAAGGTGTTGTTCGATTTGGTAAACGGGGGAAATTAAATCCAAGGTATATTGGACCATTCAAGATTATTGATCGTGTCGGACCAGTAGCTTACCGAATTGAGTTACCTCAACAACTTGTGAATGTTCATAACACTTTTCACGTCTCGAATTTGAAGAAATGTTTTGCTAAAGAAGATCTCACTATTCTGTTGGACGAAATCTAAATCAATGAAAAACTTCAATCCATTGAAGAACCTGTCGAAATAATGGATCGTGAGGTTAAGAGACTTAAACAAAACAAGATACCGATTGTTAAGGTTCGATGAAATGCTCGTAGAGGACCCGAGTTCACCTGGGAGTGTGAAGATCGGATGAAGAAGAAATACCCGCATCTATTTCCAGAAGATTCGTCAACACTTTCAACAGCTTAAAATTTCGGGACGAAATTTATTTAACGGGTAGGTACTGTAGTGACCCGAACTTTTCCATGTTTTTATATATTAAATGAAATTAATATTTACATGATTAAATGTTTCCAACATGTTAAGTAATCAAACTTGTTAAGAATTGATTAATTGAAATAGGTTTCATATAGACAATTGACCACCCAAGTTGACCGGCGATTCACGAATGTAAAAACTTGTAAAAACTATATGATGACATATATATGGATATATATATAGTTAATATGATATTATGATAAGTAAACATATCATTAAGTATATTAACAATGAACTACATATGTAAAAACAAGACTACTAACTTAATGATTTTGAAACGAGACATATATGTAACGATTATCGTTGTAACAACATTTAATGTATATATATCATATTAAGATATATTAATACATCATGATATCATGATAATGTAATAATTTAACATCTCATTTGATTTAATAAACAATGGGTTAACAACATTTAACAAGATCGTTAACCTAAAGGTTTCAAAACAACACTTACATGTAACGACTAACGATGACTTAACGACTCAGTTAAAATGTATATACATGTAGTGTTTTAATATGTATTCATACACTTTTGAAAGACTTCAAGACACTTATCAAAATACTTCTACTTAACAAAAATGCTTACAATTACATCCTCGTTCAGTTTCATCAACAATTCTACTCGTATGCACCCGTATTCGTACTCGTACAATACACATCTTTTAGATGTATGTACTATTGGTATATATACTCCAATTATAAGTTCTTAGCAGCCTATGTGAGTCACCTAACACATGTGGGAACCATCATTTGGCAACTAGCATGAAATATCTCATAAAATTACAAAAATATGAGTAATCATTCATGACTTATTTACATGTAAACAAAATTACACATCCTTTATATCTAATCCATATACCAATGACCAAAAACACCTACAAACACTTTCATTCTTCAATTTTCTTCATCTAATTAATCTCTCTCAAGTTCTATCTTCAAGCTCTAAGTGTTTTTCATAAATTCTACAAGTTCTAGTTTCATAAAATCAAGAATACTTCCAAGTTTGCTAGCTTACTTCCAATCTTGTAGAGTGATCATCCAACCTTAAGAAATATTTATTATTTATAGTAAGATATCTTTCTAATACAAGGTAATACTCATATTCAAACTTTGATTCAATTTCTATAACTATAACAATCTTATTTCGAGTGGAAATCTTACTTGAACTTGTTTTCGTGTCATTATTCTGCTTCAAGAACTTTCAAGCCATCCAAGGATCCTTTGAAGCTAGATCCATTTTTCTCATTTCCAGTAGCTTTATCCAGAAAACTTGAGGTAGTAATGATGTTCATAACATCATTCGATTGATGCATATAAAGCTATCTTATTCGAAGGTTTGAACTTGTAATCACTAGAACATAGTTTAGTTAATTCTAAACTTGTTCGTAAACAAAAGTTAATCCTTCTAACTTGACTTTTAAAATCAACTAAACACATGTTCTATATCTATATGATATGCTAACTTAATAATTTAAAACCTGGAAACACGAAGAACACTGTAAAACCGGACATACGCCGTCGTAGTAACACCGCGGGCTGTTTTGGGTTAGTTAATTAAAAACTATGATAAACTTTGATTTAAAAGTTGTTCTTCTGGGAAAATGATTTTTCTTATGAACATGAAACTATATCCAAAAATCATGGTTAAACTCAAACTGAAATGACTACCTTTACAAAAACGACTTGTAACTTATATTTCCGACTATAAACCTATACTTTTTCTATTTAGATTCATAAAATAGAGTTCAATATGAAACCATAGCAATTTGATTCACTCAAAACGGATTTAAAATGAAGAAGTTATGGGTAAAACAAGATTGGATAATTTTTCTTGTTGTAGCAACGTGAAAATTGGTAACAAATCTATATTAATCATATCCTAGCTAACTTATACTGTATTATACATGTATTCTAATATATTATATAATCTTGGGATACCATAGACACGTATGCAAATGTTTTGACATATCATATCGACCCATGTGTATATATTATTTGGAACAACCATAGACACTCTATATGCAGTAATGTGGGAGTTAGCTATACAGGGTTGAGGTTGATTCCAAAAATATATATACTTTGAGTTGTGATCTAGCCTGAGACGTGTATACACTGGGTCGTGGATTGATTCAAGATAATATATATCAATTTTTTTCTGTACATCTAACGTTGGACAACTAGTTGTAGGTTACTAATGAGGACAGCTGACTTAATAAACTTAAAACATCAAAATGTATTAAAAGTATTGTAAATATATTTTGAAAATACTTTGATATATATGTACATATTTGTTATAGGTTCGTGAATTGACCAGTGGCCAAGTCTTACTTCCCGACGAAGTAAAAATCTGTGAAAGTGAGTTATAGTCCCACTTTTAAAATCTAATATTTTTGGGATGAGAATACATGCAGGTTTTATAAATGATTTACAAAATAGACACAAGTACGTGAAACTACATTCTATGGTTGAATTATCGAAATCGAATATGCCCCTTTTTATTAAGTCTGGTAATCTAAGAATTAGGGAACATATACCCTAATTGACGCGAATCCTAAAGATAGATCTATTGAGCCTAACAAACCCCATCCAAAGTACCGGATGTTTTAGTACTTCGAAATTTATATCATATCCGAAGGTTGTCCCGGAATGATGGGGATATTCTTATATATGCATCTTGTTAATGTCGGTTACCAGGTGTTCACCATATGAATGATTTTTATCTCTATGTATGGGATGTATATTGAAATATGAAATCTTGTAGTCTATTGTTATGATTTGATATATATAGGTTAAGCCTATAACTCACCAACATTTTTGTTGACATTTAAAGCATGTTTATTCTCAGGTGAATATTAAGAGCTTCCGCTGCCGCATACTTAAATAAGGACAAGATTTGGAGTCCATGCTTGTATGATATTGTGTAAAAACTGCATTCAAGAAACTTATTTCGTTGTAACATATTTGTATTGTAAACCATTATGTAATAGTCGTGTGTAAACAGGATATTTTAGATAATCATTATTTGATAATCTACGTAAAGCTTTTTAAACCTTTATTGATGAAATAAAGGTTATGGTTTGTTTTAAAATGAATGCAGTCTTTGAAAAACGTCTCATATAGAGGTCAAAACCTCGCAACAAAATCAATTAATATGGAACATTTTTAATCAATAAGAACGAGACATTTCATTAACATAAGGCTTTGCCTTAACTGTGTTATCTTCATTAACCTTTTCAACTACCGGTTCTGTTTTCTTCTCTTGCTCAGACTATGGTTCTTGTGTAGAAGGAATAGAGTCATCAGAAATTTCAGGTATTTCAGGTGGTTTAAGTGTAATACCACTTCTTGTGGTAATGGCTTTAGTTGTTTCATTCCGGGGGTTAGCATTTGTATCGCTAGGTAGACTTCCCGGTTTTCTTTCACCTATCAACCTTGCTAGGTTGCTCACTTCTTGTTTCAGATTTTGAATAGAAGCTTGTTGATTTCTAAATGCTTGAGCATTTTGTTCATTGGTTTGTTTCTGAGATGTGAAAAATTGAGTTTGTGATTCAACTATCTTCGACATCATATCTTCTAAATTTGGCTTTTTATCATCGGTTTGTGGTGGTTTAATTGGAAAAATAGGTCTTTGCTGATTGTAAGTATTATTGGATACTTGTTGATTGCTAGGACCTTGTTGGTTGTTGTATGGAATATTTCGGTTATAGTTCTGATTTTGATTGTAGATTGGTCTTGGCGGTTGATAATTATTCTGATAATTATTTCCAGGCCTTTGGTTCATGTATGAAACATTCTCTCTTTGTTCCATTGTTTGTTCAATACTGAGACAATCTTTTGTCAAATGTGGTCCTCCACACTGCTCACAACTAATTCGTATTGAGTGAATATCTTTAGTCATCTTTTCCATTCGTCTCTTGGCAACATCTATCTTTGCGGAAATGGAATCAAAGTCATGGCGAGAATCGGCTCTAGCTGCTTTAGATGATCTAACAATATCTTTTTCTTGATGCCACTTATGTGAGTGGGAAGCAGTGTTATCAATAATTTTGTAAGCTTCAGTTGCGATTTTCTTCATAATGGAACCACCAGCTGCTATATCTATGTCTTTTCGTGTAGTGATGTCGCATCCTTGGTAGAATGTTTGTACTATTTGATAAGTGTCTAAACCATGTTGCGGACATCCTCTCAACAACTTTCCAAATCTTGTCCACGCCTCATATAGAGTTTCATTTGGCTTTCGTGAACGTAACAATTTCTCCTTGAAGTCTTACGGCTTTAGATGCCGGAAAGAATTGTTTAAGAAAATTTTCAACTAAAACATCCCATGTATCAATCGCCCCTTCAGGTAACGATTCTAACCAATCTTTGGCTTCTCCCTTTAAAGTCTAGGAAAATAACATGAGATAGATCTGTTCATCCTCCACTTCTCGGATTTTAAATAGAGTACAGATCCTATTAAAGGTACGAAGTTGTTCGTTTGGATCTTCCTTCGACCCACCACTAAATTGGCATTGATTAGTTACCATGTGTAGAATTTGTCCTTTGATTTCATAATCTGGCGCATTAATGTCTGGTTGAGTAATTGCGTGACCTTGGCCAGTGCGTTTAGCTCTCATTCGGTCTTTCATACTTAGAGGTTCCAGATTTTCCATTATTGAGTATGTTGAATCTGAATCACTAGAGAATTCTGACTTAATGGTTTCTTCCTCGACAATCTCTGGATGAGTGATTTGTGGTTCAGGAGGAATGATTAGTGGTTGAGGATCTCTGAATTGTCCCTGAATATCATCCGGATTCTCAATTGTGAGGTCGGGTTCAAAAAATGGATTATCGGAAATTTGAATTGGAGTACTTGGTCGACTAGATGACGATTCTAAAGAAAAATCAACGGCGACAATATTGGCTAGATGTCTTGATCGAGTTACTAGTGGTGAACGTATGAAAGGTGGTGAACGTTTTGCTCGGTGCATTCACTGAATATCCTATTAGTTATAAAAGATAAAAATTATATAAGTTATCAAATTAATAGACTTTTCTGATTTTACCCACGTTTTGAATAGCCAATAGATGCAGCAGGTAGCCAGGATCCTTTAAATCGGAAGCCCACAACTCAGCCAATAACAAATCCAACTATTACTACGAATCAGAAAATTTTGGATGTCTATCAATTTAACCGCTTAAAATAATTTTACGTTTTGAAATTTTAGAGAAGAAATAGAAAAAATTCTAAGTCCTAAAAACTAGAGCGTCGAGAAATAAGAAAGAAAAAGAGTGCGTCGAAAAATGTCGAAAAAAATAAAAGGTCGAAAAATAAGGGTCGAAAAACAAAAGTAAGAAAATAAGCGTCGAAAGAAAAAAAATAATAAAAAGAAAGTAAAGCGTCGAAACTTAAAATTCTAAAAACAAAAAATTAAAACTTACGTCTAAAGGTATTAAAGCTTAAAAGGAATTCTATATCCAAAACGGTAATAACTTAAAAAGTACTAAAATTTTAAAACGGCGTCGCAAAATTCTAAAGCATCTAAATCTTAGTCTAAAGAAAAAGCACTTAAGGGATTTTACGGCAAAGCCTAAAAATCTAGAAATATAAAACGGCTACGGCAAAATACTAGATTAAAAACTAATTACGAACGATAAAAATACAAATATTATGAATAAAAAGATATAAAATATAAAAATAAAACTTAAAGTTGTAAAAATACAATTTTTATAAAAATATTATTTTTATATTATTTATTTTATAAAAGTATTAGTTTATATAATAAATAAAAATATTAAAACTTAATAATACTAAATATAAATTAAAGCTAAAATTTAAAAACTAATTAAATATCTAAACCCTGATTAGGGTTAATAATAATAATAATAATAATAATAATAATAATAATAAATAAAACTTACGCGTAATAAATGTTGTCTTAGGTTTGTGGCCTGTCACAGTCAGTCATGCGACCGCATGAAATTAAGGCGTCCAACTCATGCGATCGCATGGGCCTGGATTTCAGATTAGTTCTTGGGCTGCTACAGTATTGTGGCCCGAGAACTTTATATATATATATATATATATATATATATATATATATATATATATATATATATATATATATATATATATATATATATTCTCTGTTTTTAATTTATATAAAATATTTATATAAATAAAAACTTATATTAAAAAAAAACTACCTATTAGTTTTTGTAACAAAAAAAATACAAACTTTTTAATTTTTTTTTAAAAAAACGTAAAAAAAATATATAGTAATATATATACATATTTATTTTTCTTTTTCTTGTTTTTATATTTTTGATATTTAAAACGTATTTTTACAAAAAGAAATTAAAACTTAATAAATTTTTTTATTTTTTATAGCGTTTCGCTTTCGGCGTTGTTTGTCCCCGACAGCGGCGCCAAAAATTCTTGATGTGTGCAGAGGGTTATACGAAATAGTTATATTTTTGTTGCAAAATACTATTAAATACGATACAATTTTACACAAGTTATTTATTTATTTATAGAATGGATATACCTATATCTTGCTACAACACTTATAGGCAGTGTACCTAATCGTACAGTAGTGTAGTTTTTAGTAAGTCCGGTTCGTTCCACAGGGAGCTAGCCAAGTTTAACGCTATATTTTTAAAACTATATTTGTATATAAATATATATATGTATATAAGTAGTATTATTATTATAAAAGGGGATTTTTACCGTTTAATGACCGGTTTGTCGATTTTATGTCTTAAGTCGTAATTAAAACCTAATGTAAAATATTAAATATACAAATGACTTAATTTAAAGCGTAAATTAAATGACGATAATAAAAGTGCAATAATTTAAAGTGTGATAAATAAAATGATGATAAATAAAATTGCGATAATTAAAAAGTACGATAATTAAAAGTGCGATAAATAAAATGACAGTAAATAAAAGTGCGATGAAATATGAAATAAAAGAATTATGCTTATTTAAACTTCTGTAATCGTGATGTTTGACATGTTGATTTTAGTTTATTACCATGGGTTAATTGTTCTGGATTATTCAATATGTCCATCAGTCATAAATATAAAGTGCGAGTGTCCTCGTCAATTTATCCTTATATCCGAAGTCAAATATTCCAACTAATTGGGGACTTAAACTTTAACAAGGTTAAAACTTTGTTAATAATTACGCCAAGTGTCCTTGTACATAATTCACCCCTGTTTTAATGAGTCCATTGACTATAAATCCATTCCCGTATCCGGTTAAATGAACGATTATTAGTACTTATAAATATCCCGCCCATCGTATCCGATCGAGTGTATATGGTTATTTATAGGTACGTCCAATTGTAAATCTTTATATTAAATTAATGAACTATCATTCAATTAAACAAATATAAAGTCCATTAACAGCTCATAGTCCAATTTCCACAAGTGTCGGTCTTTTGTCCAAACCCCAATTATGGTACAAAGCCCAATAACCCCGTCTTTAATATTTAGTCTTACATTACGATTACTTCGATTTAAATAAGCATAACAATAACTTAGCTACAAGACATTAATTTAAAAAGGTTGAACATAACTTACAATGAGTATTAATAGCGTAGCGTTACACGGACAGAATTTCGACTTACACACTTACAACATTCGCTAACATAACCTTATTATTATTAATCTTAAATTAAAATTAAAACTAAATATATATATATATATATATATATATATATATATATATATATATATATATATATATATATATATCTGTGAGAGAGCGATTGATAAAGGATGATTTTTTCGTGCAGAATTCGTCGCCTTTTATAGATGTGGCCAGCATTTCAGGGCCATGCGATCACATGGCTTTGATGCCTGATTCCCATACGATCGCATGGAGGGCTATTCCAGCTCACACTCCTTTGTACACTAGTTTGCCGACGTTTTTAATATATAATATAATATATAAATATATAATTTTAAGAATTAATTATATATTATATTATATTCATGTGCATAGTTGACTTGTAATTTTTAGTCCGTTGCGTCGCGTGTTGAGAGTTGACTCTGGTCCCGGTTCCGGATTTTCGATTGTCCTTTCGTACGATTTAATATCTTGTACTTTGCGTTTTACGGCTCGTACTCTTGTAATTTTTAGACGTTTCTCATCAATAATTTGAACCACTTTGATTGTACTTTGTACTTTTTAGCTTTTTGGTCATTTGCGTCTTCAAATCGTCGATTCAGTTTTTGTCTTCACCTTTTATTATTTAAACGAATATCACTTGTAAATAAAACAATTGCAACTAAAAGCTATGTCTTTCTTGAGGGATAATGCTATGAAATATATGTTCGTCTTTAGCATTATCAAATATTCCCCCACTTGATCGTTACTTGTCCTCAAGTAATATAGTCTTGAAATAAAAATACTAGAATCACTTCTTTATTCTTCTCACTTTGTACATCAGTGATTTCGATTTGGCGGTATGCACAATGATAGTAACGTTGTGGTTTACAGTCCCACATGACTATAAAAATTTAGATCCTTAAGGAAATTGGATCTTTATGAAAACATTTGATATTTTTGAAAATTCAATCTAGCTTTTAACCTAGATAAGTTTTCTGGAATAACCCTTCACCGGTGTTTGCAAAATTATTTTTGTGGGTTTTGTGGGTTTCAGATTTGAAAATTTTAGCTCAAAACTTGCGGTTTTGTGTCACCCACTTGCTAACCTTGTATTGGGAAAGCAACACGTCTAGTTTACTTGCTCCGTATATTACCTTTCAGTAAACTACCTTCCGGTTGTAAAGGAAAGCGTTGAACAAGCAACTATTGAGGCAATGTCCCGTGACATGCTGATAATTCTGGTCTATATCGTGTCGGATGCAATTACTATCCTTTGTCGGAGCAATAGTAAAGATCACCCTATAGTTTTTCGATCTGGCACAAGGTCCTGTCTTTGACCATGCTATGCAACCACCGTTCTCACGGTTGACACCCGATTTGGTTCAGGTGACCTAATGAATTCCAGGTGAATTCCTAGGATTTTACGTTCAATGGTAATGAATGCATTGAAAATAGGGTTTTTAGAAAACAAATCGGTTTGTAATTTGATCAAAATATTTTCCCGTTCAAGCTCGAGTTTAGATATCATCTAATTCCATGAGTTTGTAATTCTCAATCTTTAAGGTCAATCTCAAGGATTGAGTAATATCAGTCTTAAAAGCTGATTTTTGATCTTTAAGGAGATTATCCTTTCTGGGGATCTGATTCATTAGTCTTATAAGCTAATTTGCACGGTACCCCCCATTGTACGAGACAGATCCTCTCATGGTTAGGATAAGTCTGACCACTTGGCGACCCTGTTTGATGCTGAGGTCCGTGGATTTCCAGCTGATTTTCGAGAAAACTTTTCAAGGTTTTTCGTAGACTCTACAACTGGTCTGGATAACAACTTCCAGACCTAAATCAAGAAGCGTGTGTATTTTTCTCTCGAAAGACTTTACTTCCTTTTAAATTTCATTTATATTACATTAAACTGGGTGAAACTGATTAATATCGTCCAAAACAAAAGTATCTTCAATTATTTGTACAAAAATATGTGATATATGCTCTAAATGACTTGGTAAATTTTTCCTAACTTGGTAAATAACTTGGCTTTTATTTTCCTTTCTTTGCCTTTTTATTTTCCTCTATTCCATTTTAAATGAATTCTAACATTTTGGGTTGTTTCTCAATTTATGTCCTTTCCGAGGGAACAATAATTTCGGTGTTAACACCTAGTTTTATCGTTCATAAATATGTATAAACATAATTTTGAGTTCATTTAGTTGAAATGTTGAAAAATTTTACAAGAATTGGGTAGTCAGTATATAAGACTAGGGCTGTTCTTTATTATCAGAGAGCACTAGATTCTAATACAACTACTGCGTTACTAGTATTTTTAATGGTAACTAAGTGTTAAAATTAAAATTTTAAAAATCCGAAAGAATTTAACCCCTTCCAACACTTAAGATCTTGCAATGCCCTCATTTGCAAGAAATCGGTAACAATTTAAATTATTGAGGGTGATTAGCGTAGAAAAATGATTAAATTTTACCAAAGTTTCCAAACATATTGGCGTTTGTTTGTTGAATAATAAATGGTGCACATTATTTGTTCATTCCTGCAGTTGTTATTTCACATTTATTTTGCATTTTGTCGTCAAAATTAGTTGCTTTTGCTGAACTTAATGCCCGTCTTTTGAAAATGCGTTGTTTTACCCTGTTGTGTACAATTGACAATATACATACATACAAATAATAACATGCATGGTAATTTGAAATGGGACTTAACATCCCACTTTCAAATCAAATATGAAATATTAGTACAACGTAATAAAAAAATTAAAACTTACATTAAAGTATCACAATATTATATGTTTTAAACATAAGTAAATAAAAATAATAAAAAATAAAAATCACCAACGGGAACTGTATCAATCTGGATAGGGGTTCCAGTTCATGTCATTGGTTGGGTTCCACGGTTGGTTATAGGTGTACTGATAGGCCTGGTTGGAGTCGTAGAGAGTAAATGGTGGTCGCATATTGGGCTGGTGTGGAGGATAGTAAGCAGGTCGGGTCGATACGTAGTTATTTGGTACCTGAGGTGATAGCTGACTCATGATCTGATGCTGATGATAGTGCCATCTATCATGCTGTCGTTGCCTAGAATGCTCGTACACATTCTCGGCGTGCCACTGCTCGAACTGACTATGTCTAGCCTCGTTTGTCATTTCTACCTCATCTATACGCTGGTAAACGTCAGTAATAGCCTCCCTAGTGACATCCCTAATGTCATCTGGTTCCTCCATTTCCTCATCTGAACCTCTCTCTACCTGTGGATGACAGCCCTCATATGGTACTGCCTGATTGCGTCTGCTCTTTAATACCTTTGCACCCTGATAGACCCGCAATCCTAAAGTCTCAACCTGTTCCCTACACACCATCAGTGGACCCCCTTGATCCCTATCTACACCCAAATACTCTCCAATGAGAGTAACAAAAATACCCCCTCCTATTATTCCCCTGTCCTGTATTCCTGCCACCATTTTGGACAGATAAAAACCAACACAATAGGGGATATTAACAACGCTTCTAGGGTTTCGAATACACTTAAGGTAAAATAAATCGTGTAAGGTCATCTTCTCCTTGTTGTTACCTCTTTGTGTAATCAAATTAGCTAAAAATCTATGTATAACACGAAGCTCTGCTTTGTTAATATCTAAATAGGAGTGTCTTCCTCCCAGCGTAAAAACATTATAATTTGACATACGCCTCTAGACGGCGTCCGCGTCAAAATTCCTATCTACCCTTTCACCATGATAAATCAAATTTGTACAATCAAGTAGTAGCAATTCACCAGGAGTGTAAATCTGTAAAGCCCTGGCCATGTCCAGCATGGACATCTGTGACGACCCGGAGATTTTCGATAAAATTTAAACTTAAATTCTTATATGATTCCGACACGTTAAGCAATGTCTATTAGATTGAGCCTTGAAATTTGTGAACTGTTTAAATGAATTCATTTGACCTTTGACTATTCCCGACGATTCACGAACATTTGAGTATAAATAAATATATATAAAGATAAACATAAGTATATATAGTAATTTGAATTAATACACTTTATTCATTTGAATTAAAAATGTAAACAAATAAATAGAATAATTAAGTATTATTAAAAAGAATAAATATATATATATATATATATATATATATATATATATATATATATATGATTCTTATTAATAATTATAAATATAAAATATAAATGTATAAATATTAAGTATAAATACTATATAATATTACATAAATAATAAATTGTACTATTAATATAAATACAAAGTAATTTCAAGATATATATTATTGTTACACTAATATTAGTAATAATACCTTCATTACTATTATTAAAATAGGTATTAATATTAATACTAATATCAGTGTTATTAATGTTACTCTATATGAAATTTGATATATATTATGATTACGAATATTATTGTTATCAATATTGATATCCTAACTAATAGTAAAAATTATAATATTAGTTATTATCATGATTATTATTATTATGAATACTAAAAACTATCTTTTTGTTTGTATCATTATCATTATAGCTAGTAATAAGGTTATAATTTTCATTATGAATAATATTGGTTTTATTATTTATTATTAATACTATTATCATTAAGAATCACTATCATTACTAACATTATTATATATGTATTATTATTCTTATTTAATATTTTGATATTATCATTATTATTACTAATATAATAATTCAATATTATTATTAATAATTTTATTATTTTATTAGTAATTTTTTTTGTTATAACATTATTAATATTAAAGATTTCGAATTTACATATATAGATATAATTAAATATATAAATAAATATATATAAATACAAAAATATATAAATACATATATAAGGATAAATATATAACTAATATATATGTATCTAATTATAGATAAAATCGTAATTACCTCATAGGATCCTAAATTCAGATTTAAATCACACTCAAACTGTTATTGATTTGTACTTTGATTGTTTGATAACGATTGCAGATTAGCTACACAACAATTTCAGTTAGCAATCAGGATCAAGCTATTATATATTTTTTTTATTTTATTTGCTTACTGCCAAGATTTCTTGTCGACATGGAATCCTTTATATAAATGATCAATTCCAGTGTTAACAAATCCCTACGATCTTTTAACAACAATCATAACTTATACATTCCATTTACCTACTGCAATTTGATCAAATTAAATAAAAAAAATAAATATCACAGGTATCACTCTGTTTTGATCCAATTTTTCAAACACCACGATTTCTTAATGAATTTCAAAAACTAGAATTGCGGTGTTGTTAGAAATCTTCCATCTAATCTATCTGCAAAGATTCAAGTGTTAATTTTCAGAATCAAGGTCGAATTTTTGAGTCAAAGTTTTGTGTCAAAAAGTCAAACTTATGAACATTGATTAAATTCGAAGTCGTATGAATGTTTTAAGATCAACTGACGATCCTAAAGATTTCTAAGATGTATTTGAAAATTATTTCGTGTTATAAACTTTGTCAAATTCGTGCTCAAAGATGGAATCAATTTTTTTTCTTTTCATTATAACAGCGACGGCAGAAGTGTGGTTCTTTGCATATATATATATATATATATATATATATATATATATATATATATATATATATATATATATATATATATATATATATATAATCCAATTGATCAATATTAATTGTTCCTATGTTAGCTATTAAATACAAGAAATCGATTTCTGTAATTGTTGATAAGATTGAAAAGGGTGTGGAATTGATTGAGTTAGTGAAGATGGTAATGAAACAGACTGCAACAGATACTAGATAAATATATATGGTTCTCATTAAAAATTAGAAAAAAACAAGATTGGTGGGAGGGTTAAGTGTGTTTGTGGATGAACAGGAGGTCGCGTGTTCGAGCCCGGTTTGGGGCTTTTCTTTTTAGAAACTCTTTGAAAGGTAGTTTTTAATTTTTAAAACTTATTATTATCATTACTATTGTTGTTGTTATTATTATTATTATTATTATTATTATTATTATTATTATTATTATTATTATTATTATTATTATTATTATTTATTGTTATTAATCAAAGTATTATAATAATGAACCTTAGTTAACAATTATAATAATAATAATAATAATAATAATAATTATTATTATTATTATTATTATTATTATTATTATTATTATTATTATTATTATTATTATTATTATTATTATTATTATTAAAGTTATCATTTTAGTATTATTATTTTTATTATTAAGTAGTAACATTATTATTATTAAGAGAAGAATTATTATTACCATTAACATTATTATCATTATGGATATAAGTATTATTACTATAGTAACAATTAAAATTATCATTTTTAAAAGTATCATTTTTATTATTATTAATTATCATTTTTAAAACTATTATTTTTAATTATCATTATTAGTATTATTATCATTATTATTTTTATCATAAACATGATTTATTATTATTATTATTAATATTAATATCATTTTATCAAATAAATACTTATATAGAACATGTATAAAAAGTATATATATATATAATATATATATATATATATATATATATATATATATATATATATATATATATATATACAAATGAAGATACATAAATAAATAATGAAACTTATAAATTATTAAAGATATAAACTACAAATAAAATAATATATATATTTATTCGAGTGCAAGAATGTGTTTTAATACGTATATGAATGATATAGGTTCGTGAATCCGAGGCCAACCCCACATTAATTCTATGACTTTATATGTATTTTTACTACGAAATACAATAAGTGAGTTTCATTTGCTCCCTTTTTAATTGCTTTTGCAAAATATATTTTTGGGCTGAGAATATATGCGCTGCTTTTATAAATGCTTTACGAAATAGAGACAAGTGATTAAAAATGATATTCTGCGGATTGATGTGCTAGGTAATTTAGTTACATGTTATAAGAGCATGTAAGCGCGAATCCTAAAGATAGATCTATCGGGCTTAACACCCCCATCCTGTAGGCTGCACTAGACATAAGAGCTAGTGGGCGGATGCTTAGTACTTCGAGGATTTTTTTATACACTTGCGAGTGTACATATCCATCTTTGCGAAGATGAATTATTATATTATTGTTAAGGTTGGTTACTGAGGCCTCAACATAAGCAGAACGGTTTTATACACTTGCGAGTGTACATATATTTATAAACGGAAATCTTGTGGTCTATTAATATACTGAATTGATTGTTATGATAAACCTATGAACTCTCCAACCTTTTGGTTGACACTTTTAAGCATGTTTATTCTCATGTATGAAAGAAATCTTCCGCTGTGTATTTGCTCATTTTAGAGATATTACTTGGAGTCATTCATGACATATTTCAAAAGACGTTGCATTCGAGTCGTTGAGTTCAACAAGATTACTATTAAGTCATTTATAGTTTGGATATGTTATGAAAGGGTTTGCATGCCTGTCAACTTTCGATGTAATGAAAATTTGTCTTTTAAAGACGAATGCAATGTTTGTAAAATGTATCATGTAGAGGTTAAGTACCTCACGATGTAACCAAATATAATGTATTCGTCCTGATGGATTAGGACGTGTCGTTATAGTTGGTATCAGAGCGGTGGTCTTAGCGAACCAGATCTTGCTTTAGTGTGTCTAACTAGTAGTTGTTTAGATGCATTAGTGAGTCTGGACTTCGACCGTGTCTGCATGTCAAAAGTTTTGCTTATCATTTCTAGTCGGAAATCATCTGCTTATCATCCTTAAGAAATTACCTGCTTATCATTCTTAGTCTAGACATGTCTTACTGCCTCTATTGCATAGACAGTGTATAGATAAATTCATATCTTAGCGTATCTGTTAATGTTACCTTTGCCTGACAGCTTCCGTAGATTCCTCCGTAACTTATGGGATTTTAGTATTATATATGCATATGTAAATTATATATTGCAGGGTACTAATCTACATCCTATAATCTATTTCTTATCGAACATCATTCATCTGATCGTACTAGATGAATCCCTCAACTAGTTCGAGTCCCTCAGATTTCGATAACTATTCCGATAGCTATTCCGACAGCTATTCCGACATGGATATTCACTTAAGCTCTGAAAGCAGTGTCACCATAATGAATCAACCAATTCATCTGATGGGTTCGTAGCCTACTTAATCAATGGAGACGCGAAGAAGGCGATCCCTTCCACCAACCGAATTCACCTCCTGGCGAAGAACCTGAAGCACTTACCAGCGAACCAGTTCAAAACGCCATCTTCACTTTCATTTCCAGAGTATCTCGCCACGACTATATCATATTTACAATTCTAAACCTTATTCATTCGCTTGTTTCGACCGACAATCTTCCCGGAATAATGGAAGAAGTCAACGAGTTTCGCGTTCGAGTAATCAATTTGGAAAATATGGTGCAAAACCTACCAGCTACTGCAACATCCGCATCCCGCACCTCAACATCGCAATCTATACCCCAAGCATGTCTTCGTCCTACGTATCATTCTACATCATTTATTTTCGTTCTACAGGACGATTATGTAATCTATAATGTTTTAAAGATTATGTATTCTAGTTCTAACGGTAAATCAAATGAGATTAATATTAAATTAACTCATTAAATCCATGATTACATCTAAAGAGAATATATATGTAAGTACATTTTCATAAAGATTGTAATTAAAAATTCTTTAGTACAAACTGTTAATGGTGAAAAATATTTTAACGGGTAGGTAATACCCGAGGAATATTTAAATTTCACATTAATAAGTTACACTGTACATTCTTTTGAATCTGATTCAAAAGTCATTTACTATCCTACTTACTCCCACAGATATACCTATCCATTTACCGCAGAATAACCATTTTCATTCAATTTCATATTTGGGTTTTGACCTATCAGAATCCAATAAGTGGCATAATGAAGAAAACATTGGACAAAAATAAAATTTGTTAGAAACAAACAATTCAACTATGAGAAGAATTTTGATAAGAATCCACGCTAACTGTTCCTAGCTAACTGTTAATTCCTTGTTACATTTATTTATCGCAATTTAATTATCGCAATTTTAATTCTCGTAATTTTATTTATCGTCATTTAATTTCTGTTATTTATTTTATGCACTTTAAATATCGGGACACGTATACAAGGTTTTGACATATCATATCGACGCATCTATATATATATTATTTGGAATAACCATAGACACTCTATATGTAGTAATATTTGAGTTAGCTATACAGGGTTGAGGTTGATTCTATAATAATATATATACTTTGAGTTGTGATCGTGTCTGAGACATGTACACGGGTCACGATACGTATTAATTAATTCGAATATTATATATTAAACTATATATGAATGATTGGAATGTTAACTGTGGACTATCGACTGTGGACGAATAATATTGGATAATTAAAATGAATTAAAATACTAATTATAACATATGAAACTAAATAATTCTTCAAGTTTGCCACTTGATTTCATCTTAAACCTCATTTGTATCTTGACGATTACAATCTACGTTCAAACCTTTAATGATTCTTGAAAACACCTCAATCGAGAGGATGAACCAACCGCACTTCATCTACGGAAGAAAAGATTTATGCATATAGTTATAAACCTGAAAACACTCAGAACCTGAGTAAACATTTAACACGTATCTGTGCTAGCTCCTTTGGTGTTGTTATTACCAAAAATCACTTTGCAATCCCATTCCAAAGTAGCCAATTTTGTCACAGCTTCAGCAAATCAATTTTGACTTTTCATTCGAATAATTTCTATTATAACTTTGATATATAAGTTTGCCTTTCGTCATCGTTACCGGGAAACCGTTTATATTCCATCACGTTATCAGTAAACTTACCAGCAACTACATTGATCTTTGACTTTCCGAAAAATCATTATATTTATCGAAACCCTATCCGCATCTTATAACGAGAATTGTCATACCAATTACCGAGGACTAGCGATCAGTATTTTGAAATCTCGTAACGTTACTACATCAACAGTTATATGTATATATATAACATTTATCTCTTAGAATTATGATCTTCCATTCTGAAACTCTGAAAAACACCCAGTCTGCGAATCAATATTCGTAATGTTGAATAAGCTGAATGAAGCAGCAAAAACCGTAAACGACCTTAACCGTCAGAAATTTGATGATAAAAAATGGAGTATTGGGAACACTCGATAGAAACTTTGGTATTGAAAAACGGATTGAGCTAACCATGAAGGAGACCAAGGACAAATACAAGGACCAAACCCTATATTCAAAGAATCCAGGTAATTCTGGATCCGATGAAATCTTTAGAGAATATCTTGCTCCGAAGTCATATTAAAATCTTGCGGAAAATTTTTCTTCATCAACCTTCGAACTTAGAAATTCCAAAATATCATCATAAATATCTTCGATATTTCTGAGGATATTTTCATAAATATTCTTGTCCGAAATTATCTACCTCTTCGCGTTTTCTGTATTTCATTATATTGGAAACTTCTGTAAAATCTAAGTATAAATTATGAATAAATTGTGGAGAAGTGTTGGGAATTGAAGCATGAGTTAGTATAATATAATGACGTCCGGCCAACGTGATTATATTACAGTAAGTCATGCTGAGTTTCTAATGGAACGTGATGATTCACAGATTATAACGTCATCATGTGCCATGTTACACGGCTCTCACATTCTACCTAATCTCCAAATATATCGCGAACATATTCTTCCTGATAATTCTATCTTATCTCTTGAATTTTGGTAATTTAACAAATCAAGATTTTGCTATTACAATCTCTCTCTTAGAACATTAGTCATGTTCAATCGAAACTTCATACCTACGAATGCTGGACCATTATTCTGTTGACTTTAAGTCAGGAAGAGAAAACAAAAGGATGGAACACCAAAATATAAAGGAAACAAAGAGAGTGGATTTATAGTGAAATGTTAGACAAAATAATCGAGACAGATTATTGCATTTAACCAAATAAAATCCTATTTTTCCTTAATTACCGAAGAATTAAATCTTATATAGATTTCGAAGATTATCTTTAAATCCCTAGAATTCCGGAATTCAACCAAGATAACGTCAAAAGATAAGACGCACCTTATTTTCTAAATTCAAACGTGACTACGTCAAAAGCTGAGACGAATCTTATTTTCCTCATCTCACTATTTTGTGATAGCTTAACTCGTACACTTCACATAATCGAATCGTTTTATCCATATTACTCAATGGTAATAAAACTTCATTTTATCAACTCATATTCATCATGAAAACATTTTTAGTGTTAGCCATGACGACCTCGATCAAATTTCGGGACGAAATTTCTTTAACGGGTAGGTACTGTGACGACCCGGAAATTTCCGATAAAATTTAAACTTAAATTCTTATATGATTCCGACACGTTAAGCAAAGTCTATTAGATTGAGCCTTGAAATTTGTGAACTGTTTAAATGAATTCATTTGACCTTTGACTATTTCCGACGATTCACGAACATTTGAGTATAAATATATATATATAGATATATATAAAGATAAACATAAGTATATATAGTAATTTGAATTAATACACTTTATTCATTTGAATTAAAAATGTAAACTAATAAATAGAATAATTAAGTATTATTAAAAAGAATAAATATATATATGATTCTTATTAATAATTATAAATATAAAATATAAATGTATAAATATTAAGTATAAATACTATATAATATTACATAAATAATAAATTGTACTATTAATATAAATACAAAGTAATTGCAAGATATATATTATTGTTACACTAATATTAGTAATAATACCTTCATTACTATTATTAAAATAGGTATTAATATTAATACTAATATCAGTGTTATTAATGTTACTATATATGAAATTTGATATATATTATGATTACGAATATTATTGTTATCAATATTGATATCCTAACTAATAGTAAAAATTATAATATTAGTTATTATCATGATTATTATTATTATGAATACTAAAAACTATCTTTTTATTTGTATCATTATCATTATAGCTAGTAATAAGGTTATAATTTTCATTATGAATAATATTGGTTTTATTATTTATTATTAATACTATTATCATTAAGAATCACTATCATTACTAACATTATTATATATGTATTATTATTCTTATTTAATATTTTGATATTATCATTATTATTACGAATATAATAATTCGATATTATTATTAATAATTTTATTATTTTATTAGTATTTTTTTTTGTTATAACATTATTAATATTAAAGATTTCGAATTTACATATATAGATATAATTAAATATATAAATAAATATATATAAATACATAAATATATAAATACATATATAAGGATAAATATATAACTAATATACATGTATCTAATTATAGATAAAATCGTAATTACCTCATAGGATCCTAAATTCGGATTTAAATCACACTCAAACTGTTATTGATTTGTACTTTGATTGTTTGATAACGATTGCAGATTAGCTACACAACAATTTCAGTTAGCAATCAGGATCAAGCTATTATATTTTTTTTTTTTTTGCTTACTGCCAAGATTTCTTGTCGACATGGAATCCTTTATATAAATGATCAATTCCAGTGTTAACAAATCCCTACGATCTTTTAACAACAATCATAACTTATACATTCCATTAACCTACTACAATTTGATCAAATTAAATAAAAAAATAAATATCACAGGTATCGCTCTGTTTTGATCCAATTTTTCAAACACCGCGATTTATTAATGAATTTCAAAACCTAGAATTGCGGTATTGTTAGAAATCTTCCATCTAATCTATCTGCGAAGATTCAAGTGTTAATTTTCAGAATCAAGGTCGAATTTTTCGAGTCAAAGTTTTGTGTCAAAAAGTCAAACTTATGAACATTGATCAAATTCGAAGTCGTATGAATGTTTTAAGATCAATTGACGATCCCAAAGATTTCTAGTATGTATTTGAAAATTATTTCTTGTTATAAACTTTGTCAAATTCGTGCTCAAAGATGGAATCAATTTTTTTCTTTTCTTTTCATTATAACAGCGACGACAGAAGTGTGGTTCTTTGTATATATATATATTTTTTTTAATCCAATTGATCACTATTAATTGTTACTATGTTAGCTATTAAATACAAGAAATCGATTTCTGTAATTGTTGATAAGATTGAAAAGGGTGTGGAATTGATTGAGTTAGTGAAGATGGTAATGAAACAGACTGCAACAGATACTAGATAAATATATATGGTTCTCATTAAAAATCAGAAAAAAAAGATTGGTGGGAGGGTTAAGTGTGTTTGTGGATGAACGGGAGGTCGCGTGTTCGAGCCCGATTTGGATTTTTCTTTTTAGAAACTCTTTGAAAGGTAGTTTTTAATTTTTAAAACTTATTATTGTCATTACTGTTGTTATTATTATTATTATTATTATTATTTATTGTTATTAATCAAAGTATTATAATAATGAACCTTAGTTAATAATTATGATTATTATTATTATTACTATTATTATTATTATTATTTTTATTATTATTATTATTATTATTATTATTATTATTATTATTATTATTATTATTATTATTATTATTAAAGTTATCATTTTTGTATTATTATTTTTATTATTAAGTAGTAACATTATTATTATTAAGAGAAGAATTATTATTACCATTAACATTATTATCATTATGGATATAAGTATTATTACTATAGTAACAATTAAAATTATCATTTTTAAAACTATCATTTTTATTATTATTAATTATCATTTTTAAAACTATTATTTTTACTTATCATTATTAGTATTATTATCATTATTATTTTTATCATAAACATGATTTATTATTATTATTATTAATATTAATATCATTTTATCAAATAAATACTTATATAGAACATGTATAAAAAGTATATATATATATATATATATATATATATATATATATATATATATATATATATATATATATATATATATATATATATATATATATATATATATATATATATATATATATATATATATATATATATAGGGGCACGATCCATGGATAAGCTTAAAAGGAGTACAAACGGGATAAGCAAAATAAATTTTATTTTTTTTTTGGAATTTTTTTTACATTCATAAATCTGCATTAAAATGCACCTCTAATCAATTTTTTCCATAAAAAAAAATTCAAAATCTTTCAAAAATCGATGATGAATGGTAAAATTAACCATTCATCGGGTTAATTTATCATTCATCTTGTTTACGATGAATGATAAAATTAATCAATGCTAAAAAAAACCAGATGAATGGTTAAATTAACCATTCATCTGTTTTTTTATCATTCATCATAAACAGATGAATGGTTAAATTAACCATTCATCTGCTTTTTTTTAGCATTGATTAATTTTATCATTCATCGCGAACAAAATGAATGATAAATTAACCAGATGAATGGTTAATTTTACCATTCATCATCAATTTTTACCATTCATCATCGATGTTTACCATTCATCATCGATTTTCGAACGATTTTGTTAAAAAAACTTTTTAAAATTTTTTTGTTTTCTTCTATTTGCATATTAAAGGATCGTTTTTTTAAAAAAAAAAATTTGAAATTTTACTTATCCCGTTTGTACCCCATTTAGTACTTATCCATGGATTGGTCCACTATATATATATGTATATATATATATATATATATATATATATATATATATATATATATATATATATATATATATATATATAAATATACAAATGAAGATACATAAATAAATAATGAAACTTATAAATTATTAAAGATATAAACTACAAATAAAATAATATATATATTTATTCGAGTGCAAGAATGTGTTTTAATACGTATATGAATGATATAGGTTCATGAATCCGAGGACAACCCCACATTCATTCTATGATGTTATATGTATTTTTACTACGAAATACAATAAGTGAGTTTCATTTGCTCCCTTTTTAATTGCTTTTGCAAAATATATTTTTGGGCTGAGAGTGCATGCGCTGCTTTTATAAATGCTTTACGAAATAGAGACAAGTGATTAAAAATGATATTCTACGGATTGATGTGCTAGGTAATTTAGTTACATGTTATAAGAGCATGTAAGCGCGAATCCTAAAGATAGATCTATCGGTCTTAACACCCCCATCCTGTAGGCTGCACTAGACATAAGAGCTAGTGGGAGAATGTTTAGTATTTCGAGGATTTTTTTATAGACTTGCGAGTGTACATATTCATCTTTGCGAAGATGACTTATTATATTATTGTTAAGGTTGGTTACTAAGGCCTCAACATAAGCAGAACGGTTTTATACACTTGCGAGTGTACATATATTAATAAACGGAAATCTTGTGGTCTATTAATATACTGAATTGATTGTTATGATAAACCTATGAACTCACCAACCTTTTGGTTGATACTTTTAAGCATGTTTATTTTCAGGTATGAAAGAAATCTTCCACTGTGCATTTGCTCATTTTAGAGATATTACTTGGAGTCATTCATGACATATTTCAAAAGACGTTGCATTCGAGTCATTGAGTTCAACAAGATTACTATTAAGTCATTTATAGTTTGGATATGTTATGAAAGGGTATGCATGCCTGTCAACTTTCGATGTAATGAAAATTTGTTTTTTAAAAATGAATGCAATGTTTGTAAAATGTATCATGTAGAGGTCAAGTACCTCGCGATGTAACCAAATGTAATGTATTCGTCTTGATGGATTAGGACGGGTCGTTATAGTTGGTATCAGAGCGATGTTCTTAGCAAACCAGATCTTGTATTAGTGTGTCTAACTAGTAGTTGTTTAGATGCATTAGTGAGTCTGGACATCGACCGTGTCTGCATGTCAAAAGTTTTGCTTATCATTTCTAGTCGAAAATCATCTGCTTATCATCCTTAGGAAATTACCTGCTTATCATTCTTAGTCTAGACATGTCTTACTACCTCTATTGCATAGATAGTGTATAGATAAATTCATATCTTAGCGTATCTATTATTGTTACCTTTGCCTGACAGCTTCCGTAGATTCCTCCGTAACTTATGGGATTTTAGTATTATATATGCATATGTAAATTATGTATTGCAGGGTACTAATTTACATCATATAATCTATTTCTTATCGAACATCCTTCATCTGATCGTACGAGATGAATCCTTCAACCAGTTCGAGTCCCTCAGATTCTGATAACTATTTCGATAGCTATTCCGACAGCTATTCCGACATGGATATTCACTTAAGCTCCGAAAGCAGTGTCACCATAATGAATCAACCAATTCATCTGATAGGTTCGTAGCCTACTTAATCAAAAGATACACGAAGAAGACGATCCCTTCCACCAACCGAATTCACCTCCTGGCGAAGAACCTGAAGCACTTACCAGCGAACCAGTTCGAAACGCCATCTTCACTTTCATTTCCAGAGTATCTCGCCACGATTATATCATATTTACAATTCTAAACCTTATTCATTCGCTTGTTTCGACCGACAATCATCCCGGAATAATGGAAGAAGTCAACGAGTTTCGCGTTCGAGTAATCAATTTAGAAAATATGGTGCAAAATCTACCAGCTACAGCAACATCCGCATCCCACACCTCAACATCGCAATCTATACCCCAATCATGATCTTCGTCCTACGTATCATTCTACATCATTTATTTTCGTTCTACAGGACGATTATGTAATCTCTAATGTTTTAGAGATTATGTATTCTAGTTCTAACGGTAAATCAAATGAGATTAATATTAAATTAACTCATTAAATCCATGATTACATCTGAAGAGAATATATATGTAAGTATATTTTCATAAAGATTGTAATTAAAAATTGTTTCGTACAAACTGTTAATGGTGAAAAATATTTTAACGGGTAGGTAATACCCGAGGAATATTTAAATTTCACATTAATAAGTTACGCTGTACATTCTTTCGAATCTGATTCAAAAGTCATTTACTATCCTACTTACACCCACAGATATACATATCCATTCACCGCAGAATAACCAATTTCATTCAATTTCATATTTGGATTTTAACCTATCAGAATCCAACAAGTGGCATAATGAAGAAAACATTGGACAAAAATAAAATTTGTTAGAAACAAACAATTCAACTATGAGAAGAATTTTGATAAGAATCCACGCTAACTGTTCCTAGCTAACTGTTAATTCCTTATCGCAATTTAATTATCGCAATTTTTTTTATCGTCATTTAATTTATGTTATTTATTTTACGCACTTTAAATATCGAGAAACATATACAAGGTTTAGACATATCATATCGACGCATCTATATATATTATTTGGATGCAACTGTTCTTCATGAATCGTTGGGTGTTCTGTTATCGGATGAATCGGAAATTGTACGTAGGCATTAACATATTCTTGTTGCAGATCATAATACGGTATGTGTTGATCATTATGATATTGTTGTTCCTGTTGTTGTTCCTGTTCAGGTTCTGGTTCATATTGTATTTCTGCTTCAGGTTCGTTTTCAGGTTGTCTGGATGATGATGCACCGCCAGATTCGGTATATTTCTGCAAAACACATTAAACACAAAATTTGTGCATCCAAATATGCATTAGTGTTAGCAAAATAACAATTTGAAACAATTACAATAACATGTTTAATTCATATTAAACTCATGTTCATTTTCATATTTTTATCAATTCTACTCTTTTTCAAATAAGCACATATGAAAATGTTTACAAAGTTCATAAGCATTCTACTCAAATAACATGTTAAAATAATCATTACTAGCAATTGAACAAGTTTCAAATGGCATTTATATTAAATTAATCAAGTTCATGAATTTTAGACCTAAAAAGTCCACTTTAATTCTCAAAAATCATGTTTAGGATCAAAATTTGGATCATTTAGCTACGTAAACATGTTACACTACTTAATTTAGCAATAATTCATGACAAAAATCGGCCATAACCGGTTTATATCAAAAAGCCCCAAATTGCTCAAGAACACAAACCCTATATTTCTAAAAATCTTGATGTTTTTGGCTTCAAATCATGACAAATAGCATCAATCTAGGTTATACATGCATAATATACTAACAATTTAACTCTAATTACACTAGAAATTAACAAAATTAAATTAGGTATAAATTAGCTCAAGAACACTAAAACTGAAAATTTAAAGAGTTTAGGGGTGAAATTTCTACCTTCTTGCCTCCCCATCTGAAGAAAGACATGATTATAGCGAGAAATTTAGTTGATTTTGGTTGAAAAATGGTGAATTTAGGGGTGTTTTAGGAGTGTATTCGTGTATTTGTGTGTGTTATTATGAGAAGACAGAGACCAGCTCGTGGCCTTTTGTTCCTGACCTATTTTTATCCTCCATGCGACTGCATGGTAAATAAGGGTAAACCCCATGCGATCGCATGGGGTCCCTGCTTTTGCTTTTTTTTTTTTATAAAAACCTTTAACTAATTAAAACAAATAATTAAATTAATTTTGAAATTTTGTTTTCCTTGTTATTTAGGACGAGGTCGTTTCAGATCGTTGTCCTAGTCCGTCCCTCGACAAAATTTTAAAATTTTGTTATTTCAAAGCGTTGTTTTAAAAGCAAAGATTTTTGGGTTTTTTAAATGTTTTTGGCATACTTTAATTCAATAAGATTAAAAAATAATGATAATAAAATTTCTCGTCCCGCCCTCGGGCAAAGCAATTTCGGTTCCACGACCTAGTTTTCAACTCACGACGAATTTTAAAAATCATATTTTTAACTTAATGAAATAAAGTAAATTTTTGTTTTTAAATTCTCACCAAACTTAAATTTAAAATGCATAAAATTAAAAATTCATATAAATATAATTAATATTTTTAATTTTACAAACTTATATTAAAAATAGTAGTTTAAAATATTTACAAACTTAAATATATTGATTTTAAAAATTTATAAAATTAATTTTAAAAACATGGTAAAGATAAAATTAAAAATCTTTTTGGTCTTTTATCCCACTTTAATCAATCAAATATTATCAAAAATATACGCCCCTCTTTTCGGTAAAGTAATTTCGGTTCCATAACCTAGTTTTACTCCTGACGAATTTTTGAAATATTTTGGGTTGATTGATTAAAGATATTTATACCTTAAGAATAAACGGTAAATTTCGCAGTGATGTAATAAATTTTTGTATGTTATCAATAATTTCGGTTTCGCATACCTAATTTTATTGAATACCAATTTAATACTTTATATCGAATGATTCAGCGTTTATTATCAAAAGGTTAAAAGCAATAAAAATAAAAATAAAAACTGTACATACTTACCTGTGAGATAGAATTCTCAGAGACCTGCTTTAGCTGATTCATAGGAGAGTCGTTTGATTTGGTTTTCCATAGCTACATAAGCGTAACCTCGATTCTTCAATATCTTTTCTTCTAAACATATGAACGGTCCTTCTCTGCATAGAGTAAAAAATTCGGTATTTGAATATGTTTGATTGTTTGAACATTTACCTTCGTGTGACCATTTTCCGCATTTATAACATATTTCAAGGTGTCGTGCTCTTCTTTTTGTTGTGGATTTTGATTTTCCTTTACCAAAATATATCTTATGATGATCTTTCCTGAATTCTTTCCTTACTTCGTCACATCTGCCTCTTATTACTGACACCAGGTCACTCAGGAGTGTGTCATTATTACGTTTAGTAATCAAAGCGTGTAGCATTAGACCATGGTTCAAATCAAAGGAATTCTTCATCTCGTAAAACCTAAAAAAAAAATTCAGAATGGGAGGAGAAGACTAGTTCTTTAGGGTCTGCTAGGGAAAGACCATTCGGATTCCATTCTCGAGAATTACACGAAAACAGAAAATCTAACTCTCACATAAATACTTATTACCCTTAAAAAGACTTGATTCTCCCCACACTTAGTTAGCTGTGGTGTTGAAATTATGATTAACTTCATTGTCAACTTCCATTGGACCATGTATGTAATGTTTAACTCTGTGACCATTAACTTTAAATTCAATCCCATTTGAATTTATCAACTCTATTGTTCCATATGGGAAAACTCTTTTGACTATGAATAGTCCAGACCATCTTGATTTCAATTTTCCAGGAAATAGCTTGAATCGTGAATTGAAAAGAAGAACTCTGTCTCATTCTTTAAATTCTTTTAAACTTCTGATTCTTTTATCATGCCATTTCTTCGTTCTTTCTTTATAGATTAACGAATTTTCGTATGCTTCATGTCTTAATTCTTCTAATTCATTTAGTTGACTTAATCGTAAACGTTCGGCTTCATGTAAATCAAGATTACATGTCTTCAAAGCCCAAAATGCTTTGTGCTCAATTTCTACTGGAAGGTGACATGCTTTTCCGTAAACGAGTCTAAAAGGTGTGGTTCCAATTGGAGTTTTATAGGCTGTTCTAAAAGCCCAGAGTGCATCCTCCAATTTTATGGACCATTCCTTCGGATTTGACCTACGGTTTTCTCTAGAATACGTTTTAATGCTCGGTTGGTATTTTCAACTTGTCCACTTGTCTGTGGATGATACGCGGTTGAGATTTTATGAGTTACTCCATATATTTTGAGAACTTTCTCAAGTTGATTATTACAAAAATGAGTACCCCGATCACTTATTAAAGCTTTCGGTGTTCCAAACCTTGCAAAAAGACGTTTTAAGAAGTTGACTACAACTCGTGCATCGTTAGTTGGGAGAGTTTGTGCTTTCGCCCATTTAGATACATAATCAATGGCAACGAGAATGTAGAGATTATTATGAGATTTTGGAAATGGACCCATAAAGTCAATACCCCAAACGTCAAATACTTCACATACTTGAATGACATTTTGTGGTATTTCATCACGTTGACTTATTTTTCTGGCCCTTTGACAAGCATCACAGGATTTGCAAAGAAGGTATGCGTCTTTGAAAATTGTAGGCCAATAGAATCCAGCGTCATAGACTTTTCTTGCTGTGAGTTGAGGCCCATAATGTCCTCCTGTTGGTCCTGTGTGACAATGATTTAAGATTTGACTGGCTTCATGTAACATCCTCCCAATAGGGTCTGGAAGGAACGTCACTAATATCAAAACATACCAACATATTATAATAAACGAGAACAATACTAAATGATGAATTTAACTTTAATGAGTACGCAGCGGAAAATGAAATGTCGTTACAATGACAGGAATAACAATAACGTAAATGTTCACATGCAGAAGTAATAAATGCGATATCTCTTGATCCTATGTCTAAGTAGCATCACATACACAGTAAGTATAAGAGCTTGAATCAAACAGCACCTGAGACAAAACATGCTAAAGTGTCAACCAAAAAGGTTGAGTGAAGTTCATAGGTTTAACAAAAAGTTTGACCGTTTTTTTTAGACCACAAAATTTAGTTTGTAAAGTTGATCTCCCGCAGGATCAAAAAGTTATGCCAATGCGTGATATTTAGACTAAACGTTCAAGTTTGCCCCATGACAAGTTGTGTCTGTCCTTGTCGGTTTAATTTCATTATTAAGTAATACAAAGACTTAGTCAAATGTATCGGGGACGTTACTCCCGATAGGCCTATCCCCAATAATTAAGAATGCCACAGCAATTAAAAATATCACTGTAGGGACTTAGTCGGACATAGCCGGGTATAGCATAGTTTAATAGTTAGTACTGATATTTAGACTAGACTTTAAAGTTTGCCCCGTAACAAGTTATCGTTCATACTTGTCGGTTGGGGACTTGCTGGTCATAGCCCAACATATCACAGTTTAGTAGTTTGGTACTTGTGTCTAAGTTGTAAAAAGTAAAAACATCATGTGTCTCACCCTAAAAGTAAGTAAGTTTGCTAGTAATAAAGAGGGGCTATGAATTCACCTTAGTAAGTAGAGAGAGAGTTATTTCTTGGAATAGAGGGTTGAACGAGTGAGCAGGAAAATCAACCTATTGACATTTAAGAGTAGTTAAGTGTTTTGCCCATGTTTAAGTTTAAGTATGTGTTTAAGTATAGTTTGTTTTACTAAGTTTCTATTCCTAGTAAGTTACTATTTTTATAAAGTTTCTATTTTTAGAAAGTTTCTTATTTTACTAAGTTTCTATGACTAGAGAGTTTCTACTTTTATCAGTGTTTTCCATTTTAGGATACTTGCCGTATTAGATAAGCTTCCAATCACCCCTTTCCCTTCGAATGGCTAATTTAGATCTAGGGGCTTGAGTCATAAGACCCTTTAAATCGGAAATCCAAACCCTCTGCCTAGAATCTCATAGAAACCATTCGTCCAGAAAGTTCGAAGATCTATACATCTCTAATACATATCCCAAAATGTTTTTATATTACAATATAAGTAGTAGGTTATAGGTGCTAGTAATAGTAATAGTGTATACATGTTATTTATTTTATTTTTAATTGCATATAATTTATAACATTATTTACATGTTTCGGTAAAAATAATAACCAAAGTAAAAAGTAAAAAGTAAAAAGTAAAAAAAGTAAAAAGTAAGAAAAGAATACTTACAAGTAGTAATTCTTCAAAGAGAGAATGAGAGAAATTTTGGTGTGAGTTTGAATGAGAAATGAGGGGTATTTATACTTGAAAAAATTAGGTAAAAAGAATAAAATAATTAAAAGAAAAAGAAATATTTTAATTCTTAATGGGATTTTAAAATTAAAAAGTATTAAATGTTAGGTCATGGGATAATGCATAAAATAAAATAATAAAAGTAGTTTTTTCATTACAATTTTTAATTAAAAAGTAATTTATTTATTTATTTATTTTTTTCATTTATTTTAAGGATTTTTTTTTATAAATAAACAAATTGATTTAATATTTTTCCAAGAATATTTGTCAATAATATTTTATTTTATTTTATTTTTATTTTTTTATTTAATTAATAAATACAAATTTTGCATAAAAATAATAAATAATTCGGTAGTTTATATTTTTAATAATAATTATGATTTTAATTATTAAACTATAGTTTTAGTAAGTTTGTAAATATTATTACATTTATATATAATTGGATTTATTATATAGTTAAATATATAATACATTAACTAAATAATAAAAGTGATACAAAGTTTATATACTTAGTTAAATTATGTCAAATTATATAAATTAATAATATATTATTTATTTAAGCGTACATTGTTGACTAAAAATTACTATTCGGTCAATATTTAATTGTATATAACAACCCTTAATACATATAGTCAGGCAGATAACCCTAGGGTTAATTCAGTAAATTTAGAAGTCGAAAAGTGAGGGTTGTTACACTTCATCCCCGAATACAGATCGGCATATTATTCCATCGGGACAACTTTTAAACAAATGTGGATCTTCCCAAAAATAGTGTTTTATATCACTAAAGAATTTCTTTCGTTTTTGGTACGACAACCCTTTTTCAAGGAATCCACATACTAAGTAGTTTGCATAGTCTGAAAACCATGGAATTTTACTATAATCTATCTTCAATAGATATTCATCAGGATAGTTATCTTGTATGGCCGATTCATTTAGAACTTCTAATTCAGGATTTTCAAGACGAGAAAGATGATCAGCGGCGAGATTTTCTGCTCCCTTTTTGTCTCGGATTTCAATATCGAACTCTTGTAGGAGTAAGATCCAACGAATTAATCGTGGTTTGGCATCTTGTTTTGAAAATAGGTATCTAAGAGCAGAATGGTCGGTATAGACCACCGTTTTAGCTAGAACGAGATATGAACAATAGCAAGGAGTTCTTTTTCAGTAGTTGTGTAATTTATTTGTGCTCCTTGTAACGTCTTACTAGCATAATAAATAGGTTGAAATCGTTTTTCAATCCTTTGTCCTAAAACGGCTCCCATTGCAAAATCACTTGCATCGCACATAAGTTCAAATGGTAGATTCCAATTTGGAGTTATCATGATCGGCGCATTAGTGAGTTTTTCTTTAAGAATATTAAAAGATTTGATGCATTCATCTGAAAAGATGAATGGAGCATCCTTTTCTAGGAGTTTATTCATAAGAGTGGCAATTTTAGAAAAATCTTTTATGAAACATCGGTAAAAACCGGCATGCCCTAGAAAACTCCTAACTCCTCTAACATTGGTGGGATGTGGAAGTTTAGCAATTACATCTACTTTAGCTCTATCCACTCCAATTCCGTCCTTTGAAATTTTATGACCAAGAACGATGCCTTCTCTAACCATGAAATGGCATTTCTCCCAATTAAGTACTAGATTTGATTGCTCGCATCTAATCAGAATTCATTCAAGATTAACTAGACATGATTCAAAAGTATCACCGGAGACTGAAAAGTCATCCATGAAAACTTTCATGCATTCTTCTATCATGTCGTGAAAAATCGCCATCATGCACCTTTGAAAGGTTGCAGGGGCGTTGCAAAATCCAAATGGCATGCGTTTGTAAGCAAAAGTACCATAAGGGCACGTGAACGTGATTTTCTCTTAATCCTCGGGTGCTATTGGAATTTGAAAATATCCGAAAAAACCGTCAAGAAGACAATAATAACTATTCCTAGCTAATCTTTCCAACATTTGATCAATGAAAGGTAGGGGAAAGTGATCTTTTCTGGTGGCGTCATTTAATTTTCTATAATCAATACAAACACGCCATCCTGTTACAGTCCTTGTAGGAATAAGCTCATTTTTTTCATTTGTGATGACAGTCATGCCACCCTTCTTAGGTACGCATTGAACTGGGCTTACCCATGGACTATCAGAGATTGGATAAATTAATCCTGCATCAAGCAGTTTAATAATTTCTTTCTTAACAACATCTTGCATATTCGGATTTAGTGTTCGTTGGTGTTGCACATACGTTTTATGACCTTCTTCCATAAGGATTTTATGTGTGCAATACGAAGGACTTATACCTTTAATGTCATGAATCTTCCATGCAATAGCTGGTTTATGAGCTTTTAGCACAGAAATGAGTTAACATTTTTCATTTTGAGTAAGAGAAGACGATATTATTACAGGTAATTCAGATTCACCATGTAAATAAGCATATTCCAAATGGTTTGAAAGTTGCTTTAACTCTAATATTGGTGGTTCTTCTATCGATGATTTGTATCGATATCTGTCTTCTTCTTTTAGCATTGGAATTTCTTCTGTTGTTGGTTCATATCCATTAGCCATGAGTGCGGCTAACATTTTAGCTTCATCAATTGGTTCAGTTCCTTCTCCTAAAGAACATTCTCCTGTTCCTTGTAATTCTGGAAATTCTTCTAACAATTCTGTATGTGAATCTATAGTTTGAATATAATAACATGTATCATCTGCAGATTGCGGTTGTTGCATGGCTCTATCACAGAAAAGGTAACAGTCTCGTCCTCTATACTTAAGGTCAGTTTCTTACCGAACACGTCTATTATTGCTTTAGCCGTATTTAAGAATGGTCTTCCTAATATGAGAGGAACTCGAGAATCTTCTTCCATGTCCAGAATAACAAAATCTATTGGAAATACTAAAGTACCAACTTTAACTAGCATGTTTTCCATTATTCCTCTATGATATTTTACTGATCGATCTGCTAGTTGTATACTTATTCTTGTTGGTTTCAATTCTACATGGTCTAGTTTAGCGTATAATGAATACGGCATTAGATTTATACTAGCACTTAAGTCTGCCAATGCTTCTATTGAACTAAGACTACCCAGAAAATATGAAATTGTGAAACTTCCTGGATCCGATAATTTTTCTGGTATCTTATTCAAAAGCACTGCAGAACAATTAGCATTCATAGTAACAGCCGATAGTTCTTCCATTTTCTTTCTATTTGTGATTAGATCTTTCAAGAATTTGGCATATCTTGGCATTTCTGATATCACATCAATCAAAGGATGATTTACATTTATTTTTTTAAACATATCCAAGTATTTGGATTGCTCGGCTTCAAGTCTTTCTTTTCTCATTTTACTCGGGTAAGGAAGTGGTGGTTGGTATGGTTTAACATAAGGCTTTGCCTTAACTGTGTTATCTTCATTAACCTTTTCAACTACCGGTTCCGTTTTCTTCTCTTGCTCAGACTGTGGTTCTTGTGTAGTAGGAATAGAGTCATCAGAAATTTCAGGTATTTCAGGTGGTTTAAGTGTAATACCACTTCTTGTGGTAATGGCTTTAGTTGTTTCATTCCGGGGGTTAGCATTTGTATCGCTAGGTAGACTTCTCAGTTTTCTTTCACCTATCAACCTTGCTAGGTTGCTCACTTCTTGTTTCAGATTTTGAATAGAAGCTTGTTGATTTCTAAATGCTTGAGCATTTTATTCATTGGTTCGTTTCTGAGATGTGAAAAATTGAGTTTGAGATTCAACTAGCTTCGACATCATATCTTCTAAATTTGGCTTTTTATCATCGGTTTGTGGTGGTTTAATTGGAAAAATAGGTCTTTGCTGATTGTAAGTATTATTGGATACTTGTTGATTTCTAGGACCTTGTTGGTTGTTGTATGGAATATTTCGGTTATAATTCTGATTTTGATTGTAGATTGGTCTTGGCGGTTGATAATTATTCTGATAATTATTTCCAGCCCTTTGGTTCATGTATGAAACATTCTCTCTTTGTTCCATTATTTGTTCAATACTGAGAAAATCTTTTGTCAAATGTGGTCCTCCACACTGCTCACAACTAATTCGTATTGAGTGAATATCTTTAGTCATCTTTTCCATTCGTCTCTCGACAGCATCTATCTTTGCAGAAATGGAATCAAAGTCATGGCTAGAATCGGCTCTAGCTGCTTAAGATGATCTAACGATATCTTTTTCTTGATGCCACTCATGCGAGTGGGAAGCAGTGTTATCAATAATTTTGTAAGCTTCAGTTGCGGTTTTCTTCATAATGGAACCACCAGCTGCTATATCTATGTCTTTTCGTGTAGTGATGTCGCATCCTTGGTAGAATATTTGTACTATTTGATAAGTGTCTAAACCATGTTGCGGACATCCTCTCAACAACTTTCCAAATCTTGTCCACGCCTCATATAGAATTTTATTTGGCTTTTGCGTGAACGTAACAATTTCTCCTTGAAGTCTTACGGCTTTAGATGCCGGAAAGAATTGTTTAAGAAATTTTTCAACTAAAACCTCCCATGTATCAATCGCCCCTTCAGGTAACGATTCTAACCAATCTTTGGCTTATCCCTTTAAAGTCTAGGGAAATAACATGAGATAGATCTGTTCATCCTCCACTTCTCGGATTTTAAATAGAGTACAGATCCTATTAAAGGTAAGAAGATGTTCGTTTGGATCTTCCTTCGGCACACCACTAAATTGGCATTAATTAGTTACCATGTGTAGGATTTGTCCTTTGATTTCATAATCTGGCGCATTAATGTCTGGTTGAGTAATTGCGTGACCTTGGCCAGTGCGTTTAGCTCTCATTCGGTCTTCCATACTTAGAGGTTTCAGATTTTTCATTATTGAGTTTGTTGAATCTGAATCACTAGAGGATTCTGACTTAATGGTTTCTTCCTCGACGATCTCTGGATGAGTGATTTGTGGTTCAGGAGGAATGATTAGTGGTTCAGGATCTCTGAATTGTCCATGAATATCCTCCGGATTCTCAATTTTGAGGTCGGGTTCAAAAAATGGATTATCGGAAATTTGAATTGGAGTACTTGGTCGACTAGATGACGATTCTAAAGAAAAATCAACGGCGACAATATTGGCTCGATGTCTTGATCGAGTTACAGGTGGTGAACGTATGAAAGGTGGTGAACGTTTTGCTCGGTGCATTCACTGAATATCCTATTAGTTATAAAAGATAAAAAGTATATAAGTTATCAAATTAATAGACTTTTCTGATTTTGTCCACGTTTTGAATAGCCAATAGATGCAGCAGGTAGCCAGGACCCTTTAAATCGGAAGCCCACAACTCAGCCACTAACAAATCCAACTATTACTACGAATCAGAAAATTTTGGATGTCTATCAATTTAACCGCTTAAAATAATTTTACGTTTTGAAATTTTAGAGAAGAAATAGAAAAAATTCTAAGTCCTAAAAACTAGAGCGTCGAGAAATAAGAAAGAAAAAGAGTGCGTCGAAAAATGTTGAAAAAAATAAAAGGTCGAAAAATAAGGGTCGAAAAACAAAAGGTTGAAAAACAAAAGTAAGAAAATATGCGTCGAAAGAAAAAAAATAATAAAAAGAAAGTAAAGCGTCGAAACTTAAAATTCTAAAAACAAAAAATTAAAACTTACGTCTAAAGGTATTAAAGCTTAAAAGGAATTCTATATCCAAAACGGTAATAACTTAAAAAGTACTAAAATTTTAAAACGGCGTCGCAAAATTCTAAAGCATCTAAATCTTAGTCTAAAGAAAAAGCACTTAAGGGATTTTACGGCAAAGCCTAAAAATCTAGAAATATAAAATGGCTACGGCAAAATACTAGATTAAAAACTAATTACGAACGAAAAAAATTCAAATATTACGAATAAAAAGATATAAAATATAAAAATAAAACTTAAAGTTGTAAAAATACAATTTTTATAAAAATATTATTTTTATATTATTTATTTTATAAAAGTATTAGTTTATATAATAAATAAAAATATTAAAACTTAATAATACTAAATATAAATTAAAACTAAAATTTAAAAACTAATTAAATATCTAAACCCTAATTAGGGTTAATAATAATAATAATAACATAACAATAATAATAATAATAATAATAATAATAATAATAATAATAATAATAATAATAATAATAATAATAATAATAATAATAATAAATAAATAAATAAAACTTACGCGTAATAAATGTTGTCTTAAGTTTGTGGCCTGTCACAGTCAGTCATGCGACCGCATGAAATTAAGGCGTCCAACTCATGCGATCGCATGGGCCTGGATTTCAGATTAGTTCTTGGGCTGCTACAGTATTGTGGCCCGAGAACTTTATATATATATATATATATATATATATATATATATATATATATATATATATATATATATATATATATATTTTCTCTGTTTTTAATTTATATAAAATATTTATATAAATAAAAACTTATATTTTAAAAAAACTACCTATTAGTTTTTGTAACAAAAAAATACAAACTTTTTAATTTTTTTTTTAAAAAAACGTAAAAAAATATATAGTAATATATATATATTTATTTTTCTTTTTCTTGTTTTTATATTTTTGATATTTAAAACGTATTTTTACAAAAAGAAATTAAAACTTAATAAAAAAATTTTTATAGCGTTTCGCTTTCGGCGTTGTTTATCCCCGGCAGCGGCTGTGTGCAGAGGGGTATACGAAATAGTTAAATTTTGTTGCGAAATACTATTAAATACGATACAATTTTACACAAGTTATTTATTTATTTATAGAATGAATATACCTAAATCTTGCTACAACACTTATAGGCAGTGTACCTAATCGTACAATAGTGTAGTTTTTAGTAAGTCCGGTTCGTTCCACAGGGAGTTAGCCAAGTTTAACGCTATATTTTTAAAACTATATTTGTGTATATATATATATATATATATATATATATATATATATATATATATATATATATATATATATATATATATATATATATATATATATATATATATATATATATATATATATATATATATATATATATATAAGTAGTATTATTATAAAAGGGGGTTTTTACCGTTTAATGACCGGTTTGTCGATTTTATGTCTTAAGTCGCAATTAAAACCTAATGTAAAATATTAAATATACAAATGACTTAATTTAAAGCGTAAATTAAATGACGATAATAAAAGTGCAATAATTTAAAGTGTGATAAATAAATTGACGATAAATAAAATTGCGATAATTAAAAAGTACGATAATTAAAAGTGCGATAAATAAAATGACAGTAAATAAAAGTGCGATGAAATATGAAATAAAAGAATTATGCTTATTTAAACTTCCGTAATCATGATGTTTGACGTGTTGATTTTAGTTTATTACCATGGGTTAATTGTCCTTTGTCCTGTATTATTCAATATGTCCATCTGGTTTTTGTCCATAACAGTCCATCAGTCATAAATATAAAGTGCGAGTGTCCTCGTCAATTTATCCTTATATCCGAAGTCAAATATTCCAACTAATTGGGGACTTAAACTTTAACAAGGTTAATACTTTGTTAATAATTACGCCAAGTGTCCTTGTACATAATTCACCCCTGTTTTAATGAGTCCATTGACTATTAATCCATTCCCATGTCCGGTTAAATGAACGATTATTTGTACTTATAAATATCCCACCCATCATATCCGATCGAGTGTATATGGTTATTTATAGGTACGTCCAATTGTAAATCTTTATATTAAATTAACGAACTATCATTCAATTAAACAAATATAAAGTCCATTAATAGCTCATAGTCCAATTTCCACAAGTGTTGGTCTTTTGTCCAAACCCCAATTATGGTACAAAGCCCAATAACCCCGTCTTTAATATTTAGTCTAACATCACGATTACTTCGATTTAAATAAGCATAACAATAACTTAGCTACAAGACATTAATTTAAAAAGGTTGAACATAACTTACAATGAGTATTAATAATGTAGCGTTACACGGACAGAATTTCGACTTACACACTTACAACATTCGCTAACATAACCTTATTATTATTAATCTTAAATTAAAATTAAAATTAAAATTAAAATATATATATATATATATATATATATATATATATATATATATATATATATATATATATATATATATATATATATATATATATATATATATATATATATATATATATATATATATATATATATATATATATATGAGAGAGAGAGAGATTGATAAATGATGATTTTTTCGTGCAGAATTCGTCACCTTTTAGAGATGTGGCCAGCATTTCAAGGCCATGCGATCGCATGGCTTTGATGCCTGATTCCCATGCGATCGCATAGAGGGCTGTTCCAGCTCACACTCCTTTATACACTAGTTTGCCGACGTTTTTAATATATATATATATATATATATATATATATATATATATATATATATATATATATATAATTTTAAGAATTAATTATATATATATATATATATATATATATATATATATATATATATATATATATATATATATATATATTCATGTGCATAGTTGACTTGTAATTTTTAGTCCGTTGCGTCGCGTGTTGAGAGTTGACTCTGGTCCCGGTTCCGAATTTTCGAACGTCCTTTCGTACGATTTAATATCTTGTACTTTGCGTTTTACGGCTCGTACTCTTGTAATTTTTAGACGTTTCTCATCAATAATTTGAACCACTTTGACTGTACTTTGTACTTTTTAGCTTTTTGGTCGTTTGCATCTTCAAATCGTCGATTCTGTCTTTTGTCTTCACCTTTTATTATTTAAACGAATATCACTTGTAAATAGAACAATTGCAACTAAAAGCTTGTCTTTCTTGAGGGATAATGCTATGAAATATATGTTCGTTTTTAGCATTATCAGTTTGCTTGGAGCCAGCCTTTGCACGTTTGAATTTGCCTATTACCAAGAAATAGATGAGCAACGGATTCCAATACTAGAATTGGGTAGTCAGTATATAAGACTAGGGTTGTTCTTTATTATCAGAGAGCACTAGATTCTAATACAACTACTGCTTTACCAGTATGTGAGACAGTGGCTGTTCTAGTTGAGGTAGCTGGCTGCTTCCTACGTGTAGCTGGCTTACGCTGAGGACCCTCCCCCTCAGCTGGTGCAACACCAGAGGCAGTCGATTGGTGAGCTCTACCCCGAGCAGCAAGATACTCGAGCATGCATGGTGTTAAACCAGTATATGGAGCAGCATGCGCATCTTTTGGCATACCCCATTGTTTTAGAGGCAGGTCGTATGATTGATCAATAATCTGCTGGTAAGCTTCACCCTTTTGCTTCAAAAAGAATACCCAGGTGTATCTGGAATATTCATCAACAATAACAAGTGTATACTTCTTCCCACTACAGCTGACCACATTAACAGGACCAAATAGATCCATATGAAGTAAATGAAATGGTTTCTCAACAGATGAGATTTACTTTAATTTGAATGAGGCATGTTGATGTTTTCCCTTTTCACAGCCAGGACAGAATCTGTCCTTTACATAAGACATAGTGGGTAGCCCAGACACCAAACTTCTACTGGATAATTTGTGAATGTCTTTGAAGTTGAGATGTGAGAGTCTCTTATGCCATAACCACTTCAGGTTGTCTGCTGCCTTTGAATAGAAACAAGTATCAGTTGTTGTGACTGCTATGTTCATGTCAATTTGATACATATTTTCATGACGTTTTGCAGTAAGCAGTGGCTTCCCTGTCTTATCAAAAATAGTGCCAATTTTCCTTCTGAATTGGACTATCTTATTCTTACTTGTCAGTTGGCTTATGCTGAGTAAGTTATGTTTAAGCCCAACGACATATGCAACATTTGAGAACGTGACATTCCCATTTGTCAAAGTACTAAAACCCTTTGTGTAACCCAACGAATTATCTCCATTGAAACAACTGGACCATCCTTTTCTTGATAATCCATCAGCAGGGACTTACATCCGGTCATATGTCTCGAACAACCACTATCGAGATACCAGATTTGCTTGTTTTGAATGCCCTGCACAGTAGCTAAGAGATTAGTTCTTTTTGGGAACCCATCCAAGGATGGGTTCTGGAAGGGTCATCTTTGATGATCTCTTCCTGTCTGCTGGTTTGCTTGAAGAAGCAGCAGCAGATGGGGTTAGGGTTAGAGTACACCGGTTGGCTAAGTGAAACTTGCTGCCACATTTGTAGCATTTTCTCACATTTGGTATCGGTGACTGCTCATATACTGAGTAAATGGGTGCAGTAAGATCGGGTTGACTTTTGGTTACTGCCTCAATTAGCTGGTCAAGCTTGACTGTCATAATCTCAGTGATAGACAGCTCATTGCTTTTCCCTTAAGGGCAGCTTTCTTCTTAGAACCAGTACCATAGTCATGGCGTATTGCTTTGCCCTTATCACTTGACGAGCCAGCGTGGGAAGTTACTGGCTTGTCTACTGAAGCTGATGAGCTAGAAGAAGTTTTACTTGCTGCCTTGGACTTGCCAGTATTTTGTTTGACTGGCTTGTCTATAGCTACTGGTTGACCAGTAAGTTTGTCATCAGCTGGCTCAGCATAATTGGAACTCGAATACGAAGGGGAATCAGTTGGTTTAATTTTTCTTAGATTATTTTCAGTGATTTCCCTTTTAATACGTCTTTCTTTTGGAGACATGTAGTAGATGCTTGAGGGGTCAGTAGTCTCATCAATTTAGGTACTGGCTTCTCTTACTCTAACTTCATCCTTCAAAATCTCTTTCATGGCAGGTGGTGGGGACACAGCAGGTCTAACAAACTTATTTGTCAAGACCTTTTTACCCTTAACTATCTTGGCAAAAGTATTTGGCAAGACAGCTTCAGGATCAGTTTCAAGAATTGGGTCCATGAAAGTAACTTCTGCAATAGCAGCAGCAGCATAGTCACCAGCAAAGAAAGCTTCAACTTGGGCAGACACCTGTTCGTTAACACACTTGGCTGTACATTGAGCAGATGTACACCACGAAGCGACAACCTTTTTAAGATTATCCAGCTGGTTCTTGACTTCTGCTGCCTCAACGTGAAGAGACTTTAAAGCAAAATTTTGTTTTTCAAGTTTGGAAATATCATCTTTCAAGATTTTAATTTCATCATTTTTGCTTTTAAGTTTCTCATTTAAAGATTTGTTGTCAGTTTTCAAAACTTCTTCATGTTTGCTGCCTCTACATAAGTCAACTCTTAGGTAGTCAAACATTTCGGCTTTTTCATCATCAGTATAAGTTCAAAAATTATCAACCTTATACATCATTTCAGTTTTCCATTGAGGTGAATCTCTTTTCTGATCAGCTTCCCTCATATCAGCCAAAAACTTACTACCACAATCATCCTCATCAGACTCCTTGACCTCCTTGGCCATTAAACACAGCTTTTTATCAGAAGCATAACCAGCACCATCATCATCAGTATCACTATCAGAGGATGAAGACGAGCTGGTTTCATCCCAACCATGATGCTCAGCAACTAGAACCTTTTCTGGCTTTTTACCCTTCTTATCAGTTTTAGCACTTTCCTTCATCTGAGCTTTCATAGCTTTGTACTTGTTCTTGTACTTATCAGCTTTTGAGAAAGAGTTAGCATGTGAAGTTGAAGGTTTCCTGGACATGCATTCAGCAGCAAAATGTCCAACCTTCCCATAATTATAACACTCAGATTTAGGACCCTTGACTGGCTTGCTGCTATACCTATCACTCGGTTTCTTACTCCCTTTGTATGACTTGCTGGTTCTATTACGATTGAACCTTTTGAACTGCCTAGCCAGCAAAGCCATACCTTCAGCGAACCCTTCTACATCACTTTCATCATCACTGCTTTCTTCAGACTCAGTACTACTATTCACATCACTCTCAGCTGTCTCTTCTTCTACCAACAACTTTTGAACCAGTAAAGCCTTTTGAGCTTTCTTTTTAGCAGCAGCAATAAGAGCACTATCATCTGTCTTAGAAGATTTTGAAGTGGTGGGGGCAGACCTAAAGTTTTCATTCAAGTTAAGTTCAAATTTAGCCTCTGCTTTCTCATGGTTCCATAGTAAACTGTAGATAGAGGACATGTTAAAGTTCTTTAAGGTCTGAGTGGTTCTTAAAGGGTCAGTAACAGATTTACATTTAGTAGGCAGTGAATCAATGAATTTGTTTACTTGTTCAAATTCAGTATAGGTGACATTCAAAGTGATCAGGTCTGCAATCAAGGAGTTAAACCTAATAAAGGTTTGCTTAACGGTTTCATTCTTGTAGAAAAAGAACATTTCATATTCTCTTTTCAAAGTAATCATTCTGTTCTGCCTTACTTCTCCCATACCCTCATAAGTGACATCTAGATAGTCCAACATAAGCTTGGCATTTGCTTTTCCCCTAATCAGTTTGAACAGGGGGTTAGGCAAAGTTATAGCTAACAGAGTTCTGATTTTAATGTCAAGTCCAACACGACGTTTATCCTCAGCATCCCTTCTAGAAGGAGTGAGAATAACCTCTCTGCCAAGAACAGCAGGAGTGTCAGCTGTAGCTGGAGCACTACCAATAGTCTCAGTGGGAACAAATGGACCATCTGTGGCAATACCAGGCATGAGTGGGTCAATAGACTCAAGGTGAAGCATGAATCTTGCCTTCCAAGTTTCATACTCATCTTCATCAAATTTGGATGGTCTACTGGATGAGCCATTTTCAAGGTAAGCTGTATTTGAATATGCAGCCATGAGAGAATTCAGATCCAAGATATTAATTATCAAGACTGAAGCTCTGATACCAGTTGTTGGTCCCTTGATAACAACAGGAGAATTGTAGAGGGGGGGGGGGGGTGAATACAATTTCTTTTAATTAACTTAACAGTTAAACACGATTAGTATTCAAGCATGTAAATTAAATAGAGTCACAGATAATTTTCAACGGTTATTCTTTATTGATTGAATCACAAAGAATCACAACTATCCTTGGCGGAATGATAGTTGGTTGATACAGATTACCTAGAATATAGCTAAGAGGTAAACTAAAAGCTATTACACGTTTTTGACTCTAAATAAATAAACCCACACCACTAGTTGTTACAATAGTGGATACAATAATTTATAATAGTCCTATTAACCGTGTAATGGTTATATTATCCACTGGTACATATGATGTCTGTACTTGTGGGGACAACTGCATCAGAGAGCATGCTCTCCTCTTTCCTCTTTGGTAGCTATTTGCAGGAACACCCCAATTCGGTTTGGCACCACTATTTGATAAAACAAATAGAATGTTGTGTTCCCTAGGTAATGACAAAGTATAACCCATGTCTGCACATGCGTTAAACTTCTGCATTCCCACATGGTCTTGTAAGGTCACTTGTCAGCCGCCGACACGTGTCCTTTTCTGTTCAACTTTGTCTTTGACTTCTGTTGAATAGTATAATTGATGTAGACCACTCGGGAAACTACTATGCTTATAATGGAGCATAGCTGTCTTGTGTAGTAAGCTGCATTCCAGCTGTGCTGGTTCTTCATTGCTGAGACACTTGATATTCTTGAACTGCTGAGTACACATCCTGTTCTGATTGAAGAACACTGTCTACCTTGTGCTGGTAGACTGAGCAGCAAACTACACTCGACACAGCAATATCTGCTGTCTATACTGAAACAAACTTGTGATGGCTGCACATAACAGTTTAGGGCAAATAAATTACAGTTTTATCATAATTAAATCCTTAATTATTTTGGAGACTCAACACCCGGATTTGAGTACCAAGAGAACTCTATGGTCCCAGATTATACTTATGTATACAAAATGTCATACATTAGCAGAGAAAATATGCATGATCTATCACGCCAGTTCATAGCTTATTTTTTTAAAATAATGATATAAGCGAGCACAAATGATAAAATTTTATTACTGATTATGTTTGTGAACTTGTAAATGAAGAAGAACGAAATGGATATCATTGTTGTAGTAAGATGGATTTTGTAGAAAGACTCGAAAAGTTTCTATTTTGAAACAAGATAATACTTCTAACATTAGCAACACATATGTTATGGTCTATACCTATTTATATCCATCTTTAATGTGTTATATTCTTAGATATATGTGTTTCATGTGTATGCAGAATAATTCCTAATAGAAGCAAAATTACAGAATCTGGAATATTAGCTGGTATGAATAAGGATCAATTCTCACTTGCAAAATGGGCAATATTTTATGAAGTTAGAATATATAAAGTTTTATACCCATTCTTATTTATTGGTGGGGACAATATCTTTCATATCTTTAGCATTTCACATATATATTCATGCGTGCTTGTTGCCTACCTATACCCATAGATTAGATCAATAGTATTTTTTTGTGTTCTTTGTAATTAGTTATTTTTCTCTTTGTAGATAATGCAATCTTTTGAAGTTTTTGGTTGTTTCATGAGACAATTCACTGGAAAAAGAAAAAGAGATAGGCTTCCACAGGATATTGAACAAGTGCTTCGGGACTACTCAGATAACGGTATAATTAACGTTCACAATTTTCATAATTTCCTAACACAAGTCCAAGGTCAAACTGATGCAAATGCCAAATCCATATTCGAAATGTCAAAGCCTCACAATCAACACAAAGGACTAGATCTCTTGCAATTTCTATTTAGCGACCTCAATCATCCTTTAAGTGTAATTTTCTTTTAATAACTTTTATTATTATTATTATTAGTATTAGTATTAGTATATTACACTTTGCTTTTAGTGTTAAAACCTTGATCCTGTTGTAAACAGGCCTAAAATCGTTGGATTTTTTTTTTTTCCCTTTTTTCAGGCGGTTCTTGATGACATGAATTCTCCAATTTCACATTATTATTTGTATACCAGCCACAATACTTACTTAACGGGTAACCAGTTTACAAGCGAGAGCAGTGTTAAGCCTATCATAAGGGCCCTACTAAAAGGTGTAAGAGGCATTGAACTTGATTTGTGGCCAAATTCGACCAACACTGATGTTAACGTTTGCCATGGAAGGTATGTAGTCTATTATTTTCTTCTATATGACCTTCAATCTAGGGATGAGCGTGGTACAATTCCGGTACCGAACCGTACTGAACCCGTTGGTACCGCTTTATTTTTACCCCTAAAGTGAGTACCGAATACCGCACCAATATAACCGGTTCGGAACCGGTACGGTATCTGTACCAGTACGGTAAAAAGAGGTACTATACCGCTTGGTACCGAACTAAATAACAAATAAAAGAATAAAAATAGTAATTCATGCCAAATTATAATTAAAAATAAATAAATAAAAAAAAGTCAAATTATACACGTAAATCATAGGTGTATGTACATATGTGTATGATATGTAGGTTTCCAGACTCTTCATGATATATTAGTTTTTATACTGTTCATGATATGCTAGTTTTTATATTGTTCATGATACACTATTACAAATGTGTTTGGGATCAAACATACATTCATATATTTGACCCAAACACCACACAGCACACAAGCATACAGTGGAGCATACGTGTTTCGTAATCTATTTACTAATTGATTGACATATACTTAGCAAAAGATATGGTCCAACTCCTATAATTTCGGTACCGGTACCAAACCCGGTAAATACTGGTACCGTACCGCTTAGTACCGCATCTCGAATATTAACATATTTAAAAATCGAATACCGTACCATTATAACGGCATACGGTATCGAGAATTCGGGTACTATGCTCATCTCTACTTCTATCGGAGTTGACCAATCTCAACTCATTACTTATGAAGTTTTGTTTTATCTTTAACGGTTGTTGGCAAAAAAAAAAAAATTAGTTTAAGAAAACGGGTTGAATGGTCAAAAATTACAAAAAGTGTGTTTTAATGTTTAAAGCCAAGCTTATTAAATAATGTTATTTATAAAAATCCGATTACATTAAAACTAAAATATGATAAAGTAATAATGGATAGAAGAAGAAATTGTTGAAATATGGATTGTATTGCTTGCTTGCTTGCCTGATTTGATGATACAATGGATGGGTATTTAACATATGAAATACCCTAAACAACTCCCTAATTACCTCCTAACATAATGACAATTATGACCATTGACTATTGACTATTGACTAGTCAAATGACTTAGGCTAACATCCCCGCAGTCCGAGCGGCGAAATCACGAAAGCTCGGACTGTAAGAAAACGCTAAATACAAAATAAACAAATAAAAGTAAAAAAAATTTTCTTCTCTTGTTTGATGTGCCAAATAGACAGATATTCGAGGATGTGGTTGCATATTGCTTGACTGCGTATTTCTTTTCCGTAGCGTTTTTTCTTTTCTTTTACGCCGTGGCTTGCTTTGCCTAAGGATTGAGCAGGACTTGGGCATAGAACTGTTGTCGACGATAACAGTCATCTTCAACGCTACAAAAGAGAGTTTTTTTTTTCGGGGTTTGGAACCTAGTCAAGCTAGGCGGCTCATCCCCACGCCGATTATTGTAGGAGAGATTCGATTGAATTAAAGATAATTGAAAAAAGAAACAGAAACTAATAATTTTGGATCCCTCCGTATCACCAACAAAAGTCGATGACCGGAGGATAACAAACATGAAACGGAAGCGGATCACAGAGTTAGAAGCACTGGCTCGAGTTAGAAGCACTAGCTCGATATATCATCAAACCACAAATGACTTGGGCTAACAGAAATTAATAACTTTGGGAAAATGCTTATTACTGGTTGTACAAAATTTAACTGTTTTTACTGTTGTAACATGTTACCCAATTTGTCATTTTGAAATATGTCTACTATGCCAAGTAATTTTGTTTCTTTTGTCATTTAAAGGACTCTGACGGCATCGCTAAAGCTGGGGAAATGTTTGGAAGTTATCAGGGATTATGCATTTAATGCTTCCGAATATCCAGTCGTTATCACTGTCGAGGATCATCTCAACAAAAAATTACGCGCCAAAGTGGCTCTTGTGTGTAACAATTTCTTTATTTGTGTTTGTTGATGACCAAATCGTTACTGAAAACGTAGTCTTCTTGCAGATGGTCAAACAAATATTTGGGGATATGCTGTATCAACCAAAAAACGATTTTACCGAGCTCCCTTCGCCTGAAAATTTAAAGAAACGGATCGCTATTTCAACAAGACTACCAAAGAGTGTGAATAAAAAGAGAATGACTAATGTAATTTGAGCTTTTGCTATTACTCCCGTGTCAAAATAATTGTTCAATTTTGACTTTTGAGAGTCTTACTTTTCAACTCTGACTTTATATATATTTGCTTGTGTTATATAATATTTGGTCAAAATTATACCAATGGAAACACGTTTTAAACCCAGACGATTCATAAAAATTTCGTAAATAAAAATATTTATAGTCAAAGTTGAAAAAAGTCTCAGTAGTTAAAATGAAATAGTTATTTTGGGACGGAGTAGTATTTTTGTATCGTTGGCTTGATTGGTTTGTCTCATTTTACAGCATATTAAGGTGATTTCTGCAATTTTTGGTTGGTTAGAAGCTAAAAATGGTTCAGATGAAGATAGTAACAACGAGGAGGAAGATGCGCAAGGTGAAGAACAAGAGTACAAGGAAATGATTGCTATCCATTCTATGAAACATAAAGGAGATGTTCGTCGATCTCTAAATGTGGACCCTAATAAAGTCACGCGTCTCAGTTTGAGCGAACAAGAACTTGTAGTAGCTTGCATAGATCATGGAGAACAAATTGTGAGGTACTTGGATAACAAGTTTAGATCTTGAAGCCATTTAAATCTTTCTTGTCTTTATATAAAACTTCAATTCTTATTGGTAGACTTTTTTAAAACTGGCAAATATCAACATGTTTTATGTTAATATTCGAATCATCATTAGTCTTGATTGATATCTTATACCTGATCATCCCGCTAGATTCACGCAGAGGAATATTTTGAGGGTGTGCCCTAAGGGAACGCGTCTTAATTCATCTAATTACAACCCATTTAATGGTTGGAACCATGGAGCACAAATGGTTGCATTCAATATGCAGGTAAGTATTTATATTTTTTCAAATCTTATTAAACAGTTAAGTAAACAAGTTCGTTTCAACCAAGTACTCACACTTGTGTGGGCTTGCAGGGTTACGAAAAGAACCTGTGGTTAATGCAAGGAATGTTCAGAGCAAACAATGGTTGTGGCTATGTTAAGAAACCAAACTTTTTATGTCATGGTGACGTGGCATTTAGTCCTAATAAAGTTACGAGAATTTTAAAGGTTGATTGCAAATCTTCAATCTCTTTAAACTAAAACGATTTCAGGTGGCCAATATATTTTTTATCGACAAAATTACGTTATTGATCATTAATGTTTGCTAAAAGTTTCATGGATGAACCTAGAGTACTTTTTTGACGCGGATGACCCTAATGTTTAAAAAAGTTGTGTCGTTTGTCCCTAAAGGTAACATATGTCAAATACCTACCGTTAGTGCACGTGAGATGCACTCGAGGGCTATCATGTCACTTTACGCCAACGGTAGGCATTTGACGTCATTTTACGCCACTAACGGTAGGCATTTACTGGCGCACAATGACGTAAGAGCCCTCGTGTGCATCTCAGTGATGCACACTAAGGTAGACATTTGATGTCTGTTACCTTCAGGGGCCAACGACGACTTTTTCAAACATTAGGGTCATCCACATCAAAAAATACTTTAAGTTCATCCATGAAACTTTTAACAAACATTAATTACCAATAACGTAATTTTGTCTTTATTATTATTATTTATCTCTATCTCAATTGTTTCGTTAACAGGTTAAACTATACACGGGAGAAGGATGGCATATGGAGTTTCATCAAGCTCACTTCGATCACCATTCCCCACCAGACTTCTATGCAAAAGTGAGTATTTTTTCTTTTTTATTTTCGGCAAAAAGTAGGAAATTAAAATAGATTGATCCGCAAATCAAATTGAATACAACTGATACATACTTCAAGAAGCCTGCTTGAGAATGTAGATAAACTACTCTAAATTTTGAACAAGTCTGAATTATCTTCTGATGGTTTGTAGAAAAGAAAATATAACTCCACATTTATTATAAATGTTATTTTGTAATTATAGGTCGGAATAGCGGGATACAAGGATGATAAAAGTGTAAGAATGTATAAAACTAAGACGATTGAGGATGATTGGTGGCCTGTTTGGGACGAGGTGTTTGAGTTTCCTATAAGAGTCCCTGAACTTGCATTGTTAAGGATTGAGGTTAAAGATAACGACACTACTAAGAAATATGAGTTTGGAGGCCAAACTTGCCTACCCGTTTCCAAGTTGAGAACCGGCATTAGATGTGTCCCATTGTACAACACAAAAGGCGAAAAGTACAAGTTTATTAAGCTTCTCATGCGTTTTGAGTTCGTAATTCCCATCTCTTAGTTTATATTTCACTTGTTAAAACCAAATCAATTGGATTAAAACCATCCTGTGTATTCTTATTAGCTGTAGCAAATTCAAGCTTATGGTAACAGTCAAACCCATTTTACATTTAGAATTGTGGAATTTGGATATATATTATATATTATTATGTATATTTTCCTTACTATGTTGTAATAGTACTTAAAAGTCATGTAATTTTGAGCTTTGTAATCCATAACTGATATGGTTAACAAATCAAGATTCAAGTTCAAGATATACATTACAAGAGAATGTTAGAACTTCACTCACTTTTGAATGCAAATGCACTTGGTAAAAAGTTAGTAGTTTACAATTAAAATAGTTATCATGTGATGGTAAATAATTCAAGAATCAGTTGATCAAGAATTTGCAACACAAAACTCATATCAATCTATTCAAAATCTTCACCTTTCCATCTTTCTTTTTGCACTTTACTTGAATCCATCACATCTTTTTCCTGCAATCTTGCAAATTTCTTCCCAAATTTCCTTATAATTTCCCAAACCATTCATCTTCATTCCAACATTTTTCTTACTTTTTTCGCTTAATTCAACACTATTATCAACTGAATTGCAGCTAATTTCTGTAGATGAAGATGAAGATAACGCATTCTTGTCAAGATTCTCACTCAATCTCCGTCTAGAAATTGAATTTTGTGAGTTCGAACATTCTTTTCCTGTATAAAGTTCCGTACCCAGATAATAAATCATACAACTAAAAAAATATATTTTCTTAAAATCATACTAGAATGTGAAGAAGCTTCTTGGTGATCTGGGAATTCAAGAACAGAAACAGGGCTTGAATTTTCAGAATCAGACTCTGCATCAGACAATTTTCTTAAAATCTTGTTGAAATCCGACTTCAAATAGAAAAATTTACAAACCTCGACGTCTTTCTGTTTACTTTGACAAATAGGGTTTTCTCGATTCTTATCATTTTTTGTTTTCTTTTTCAATTTAATCAAACTATTCGCATAATTCAACCCCAATTCCTTATCTTTACCACCTCCTTCAACGCTAATAATGATAAATTTGTCGTTTTCGAGCTCCACAAAGCTTGGTGCTTTAAGAACACAACTACTCTTTTTCTCCAACTTCAATTTATCAACTGGCATAGAATCTAACCCCATAAGTTTGGCCACAATTCCAGGATTACCCTTGAGCTTATTGATGTGCGTAGAGGTGTACACAAAATAGTTATATTTTTACAAGGAAAATACTATTAAATACGATACAATTTTACACAAGTTATTTATTTATTTATAGAGTGGATATACCTAAACCTTGCTACAACACTATAGGCAGTGTACCTAATCGTAGAGTAGTGTAGTTTTTAGTAAGTTCGGTTCGTTCCACAGGGAGCTAGCTGAGTTTAACGCTATATTTTTAACAACTATATTTATATAAAATATATATAATTATATATAGTAATATTATTATAAAAGGGGATTTTTTTTACCGTTTAATGACCGGTTTGTCGATTTTAAATAAAGCGTAAAGATAAATGACGATAATATAAATGACAGAATTTATATTGCGATAAAGTAAATTGCAGTAATTAAAATGACAGTAAATAAAGGTACGATGAAATATGAAATAAAAGTATTATGCTTATTTAAACTTCCGTAATCATGATGTTCGACGTGTTGATTTTAATTTATTACCCGGGTTAATTGTCCTTTGTCTTGGATTATTTGATACCTATTTGGTTTTTGTCCATAATAGTCCATCGGTCATAATTATAAAATGCTCGTCAAATTAACCTTATTCCCGAAGTCAAATTAACCTTATTCCCGAAGTCAAATATTCCAACTAATTAGGGATTCGAACTATAACAAGGTTTTAATACTTTGTTAATAATTACACCAGGTTATCGACTGCGTGTAATCCAAGGTTTTAATACTTTGTTAACAATTACACCAATTATCCTTGTATGTAATCCACCCCTGTTTTAATGAGATATGAATATTAATTTACCCACATCATCAGAATGAATAATCAATTACCCAACCCGAATAATTAATTAAATGATCGTAAAAGATGTCGTATAAACGTCACTAAATAGGACATACATAATCATTTTAATAATTATTAGATTAACTAATTTGAAGATAGGTTCGACAGGTTCCAATGAGTTGTCGCTCAATTAGACAATACCCCTTATCTATTAATAGTCATAGTCCAATGTTCACAAGTGTCGGTCTTTTGTCCAAACCTTAATTATGGTACAAAATCTAATAACCCCGTCTTAATATTTAGTCTAACATCACGATTACTTCGGCTCAAATAAGCATAATAATAACTTAGTTACGAGAAATTAATTTAAAAAGGAAGAACATAGCTTACAGTGGTGATTAATCGCGTAGCGTTGCTCGGACAGAATTTCGACTTAAAACCCGTAAAACATTTCTTACAATAACCCAATTATTATTAAACTTAAATTAAACTTTAAATTATATATATATATATATATATATATATATATATATATATATATATATATATATATATATATATATATATATATATATATATTACTACAGAGAAGGAAAAGAAAAAGATATTATGTTGGTACATAACTCGTCCAAAAAACTGACTTTTTATAGAACTTGGCCTGCTACAGTAACTCATGCGGTCGCATGAGATTTTAGTGCAAATCTCATGCACTCGCATGGGCTCATTCACTGGCATAGATTTTATGCCTATTTCCCATGCGATCGCATGGCCGTCAGATCCAGCTCACATACTTTTTGTTTTCTTGCTTGTCGACATATTATTATATATATAATATACATATAATTTATATAAATTATATATATATTATATTATATTCTTGTGCATAGTTGACTTATAATTTTCGCTCCGTTGTCTCGTACATTTAAGCCCGGTTTATGTCTCGGTTCCGGTTTCTCGAACGTCCTTTCGTACGCATAGATATCTTGTATTTTGCGTTCTGCGGCTTGTACTCTTGTAACTTTTAGACGTTTTTTATCAATAAATTGAACCACTTGGATTGTACTTTGTACTTTTAAGCTTTTTGATCGTTTGCGTCTTCAATTCGTCGAATCTGTTTTCTGTCTTCACCTTTTATTATTTAAACGAATATCACTTGTAAATAGAATAATTGCAACTAAAAGCTTGTCTTTCTTGAGGGATAATGCTATGAAATATATGTTCGTTATTAGCATTATCAAATATTCCCACACTTGAGCGTTGCTTGTCCTCAAGCAATATAGTCTTGAAATATAAATACTAGAATCACTTCTAGCTTTTACAATGGTAGTAACGTTGTGGTTTACAGTAACGAACAATGGTATGAACAATGGTAGTAACGTTGTGGTTTACAGTCCCACATGACTATGAAAATTTAGATCCTTTAGGAAATTGGATCTTTATGAAAACATTTGATCTTTTGAAAATTCAATCTAGCTTTTACCCTAGATAAGTTTTCCGAAATAACCCTTCACCGGTGTTTGCAAAATGTTTTTGTGGGTTTGGTGGGTTTCAGATTTGAAAATTTTAGCTCAAAACTTATGGTTTTGTGTCACCCACTTGCTAACCTTGTATTGGGAAAGCAACACGTCCAGTATACTTGCTCCGTATATTACCTTTCGGTAAACTACCGTCCGGTTGTAAAGGAAAGCGTTGAACAAGTAACTGTTAAGGCAATGTCTAATGACATGCAGATGTTCATGGTCTAAAACGTGTCGGATGCAATTACTATCCTTTGTAGGAGCAATAGTAAAGATCACCCTATAATTTTTCAGTCTGGCACAAGGTCCTGTCTTCGACCATGCTATGCAACCACCGTTCTTACGGTTGACACCCGATTTAGTTCAGGTGACCTAATGAATTCCAGGTGAATTCCTAGGATTTTACGTTCAATGGTAATGAACGCATTGAAAATAGGTTTTCAGAAAACAAATCGGTTTTAATTTGATCAAAATATTTTCTCGTTCAAGCTCGAGTTTAGATATCATCGAATTCCATGAGTTTATAATTCTCAATCTTTAATGTCAATCTCAAGGATCGAGTAATATCAGTCTTAAAAGTTGATTTTTAATCTTTAAGGAGATTATCCTTTCTAGGGGTCTGATTCATTAGTTTTATCAAGCTAATTTGCACGGCGCCCTTCCCATTTTACGAGACAGATTCTCTCATGGATAGGATAAGTCTGACCACTTGGCGACCCTGTTTGATGCTGAGGTCCGTGGATTTCCTGCTGATTTTAGAGATGACTTTTCTAGATTTTTCGTCAACCTACAGCTGGTCTGGACGACAACTTCCTGACCTAAATCAAGAAGCGCGTGTCTTTTTCGGAAGACTTTACTTCCTTTTAATGATGGAATTGATTCATCGTGTAGATCCATCTTTCTTTCAAATATATTACAGTAAATCGGGTAAAACTGATTAGTTTAGTCCAAAGCAAAAGTACCTGCAATAATCTTGTACAAATATGTGATATATGTTTTAAAGAACTTGGTAAATTCTTTCCACATTTAGCTTTTATTTATTCTTTTCTTTGCCTTTTTATTCTCTTCTATTCTATTTTAAATGAATTCAAGCGTTTTGGGTAGTTTCTCCATTTATGTTCTCTCCGAGGTAACAATAATTTCGGCATTAACACCTAGTTTTATCGTTCATAAATATGTATAAACATGATTTTGAATTCATTTAGTTGAAATTTTTTCAAATTTTCATAAAATTTGGCAATTAAACTAAGTGTAAACCCGAAATAATTTATAACCCTTCCCCACACTTGAGATCATGCAATGCCCTCATTTGCATGAAATCAGACTATAATTATAAATTCATGAGGGTGATTAGCGTAGAAAAGTGATTAAAAATACCGAGTTTGCAAACATATTATTTTATATCACAATTGAAATTTTGCGTCTTGTCGTCAAAATTAGTAGCTTTTGCTGAACTTAATATCAGTCTTTGAAAGTGCGATGTTTTACCCTGTTTTGTACATAAGATAAATTACAAACATACATAATATTTTTATTATTATTTTTAAATGAATAATTTAAAATTTTAGTTATTAAAATAATTTAAATGAATAATTTTTTAAAATTTTATTTCCTTTTACTTTAGGTAGTTTCGGTATGTTTACCTAGTCCGTCCCTCGACAAAATTTAAAATTTGTTGTTAAAGCGATTGTTTTAAAAGCAAAGATTTTTGGGTTTTTTAATTTTTTTTTTGTATACTTTAGATCAATAAAATTAAAAATAATGATAACAAAATTTTTCGCCCCGCCCTTGGGTAAAGCAATTTCGGTTCCATGACCTAGTCTTTAACTTACGATGAATTTTAGAAATCATTTTTTAAACTTAATGAAATAAAGTAATTTTTGTTTTTTTAACTTCAAACAAAACTTAAATTTAAAAATGCATATTAATTTCATACAAAACCTACAAAACAAAAATTCAGAATGGGGGGAGAAAACTAGTTCTTTAGTGTCTGGTAGTGGAAAAGACCAATCGGATTCCATTCTCGGAACTACACGAGAACAGAACAACTAACTCTAGGCAGCGTTTTCTTTTTAGAATATTTGAATCTCCCCACACTTAGGTAGCTGTGGTGTCGAAATTGTGATTAACTTCATCGTCAATTTCTCTTGGACCATAATCCACTTGCATATCTGTGACTTTTGCTTTAAGCCATTGGTCGGATTCCTGTGTAATATCCACAAATTCAACTAGTTTCGCCTTTTCTTTAGGCGATATATTGGATACTAACCGGTTACACAACTTAAAGTTCCCCTTGGTTCTAGCATTGCAAATCTGTTTAATAAGTTTTTTCATTGAACTATTAATAACGGAGTCATTTAATTTCGTATCAACAACGTGGTTCTTTGTTATCAAGTCATCATTAGGGTTTACTTCATCTTCCCCACACTTAGGCGTTTTATTATTGTTAAGCACTACCATTGGAGTTGGTAAAACAACATGGTTCTTACCAATCATTTTTGTTGGTTCAAAGGTTTTGGTTGGTGGAGATTTAACTTTCGACTCACAAAGGTGATCGATTTTTCACCATCACTAAGTGTCATTTTACCCTCTCTTACATCAAATAACGCCCTGGTGGAAACTAAGAATGGTCGAACTAAAATTAGAGGAATTTTTGGGTCCTCTTCTATGTCAATGACAATGAATTCGACTAGAAAGGTTAAATTACCCACTTGAACGGGTAGGTTGTCAGCAATTCCAACTGGGTGTTTAATAGTTTGATCAAAGAGTCGAACACTCATTTTCGTTGGACTTAACTCACCTACTCCTAATCTTTTATATAATGAAAGAGGCATAACACTCACACTCGCACCTAAATCTGCTAGTGCATCATACATGACACAATCACTAAGTAGACAAGGAACAATAAATTCACCCGGATCACCCAACCTAGGTGGAACTTTTGGTGGAACTGTCTTCACCGGGTTTACTTTTACGGTTTTTGTTTCTTGTACTTTCTTATTATTCTTTTTCTTTCCAGAGGTATCATAAACTTTATTACCTATTACTTGCTCATACTCAACTCCTTTTCTTGGAAACGGGATGGGTGGTCTGTATGGTGCCACCACTGGCTTTACATACTCGGGTGGTGGTGATGGTGTAAATTCTTCATTGTTACTCACATCTAAAACCTTCCCATCTTCTGGAGCTGGTTTTTCAGAATTTGTTGACACCATATTAACATTCTCATTCTGAGGATTTACTTCAGTATTACTTTGTAGCTTTCCTTGTTCCCTCTCACTCATCATGCTAGCAAGAGTACCTACATGTTTTTCTAGATTCAAAATGGAAGCTTGTTGAGTTCTTAGTGACTGATCAAACCTCTCATTTGTTTGGGTTTGAGATGTAATAAATTGTGTTTGAGATTCCATTAGCTTTGCCATCATTTCTTCCAGATTTGACTTTTTCTCTTCGGTTTGTTGTGGTGGTTTATACAAGCCAGGTCTTTGTTGATTGAAAGTGTTGTTTTGAGTTGGTTGGTTATTCAGACCTTGTTGGTTGTACGAGTTATTGTTGGGTCCATTTGGATTGTAAAGAATGTTTTGATTTCGATTGAAGTTTGGCCTTGGCAGTTGATAATTATTTTGATAATTATTTCCCGGCCTTTGGTTCATGTAGGAAACATTCTCACGTTGTTCCATCGTTTGCTCAATGTGACAATATTTCGTTAAGTGTGGTCCATCGCATTGCTCACAACTGATTCGTATTGCGTGAATATCTTTAGTCATCTTTTCCATTCGTCTCTCGAAAGCATCTATTTTTGTGAAAATGGAATCAAAGTCATGGCTAGAATCGGCTCTAGCCGCTTTAGATGAACGAAAGATATCTTTTTCTTGGTGCCACTCATGCGAGTGGGAGGCTGTGTTATCAATGATTTTGTGAGCTTCGGTTGCGGTTTTCTTCATAATGAAACCACCAGCTGCTATGTCGATGTCTTTTCGTGTAGCAATGTCGCATCCTTGGTAGAATATTTGTACTATTTGATAAGTGTCTAAACCATGTTACGGACATCCTCTTAACAATTTTCCAAATCTTGTCCACACCTCATATAGAGTTTCATTTGGCTTTTGCGTGAACGTAAAAAGTTCTCCTTGAAGTCTCACGGCTTTAGATGCCGGAAAGAATTGTTTAAGAAAATTTTCAACTAAAACATCCCATGTATCAATCACCCCTTCAGGTAACGATTCTAATCAATCTTTGGCTTCTCCCTTTAAAGTCCAGGGAAATAACATGAGATAGATCTGTTCATCCTCAACTTCTCATATTTTGAATAGAGTACAGATCCTATTAAAGGTTCGAAGATGTTCGTTTGGATCTTCTTTTGGCGTACCACTATATTGGCATTGATTAGTTACCATGTGTAGGATTTTTCCTTTGATTTCATAATCTGGCGCATTAATGTCTGGCTTAATAATGGCGTGACCTTGGCCCGTGTGTGTGGCTCTCATTCGGTCTTCCATACTTAGAGGTTCCGTTACTTCCATAATTGAATTTGTTGAATCTAAATCACTAGAGGATTCTAATTTAATGGTTTCTTCATTGACAATCTCTGGATGAGTAATTTGTGGTTCCGGAGGAATGATTAGTGGTTCAGGATCTCTGAATTGTCCTTGAATATCCTCCGGATTCTCAATTGTGAGGTCGGGTTCAAAAAATGGATTATCGAAAATTTGAATTGGAGTACTTAGTCGACTGGATGACGATTCTAAAGAAAAATCAACGGCGATCTGGTTACAGGTGTTGAACGTATGAAAGGTGGTGAACGTTTTGCTCGGTGCATTCACTGAATATCCTATTAGTTATAAAAGATAAAAATTATATAAGTTATCAAATTAATAGACTTTTCTGATTTTGCCCACGTTTCGAATAGCCAATAGATGCAGCAGGTAGCCAGGACCCTTTAAATCGGAAGCCCACAACTCGCCACTAACAAATCCAACTATTACTACGAACCAGAAAATTTTGGATGTCTATCAATTTAACCACTTAAAATAATTTTTCGTTTTGAGATTTTAGAGATGAAATAGAAAATTCTCTGTCCTAAAAACTAGAGCGTCGAGAAATAAAAGGAAGAAAAAGAGTGTGTCGAAAAACGTCGAAAAATAAAAGGTCGAAAAATAATAATGAGAAAGTAAAGCGTCGAAACTTAAAAGCCGAAAAATTAAATATTAAAAGTTGCGTCTAAAGGTATTAAAGCTTAAAAGGAATTCTATATCCAAAACGGCAATAACTTAAAAGGCACTAAAATTTTAAAACGGCGTCGCAAAATTCTAAAGCGCCTAAATCTTAGTCTAGAGAAAAAGCACTTAAGGGATTTTACGGCAAAGCCTAAAAATCTAGAAATAAAATACTACGGCAAAAACTAATCTTAAAACTAAGTACGAACGATAAAAAAAATACAAATTACTATTAAACGATTAAAAAGATACGAGATATAAAAATAAAACTTAAAGTTATAAAAATAAATTTTTTTTATAAAAATATTATTTTTATATTATTATTTTATAAAAGTATTAATTTTAAAACTAATTAAAACTTAAAACACAAATTAATTAAAACAAAAACTAACTAATATTTAATTAAAACCCTAATTACTAATTAATAAATAATAATAATTAATAAACCTTAACCCTAATTCGTACGTCCAATGATCAGAGTTGTCACCTCAGCTCATGCGATCGCATGAGTTGAGGGTTTAATAGCCATGCGGTCGCATGGGTCCGGTTTCCAGGCCAAATATTGGGCTGCTACAGTGTAGTGGCCCGATTACTTAAATTTTTTTTTTCTGATTTTAATTAGTTTTACAAAATTAATATATAGGTTATATACAAATTTTTTTAAAATACTTTTATACTTTAAATAAATAAATAAAAATATAAACTTTTCAATTTAAACACTTAAATAGATAAATATACATTTTTTTAAAACTTATATATAATTATATTTTTACAAAAATAGCTTAAAAATTAATATATATATATTTTTTTAGAATATAGCGTAAAAATATAGCGTATCGCCGGGTCCCCGGCAGCGGCGCCAAAAATACTTGATGTGCGTAGAGGTGTATACAAAATAATTATATTTTTACAAGGAAAATACTATTAAATACGATACAATTTTACACAAGTTATTTATTTATTTATAGAGTGGATATACCTAAACCTTGCTACAACACTATAGGCAGTGTACCTAATCGTAGAGCAGTGTAGTTTTTAGTAAGTCCGGTTCGTTACACAGGGAGCTAGCTGAGTTTAACGCTAAATTTTTAACAACTATATTTATATAAAATATATATAATTATAGGTAGTAATATTATTATAAAAGGGGGGGTTTTTTTTACCGTTTAATGACCGGTTTGTCGATTTTAAATAAAGCGTAAAGATAAATGACGATAATATAAATGACAGAATTTAAATTGCGATAAAGTAAATTGCAGTAATTAAAATAACAGTAAATAAAGGTACGATGAAATATGAAATAAAAGTATTATGCTTATTTAAACTTCCGTAATCATGATGTTCGACGTGTTGATTTTAATTTATTACCCGGGTTAATTGTCCTTTATCCTAGATTATTTGATACCTATTTAGTTTTTGTCCATAATAGTCCATCGGTCATAATTATAAAATGCTCGTCAAATTAACCTTATTCCCGAAGTCAAATTAACCTTATTCCCGAAGTCAAATATTCCAACTAATTAGGGATTCGAACTGTAACAAGGTTTTAATACTTTATTAATAATTACACCAGGTTATCGACTGCACGTAATCCAAGATTTTAATACTTTGTTAACAATTACACCAATTATCCTTGTATGTAATCCACCCCTGTTTTAATGAGATATGAATATTAATTTACCCACTTCATCAGAATGAATAATCAATTACCCAACCCGAATAATTAATTAAATGATCATAAAAGATGTCGTATAAACGTCACTAAATAATTAATTAAATGATCGTAAAAGATGTCGTATAAACGTCATTACAATCCTTATTGATTCTATTGTAACTTTGAATCATATCCTTTGATCTAGGTATAGATGAAAATCGATTTTCATCAAAGATTGCATCCCTTGAATCAATCACATAATTGATTGAGACAAACTCATTAGGCTCTATTACATAGAACCTATATGCTTTGGAATGTTCAACATATCCAATAAATATGCAATCTATACCTTTTTCACCCAAACTTTTCTTCTTAGGATCAGGAAGTCTTACAACCACCCTACAACCCCATACCCAAAGATAATTCAAGTTAGGCTTCCTTTTGTTCCAAAGTTCATAAGTTGTAATCTTGTTCCTTTTGTTAGGAACTCTATTAAGCAAATGACAAGCTGTTAACAAAGCTTCCCCCCTAAAATCCTTCACTTAAACCCGAATAGGATAACATGGAATTAACCATCTCTTTAAGGACCCTATTCTTCCTCTCAGATATACCATTTTGTTGTGGAGTATAAGGAGCTGTGGTCTCATAGATAATACCAATGGATTGGAAATAAGATTGGTTAATATATTCACCTCCCCTATCCATTCTAAGTCGTTTAATCCAAGCCTTTTGTTCCAATTCTACTTCAGTTTTAAATATTTTGAATTTATCTAATGCTTCATCCTTAGTATGTAACAAATAAACATAGCAAAACCTAGAAACATCCTTAATAAAAGTTACAAAATATTTCTTGTTCCCTAAAGTTGGAGTTGCATGCAAATCACATAAATCACTATGTATTAGTTCCAAAATTTCAAAATTATAATTCATATTTTGAAATGGTTTCTTAGTGATTTTTGTCAACATACACGTTTTACACTTTTCATGATTCATGTCAAAGGCCGGTATTAATCCATCATTAGACATTTCTGGCATTATTTTAAAGTGTACATGTCCTAGTCTAGCATGCCAAAGAACAGAATCATTTATGCTAGAAGTCGAGATAAAAGAAAAGTTAACATTCGTGTGATTAATGTTAAGTCTAAACATTCCGTTACTCAAATAACCAAAACCAACAAATAAACCATGTTTTGACAAAACAAACTTATCAGATTCAATCACTTTCTTATAACCACAACAATTTAAAACACTACTGGAAACCAAATTTTTTCTTATTTGTGGTACATGCAAAACATCAAACAAACAAACAGTTTTTCCAGAACTAAAACACAAATCCACACTTCCAAGCCCATGAACAGGGGCTGTTGACTCATTTCCCATATAAAGAATTGATCCATAAGTCACCGACTCGTAAGTCTTGAACCAACATCTATTCTTACATACATGGGTAGTAGCTCCCGAGTCAACCCACCATGCAACATCATCATCCTGTACAAAATAAGCCTCAGATATATATGACACATAATAATTCGTATTTGAATTATTAAATATTTTCTGACCTTTCGAGTTGTGGTTGTTTAAACCGTTTCCCGAACCGCTTGTGCTAGATCCTTTGGCATTATTATTACCAAATATAACCTTGCAATCCCTTTTCAAGTGTCCAGTTTTACAACACTTCCAACAAGTCAATTTAGACTTCTTATTCGGATTAGCCTTGTTATAACCTTGATGTTTACGTTTGCCCTTTTTGTCATTATTACCAGTGAACTTTTTATGTTCCACCATATTGACAACAGACGTACCAGCAACTTCGTTGCTCTTTGGCTTGTCATTATCCTGCAACCTGAGGGATTTCTCAATACGCAGATGACTACCTAACTTAACAAGAGTTAACTCATCCTTCTTATGTTTCAAAGAATGTTTAAATTCTTTCCAAGATGGAGGTAGTTTATCAATGATACTTGAGACTTTAATAGACTCATCCATATTCATTTTATGTTATGTGAATTGACCAAGTATACGAATGAGCTCATTATATTGTTCCATGACCGGTCTAGAATCGACCATCTTGTAATTATTAAAATTACTCACTAGGAACTTTTTACTAGAAGCATCCTCAAACATATACTTGGTTTCCAACATGTCCCATAGTTCTTTAGCACACTCTATATTCAGATAAGTATCAAAAAGGGAATCAGCCATACCATTGAGGATTAAACCTCGAGCGATGTAGTCATCGTTCTTCCACTTGCACCTTTTCCAAATCTGTTCAATAGTAGCATCATCACCGTGATCTTCAAGAATTGGTGTGCTGAGTACGTACACCACACTCATGCTACTAAAAAAGAAGTGCATCTTCTTTTGCCATTGATGTCGTAGGGGGTGTATACAAAATAGTATTATTTTTAGTGCGAAATACTATTAAATATGCTACAATTTTACACAAGTTATTTATTTATTTATCGAGTGGATATACTTAAACCTTGCTACAACACTTATAGGCAGTGTACCTAATCGTATTATAGTATAGTTTTTAGTAAGTCCGGTTCGTTCCACAGGGAGCTCGTGAAGTATAACACTATATTTTTTTACACACAATAATTGTAAAAATACAAATATATATATATATATATATATATATATATATATATATATATATATATATATATATATATATATATATATATATATATATATATATATATATAAGTAATATTATTATTATAAAGGGGGGTTTTTACCGTTTAATGACCGGTTTGTCGATTTTAAAACTTTAGTCGCAGTTAAAACCAAATGTAAAATATTAAAAATAAATACAAGACTTAAATTAAAGCATAAAGTAAATAACGATAATGAAATTGCGAATAATAAAAGTGCGATAAAATAAACTTGCGATAATTAAAAAGTATGATAATTAAAAGTGCAATTAAATACAATAACAATAAAAATGCGAATATTAGAAGTGTAATTAAATATAAAATAAAGGAAATAAAAGAATTATGCTTATTTAAACTTCCGTAATCATGATGTTTGACGTGTTGATTTTAGTTTTATGCCCATGGGTTAATTGTCCTTTGTCCTGGATTATTTAATATGTCCGTCTGGTTTTTGTCCATAACAGTCCATCAGTCATAAATATAAAGTGCTAGTGTTCTCGTCAAATTATCCTTATACCCGAAGTTAAATATTCCAACTAATTGGGGATTTAAACTGTAACAAGATTTTAATACTTTGTTTAATAATTACACCAGGATGTCGACTGAGTGTAACCCAAGGTTTTAATATTTTGTTATCAATTATACCAAGTGTCCTTTGTACATAATTTCACCCCTGTTTTAATTATTCTAGTGGCTATTAATCCATTCCCGTGTCCGGTTAGATGAACGATTATTCGTACATATAAATACCCCGCCCATCGTGTCCGATTGAGTGTATATGGTAATTTATAGGGACGCCCAATTGTAAATCTTTATATTAACATTAACAAACTATCATTTAGTTAAACAAATATAAAGCCCATTAATAGCCCATAGTCTAATTTCCACAAGTGTCGTTCTTTTGTCCAAACCCCAATTATGGTACAAAGCCCAATTACCCAATTTTAGTAATTAGCCCAACATCATGATTACTTCGGATTAAATAAGCATAATAATAACTTAGCTACGAGACATTAATGTAAAAAGGTTGAACATAACTTACAATGATTAAAAATAGCGTAGCATTACACGGACAGAATTTCGACTTACACACTCAAACGATCTCTATCATAAATCTTATTATTATCATAATTTAAAATTAAAATTAAGATTATTGTTATATCTTATTAAGTTAACATTATGATAGAGATATAGAATATAGATATTGATAATTGATATTGATAATAGATAGATGGATCGATATATAGATAGAAAATATGATAGAAAAAGGTATGCTTCAACATTACGATTACATAGCCTTTTATAGGCGAATATATAAATTGAATTTTCACTTATGACCCCTGAACTATGCTCAATTAACAACTTTTTATTATTTAATATTATTCTTATTATGAATTATTTAAATATTATATTTTATTCTTGTGCATAGTTGACTCATAATTTTTACACCGTTGCGTCGAGCGTTGAGAGTTGACTCATGTCCCGGTTCCGGATTTTCGAACGTCCTTGCGTACAATTTAATATCTTGTACTTTGCGTTTTGAATCTTGTACTCTTGTAATTTCGAGACGTTTCTTATCAATAATTGGAACCTCTTTGATTGTCTTTTGTACTTTTGAGCTTTTTGGTCGTTTGCGTCTTCAATTCGTCGAATCTGTCTTTTGTCTTCACCTTTTATTATTTAAACGAATATCACTTGTAAATAGAACAATTACAACTAAAAGCTTGTCTTTCTTGAGGAATAATGCTATGAAATATATGTTCGTTTTTAGCATTATCAAATATTCCCACACTTGAGCGTTGCTTGTCCTCAAGCAATATCATTTTGAAATACTAGAATCACTTCTTTATTCTTCACACTTTGTACATCAGTGATTTTCTATACGGCGGTATAAACAATGGTAGTAACGATATGGTTTACAGTCCCACATGACTATAAAAATTTAGATCCATTAAGGAAATTGGATCTTTATGAAAACATTTGATCTTTTAAAAATTAAATCTAGTTTTTACCCTAGATAAGTTTTCCGGAATAACCCTTTACCGGTGTTTGCAAAATATTTTTGTGGGTTTGGTGGTTTTCAGATTTGAAAATTTTAGCTCAAAACTTATGGTTTTGTGTCACCCACTTGCTAACCTTGTATTTGGAAAGTAACACGTCCAGTTTACTTGTCCCGTATATTACCTTTCGGTAAACTACCGTCCGGTTGTAAAGGAAAGCTTTGAACAAGCAACTGTTAAGGCAATGTCCCCTGACATGCTTTTAATTATGGTCTATAACGTGTCGGACGCAATTACTATCCTTGGTAGGAGCAATAGTAAAGCTCACCCTTATGATTTTTCGGTATGGCACAAGGTCCTGTCTTTGACCACTATGCAACCACCGTTCTTACGGTTGACACCCGATTTAGTTCAGGTGACCTAATGAATTTCAGGTGAATTCCTAGGATTTTACGTTCAATGGTAATGAACGCATTGAAAATAGGGTTTTTAGAAAACAAATCGGTTTGTAAGTTTGATCAAAATATTTTCTCGTTCAAGCTCAAGTTTAGATATCATTGAATTCCATGAGTTTGTAATTCTCAATCTTTAAGGTCAATCTCAAGGATTGAGTAATATCAGGCTTAAAAGCTGATTTTTGATCTTTTAAGGAGATTATCCTTTCTGGGGATCTGATTCATTAGTCTTATCCAGCTAATTTGCATGGTGCCCCCTCATTTTACAAGATAAATCCTTCTTATGGTTAGGATAAATCTGACCACTTGGCGACCCTGTTTAATGCTGAGGTCCGTGGATTTCCTGCTGATTTTAGTGATGACTTTCTAGATTTTTCGTCAACCTACAGCTGGTCTGGACGACAACTTCATGACCTAAATCAAGAAGCGCGTGTCTTTTTCGGAAGACTTTACTTCCTTTTAATGATGGAATTGATTCATCATATAGATCCATCTTTCTTTTCTTTCATCGGGTAAAACAGTTTAGTTTAGTCCAAAGCAAAAGTATTTTCAGTTATTTTTTTACAGATATATGTGACATATGTTTAAGATAACTTGGTAAATTTTCCCACACTTGGCTTTTATTTTCCTTTTTATCGTCCTCTATTCCATTTTAAATGAATTTCAACATTTTGGTTGTTTCTCAATTTATGTCCTTTCCGAGGTAACGATAATTTCGGCTCAATGACCTAGTTTTCATCGTTCATAAATATGTATAAACATGATTTTGAATTCATTTTGTTGAAAATTTTGAAAAATTTACTAGAAGTGGGTAGTCAGTATATAAGACTAGGGCTGTTCCTTGTTATCGGAGAGCACTAGATTCTAATACAACTACTGCTTTACTAGTATTTTTAATGGTAACCCAGTGTTTAAGATAAAAATTTTAAAATCCGAAAGAATTTAACCCCTTCCCACACTTAAGATCTTGCAATGCCCTCATTTGCAAGAAATTAGTAACAATTTAAATTATTGAGGGTGATTTGCGTAGAAAAATGATTAAATTTTACCAAAGTTTCCAAACATATTGGATTTTTTTTTTTTTTTAGAAATCTTTAACTTATAAAAAAAAATATTAATTAATTTTAAAAATTTGTTTCTCTTGTTATTTAGGACGAGGTCGTTTCGGATCGATGTCCTAGTCCGTCATTTGACAAAATTTTAAAATTTGTCTTTTTGTAACGATTGTTTTAAAAGCTAAGATTTTAGGGTTTTTTTTTTTTTTTTTTTTTATGTTTTTGGCATACTTTAATTCAATAAGATTAAAAATAATGATAATAATAACTCTCGTCCCTCCCTCGGGTAAAGCAATTTCGGTTCAATGACCTAGTCTTCAACTTACGACGAATTTTAAAATTCATATTTTGTACTTAATGAGATAAAGTAAATTTTTGTTTTTAAATTCACACAACTTAAATATAAAATTCAAAATTAATATTAAAAATTCACACCAAACTTAAAAATTTGAAATGCATAAAATTAAAAATTCATATTTTAAAAATTAAAAATTCACACCAAACTTAATTTTAAAAATTCATATTATAAATTCACACCAAACTTATATTAATTTTTCAAATATTTACAATTTTAAAAATATTGTTTTTACAAAGTTTACAATATTAATTTAAGATTTAAATATTAATTTTAAAAACATGGTAAAAATAAAATTAAAAATCTTTTTGGCTTTTTATCCCACTTTAATCAATCAAATATTATCAAAAATATGAGCCCCTCTTTTCGGTAAAGTAATTTCGATTCCAAGACCTAATTTAACTCATGACGAATTTTTGAAATATTTTGGGTTGATTGATTAAAGATATTTATACCTTAAGAATAAACGTTAAATTTCGCAGTGATGTAATAAATTTTTGAATGATATCAATAATTTCGGTCGCCAAACCTAATTTTATTTAATACCAATTTAATACTTTATAGCGAACAAATTAGCGTTTATTATCAAAAGGTTAAAAATAAAAATAAATAAAAAATAAAAACTGTACAGACTTACCTGTGAGATAGTATTCTTAGTTATATGATCTATCCCATTCATAAGATAGTCGGTTTAATTGGTTTTCCATAGCTACATAGGCGTAACCTCGAGCATTCAGTGTCTTTTCTTCTAAACATATGAACGGTCCGTCTCTGCATAAAGTAACAAATTCGGTATTTGAATAGGTTTGATTATTTGAACATTTACCTCCATGTGACCATTTTTCGCATTTGTGACATCGTTCTAGGTGTCGTGCTCTTCTTTTCGCTGCGGATTTTGATTTTCCTTTACCAAATTGTAACTTATTATCTTCGCATCTGGATTCTTTTCTTACTCCGTCCATTCTTTCTCTGATTACTGATACTATTTCACTCGGTAGTATGTCATTATTACGTTTAGTGATCAAAGCGTGTAGCATTAGACCATGGTTTAGTTCACAGGCAGTCTTCATTTTGTAAAAACCTAAAAAAATAAAAATTCAGAATGGGGGGAGAAGACTAGTTCTTTAGGGTCTACTAGGGAAAGACCATTCGGGTTCCATTTTCGAGAACTATATGAAAACAGACAATCTAACTCTAACAGAAATACATATTATCCTTTAAAGACTTGATTCTCCCCACACTTAGTTAGCTGTGGTGTCGAAATTGTGATTAACTTCGTTGTCGACTTCCATCGGACCATGTATGTAATGTTTAACTCTGTGACCATTAACTTTAAATTCCATCCCATTTGAATTTATTAATTCTATCATTCCGTATGGGAAAACTCTTTTTACTATGAATGGTTCAGACCATCTTGATTTCAATTTTTCAGGAAATAGCTTGAATCTTGAATTGAAAAGAAGAACTCTGTCTCCTTCTTTAAATTCTTTTGAACTTCTGATTCTTTTATCATGCCATTTCTTCGTTCTTTCCTTATAGATTAACGAATTTTCGTATGCTTCATGTCTTAATTCTTCTAATTCGTTTAGTTGACTTAATCGTAGACGTCCAGCTTCATGTAAATCAAGATTACATGTCTTCAAAGCCCAAAATGCTTTGTGTTCAATTTCTACTGGAAGATGACATGCTTTTCCATAAACAAGTCTAAAAGGTGTGGTTCCAATTGGAGTTTTGTAGGCTGTTCTAAAAGCCCAGAGTGCATCCTCAAATTTAATGGACCATTCCTTCGGATTTGATCCTACGGTTTTCTCTAGAATACGTTTTAAAGCTCGGTTGGTATTTTCAACTTGTCCACTTGTTTGTGGATGATATGCGGTGGAGATTTTATGAGTTACTCCATATCTTTTAAGAACTTTCTCAAGTTGATTATTACAGAAATGAGTACCCCGATCACTTATTAAAGCTTTCAGTGTTCCAAACCTTGCAAAAAGACGTTTTAAAAAGTTGACTACAACTCGTGCATCGTTAGTTGGGAGAGCTTGTGCTTCCGCCCATTTAGATACATAATCAATGGCTACGAGAATATAGAGATTATTATGAGATTTTGGAAATGGACCCATAAAGTCAATACCCCAAATGTCAAATACTTCACATACTTGGATGACATTTTGTGGCATTTCATCACGTTGACTTATTTTTCCGGCCCTTTGACAAGTATCACAGGATTTGCAAAGAAAGTGTGCGTCTTTGTAAATTGTAGGCCAATAGAATCCAGCATCATAAACTTTTCTTGCTGTTAGTTGAGGCCCATAATGCCCTCCTGTTGGTCCTGTGTGACAATGGTTTAATATTTTACTAACTTCATCTCCAAATACACATCGGCGTATTATTCCATCGGGACAACTTTTAAACTGATGTGGATCTTCCCAGAAATAGTGTTTTATATCACTGAAGAATTTCTTTCGTCTTTGGTACGATAATCCTTTTTCAAGGAATCCACAAACTAAGTAGTATACATAGTCTGCAAACCATGGGATTTCATTATAATCTATCTTCAATAGATATTCATCAGGAAAGTTGTCTTGTATGGCCGATTCATTTAGAACTTCTAACTCAGGATTTTCAAGACGGGAAAGATGATCAGCGGCGAGATTTTCTGCTCCTCTTTTATCTCGGATTTCAATATCAAACTCTTGTAAGAGTAAGATCCAACGGATTAATCTTGGTTTAGCATCTTGTTTTGAAAATAGGTATCTAAGAGCAGAATGGTCGGTATAGACCACCGTTTTTGCTAGAACGAGATATGATCGAAATTTGTCAAAAGCAAAGACAATAGCAAGGAGTTCTTTTTCAGTAGTTGTATAGTTCGTTTGTGCTCCTTGTAATGTCTTACTAGCATAATATATAGGTTGAAATCGTTTTTCAATCCTTTGTCCTAAAACGGCTCCCATTGCAAAATCACTTGCATCGCACATTAGTTCAAATGGTAGATTCCAATTTGGTGTTATCATGATCGGCGCATTAGTGAGTTTCTCTTTAAGAATATTAAAAGATTTGATACACTCATCTGAAAAGATGAATGGCGCATCCTTTTCTAGGAGTTTATTCATAGGAGTGGCAATTTTAGAAAAATCTTTTATGAAACGTCGGTAAAAACCGGCATGCCCTAGAAAACTCCTAACTCCTCTAACATTTGTGGTATGTGGAAGTTTAGCAATTACATCTACTTTAACTCTATCCACTTCAATTCCTTCTTTTGAAATTTTATGCCCAAGAACGATGCCTTCTTTAACCATGAAATGGCATTTCTCGTGAAAAATCGCCATCATACACCTTTGAAAGGTTGCAGGGGCGTTGCAAAGTCCAAATGGCATGCGTTTGTAAGAAAAAGTACCATAAGGGCACGTGAATGTGGTTTTCTCTTGATCTTCGGGTGCTATTGGAATTTGAAAATATCCGGAAAATCCATCTAGAAAACAATAGTAACTATTTCCGGCTAATCTTTCCAACATTTGATCTATGAAAGGTAAGGGAAAGTGATCTTTTCTGGTGGCGTCATTTAATTTTCTATAATCAATACATACACGCCATCCTGTTACAGTCCTAGTAGGAATAAGCTCATTTTTCTCATTTGTAATGACAGTCATGCCACCCTTCTTAGGCACGCATTGAACTGGGCTTACCCATGGACTATCAGAGATTGGATAAATTAGACCTGCGTCTAGCAGTTTAATAATCTCTTTCTTAACTACATCTTGCATATTAGGATTTAGTCTTCGTTGGCGTTGCACATACGTTTTATGACCTTCTTCCATATGGATTTTATGTGTGCAATATGAAGGACTTATTCCTTTAATATCATGAATCTTCCATGCAATGGCTGGTTTATGAGCTTTCAACACAGAAATGAGTTGTGATTTCTCATTTTCAGTAAGAGAAGACGATATTATTACAGGTAATTCAGATTCACCATGTAAATAAGCGTATTCCAAATGGTTTGGAAGTGGCTTTAACTCTAATTTCGGAGGTTCTTCTATCGATGATTTATATCGATATCTGTCTTCTTCTTTTAGCATTTGAATTTCTTCTGTTGTTGGTTCATATCCATTAGCTATAAGTGTAGCTAACATTTCAGCTTCATCAATTGGTTCATTACCTTCTCCTAAAGAACATTCTCCTGTTCCTTGTAATTCTGGAAATTCTTCTAATAATTCTGCATGTGCATCTATAGTTTGAATATAATAACATGTATCATCTGCAGATTGTGGTTGTTGCATTGCTCTATCAACTGAAAAGGTAACACTCTCATCCTCTATACTTAGGGTCAATTTCTTACCGAACACGTCTATCATTGCTTTAGCTGTGTTTAAGAATGGTCTTCCTAATATGAGAGGAACTTGAGAATCTTCTTCCATGTCCAAAACAACAAAATCTACTGGAAATACTAAATTACCAACTTTAACTAGCATGTTCTCCATTATCCCTCTAGGATATTTTATTGATCTATCTGCTAGTTGTATGCTTATTCTGGTTGGTTTCAATTCTCCAAGGTCTAGTTTAGCGTATAGTGAATACGGCATTAAATTTATACTAGCACCTAAATCTGCTAATGCTTCTATTGAACTAAGACTACCCAGAAAACATGGAATTGTGAAACTTCCTGGATCAGATAGTTTTACTGGTATCTTATTCAACAGTACTGTTGAACAATTAGCATTCATAGTAACAGCCGAGAGTTCTTCCATTTTCTTTCTATTTGAGATTAGATCTTTCAAGAATTTAGCATATCTAGGCATTTCTGAAATCACATCAATGAAAGGAAGATTTACATTTATCTGTTTAAACATATCCAAGAATTTGGATTGCTCGGCTTCAAGTTTCTCTTTCTTCATTTTACTCGGGTAAGGAAGTGGTGGTTGGTATGGTTTAACATAAGGTTTAGCCTTAACTGTGTTATCTTCATTAACCTTTTCAACTACCGGTTCTTTTTCCTTATCTTGATCAGGTTGTGGTTCTTGTGGAGTAGGAATAGTTTCATCAGAAGTTACAGGTATTTCAGATGGTTTAAGTGTTGTACCACTTCTTGTGGTAATAGCTTTAGCTGTTTCATTCCGAGGGTTAGCATTTGTATCACTAGGTAGACTTCCTGGTTTTCTTTCACCTATTAACCTTGCTAGGTTACTCACTTCTTGTTCCAGATTTTGAATAGAAGCTTGTTGATTTCTAAATGCTTGAGCATTTTGTTCATTGGTTTGTTTTTGAGATGTGAAAAATTGCGTTTGAGTTTCAACTAGCTTTGTCATCATATCTTCTAAATTTGGCTTTTTATCATAGGTTTGTTGTGGTGGTTTGTTTTGAAAATTAGGTCTTTGCTGATTGTAAGTATTGTTGGATACTTGTTGATTGCTAGGACCTTGTTGGTTGTTGTATGGAATATTTCGGTTATAGTTCTGATTTTGATTGTAAATATGTCTTGGCGGTTGATAATTATTCTGATAATTATTTCCAGGCCTTTGGTTTATGTATGAAATATTCTCTCTTTGTTCCATTATTAATTCAATACTGAGACAATCTTTTATCAAATGTGGTCCTCCACACTGCTCACAACTAATTCGTATTGAGTGAATATCCTTAGTCATCTTTTCCATTCGTCTCTCCACAGCATCTATCTTTGCGGAAATGGAATCTAAGTCATGGCTAGAATCGGCTCTAGCTGCTTTAGATGATCTAACGATATCTTTTTCTTGGTGCCACTCATGTGAGTGGGAGGCAGTGTTATCAATAATTTTGTAAGCATCAGTTTCAGTTTTCTTCATAATAGAACCACCAGCTGCTATATCTTTGTCTTTCCTTGTAGTGATGTCGCATCCTTGGTAGAATATTTGTACTATTTGACAGGTGTCTAAACCATGTTGCGGACATCCTCTTAACAACTTTCCATATCTTGTCCATGCCTCATATAGAGTTTCATTTGGTTTCTGTGTAAACGTAACAATTTCTGCTTGAAGTCTTACGGCTTTAGATGCAGGAAAGAATTGTTTAAGAAATTTGTCAACTAAAACATCCCATGTATCGATCGCCCCTTCAGGTAACGATTCCAACCAATCTTTGGCTTCTCCCTTTAAAGTCCAGGGAAATAACATGAGATATATCTGTTCATCCTCAACTTCTCGGATTTTAAATAGTGTGCAGATCCTATTAAAGGTACGAAGATGTTCATTTGGATCTTCCTTCGGCGCACCAATAAATTGGCATTGATTAGTCACCATGTGTAGAATTTGTCCTTTGATTTCATAATCTGGCGCATTAATGTCTGGATGAGTAATTGCGTGACCTTGGCCAGTGCGTTTAGCTCTCATTCGGTCTTCCATACTTAAAGGTTCCAGATTTTCCATAATTGAATTTGTTGAATCGGAATCACTAGAGGATTCTGATTTAATGGTTCGTTCCTCAACAATCTCTGTTTGAATGATTGGTGGTTCCGGGGGAAAGTTTAATGGTTCAGGATCTACTAACCGTTCCTGAATATTCTCCGGATTCTCAATTGTGAGGTCGGGTTCAAAAAATGGATTATCGGAAATTTGAACTGAAGTACTTGGTCGACTGGATGACGATTCTAAAGAAAAATCAACGGCGGTTATATTTGCTAAATGTCTTGATCTAGTTACAGGTGGTGAACGTACAAAAGGTGGTGATCGTCTTGCTCGGTGCATTCACTGAATATCCTATTAGTTTTAAAAAGGAAAGAAAAATTATAATAAGTTATCCAATCAATAGACTTTTCTGATTTTGCCCACGTTTCGAATAGCCAAAAGATGCAGCAGAGGGGCAGGATTCGTTTGGTCTCAATATAATTGAGGACTGTTTGGCTCCAATAACCCGGTCCACGTACAAATCCAACTATTACTACGAACCAGAAAATTTTGTTGTCTATTAATTTAACCACTTAAAATAAATTTTCGTAATTTTAAGAAATTTAGAGAAGAAGTAGAAAAAATTTTAAGTCCTAAAAACTAGAATGGCGAGAAATAAGAGAGAAAAAGATTGCGCGTCGAAAAGTGTCGAAAAATGAAAAAGACGAAGAGTGGTTTGTAAACACGCGGTTAATCCAACCTTATAACTATCACTATCTTAAAATTAAAACTACAAATAGAGATCACTAATTGGAATTGTAATTGATACATAGGTAAAAGCGTCAAAAAAAATAAAAATAAGAAAATAGCGCGAAAAAACGACGTCGCAAAATTCTAAAGCACATAAAACTTAGTTTAAGGAATAAGCACTTAAGGGATTTTACGGCAAAGCCTAAAAATTCTAGAAGTAAAAAAAAAAATACTACGGCAAAAAACTAGACTTAATACTAAAAGTTGCTACTATAGTCTAAAAATCTAAAGGTAATAAAACTTAAAATAAATTTTTTTTTTAAACGTTTTTTTTACAGGCTCAAATTGGGAGTGCAGGCTCAAAACTGGTTTTTTTTTTTTTTTTTTTTTTTTTTTACAGAGTAAAACTAATTTTTAATTCATATCTTTAATCTTTAATTAATTTCACAGTTTACATTGAAACACTTAGAATTCCACTTAAAGTTATATAGTTGGCTACTGGCTACTAATACATAATACCACTGGCTATTTAATCAGGTACAAAAAAAGTCTCAGTTGATAAACTTTTAAATGTAACACGTGGCGAATTTTTTTTTTTATTTATTTTTTTTTTTTTTGGCCTTTTATTCCAATATAACTATATCTAATTCCATAGCCTACTCTTATTGACTATTAGTTATAGTTTTGATCGTTATTTAAATATACATCTTTTCTTTCGCCTTTAAAAGAAGCCCACACATATTTTAAAAATATTCATTTACCCATGTTTTAAGATTGGGAGAAATCAATGACTTAGGAAAATATTGAACTAGAAAAGTCCAACTTTCAAGAAATCAAGATTTGAGGAGTACAATATAGAGAGCCGATTGGCTCTTGCTGATTTTGAGTCACGACAAACAAAGAAAAGAAAGAAATAAAAAGAAAAGGATTGATTCCTAAATGATTATTAATTATTGAGTGATTGGCTACAATATTTAATGGTAAACAAGAAAGCGATTTGCTCCGTTGTACAATCTTTATTATATGGCATATTCAAACTAATTTTATATTTTAATACTAATTATCCTAAAATATCTAATTAACTAAAATTAACTGTTAATAAATAAATAATTATCTAGTTATCCTAATCAATTATTATTATTTATTATTAAACTAATTAGATGATTAACAAAAGCCAATTGGTAGCATGCATGTTCAAAAGCTATTGAGTGTCGGCAGAGATAAAGTAGACAAACCAATTGAAATCTTTTTTTTTTTTTTTTTTAAACTTAAAATTATTTACATGAATTCACATGAATTCTCAAGTGTTGGGTAATTGACATAATATATTGTGACTTAAGTTTATTGTGACATTAATAAAAATAATGTGTCCAAAATAAAGACATGATTATTACTAAAAGTCACGATTATTACTACGAGTCAAATTGACATAAATAAGTGAATACTTACCACTATACTTCTATATAATAAGTCACGATTATTACTTCTTTGTCCCCGGCAGCGGCGCCAAAAATACTTGATGTCGTAGGGGGTGTATACAAAATAGTATTATTTTTAGTGCGAAATACTATTAAATATGCTACAATTTTACACAAGTTATTTATTTATTTATCGAGTGGATATACTTAAACCTTGCTACAACACTTATAGGCAGTGTACCTAATCGTATTATAGTATAGTTTTTAGTAAGTCCGGTTCGTTCCACAGGGAGCTCGTGAAGTATAACACTATATTTTTTTACACACAATAATTGTAAAAATACAAATATATATATATATAAGTAATATTATTATTATAAAGGGGGGTTTTTACCGTTTAATGACCGGTTTGTCAATTTTAAAACTTTAGTCGCAGTTAAAACCAAATGTAAAATATTAAAAATAAATACAAGACTTAAATTAAAGCATAAAGTAAATAACGATAATGAAATTGCGAATAATAAAAGTGCGATAAAATAAACTTGCGATAATTAAAAAGTATGATAATTAAAAGTGCAATTAAATACAATAACAATAAAAATGCGAATATTAGAAGTGCAATTAAATATAAAATAAAGGAAATAAAAGAATTATGCTTATTTAAACTTCCGTAATCATGATGTTTGACGTGTTGATTTTAGTTTTATGCCCATGGGTTAATTGTCCTTTGTCCTGGATTATTTAATATGTCCGTCTGGTTTTTGTCCATAACAGTCCATCAGTCATAAATATAAAGTGCTAGTGTCCTCGTCAAATTATCCTTATACCCGAAGTTAAATATTCCAACTAATTGGGGATTTAAACTGTAACAAGATTTTAATACTTTGTTTAATAATTACACCAGGATGTCGACTGAGTGTAACCCAAGGTTTTAATATTTTGTTATCAATTATACCAAGTGTCCTTTGTACATAATTTCACCCCTGTTTTAATTATTCTAGTGGCTATTAATCCATTCCCGTGTCCGGTTAGATGAACGATTATTCGTACATATAAATACCCCGCCCATCGTGTCCGATTGAGTGTATATGGTAATTTATAGGGACGCCCAATTGTAAATCTTTATATTAACATTAACAAACTATCATTTAGTTAAACAAATATAAAGCCCATTAATAGCCCATAGTCTAATTTCCACAAGTGTCGTTCGTTTGTCCAAACCCCAATTATGGTACAAAGCCCAATTACCCAATTTTAGTAATTAGCCCAACATCATGATTACTTCAGATTAAATAAGCATAATAATAACTTAGCTACGAGACATTAATGTAAAAAGGTTGAACATAACTTACAATGATTAAAAATAGCGTAGCGTTACACGGACAGAATTTCGACTTACACACTCAAACGATCTCTATCATAAATCTTATTATTATCATAATTTAAAATTAAAATTAAGATTATTGTTATATCTTATTAAGTTAACATTATGATAGAGATATAGAATATAGATATTGATAATTGATATTGATAATAGATAGATGGATCGATATATAGATAGAAAATATGATAGAAAAAGGTATGCTTCAACATTACGATTACATAGCCTTTTATAGGCGAATTTATAAATTGAATATTCACTTATGACCCCTGAACTATGCTCAATTAACAACTTTTTATTATTTAATATTATTCTTATTATGAATTATTTAAATATTATATTTTATTCTTGTGCATAGTTGACTCATAATTTTTACACCGTTGCGTCGAGCGTTGAGAGTTGACTCATGTCCCGGTTCCGGATTTTCGAACGTCCTTGCGTACAATTTAATATCTTGTACTTTGCGTTTTGAATCTTGTACTCTTGTAATTTCGAGACGTTTCTTATCAATAATTGGAACCTCTTTGATTGTCTTTTGTACTTTTGAGCTTTTTGGTCGTTTGCGTCTTCAATTCGTCGAATCTGTCTTTTGTCTTCACCTTTTATTATTTAAACGAATATCACTTGTAAATAGAACAATTGCAACTAAAAGCTTGTCTTTCTTGAGGAATAATGCTATGAAATATATGTTCGTTTTTAGCATTATCAGCCATCTTCTAAAATCAATTCCCTCAAACTTATCACGTTTGGAGAAATTCGCCGTCATGTGTTTCTTCGTAGCCACCATCGATTAATACAAAATAATTACTTTCGATTGTTGGAGGTTTTTATAAAAAATTTCGTGTGAAGGGTAAAATAATCGATAGCCGGATAAATCACTAAATCGTGGTATCACTTTCCAAAAGTAATTATTCAACCCTTATTGCCTGGGTTACATGAATATTACTTTGGGATAAGACAGAGATTAATTCTTGTTTTGGCATAAACGATAATCCTTTTGCAGAAGAGTATTTTGGTGTTTCGTTACTTGTATGTTGCCTCATGAATATTTTCCAATATATTTATATACACCCTTAATTATAGAAGAGGAGTTATTAAAATCAATTGGCCGATTGATTAATAAAAGTATCTTCCATAATATTCAAAAGTGGTTACAGGAATAATCTTTCCTATAAACAGATATTATCCTTTCCATTATTCAAGTAAAAGTTGTCACTTTTCAATAAACAAATATATACTTTCCAACTATGAAAGTATGAGTGATCACTTTTGATAAACAAGTATTATTCCTTAAACTATTAAAGTAAAAGTAGGTCCAGAAATAATTCTTCCGTAATCACTCAAAATCGTGCTAAGTGTTTTCTTGTTGATGCCTCTTAAGGACCAGCACCGCAAAAGTCAGCAAAAGGACTAGCAATGCAAAAGTCAGCAAAAGGACCAGCAGCGCAAAAGTCAGCAAACGAACCAGCAGTGCAGAAGAATCAACACAAGGACCAGCAGCGCAGAAGAGTCGGCACAGGGACCAGCAGCGCAAAGCAACTAGCACGGGGACCAGCAGCACAGAAGAACAAGCACATGGACCAGCAGCGCAGAAGAACTAGCACAGGGACCAGCAGCGCAGAAGAACCAGCACATGGACCAGCAGCGCAGAAGAATCAGCACAAAACACTTAGCCAAATTTCAGCTTACTAAGAAAACTTAGTTCTGAAAACACTTAGTCAAATTTCAAGTAAACCAAGTCATGATAGTAAATAATGGAAAACCACTTTTAGATCCGGGTAATCTATCACTTAATGGGTGTACACTCCGTACCTCCTAACCCATTTACAAGTGTAGATTAAATCCCTCAATTACACTAAATTTCCAATAACCTCGAGAGCATTAACACTAAACGAATCAAACCACAGTCATGTTTCGGCGATGATACACACCATCCACCGCTGTGCTTCCAACGTTGATACACACTACAGCCGTCACGATGAACAATAGAAAGTTGGATTCCGGCATCGCTATCAACAAGTTACACCCCATAATTCGTTACTCAATCTGAAATGGTGGTGTTTTTTTTTTTTGGGTTTAGATCCGAAACGATGAAGTGGGCTTAGATCCGAAATGATGAAGTGGGTATAGATCCGAATGAAGTTGGGTTTTCATATTTGATTTGGTTTATGGTTTTTGATTTATAGTGTGATGTTGTTGTAAACCGGGTTAACTGAGTTGCTCCATTTTCAATTTGTGAATGTATTGAAATATCTATAACTGAGTTAATTTTTGGTGAATGCTTGATAAGACTTTGTGACATAAATATAAATAAAATTGAACACGCCAAAATAGATTTGCTCCCTTTGTAAGAATGTGTTGTATGTTATTGTTCTACTATTTTGTTTATTAGTAATTAATGTTAATAATTTGCAGCAAATGTGTCGTAACTTGATTTGATTTTGATTTTAATTGGGGTTTTTTTATTTAATTATAGTTTATAAAGTTTGTTTGAAATGGAGAAGAAATCGGGGATGAAGATGAAGATGAAAGTGAGGAAAGAAGGGGAAAGGTGGGGTTAAGGAACAAAAAGACAAAATTATGCCAACAGTCCCCGTGGTTTGTTAAAATTATTCCAATAGTCCCAGGAGTATTTTACTCGCCCCGACAGTCCCTATGGTTAGCAGTTTTGTTGCTAACAGTCCTTGACACTAACACCGGTAACATTTATCATCCAGAAGCATCACGTGGTGGTCATGTGAGGTTAATTCCGTCTTTTTTTGCTAACCATCTATTAAATACAGATTGTTAACAAAATTTCTATTTACGTTTCCAACATGTGTAAACCCTAATCAAATTTTATTTTACAAAAATCTACGCTTCCAATTATCAATTTTAGGTTACAAAAATCACCTCGCATATATCACGAATCGTAAACCCTAATTGAACAAGTTGAATTGTTTTTGTGGAAGACGAGCTGTAATTTGAACATCTAGGACATCTAAAAACCCAGGTCGACGTTTTATGCGTGTTCAAACAAGGTACGTAAGAAATTAATTATTTTATGATAAGATTTCGATTGTTTATGTTGTAAGCATTTATGTGGATTGCAATTAAAAGACGGAATTAACTCACGTGACCAACACATGATGCGCCTGGACGTTAAATGTTAGCAGAAGTTAGTGTCTAGGACTGTCAGCAACAAAACTGCAAACCACAGGGGCTGTTAGGGTGAGAAAAATACTTTAGGGACTGTTGGCACAATTTTAACAAACTACGATGACTGTTGGCACAATTTTGAATAAAAATGAAAGTAATGGGCTTTATTATGGGACGAAGAAGAAGGAGGAATAGGAAAATTTCAGAAAGTTACAAGGTTGGTCCCTGATTGATGAAATGGACGAGAATACCCTCATGTGCTACACACATGGGTAACTTAACATATCAGATTTAAGATTTAACCGGCGTTTGCATGAGGGATTAAGTGGGTTCAAATCTCATACAACAGAGATCAACGAAGTCGAAAAATTTTTAGGCCAAAATATGCAATTTTGAGCCAATCACAGGGACCAACGACGCAATTTTTTCTTTTTAATATTGTATAAGATTAACAGTTAAATCAATTCAGAATTCTCAAAATCAAAAATCAAACTAAAAAATCAAATTCGTATTTGGTTTCGATTTTACTCGATTCAAAAATATCATATAACAAATTCAATTTAATTTTTTCAGTTTGATTTGGATTAGATATTTGATTTAAACAATCTCAAACCAAATATTCTAACACCTCTCCTCCACAAAAATCCATCTTAATCCGCCACTGATGGCCATATCAATCCGCCGTTAAAGGACATCTCAATCCACCGCAAGTTTCGGCTTTATACACACACACACACACACACACATATATATATATATATATATATATATATAAATAAAACAGAGTTTGCCCTTTTGCCCGTAGATATTTTTATGGTAAATGGGGAATTAGGAAGTATGTGAAATTGTTTAACGAGAAATTTGCGTTTAAAAAATACTCTAGTAACGCAAGCCACGTGATGCCGGATAAGCTCCGACTGTTTTCAGGTACTGACGACGCATCAATTTTAGAAGCTGGACGTATAGTGCATCAGATACTTCACAAACATCACCATCTTGTGAAGTTGGAGAACAGAAAATCTGTTAATTGACATGATTTTCATTGTTTAACACTTTAATAAGGAGCTTAATCCTCCAATTACATCTCAGGTACTTTTTAGTTTAATTTATGATAATTACTAGCTATTAGTAGTAGTAGTTTTAAATTATAATTATAATCGATAATCGATGATCAATACACTACCAAAATGATCCATACACCACTATATATGTTTTAATTGTCGTAATGTACAACCTTAAATGTGTAACTCTTTTTGTAACTTTGATTTACAATTTCTACATATTTAAGGTGATTTAAGATTGTTAATCAAACTAACCGTTTCTATGATCATATAAATTGTGAATAAATTTGAGAGAATCGAAGTGCTTCTAATGAATAATTTGCTTCTCATTTGATCTTGATTCTTGGTTAGGATAAATAAAAAGGTGTGTATTTATTTACTAAAAACTTATGTTTGAGTTTTAGGTTCTAATAGGATCGTATAGCCTAAAGTTCATCCTTTTCTAAAACCAATTGGTGATAGAGGGACTTCCCCTTAAACTTATATGCATACATTTGTTTTGTCCCATAAGTAATATGGGACTTTGGTTTGCACCCTCATAGGTTCATCTCCATTATCTCATTACTACATCTACACGGGCCATAATCGTCCTTGACTGGGAACCAGTGAAGTAGCAATTGCGTTGAAGTTCCGATTATTAAAGCACTCAAATGATCTGTGAGAGTTATAGAACTTGATCTATGGCCAAATTCGTCAAGAGATAATGTTCATGTTCTTCATGGAAGGTACGCACTTACTTATATACTTGTGGACGTTAATTCTAGAATTTAGTTAATATAGTTGGCTATTTCTGGCCCAATTTGCTCATGAATGGGTCAATTTGTATTATTTTTCATCCTAAACATGTCAACTCGAAGTTTTGGCTAAATAGGTCGAATAGGTTCAGTGTCACCCAAAGTATATTTTTGAATCTTGTATGTTTTGTATGGGATGCTTTTATTCTGGGCATTTATTCTTATGATTTGAGAACTGTTTGCAATATCAGTGTTTGTTGCAATCGTTAGTAACATCTTAATCAATTTTAAATGAATAAGATAGTGTGTTTGGGCAAACACAGCTGTTACTAACCCAAATCATGACTAACCCAAAGTTTAGTCTAGACATGCACTTAAAGTCGAAAAGGACAAGTTAGGCACTTATGTTTAGCAAAGCAAGCACTTGAAAAGGCTGTAGAAAATCACGGACATGATGTAGTGAGGTATAGACGAGTGATACAGAAATTCGTTATGAATGGGTCAACTTGGGTTGTGTATATCGAACAAGTCAAATTCAATCTTTCGCTAAAAAGGGAACGTGTCAAACAGGTTTTGATTTACCCGATGTCTAGTTTTAATGCACACAATATCCAAAAAATTAATCTAGTTTTTTAGATTATTATTTTGATAACATTTTCTTAGCAAACCGAAACAAAGCATCATTAATTTTTGAAAAGTAATTGTTTGAAAAGTAATTGTTTGCAAGTTAATCCGACCCGGTCCATTTTAACCGGTACTGAAAAATGATTGTTTACCTGTTACAAACACCACCTACTCTGCATATCTTGCCACCTTTAAGTTATATTGTGGGGTATTGTAACTTTGTGTCAATAATTTCATATCATGAGTTGTGAATGTTTATACTTATTTTATGTATTGTGAATGTTTCTTTCGAGATTCACGCAGAAGAACATTCTAAGAGAAATAATTAAGTTTGTTACAAATTAATGGTTGAGATTCAAATAAATAAATAAATGGTTGATATGAGGAGATAGACAATTATGATATCATCATGCAAATTACGGAGTAATTATTGGTATTCATAGTTATGGACTATTTCAATGGTTAAGATTCCATTTTTGGCAAAAAGATGACGTAATTATGACTTTCTTTATATATATATATATATATATATATATATATATATATATATATATATATATATATATATATAATGTAAATATAATTATAATTATAAATTATAAATAATATAATATAATATAATATAATATAATATAATATAATATGAGAATAAGAAAATGAGAAGAAGATGATACAAACGAGTACAAATTCAGTATGGTTATTATTATTTTATATATTTGATATCGCCTAATTTATACATTTAATCACTTGCGATATCGGGTTCATTTTGGTTATAAAGTGGTGAAAAATTGAAGATTAGCTCAAGATTTGAAAGGAAATGACAAAGTGAGTTTATAAAGTGTTATATTTGGTTTATTGGTGATTTCTACGAGTTTCGGTATCAAACGAGAGCAAGATCAAGTTAAAATACACAAGAAATCGAAGAATATGCTGCACAGAGCCCCATCACGGTCGTGATAGGGGTGTTGCCTTGGCAATAGGTCGACAAAACTCACAGGTTTCATTCAGCATTCCATCGAGTTGCAATAGACCTATCGCGGTCGCAATAGCTCCATCGCGGTCGCGATAGACCTATTGCGGTCACCATGCAGGGTCGGTCAGCATTCCGAATTTCAGCCTTATAAATACTCCATTTAACCCCAACTTTAGGGTATCGAATTATTGACGAATCCAGAGGCTAGAAGGGTCATTTTTAAAGGTTTTTGAGCCACTCTTCACCAATTCTGAAGATCATAACATCAAGGTTGAAGATTGGATCATCCGTTAATCATTGGTACCATATTTCTTCATTATTTTAGTGATTTTATGATGAATTCTATTCGTTTCAATTGTTATTTTGTTCTTTCTTTTGCCATGCTAGGCTAAACTTTCATTGTGTTCACTTTGATGTAAGACTTATGAGTATGGATTGTTCTATCTTTTGATTTATTATAGTTTTATGTTTAATTAATAGTGCTTTCTCGCAAGATCCATTGTTGTGTTTGTCTATATATCGTTTATTTAATTATACAGGTTGTTGAATCTGATTTATGTGAGTTTATCAAGATTCATAGCTTGTACTTTAACACTTTGTGATTTAGACAATTGTATGTGAGTGCAATTGGTGATTAAATTGATATTGTGATAACAAAATCGTGTAGGCTTTTCTGAGTGATCCCATTAGCCTAGGTTTTATGTGAGTTTAACCAAGAGGAAGTCTAGATTAATTTAACAATGGTAATTTGGACATCTGAATGATATTTATGTGAGTAAATTGAATTCATTATGCCTTTGGTTCATTGATTTCGTGAGACCGATATGAACTAGTTACCTAGACCTTAATAAACGGTTTTAATTAAAGAACAATCCTAATCATTTGTTGAGCATTAGAGTGGACACAGCTTCTCCTTATCTGGTTTATTTGTTACTTTACCTTTGCTACTATTTTTAATTTACTTCAAAACAAAAACACCCAATTCTTAGAATAATTACTAAGTTGTTTTAATCTTGAACACTGCTCTCTGTGGAACGAACTGGTCAAATTGCTTACTAGTTACGGCACGATCAGGTTTTAGTTGCATGATATTGTGTGATAATTGTTAAGTTTTTAGCTAGTTATTTTAAGGTATGATTTCACATATCAACTTTTTGGCACTGCTGCCGGGGAGCGGTGTGTCTTAAGATTTTAATAGCCTTTAGTTATTCGATCCTTTTGTGAGAAGAAATTCTTGCAAGAGTTACTTTTATGTTATTTTTATTTTCAGTTTTACACGTTGGTTTTTTTGTGGTGTGCTCGCAGGTTAGGTGAATTGAAACTCTGGAATCCTTTAGAGTTTATAGCACACGTAGCAAAGTTAAGAAGGAACGTTCAATAGTAGAGGGTTTTGAAGCTCTACCTTTTTATATTCCGGATTTTGAATATATCAAGGAAGAAGTTAAGATGGGTGAACCGGCTCAAGGTCAGACTATGGAGGCTATGATGAAAGCCACGAGGGCTGGTAACGGTCATGCGATTACTCAACCAGCAGTCACGGTTGATTTTGAGGTTAAGGGGCAAATCCTACACATGATTACTAATCGGTGCCAGTTCAGGGGTACACCGAAGGAAGATGCTAACGAGCATCTTCAGACTTTCAAGAGCATCTGTAACTTGTTTAAAATCAGAGAGGTTTCAGACACTATTATTTATTTGAGGGTATTCCCATAGTCTTTGAAAGATGATGCCAAACACTGGTTAGAGTCATTGCCCGAGGGTGAGATTGATAGTTGGACTACTATGGAAGACAGGTTCTTACAACGTTTCTTTCCTGCTTCAAAGGCCGCAAAACTACAGAGTGATATTAATAATTTTGTTCAAAAGTCTCACGAGACACTCTATGATGCTTAGACATGATTCGGTAAAATGTTAAGAAATTGTCCTCAACACAGGTTGAACAATTTCAATAAGGTCCAGATTTTCTATAAGGGTGTTAATGTGCCGACGAGGAAGGAAATTGATATTGCTGCAGGTGGTTCTCTTACGAAAAAGACACCAGATGACGCCTATAACATCATTTCAGAAACAACTACACACTCGTATGATTGGCACCAAAATATGGATGTTTCTAGATCATCTCATGTCGCTAGTACCGAAACTAGTGATGAACTTGCGTCTGTTAAAGCACAACTAGCAACTTTCAAGAGACAGATGGAAACGATGACTAAGGAGATGCATGCTATGAGGGTTGGTTGTGAACTATGTCAAGGGCCACATCTCACGAAGGATTGTGATCAATCTACTATGGAAGAGCAGGTGAACTACTTAAGTAATCAGTATAATAATCAATATCAAGGAGGTAGTTCGAGTTATCAAAGGAATGCACTGCCAGGGTTCGTTAATCGAAACCATAATTCGGGTTTTGTTGAAAAGGTGCCATCGTTGGAGGATGTAAGACCTTGAAGTCAGGAACGACGTTCTTGGGAGAAGAACGACGTTCCATATGCCGGAACGATGTTCCTTTTTGAAGAACGACGTTCTATGATGTTGGTTTGGGAACGGATTTGAACAGACATGATTGAGAGGGTTTCAGGAACGGCATTCCGTTGTTAAGAACGACGTTCTAGTGTTAGGAACGACGTTCCATTTATAGGAACGACGTTCCAGGTGCCAGTTTTGGGTTTCTTGCTTTTGTTTTAAAAGGGGGTAATTTGGACATTTCACAAGGTGGATGGGTTTTGAGCCATAAAACTGATCTCAAACCCTAACCTTATCACTTTTCCATCCATTTCAACTCTTCCATCTAGAGAGAGAGCTTGGAACCTAGAGTGAGAAAGTGTGGGTTTGTTGAACAAGAAGCTAGTTTCTACCATTTTGTGTTGAGATCTTGTTGCATACACCTACTAGCCATCATTTGGTGTTGTGGTAAGTCCTAATTCCAATTCTTGATGTTTAATTTGATTTTAGGCTAGTGTTTTGTGTATGGGTTGGGTGTAAGCCCCATTTACTTGAAAAATGGGTGATTTGGGTGAGACTTTTGTAACTAAACCTAAAGATTTATAATCTAGGGTTTTTGGTTATAAATTGGGGTTATAATCTTAAAAGGTTGATTAAAACCCTAACTCACTTAGTTGTTAGTGAAATGGGTGTATTAGGGTTAAGGGTGACCCAAATATTAGTGCTGACCTTGAAATGGGTCAAATGGGGGTAGTGTGACCCAACTAGCAAGATGAGAGTTTAATTACTCAAAATTTGTGTTAGTTGGTGTGTTTGAACTATAATCACTAGCTATTAGTGATTTGTGGTAATTGCGACCTAGTGTGGGTAGTGGTAGTGCAAATGGGTCATAATTGTATTATGGGTCATTAATGCACTAGGGTTGTGAGTTAGTTAGTGGTCCAACTTGAGTATGTGTTTAATCGCGTAATTCATGTAATAGGTACATTGCTTTGAAGGGTTGTGTAACGACCCGGTTTTTTCGACTTGCTTTTGCGCTTTGGGCTTTCACGAAACTGCGTATATGTGCGTACTGAGCTAGTTTATGCTCTGGGATCTTATTTAATGATTAATTACTTTGGTTAATATCTTACAATAAGCTATTAAGTGTGTAATCACTTAACTTGATCCCCGAAAGCTTTTACGACCGTTGGTGTCACTTGACGTTTGAAACGAGCTATGTATTTCGGTATACGTTTAACATTGGTCATAATCGGAATATTATGACTACGAAACACTAATTGTTATTTTATAATAACAATTACTTGGGTTTTGGATGCTTAATTACGCTTAGTAATTTACTAAAGCACACTAGTTAGTCTTGTTGGACTTTCTACCTTGTTGGACTTTAGCCCACCCTACACTAGCTAGTAGACTATTTAATTAGCCCAATTATAATAAGTTAGTGACCCATATTAATGAAAGACAAATGCCCATTTATTAGAGGGAACATACTAGTATTTTTGTTAAGCACTATCCTTAATGTTCCATGAGATCCTAACATAAGCACCAACTTTAGACAACCATTAACCAAAAAGCAAAGAGTTGTCCCCCTTGTCCCCTTCCCATACCCACGGCCACCACACCCCTCCCATCTCCTCACCAAATATAAATACAAGCCTTATTTCACCCATTTTACACTTGATCTCATTTGCAATTTACACACACTTACTCTCTAATTCTCTCTCTAGTCTTTCTCACTCTAAAAAGTGTAAGTTTTAAATTTTCTTCTTATTCTCTTCTTCTTCATAAAGTCGACATCATCATCATCATTTTATGAATCTAGCTTTTAGCTTTTGATCTTGTTATATCTTAAAGATTCAAACTTGGGTTTGAATCCTTCAAGAACATGGAAGATTCAAGCTTTCTAGCTTTGAATCTTCACTTATTTTGTAGGTCTAAATCTTTTTAGCTTTAATCTTGTTATTTTGTTATAAAGATTCAAACTTGTGTTTGTAATCTTCATGTATCTTAAAGATCCAAGCTTTATACTTCAAGATCTTCAAGAACACTAAAGATCCAAGCTTTTTAGCTTAGGGTTTCATTATTATGTTAAAGATCTTAGCTTTTTAGCTTATGGTCTCATTACTTTCATTATTTTGTTAAAGATCTTAGCTTTCTAGCTTATGGTCTCATTAATCTTGTAAAGATCCAAGCTTTCTAGCTTAGGGTTTTCTTAATACTTTAGATCTAAGTTATTATTGTAGATCTCACTTACTTGGAACCTTTTTATGTTTGTTGTGATGATAAAGATCAAGTTTTCATCATTACATATGTTATAGATGCATGAACTTGTCTAAAAAGGACAAAGGTTGAAGCTTTATTGGATCTATGCAATAAAGAGGCAATCTTGATGTTCAAAACTTGTAGAATGATAGATTTCACTCTTAGTTGTGTATTTATGGTTGAAACTTGGTCAAAGTGATGCTAAAACATCAACGAGTTGTACACTTGAAGCTTACAAGCATCAAGGATGAGAACCGTGATGAGCATCAAGCACCAAGAATCTCACCTGAGCATTTGTTTGCTGTTTTTCGGGGTCTGATCAGGCTCCTGGGCTTCTGGAAAATTGATTTTTAGATAGTTCGTTTCGAGTAGATGACTTTCCGTTTAGGCCTCGACTTAATCCGATATACGGTTTAGGATTTATAGCCTTCCGAAAGTCACTACGCCTTTGTAACGTTGTGCTGAAATTTCCGACCTACTCGCACTTAAACCGTCACCACGATCAAACAGAAGATGAGTTAGGTTTTAAAAATTGGTCAGCGGTTAGAGGACTCACATACGGAGCCATGGCCACTGACTACACGTCTTTTCGATTTGTATAGAGGTCGTAACAGCTGTCCGAAGTCAGCCTTTTGTTTCGATCTCTATTCTTGTTATACTTACCTTAGTGTTGATAAATGATGATGATAATGATGATGTTGATGATGACACTTAAACTTAATTTATTCACTTTTAAACTTATGGGGATAACATACTGACCTAGTGACCTTTTACTTAGGTTGACGACCTTTCGGACCGACTTACTACCTGCATACGTTTCATATCGACTTTTACCGCTTATTCACTGTGAGTTATAGCTTCCCTTTACTACTTTTTACTATTTTTGGGACTGAGAATACATGCGCTTTTTATGTTTTACTTACTTTACACGAGTACTTAAACTTTACATATGTGTGGGTTATATAACGGCATAAACTTTCCCCTTAGCACGGTAACGTTTAATCATTGGTTTTTGAACCGGTGAACACGAATATTAGATATGGATCCATAGGGTTTGACATCCCCACTCGGGCTAGTCGCGCTAGCATTTAATGGGTGTTTGATACTTCGAGGACATACGCACTCGCCAAGTGTACTTTTAGGGGGTATTACTATTACGTTAAGTTAGTTACCGGGTGCCCACGGACAAGCATATACTTTTTATACTATTTTGAATATGATAACTCGTGGTCTACATTACTTTACTGATTACAAACTATAGCTCACCAACATTCGTGTTGACTTTTAAGCGTGTATTTCTCAGGTGCTTAGACGATGTTGCTTCCGCTATTAGACTTGCTGTCTTGGTGTTATAGACTTGCTGTTATGGACCTGCCGTGTTAGATTTCCGCTGTATTACTTAGAGATGTCTCAATCATGGAACTTTTATCTTGCATTCGTAACTTATGTTATTTTCAAACAATGACTTTGTAACGACCTTTGTGTCACGTTATCTTTTGTAAACGCTATCTTTTTTATGAATGCAAAACTGATTTTCAAACAGCATGTAGTATTTGACCGTGTAAAGATCCTGTTGTTGACGAATCGTACACGATGATTTTGTACAGGGCGTCACATTTGGTATCAGAGCATTGGTTGTAGGGAATTAGGTTGCATTAGTGAGTCTTGACCGAGTCGAGTAGGATTCGCTAATAGGACTAATCTACAACTTTCTCGTTTACTTGTTTCTACGGAACCTGCTGCATGCTACTGTTTTATATTACTGCATGTTACTTGTTACTACTACTGCATGCCACTGCTTATTTCTACTGTTGTATGAACTTGTTGCATGCTACTGCCTACTTTCACTGTTATGTGAACTTACTGTATGATGCTACTTATTCTTGTTACTACATGCTACTACCTGCTTTTACATGTTACTTCTGTTGATACTGCTATTACTGCCATGCTATATACTGTTGTAGACGCTCTAGGCTGCTGTAGTTACTATGACTGATTACGTGCTTGCTACCCGTATGCTTTTCGCTGTACCGACCTGGAGAATTTATCTTTCCTAGTTCAGATGTTTTTCTGAACTACTTTCCCACTTGTCTAACCCTAAGAACTAGTAATGTAATCCACCTGTTACTACTGATCCACCATTCCAGAGATCGAACCATTACTTCATGCAATCTGGAAGGAGTACCTCTCGGATTACACGCCCGTTAAAGTTAATCCTCGGAGGAGGAGATATGTGAGGACTTATCGGAGTAACCGCACCCGGAGCACATCCTAATTAGCCACGTACGACGTATGAACATTAGAAGGTTGTTCAGTTTCCGCAAGCTGACTCGTATCCCGTACGCTTTCATGACCGTCACTTATCTCTTTCATTCTTCACCACTACTCGACGATCTAACGACACTTCTGGACTTAGGTCCCTGACACTCTTAGGCATTGGAGAAGTCAGAAGGACATCTCCTTTCACAAGGTCATAGTGTCTTCAACTGATGCTCAGCCATACCCAAAGACTTAAGAGTCACCGCAAAACATATCATATTACTACTTGCTACCTGTACAACTCGACGCGAGACCCAGATTGAATTTCTAGAAAGGAACCTAACGACGTTACTTAAACCCGAACATTTTGAAGAAATTTCGGGACACTTAGGCATTGATGCATGACCTACGGAACCTACGCACCCATACCGAGAAACCGTGAGATTAATTATGTAGAATTTTTTTTGAGATAGCATAGATAAAGCACCGTTGGATGAAATCGAGTAGAACTTGAAGTGACCACGTTACATTGACCATATGGAGTGATGTTAGAATGAACGTACGATTTAGTACTATATAATGACGCCAGGCCAGCGTGATTATATTGAGGTAAATCATGTAGAAGTTCCAATGCTACTACATGAGGAATATGAGGTGATCCAGGGAAAATTTTGGTAGGGATCACTTGAGTATATGCATTATAGTCTGTTAAAGGTAGGGAAGGAATAACCACATAGCCCAGATGCTATACAAGAAGGACCTTAATTGCAGGATTGATAACCTGAAAATTTGTTATAGATATAGACACCCTGGACACTTAAGGAAAAAGTTCTCAAATAGGAAAAACTTTGGACTTACTTGCGATATAGCAATTGTTATCTCAGCTATGGAGACTCGCATGGATCCTGATTTTAGTTAGGATACATTTCATCACAACGTTTTATTGTCTCGGAGTTGTTTAAATACTAGAACGATAGAAACCTTATATCTAAGAACCTTAGTGCTATGACTAATGAGCCATTAACAACTATGAGAGTTAAGTATTCTATAGGACAAGCTAATGGTAAGCTGGCAGAGATAGAGGAATGATTTAAGGTAGTACCTTAAAATTAACAGGTGGGTCATTTGGAGATGACCTCATGTCAATAAAACTTGGAAGTTTTAAAGTAGTAGTTGGAAAGGATTAGTTACCTACGCACAAGCAGATGTTATTTGAGAAGATTAAAAGAAATTTTCACGGCAATATAATAAGATTTGGTTGGAATAGACCTTAAGATTAACCTAACACTCATCAAGTTAGGAAGCTTGATGTAAAAGTTGGAATGGACTTTAGGATTTACCTAATACTCATCAAGTTAGGAAGCTTTGGTGAAATAGTTGGAGCGGACTGGCTTCTGAGGATGAAAGTGAAAGTTATTTATTGTGAAAAGATTATTCGTATACCTCGCGAGAATGAGGAGCCATTAATAATTATGGGGAGAGAAGTAGCCCGAAACTGAACCTTATTAGTTGCATGACAACAACTCGAAAGCCCACAATGGAAATGGGAAGGAATAACAATGAATTTCATCACGAAGCTACTGAAAACGGTAGGCGGTTATGACACTATCTGGGTTATCGTTGACCGCCTCACCAAATCTGCTCACTTTCTAGCCATGAAAGAAACCGATACAATGGATAAACTTGCACAATGATACATAAAGGAAATTGTATCCCGTCACTTCAGCGATTCAAATTCTATATTAAAGATTACCCAAGAATCTTATTTGATACTCATTCTTACGCGACTCTAAATCCTAACTTATTTCGAGAAATTTCTTATTCGATGATAATCACAACATCATCCTTCTTTCTTCGATATTAGTCATACCAGTTCGAAATTTTCCAAAATCAATAGGTGGTTAATTCCCATCCTCATATTCTCCCTTTCGTATCTCACTTATAAGCAACAACTTCACACTTAAGCATTTTTGGTCAAAGGACTTATGTCCTACTAATAGTCATCAACCACATTTAAACTCAATGGTTTTTATTACCTCAAAGATCACCCGAAATTTTCAAAACCTTTTACTCAATCCTCATCAATCTTTTTCCAACTTGTAACCTTCAAAATATGAAAATTTTGTTTACCAAAATTTTTCACACACTATTTTACGGTACGATCCTCTCAAAGTTTTATAAAAATAAATTTGTTTTATTAGCCATTCGTGCAAATTTTTGAAATCGTATATGTTATATAAAATAAATTAAATGATTACTTATTTTTGACAAATACATATGAAATTTTACTTTCACTTTTACAAATCAAATCTTCTATTTAAAAGATATCTTACTTTAAATGGTACGTGTACATAACCCTAGTTTACTAAGAACTTCATTTCATTTCTTACGTTGTCACCTTAAACGATTTCTATAAAATTTTCGTTGCTCATTATATAAATTTTTTCGTTGCTCATTCATATCCAAATCATCATGAAGACTGACAACCGTCGAAATTGAGAGATTCATGTGTGTGTGTATGTGATGAAGGCACTTACTACCACGCCATGCAGAGCCTTTGGACATCCACTAACACTTAAACCATTCAAAACTATTGCGTTACCCCAAGGATCTTATTTGCCACGCCTGTTGGAACGATGCTCTTTCTTACATAACTCTAAGTCCCGACCTATTCCAAAGGATTCTCATTTAGTAATATTAACACCATCAGTATTCTGACTCTAATATTGGCTATAACCTATTTGGCATTTTGCAAAGTCAAGAAGTGATTAACGTCTCATCCTCATACTCTATCCTTCATACCTCACTTTTCAGCAACGGCTTCACACGTGAACATTTTTGGCCCAAAGACTTATGTCCTGATAATTATCAAAACTACATTTAATTCATTAAGTTTTCATTACCTAGTAACATGTCACCTGATGATTCAAAGATTTTTCACTCAATCTTTTTCAACTCATAACCTCTGAAATACGAAAAACCATGTTTATCAAAAATTTTACACGTTGCTTATTTGTGCGGTCCTCACAAGATTTATGGACAAAAGAAAGTACTAAAAACTTTTCTGTCAGTTATGCGAATTATAAAATCATATATGTATAAATTTACCTTTACTTATTTTGGTTGGTACATACTAAGTTATACCTTCAAATTATTTAAAGATCGCTCCTTTAGTGAGCTGTTTAACTTAAGTCAAATAGTTTTGTGCAAAATGATACTCATTGTACATACTTCTAAATTACCAGGAACTTCATTTCGTTTACACATCAAACGTTTACAGGTTTTGTTTCAAAACTCCCTTGGTTGATTTTATTAAAGGTTTTTGTATTAGACTACACCATGTATGGATCACACTTTTTATCGCCCTCCATTAGGGACAAAGTTTACTATTAAGTTCTTTGTTAAAAACTCTTGAGCCACTTTAGATAGCAATTTTACAAAATTTGTTAAGAAGTCTTTGCGCTCATAAAATGTTCTTTTAAGGTTAGACATGGCAAAAACGCGGGCCGATAAATCAGTTTTCTGAGGTACACTTAGTGATCACCCTATCGTAGGAAAGGCACTAGGCGGGTTTCTACTCTCAATATTTCACGGCTAATCGCAACCCCCTCGTAAACATCATCTCTGTGAACCAGTAGGTTGAGGTACAAGGAATCGCTTTTGAGATTCTTTTCACTTACAGTACACCATTCTTTATGACCAAGGATTCACGTATCTTCTCATCCGCGCATCCCCTTAAGTATAAGGATAAAATTCAGAACGAACCGCTCGAAGAGTTCACTCTCGTTCAAAGATCACACATTTCATGCGATTTTCTTTCGGAAATGTAACATGAGATACTTTAAGAATCTATGAATCCTGTTATCGTCTTGGAAGGGACTGCTTAAAACATCTATAACATAGATGTGGTTACTCTACACATTCCTTACTACGTTGATTACAACTATATGTTGTTCTATTTAATGTTAACCCTAACTTCAACATGTAACTGAAAGGATAAAGTTACATTATGGAATTGTGCTTTCATTCCATTCAAGGATAAGATCACATGCATCATGGAAAACTGGGTGATATCTTTCATTGTTCGTTCAGACCGCCCTGAAGACACTATAAATAATTATGGCTGACATTTCATGTAAGTCTGATTTGTCACTTTCGGCTAAAATTTCAATTCATTAAATCGAACAAACGTTTCTTAAATATCGGGTTCTTTATACCTATGGTCTCCTTCTAAAATTTAGGGATTAGTAAAATCCATGGCTGACACTATCCAGACATCAAACCGCATGGTTGTGATCACCATGTTTTCCATTCTACCTGTCAGCTTGGTATTGCGACATAAGCGCTCAACGTTTTAGAGGAGTTTGGTAACATTCATGATGCATTTCATGCATCCAGCTTACTGAAGATGCCTGTAAGGCTAAAAACATCATCTTTCCTTTTGTGGGTGTATATTCAAATGACATACTCATGTTAACAACAAACGAAATCAATTTGTTGATCTCTTAGGACAAGAGACTTAATTAATGGCATATACCTATTCTTACTGTTATACACCCAAGTACCTTTCAAGGTAAATAACTCACTTCTGAGCCCACGTGTCTCACGGAACTTTGATACGCTCCTTCTTATTCAAAAACGGTACCATTGTTGGTCACTCCTCAAAATTTTGGGACACAATTTTCTTTAACAGGTGGGTAATGTAACGACCCGGCTTTTTCGACTTGCTTTTGCGTTTTGTGCTTTCACAAAACTGTGTATATGTGCGTACTGAGCTAGTTTATGATCTGGGATCTTATTTAATGATTAATTACTTTGGTTAATATCTTACAACAAGCTATTAAGTGTGTAATCACTTAACTTGATCCCCGAAAGCTTTTACGACCGTTGGTGTCACTTGACGTTTGAAACGAGCTATGTATTTTAGTACACGTTTAACTTTGGTCATAATCGGAATATTATGACTGCGAAACACTAATTGTTATTTTATAATAACAATTACTTGAGTTTTAGGATGCTTAATTACGCTTAGTAATTTACTAAAGCACACTAGTTAGTCTTGTTGGACTTTCTACCTTGTTGGACTTTAGCCCACCCTACACTAGCTAGTGGACTATTTAATTAGCCTAATTATAATAAGTTAATGACCCATATTAATGAAAGACAAATGCCCATTTATTAGAGAGAACATACTAGCATTTTTGTTAAGCACTATCCTTAATGTTGCATGGGATCCTAATATAAGCACCAACTTTAGACAACCATTGACCAAAAAGCAAAAAGTTATCCCCCTTGTCCCCCTCCCATACCCACGGCCACCACACCCCTCCCACCTCCTCACCACCTATAAATACAAGCCTTATTTAACCCATTCTACACTTGATCTCATTTGCAAATTACACACACTTACTCTCTAATTCTCTCTAGTCTTTCTCACTCTAAAAAGTGTAAGTTTTAAATTTTCTTCTTCTTCTCTTCTTCTTCATAAATTCGACATCATCATCATCATTTTATGGATCTAGCTTTTAGCTTTTGATCTTGTTATATCTTAAAGATTCAAACTTGGGTTTGAATCTTTCAAGAACATGGAAGATTCAAGCTTTCTAGCTTTGAATCTTCACTTATTTTGTAGATCTAAATCTTTTTAGCTTTAATATTGTTATTTTGTTATAAAGATTCAAACTTGTGTTTGTAATCTTCATGTATCTTAAAGATCCAAGCTTTATGCTTCAAGATCTTCAAGAACACTAAAGATCCAAGCTTTTTAGCTTAGGGTTTCATTATTATGTTAAAGATCTTAGCTTTTTAGCTTATGGTCTCATTACTTTCATTATTTTGTTAAAGATCTTAGCTTTCTAGCTTATGGTCTCATTAATCTTGTAAAGATCCAAGCTTTCTAGCTTAGGGTTTTCTTAATACTTGAGATCTAAGTTATTATTGTAGATCTCACTTACTTGGAACCTTTTTGTGTTTGTTGTGATGATAAAGATCAAGTCTTCATCATTACATATGTTATAGATGCATGAACTTGTGTAAAAAGGACAAAGGTTGAAGCTTTATTGGATCTATGCAATAAAGAGGCAATCTTGATGTTCAAAACTTGTAGAATGATAGATTTCACTCTTAGTTGTGTATTGATGGTTGAACCTTGGTCAAAGTGATGCTAAAACATCAACGAGTTGTACACTTGAAGCTTACAAGCATCAAGGATGAGAACCGTGATGAGCATCAAGCACCAAGAATCTCATCGGAGCACTTGTTTGCTATTTTTCGGGGTCTGATCAGACTCTTGGGCTTCTAGAAAATAGATTTTCAGATAGTTCGTTTCGAGTAAATGACTTTCCATTTTGGCCTCAACTTAATCCGATATACGATTTAGGATTTATAGCCTTCCGAAAGTCACTACGCCTTTGTAATGTTGTGCTGAAATTTCCGACCTACTCGCACTTAAACCGTAGCCACGATCAAACAGAAGACGCGTTAGGTTCTGAAAATTGGTTAGCGGTTAGAGGACTCACATACGGAGCCATGGCCACTAACTACACGTCTTTTCAATTTGTATAGAGGTCGTAACAGCTGTCCGAAGTCAGCCTTTTGTTTCGATCTCTATTCTTGTTAAACTTACCTTAGTGTTGATGAATGATGATGATAATGATGATGTTGATGATGACAATTAAACTTAATTTATTCACTTTTAAACTTATGGGGACAACATACTAACCTAGTGACCTTTGACTTAGGTTGACGACCTTTCGGACCGACTTACTACCTGCATACGTTTCATATCGACTTTTACTGCTTATTCACTATGAATTATAGCTTCCCTTTACTACTTTTTACTATTTTTGTGACTGAGAATACATGCGCTTTTTATGTTTTACTTAATTTACACGAGTACTTAAACTTTACATATGTGTGGGTTATATAACGGCATAAACTTTCCCCTTAGCACGGTAACGTTTAATCATTGGTTTTTGAACCGGTGAACGCGAATATTAGATTTGGATCCATAGGGTTTTACATCCCCACTCGGGCTAGTCGCGCTAGCATTTAATGGGTGTTTGATACTTCGAGGACATACGCAATCTCCAAGTGTACTTTTAGGGGGTATTACTATTACGTTAAGTTAGTTACCGGGTGCCCACGGACAAGCATATACTTTTCATACTGTTTTGAATACGATAACTCATGGTCTACATTACTTTACTGATTACAAACTATAGCTCACCAACATTCGTATTGACTTTTAAGCGTGTATTTCTCAGGTGCTTAGACGATGTTGCTTCCGCTATTAGACTTGCTGTCTTAGTGTTATAGACTTGCTGTTATAGACCTGCTGTGTTAGATTTTCGCTGCATTACTTAGAGATATCTCAATCATGGAACTTTTATCTTGCATTCGTAACTTATGTTATTTTCAAATAATGACTTTGTAACGACCTTTGTGTCACGTTATGTTTTGTAAACGCTATCTTTTTATGAATGCAAAACTGATTTTCAAACAACATGTAGTATTTGACCGTGTAAAGGTCATGTTGTTGACGAATCGTACATGATGGTTTTGTACGGGGCATCACAGGTTGCGAGTTTTGGTTCTTCTATTCACCAAAGCGATAAGGTGAGTGGAACTATTATATATATATATATATATATATATATATATATATATATATATATATATATATATATATATATATATATATATATATATATATATATATATATAATTTCTTTGCTTGTGTGGGGGGTGAACACGATGTGGATTTAAATTCAAGGAGTATGACAATTCAAGGAGTTTGACACCACATCGGGTTTGCGGCGTAAAGTGTGGATTCAAAGTCAAGGAGTATGACAAGTCAAGGAGTATGACACCACATTTTACGTGACGGGTAGTATTAAGTCAATGAGTATGACACCACCTAGAGGTAGTGATACAAGGAGTATGTATCACACCCCCAGTTAGGGCCTGGGCGAAATGTGACTTAATATCAAAATATACCAACATATTATAATAACGAGAACAATACTAAATGAGAAAATTAACTTCAATGAGTACGCAGCGAAAAATGAAATGTCGTTATAAAGGAATAAAGTAATTGTTTAAATGTAATTGTAATAAATGCGATAATCTCTTGATCCTATGTCCAAGTAGCATCACATAAGCAGTAGATAAGTAAGCTTGAAGCAAACAGCACCTGAGACAAAGCATGCTAAAGTGTCAACCAAAAAGGTTGAGTGAAGTTCATAGGTTTAACAAAAGTTTGACCGTTATTTTAGACCACAAGATTTAGTTTGTAAAGTTGTTCTCCCGCAGGATCAAAAAGTTATGCCAAAGCGTGATATTTAGACTAAACGTTCAAGTTTGCCCCATGACAAGTTGTGTCTGTCCTTATCGGTTTAATTTCATTATTAAATAATATAAAGACTTAGTCAAATGTATCGGGGACGTTACTCCCGATAGGCCTACCCCCAATAATTAAGCATGCCGCAGCAATTAAAAATATTATTGTAGGGACTTAGTCGGACATAGCCGGGTATAGCATAGTTTAACAGTTTGGTACTTGTGTCTAAAGTGTAAAAAGTAAAAACAGCATGTGTCTCACCCCAAGTAAAGTAAGTAAGTTGTGCACAATAGAAAGTGGGGCTATGAAGTTCACCTTAGTAGAGAGAGCTAGTTATTCCTCGAAATAGAAAGTTGGACGAGTGAGCAGGAAAGTCAACCTATTGACATTTAAGAGTAGTTAAGTGTTTTTCCCATGTTTAAGTTTAAGTATGATAGCGTTTTAAGTATAGCTTGTTTTACTAAGTTTTTATAACTAGAAAGTTTCTACTTTAAGAGTGTTTTTCATTTTAGGATACTTACCGTATTAGATAAGCTTCCAATCACCCTTTCTTTTCGAATGGCCATTTCAGGTCTAGGGGCATGAGCTATAGGACCCTTTAAATCGGAAATCCAAACCCTTCCGCCTAGAGTTTCGTAGAAACCATTCGTCCAGAAAGTTCGAAGATCTATACATCTCTAATACATATCCCAAAATGTCTTTACGTGTTATAATATAAGTAGTAGGTTATATGTGTTAATAATAGTAACAGTGTATAGATGTTAATTAATAGTATAAGTAGTATTAGGGTTTCATTAATTAGAGTTAGTTATTTAAAGTAGTATTTAATAACTAGGGTTTAGTAATTAATGTCCTACGGTTTCACAAATTAGGGTTTAGTAAATTAGGGTTTTATTTAATGTAGTAATGATTAGGGTTTAATAATTAAAGTGGTATTAATTAATTAGGGTTAGGTTTAATGAATTAGGGTTTAATAATTAATTAGGTTTTTAATAAAACTAGGGTTTTGATTAAAGTAGTATAATTTAATTTAGTGTTTAGGGTTTTAGTGTATATATGTACATGTTGTCATGTATATGTATATATGTATATAAAAATTTAATTTTTACATGTATATATATGTATATGTCGAATTATATATATATATATATATATATATATATATATATATATATATATATATATATATATATATATATATATATATATATATGTTTATTTGATTTCCTTAATTAAACACAACAAATCTCCTAAGTGTATCTAGGGTTTTAAAGATCAAAGTTTCCTTCCTTCTTTTTCTTTTTCTAGTCGACACACACACACACATGTATAGATTTAAATTTTTTTTCTTACATGTATAGATCTAGTTTTGTTCTCATGTTTATATGTTTATAAATTTATATGAATATAGATTAAAACCAAGATCAAAGAATTATGGAAATAGTTTAGGATTTTATGTTATACCTTTGAAGATCCAAGAAGATTAACAAAGAAAAGAAGAACACTTTGAAGATTGAAGATCAAAGTCTTGAAAATCTTGAAGAACTTCTTGAAGATCTTTAAAGAACACGAAGAACGCGAAGAACAACTCGAAGATCACTTGGAAACCCTCAAGGATTTCGATGGGGTGGTGGTGGTGATATTTTCGGTTTTGGCCGAAAATTAGAGAGGGAGAGAGAGAGAGATTTGAGAGTGAGATTTGATTGTGATTTTGTACATGGAATGGTTTAGCCTAGGTCCCTATTTATAGGAGTGTTAGGATTATTCTAGAATTAGGGTTTTATAAGGAATTACTTAGGGAACAAGTTGAACTTGGAGAAGGGGTTAGGAGGGATGCATGGGCCAAAAATTTGAGGGGCAAAAAGGGTATTTCACCCTCCCTAAAATCGGCTAGGCTAATTAGGGTTAGGGTTTAACATTTTCACTTAAGTCCTTGTACTTTAATTTAGCTTAATAACCCTTAATTATCCAAGTTTATTTATTTTAATTACACAAGTCTTTATAGTTATATATTTACTCACAAAAGTTTATTAACTTATTATTTTTATTAACTTGTACAAAGTTAATTATCGTATTTTATAATTCTTAACGCTTAACCTTTATCGATTAAAGTTTAATTATTAAGTTTAATTATATTTTTTGGCATTTAATAATGAAAAGTATAGAATGGAAAAATGAGGGTCGTTATAGTACCTCCCCGTTATTGAAAACTTCGTCCCGAAGTTTTTAGGTAGATTCCTCGTTTGTATCGGCAGTTGAGAAGAGATGGGGATATTTCCGTTTCATGTGGTCTTTACGTTCCCAGGTATATTCGGGGCCTCTACGCGAATTCCACCGGACTTTAACGATAGGTATGTTGCTTTTACGCGTTTGTTTGACCTCTCCTTCCATGATTTCTATAGGTTCTTCAACGAAGTGCATTTTCTCATTAATGCGAACATCATCCAGAGGAATAACGAGTGTGTCATCAGCAAGACACCGTTTAAGATTTGAGACATGAAACACATCATGTACTTGACTGAGTTCGGTTGGTAGTTCAAATCGATATGCCACAGGACCGACTCTTTCAGTGATTGTGAATGGTCCAACATACCGTGGGCTGAGTTTACTTCGCTTACCGAAGCGAACAACACCTTTCCAAGGGGATACTTTCAACATGACTTTATCTCCAACTTGGTATTCGATGTCTTTTCGTTTCTTATCGGCATAGCTCTTCTGTCAGCTACGGGCAGTTTCTAAACGTTGCTTAATCTGAACGATCTTTTCGGTAGTTTCGTGTATAATTTCATGACCAGTTAAATGCCTGTCCTTAAGTTCATCCCAACACAGAGGGGATCTACACTTTCGTCCATACAAAGCTTCAAAAGGTGCAGCTTTAATGCTAGAGTGATAACTGTTGTTGTAAGAAAATTCAACCAAAGGTAGATGTCTATCCCATCCTTTGCCGAAATCAATTGCACAAGCACGTAGCATATCTTCCATGGTTTGAATAGTCCGTTCACTTTTACCATCAGTTTGAGGATGATAAGCTGTACTCATGTCGAGTTGAGTTCCAAGAGCAGATTGTAAAGTTTTCCAAAATCTAGAAACGAATCGACTGTCGCGATCAGATATAATCGAAATAGGAACACCATGACGTGAGACGATTTCTTTAATATAAAGCTGCGCTAATCTCTCCATCTTGTCGATTTCCTTGATCGGTATGAAATGTACATATTTAGTAAGACGATCAACTACGACCCAAATAGTATCGTTACCGTTCGCAGTCTTAGGTAACTTAGTAACAAAGTCAATAATGATACATTCCCACTTCCACTGCAGAATATCGGGTTGTGTCAACAGACCAGAAGGCTTTTGATGTTCGGCCTTGACCTTCAAACAAGTAAGACACTTTCTAACATAAGTAGCAATGTCGGCTTTCATGTTAGGCCACCAGTACAATTGCTTCACATCGTGATACATTTTACCGGAACCGAGATGAATAGAATATCTAGTCTTATGTGCTTCATCCAAGACGAGTTCACGGAGATTACTGAAACGAGGAACCCAAATTCTATTGCCAAAGTACCGTGTACCATTAGCTTTCATTTGAAGTTGGTTCTCAAAACCAATGGGTCCTTCACCTTCGATAAGTGTCGGTTTAATGGCTTTCAATTGAGCTTCACAGATTCGTGAGATAAGATTTGATTTGATTTTCAGGTTTAGAGCACGAACACGTTTAACATCGTCTTTTCGACTAAGGGCATCTGCAACTACATTCGCCTTGCCAGGATGATATTTCAGCTCACAGTGATAATCGTTCAATAACTCGAGTCATCGGCTTTGCCTCATGTTCAGCAGTTTTTGATCAAAGATGTGTCGAAGACTTTTATGATCAGTGTACACCGTAAACTTAGTACCATATAGATAATGTCTCCATATCTTTAATGCAAATACCACGGCACCTAACTCAAGGTCATGTGTGGTATAGTTCTCTTCATGTTTCTTCAACTGCCTAGATGCGTAGGCAATAACTTTCTCACGTTGCATTAGAACACAACCAAAGCCTTGCTTCGAAGCATCGCAGTAAACAACAAAGTCGTCAGTACCTTCAGGTAAGGATAGAATCGGGGCTGTGGTCAATTTCTCCTTCAGAATCTTGAAAGCAGATTCCTGTTCTTCGGACCACTCAAATTTCTTCCCTTTTTGAGTTAGCTTCGTAAGAGGTTTAGCAATGAGAGAAAAATCTTTTATGAACCTTCGATAGTAACCGGCAAGTCCCAAAAATTGGCGAATATGCTTCGCAGTCTTTGGTATCTCCCAGTTCTGAATAGCAGTAATCTTAGCTGGATCGACATGTATTCCGTCTCTATCAACAACATGTCCAAGGAATTGTACGGTTTTGAGCCAAAACTCGCACTTAGAAAATTTTGCATAGAGTTGTTCATTTCTTAAGAGTTCAAGAATCATACACAAATGTTGCTCATTTTCTTTCACTTTTGGAATAGATCAAAATATCGTCAATGAATAATGAATTTATCGAGGTAAGGCTTGCAGACACGATTCACAAGATCCATGAATACAGCAGGAGCATTGGTCAAACCAAAAGGCATGACACAGAATTCATAATGTCCATATCGAGTACGAAAAACAGTCTTAGGAATATCGGATTCCTTGACTTGGAGTTGGTGATAACCAGATCTTAAATCAATCTTTGAATAGACGCTTGACCCTTGAAGTTGGTCAAATAGATCATCAATACGCGGCAACGGATAACGGTTCTTGATAGTAAGCTTATTAAGTTCGCGATAATCAATGCACATCCTTAACGTACCATCTTTCTTCTTAACAAACAGAATAGGAGCTCCCCACGGGGACGAGCTAGGACGAATGAAACCTTTATCCAATAGTTCTTGGAGCTGGTTGGATAATTCCTTCATCTCGAAGGGTGCTAAATGATACGGGGCTTTAGCAATAGGAGCAGCACCGGGAGTTAAATCAATTTAAAATTCAACTTGTCGAGGAGGTGGAAGACCAGGAAGATCTTCGGGAAACACATCGGGAAAGTCTTTAACCACTGGTACATCTTCAATACCCTTCTCTTTCAATTCAATTATCTTAACGTGAGCTAGAATAGCTGGATAACCTTTCATAAGATATTTGTGAGTTTTAATACAGGAGATGATGTTGAGATTGGAACCACTCTTTTCACCTTGGATGATGAGAGTCTCTCCATTTCCCAATGGAACATGAACAATTTTATCGTAACACATGATAGCAGCATGTAATGGACGTAACCAATCCATTCCGACTACGATGTCAAAACTTTCGAGCTCGACCGGCAAAAGGTCTATCTTAAATTCCTTATCGGCTAAGATTAAGTTGCAGTTTTTATAGATTTTATTGACTTGCATGATCTTTCCATTGGCTACTTCTCTAATCGTTTAGTTTCTAAGGGTTGAGGCTTTTCAGTAAACAGGGTACAAAAATCACTAGACACGTAACTTCGGTCGGCACCAGTATCGAATAAAATAGTTGCATAACAATTATTGACAAGATACATACCCGTGATGACCTCATCCTCATCTCGAGCTTCAGCAGCGGTAATAACAAACGCACGACCCTTCGCAGCAGTAGTATTAGCTCCAGTAGCGGGATTATCCTTCTTCTTAGGACAATTAGGACTAATGTGTCCCTTTTCTCCACAAGTATAGCAGGTTGGAGGAGCTTTGGCTGGAACAATAGCCTTATCCTTTAGATGAGTCTTACACGTCTTAGCAACGTGTCCCACTTTATTACACAATGCACAAACCGCAGTACACTTCCCCGGGTGATGCCTCTCACAACGAATACAGAAAGGATAAGTACCCTTATAAGTCGAGCTTGTGTTATCCGTAGGCTTCTTATTATCATTCTGAGCCGAACCTTGAGATGGCTCAAACTTCCTCTTACCATCATTACCCTTGGTTTCAACCTGCTTATTAGCCGACGCTCTTCTTCTCTTGGCCAACATCAGATTTTGTGCCATAAGAATCACAGTATCCAGAGTAACCTTCTCGGCATCTATAACATTCCCTTGAACATCGTCGGGAAGACCTTCAATATACCGCTCAATTCTTCTAGCTTCGGTAGGAAACATCTCAGGACATAGAGTAGAAAGTTCCAAATAACGATTGGTGTAGTTCTCAATATCAGTACCCTTGACCTTGAGTTCCCAGAACTCAGCTTCAAGTTTCTGAACTTGACTCCTCGGGAAAAATTTATTGACCATCATGCTTTTGAGTTCGTCCCATGGAATTGCATTAGCATTGTCAATCCCTATAGACTTGGCATGAGCTGACCACCAAGTTAAAGCATTACCACCTAATGAGCTAGTGACATACTTTACTCGATCGTCATCTCCACAGTTGCAAATACGGAAAATAGATTCCATCTTCTCGAACCAGCGAACTAGCTCGACAGCTTCTTCATTTCCTTTGAACGCAGGAGGGTGACAGTTTGAAAAATCTTTGTAGGAACAAGGTTTCGGTTGAGGATTAACATTGTTAGCTTGATTGTTGCCTTGTGCGGCAGTGAGTAGTTGTTGGAATTGCTCAGTAGTCAATACAATATTGTTAACAGTAGGTGCAGCTGGACGAACCATGATGTCGCTACATAAGTGAACTTAAGTCGGATAAGTTAACAAATTATAGGGTTGAGCAATTACAAGTAGGAATAAGATAAAGTATTGATATCACATGATATATATAAAACACTTTATATTATTAAGAAACGAGGCATTAAATAAGCCTTTTTATTACACGATTCGAAAATAGAAATAGTTTTAAGGCATAGCCTTTACATAGATGGAAAAATAGGAAAGATAACTAAAGAATATTAAGATTGAAATAGTCTTCATATTTCTTCTTCTCGTCCTCAAACTGCTTCATCACTTTTTCCATGTTATCCTTCACAAGTTTCTCTAGCCTTTCGGTTTGAGGGTCGAGAGATTCTTTGATAAACTTATCATATCGCTCGTTCTTCCCTTTTTGTTTTTCGTAGAGATATTCGAGATTGTCGTAAAGGTTGGTAACACGACTGTTAACAGCATTGGTGTCATATTCCCTTAAGGCAAGTTGTTTGTCGACTCGGCTTCTCTCCATTTTCATTCGGAAGTTAACATCCTCCTGGAGATGAGCAAGTGATTGCTTCTCCCAACGAGTGTTGCGTTCTTCCTAGTACTTTAGGAGCCTTAATTCTTTTCTTAGTTCAACATTTTCCTCCACCAACTTCTTAATTTCGCGATCCTTCTCATCCATATGGACCTCCACTCTCGCCATGTGGCGAAGCAAACCCTCATACTTAGCAGCATCATTATAAGAAGGAGTCCGGGCTCTCTTCCTTGATGGACCGGCTTCTTCATGACGTTTTCCTTTATCGTCGATTCTCGGAGTTGGATAATTGATGTTATGCGAGGTATATATAAAATAGTATTATTTTTAGTGCGAAAATACTATTAAATACGATACAATTTTACACAAGATATTTATTTATTTATAGAATGGATATACTTAAACCTTGCTACAACACTTATAGGCAGTGTACCTAATCGTACAGTAGTGTAGTTTTTAGTAAGTCCGGTTCGTTCCACAGGGAAATCTTTAAACAAAGCTCAACGCTATATTAGTTTATTTTTATAAAAATACAAACATATATATAAGTAATATTATTATTATAAAGGGGGGTTTTTACCGTTTAATGACCGGTTTGTCGATTTTAAGACTTTATTCGCAGTTAAAACCTAATGTAAAATATAAAATAAATACAAGACTTAAATTAAAGCGTAAAGTAAATAACGATAATGAAATTGCGAATAATAAAAGTGCGATAAAATAAACTTACGATAATTAAAAAGTACGATAATTAAAAGTGCGATTAAATAACAATAAATAAAAGTGCGATAATTAGAAGTGCAATTAAATATAAAATAAAGGAAATTAAATATGAAATAAAAGAATTATGCTTATTTAAACTTCCGTAATCATGATGTTTGACGTGTTGATTTTAGTTTTATGCCCATGGGTTAATTATCCTTTGTCCTGGATTATTTAATATGTCCGTCTGGTTTTTGTCCATAACAGTCCATCAGTCATAAATATAAAGTGCGAGTGTCCTCATCAAATTATTCTTATACCCGAAGTTAAATATTCCAACTAATTGGGGATTCGAATTGTAACAAGGTTTTAATACTTTGTTTAATGAATACACCAGGTTATCGACTGCGTGTAAACCAAGGTTTTACTACTTTGTTAACAATTACACCAATTACCCTTGAATGTAATTTCACCCCTGTTTTAATTATTCTAGTGGCTATTAATCCATTCCCGTGTCCGGTTAAATGAACGATTATTCGTACATATAAATACCCCGCCCATCGTGTCCGATTGAGTGTATATGGTAATTTATAGGGATGCCCAATTGTAAATCTTTATATTAACATTAACAAACTATCATTTAGTTAAACAAATATAAAGCCCATTAATAGCCCATAGTCTAATTTCCACAAGTGTCGTTCTTTTATCCAAACCCCAATTATGGTACAAAGTCCAATTACCCAATTTTAGTAATTAGCCCAACATCATGATTACTTCGTTTTAAATAAGCATAATAATAACTTAGCTACGAGACATTAATGTAAAAAGGTTGAACATAACTTACAATGATTAAAAATAGCGTAGCGTTACACGGACAGAATTTCGACTTACACCCTTAAAACAATCCTTAACATAACCTTATTATTATTATTAAAATTAAAATTATAAATATTTATTTATATCATATGTTTGAGATAGAGGGAGATAGATATTATGTGTTTTAAAAACGGATCACGAAGTCGCTTTAAATAGAAGGTGGCCTGGAAAAGGTACTCATGCGAGTCGCATGAGTTTGGGCATTAGGCCATGCGACTCGCATGGCCGTGATTTCCAGCTCAGGATCATTTGTTTTCTAGCTTGCCGACATAATAAATAAATAATATAAATATATAAATAATTTTAATAATTATTTATATATTATATTATATTTATATGCATAGTTGAGTAGATATTTTTTTGTCCGTTACGTCGGGCGTTTCTTCTAGGCTCAGGTCCCGGTTCCGGATTTTCGGACGTCTTCGCGTATTATTTTAAATCTCGTACTTTGCGTCTTGTAACTTGTACTCTTGTTATTTTGAGACGTTCCTCATCAATAATTTGAACCTTTTTGATTGAATCTTGTACTTTTTAGCCTTTTGGACCTTTCCGTCTTCAATTTGTCGAATCTGTCTTTTGTCTTCACCTTTTATTATTTAAACGATTATCACTTGTAAATAGAACAATTGCAACTAAAAGCTTGTCTTTCTTGAGGAATAATGCTATGAAATATATGTTCGTTTTTAGCATTATCAATAATATTGAGGAGACCTTTGTGAATTTCGCAGAGTATTTGGACTATAGTTTGGTGAAGCAGGACTTTAAGAAGGACTTCGAACAGGTCTTGATGTTTCAGAGTGTCCAACACCTACTTCGGTAGTAGGGTTGTGAATTGCCTTGTTGGGCTTGTTAACGCTTGAGCTTGACAACCTATCATTAGGAAAGAGACTTTGATTAGAATCTTTTAGTCAAGTTTAGGAAAGCATAAATGTTAAGTTATAGGGCAATCCTAAGTGCTTTAAAGTCTAAGGCAGAAAAGGTTATAGTTTCCTAGATTGCTAAGGCACCCTAGCTAGCAAATAAGGCACACATAAAGATGCAATCCTGGTTCTCTATAACAGCTTGGTTATGCTCTGATACCAATCTATCACACCCTCAGTTAGGGCCTGGGCGAAATGTGACTTAATATCAAAATATACCAACATATTATAATAACGAGAACAATACTAAATGAGAAAATTAACTTCACTGAGTATGCAGCGGAAAATGAAATGTCGTTACAAAGGAATAAAGTAATTGTTTAAATGCAATTGTAATAAATGCGATAATCTCTTGATCCTATGTCCAAGTAGCATCACATAAGCAGTAGATAAGTAAGCTTGAATCAAACAGCACCTGAGACAAAATATGCTAAAGTGTCAACCAAAAAGGTTGAGTGAAGTTCATAGGTTTAACAAATGTTTGACCGTTGTTTTAGACCACAAGATTTAGTTTGTAAAGTTGATCTCCCGCAGGATCAAAAAGTTATGCCAAAGCGTGATATTTAGACTAAACGTTCAAGTTTGCCCCATGACAAGTTGCGTCTGTCCTTGTCGGTTTAATTTCATTATTAAGTAATATAAAGACTTAGTCAAATGTATGACGTTACTCCCGATAGGCCTACCCCCAATAATTAAGCATGCCGCAGCAATTAAAAATATCACTGTAGGGACTTAGTCGGACATAGCTGGGTATAGCATAGTTTAACAGTTTGGTACTTGTGTCTAAAGTGTAAAAAGTAAAAACAGCATGTGTCTCACTCCAAGTAAAGTAAATAAGTTGTACACAATAGAAAGTGACTATGAAGTTCACCTTAGTAGAGAGAGCTAGTTATTCCTCGGAATAGAAAGTTGGACGAGTGAGCAGGAAAGTCAACCTATTGACATTTAAGAGTAGTTAAGTGTTTTTCCCATGTTTAAATTTAAACATGATAACGTTTTAAGTATAGCTTGTTTTACTAAGTTTTTATAACTAGAAAGTTTCTACTTTAAGAGTGTTTTCCATTTTAGGATAGTTGCCATTTTAGATAAGCTTCCAATCACCCCTTTCTTTTTGAATGGCCATTTCAGGTCTAGGGGCATGAGCTATAGGACCCTTTAAATCGGAAATCCAAACCCTTCCGCCTAGAGTTTCGTAGAAACCATTCATCCAGAAAGTTTGAAGATCTATACATCTCTAATACATATCCCAAAATGTCTTTACATGTTATAATGTAAGTAGTAGGCTATAGGTGTTAATAATAGTAACAGTGTATACATGTTAATTAATAGTATAAGTAGTATTAGGGTTTCATTAATTAGAGTTAGTTATTTAAAGTAGTATTTAATAACTAGGGTTTAGTAATTAATGTCCTACGGTTTCACAAATTAGGGTTTAGTAAATTAGGGTTCTATTTAATGTAGTAATGATTATGGTTTAATAATTAAAGTGGTATTAATTAATTAGGGTTATGTTTAATGAATTAGGGTTTAATAATTAATTAGGTTTTTAATAAAACTAGGGTTTTGATTAAAGTAGTATAATTTAATTTAGGGTTTAGGGTTTTAGTGTATATATGTACATGTTGTCGTGTATATGTATATATGTATATAAAAATTTAATTTTTACATGTATATATATGTATATGTCGAATTATATATATATATATATATATATATATATATATATATATATATATATATATATATATATATATATATATATATATATAAGTTTATTTTATTTTCGTAATTAAACACAACAAATCTCCTAAGTGTATCTAGGGTTTTAAAGATCAAAGTTTCCTTCCTTCTTTTTCTTTTTCTAGTCGACACACACACACATGTATAGATTTATATTTTTTTCTTACATGTATAGATCTAGGTTTTGTTCGTATGTTTATATGTTTATAAATTTATATGAATATAGATTAAAACAAAGATCAAAGAATTATGGAAATAGTTTAGGGTTTTATGTTATACCTTTGAAGATCCAAGAAGATTAACAAAGAAAAGAAGAACACTTTGAAGATTGAAGATCAAAGTCTTGAAAATCTTGAAGAACTTCTTGAAGATCCTTGAAGAACACGAAGAACGTGAAGAATAACTCGAAGATCACTTGGAAACCCTCAAGGATTTCGATGGGGTGGTGGTGGTGATATTTTCGGTTTTGGCCGAAAATTAGAGAGGGATAGAGTGAGATTTGAGAGTGAGATTTGATTGTGATTTAGTACATGGAATGGTTTAGCCTAGGTCCCTATTTATAGGAGTGTTAGGATTATTCTACAATTAGGGTTTTATAAGGAATTACTTAGGGAACAAGTTGAACTTGGAGAAGGGGTTAGGAGGGATGCATGGGCCGAAAATTTGAGGGGCAAAAAGGGTATTTCACCCTCCCTAAAATCGGCTAGGCTAATTAGGGTTAAGGTTTAACATTTTCACTTAAGTCCTTGTACTTTAATTTAGCTTAATAACCCTTAATTATCCAAGTTTATTTATTTTAATTACACAAGTCTTTATAGTTATATATTTACTCACAAAAGTTTATTAACTTATTATTTTTATTAACTTGTACAAAGTTAATTATCGTATTTTATAATTCTTAAAGCTTAACCTTCATCGATTAAAGTTTAATTATTAAGTTTAATTATATTGTTGGGCATTTAATAAGGAAAAGTATATAATGGAAAAATGAGGGTCGTTATAGTATGTATACTAGCGGTCTTCGTGCCGTTTCCTCTTTGTTATGGTGTATATCCAGTGTAGATCGCACCATAACATGTGTGTGAGCGACCATGGTTGTGCGTTGTAGTATGGCATATTGTTTTGTATTGACTATATGCTCGTGACTATGCTAGTATGCATTATTGGAGTCTATTAGCTTTATACTTTGAGATGGTATGCTAATTAGATTGCTTGCTTGATTGTGGGAATTGCTCGATTGTAGCATTGGCATATTAACTTGTGATTATATGCTTTTAATGATGCTAGTTGTAGTGAATTGTGGATTTTTGGTCTATGCATTGAGATTGCATGATTTTTGGATTGCTAGCATGTATGCGGCCTTTGTGTATGTGATTGCCAGTGGATAGATTATATATGTGTATGTATAATTGTTGCTCTCACTAAGCGGTTGTGCTTACTCCCTCGATATTTATCTTTTAGATACATGTGCGGACAAGGGCAAGGGTAAGCTAGTGGAGTAGAGGTCTCCCTCTTGTGATCATGTGGAAGACGCTTTTGGATTTTGACCTAGGATGGGTAGTTTAACCTAAAACACCATGCTCGTCTTTTGTTTGGAACTTAAACTCTTGGTCAAAATTAATATTTTGGATTGTATGGGTCATCATACCCTTTTGTAAACTTGTTAACGTTGTAATTAATGATTTAATCATCATTTGATGGAAATGGTGCAAACTAGTACCGGTAACGGTCGTTGTCTGTGTATAAAAAAAATATGGTCGTTTTGTATATAACGAGAGATGGGTCATTATAAGTGGTATCAGAGCATGGTCTAAGGGATTTAGGTGACTTGAGGTAGGTGCCTAGACTTAGACTTGATTGTGTTTACATTATGTGCGGGACTTGTAGGTTTACGAGACGGACCGGGATTATTAGTGCCTTAGGGCATAGGCAAACTAACTAGGAAATTGTAAATCTGATTTGTATGCGTAACATCAAGCGAGATAGTTGTTGTACTAATGAGTTTGATGTGGTGTGCAAATGTAAAAATGATTGGCCACCGTTGTTACGATTGCAAGTCACATCGGACGAGTGAAGTACGCCGAGTATTGAGCGAGATGGGAGCGTGTTGTGTTGTGTGTGGTAGTTTGCGTTGAGGTGTCTAATTCATTTTTAATCTTCAGAATGAAGATGAGAAATGGACATGACACCAGGGGTTAAAGCGACGATGCCGAATTTACAGCCAAAGTAGAGGCCATTTTGAAAAGCATTCCGCAAATTTTCTCAAGAAGGTCAAGAAAGTCTTCCAAGATTCGGTTTATGAGCAAATAACCGATCTCATCTGGGAACAAGTTGGTACGATCATCTAAGATGAATTGGAAACGAGGCTTCCCAAATTTCAAGGTGCGAATAGGGAAGGTGATGTAGAAGATGTGGGTAGAAGGGATTTTACCTACAAGAACTTCATGAGTACCAAACCTCCTACATTCGATGGTGTGAGGGACCCGATCAAAAGTGCTAGATGGGTCTCCGATGTTGAAGGGGTGTTTCGCACTAGTGAATGCCCACTCGATAAGAAGACGAGGTACGGATGTAGCATGTTGAGGGGTAATGCAAAGTTGTGGTGGGACGCTAAAATTCGAATTTATGGGGAAGAGCAAAGTATGATCTTGACTTGGGACGAGTTCAAGGTGGAATTTTTCAAGGAACATCCAACTTTGGCCGATCTTTCAAGGCTTAAGGACGAGTTGCGTGCTTTGAGGCAAGGGTCGATGGATTTAAACACTCTCAAGTCCACTTTCTTATCAAAGACCCAATTTTTCCCGGAGTACGATGGAAATGATCATATGTTGAAGGAGGATTTCTATCGAACGTTGAATGACGACTTCCAAGAGAAAATTAGTACGGTTCGGCAAAATCTTTTGATGAATTGTTTGATGTGGCTAAAGGTTTTGAGTCGCTTGCTCCGAAAAAGAGTGACTTCACTTTTAGCAAGAGAAAGTCTGAAGCTATAAGCTATTCCAACAAGAAGAGTAAGGGTGCGTCTGAAAGCACGGGTAGGGATAAGAAGAGTAGTTTGGGAAGTTATGTGCCCACGTGTTATAGTTGCGGGCAAAGGGGTCATATGGCTCGTGAATGCCCAAACGCACCTCATAGTAAGGTCACATGTTTTAATTTTCGAAAGGAAGGTCGCCACAAGTCGGAGTGTCCCGAATTGTATGAGGACCAAACGATGAGGTTAGAGAAAGCGGAGGGGCCGGCTATAGGACGCAATTATTTGATGTCAAGTGATGAGGCCAAGAGATCGAATGAAGTTGTTTCAGGTACTTTCTTGGTTAATTCTAAACCCACGAAGGTGCTTTTTGATTGTGGCGCTAATTTGTCTTTCGTTTCTCCAAAGTTTGTGTCTAAACTTGATAAACCGTTAGTTAAATTAAATCATCCAGTAGGAGTTGAAATAGCGGATGGTAGGACGGTACTAGGATATGATGTTTGTGAAAATTGTGATATTGTTTTTGGTACCGAAAGTTTTAAAATTGATCTGATACCCATGATGTTGGGCGAATTTGATGTTGTAATCGGTATGGATTGGCTCGACCGTTATTGGGCCGATGTTGCATGTCATGAAAAATTTGTGCGGGTTAGGAAGACCCTTAGTAGGGGAGAATTAATTATTCACGGTAAAAAGCAAAGAAGACTTGTGCCGTTATGTACGTATGCACGAGCATGCCGATTTCTGGGTGGTGGGGGCATGGCTTTCCTTGCACATGTCATTGACACTCGAGAAGAGCCTCCATCCATTTGAAGTATTCCGGTGGTGAGGGAATTTGAAGACGTTTTTTCGGAAGAACTACCAGTTGTTCCACCTGAAAGACAAGTTGAATTTCGCATTGAGTTGGTTCCGGGGGCTAATCGCATTGCTAAGATGCCATATCGTTTAGCACCAACGAAAATGCTAGAATTGATGAATCAAACTCAAGAGTTGCTTGAAAAGGGTTTTATCTGACCGAGTACTTAGCCATGGGGTGCTCCATTCTTATTCGTGAAGAAGAAGGATGGTAGCATGCGGATGTGCATCGATTACCGGGAGTTGAACAATGTGACAATTAAGAATCGTTATCCATTACCTCGGATTGATGATTTGTTTGACTAACTCCAAGGGGCATGCTATTTTTCAAAGATTGATTTGCGGTCCGGCTATCATCAAGTGCGGATCCGGGAGGAAGATGTGGAGAAAACGGCATTCCGGACTCGTTATGGGCATTTCGAATTTGTAGTGATTCCTTTCGGTCTTACGAATGCACCGGTGGCATTCATGGACCTCATGAACCGGGTTTGTCAACCCATGCTAGATAAAATGGTGATTGTGTTCATTGACGACATACTCACTTATTCCAAGAGTATGAAAGAACACGAGCACCATTTGCGTGATGTGTTGAAAATGTTACGAAAAGAGAAGTTGTATGCCAAGTTCTCAAAGTGAGGGTTTTGGCTTAGGAAAGTTCAATTCCTTGGCCACATTGTGGATAAAGAAGGGATTTGTGTGGATCCGGTGAAAATCGAAGCGATAGAAAATTGGGAGAAACCGACTACGCCTACGCAAGTCCGAAGCTTTCTCGGATTGGCCGGTTATTACTGACGGTGTATCTAAGATTTTTCTAAGATCGCTTCATCTTTGACAAAGCTGACTCGGAAAAATGTGAAGTTCGATTGGGGTGGTGAGCAAGAAGTCGCTTTTCAATTATTAAAGCAAAAGTTATGTCACGCTCCGATGTTGGTGCTACCGGAGGGTATTGAAGACATAACGGTGTATTGTGATGCCTCTATCAATGGGCTCAGGTGTGTCCTCATGCAAAGGGGTAAGGTCATCGCTTACGCCTCGAGAGAATTGAAGGAACACGAGAAGAATTACCCGACTCACGATCTTGAATTGGCAGCGGTGGTTCATGCTCTTAAAATTTGGCGTTATTATCTCTATGGGGTCAAAAGCACAATTTACACGGATTATAAGAGTTTGAAATGTCTCTTTGATCAACGAGAATTGAACAACCGTCAACGAAGGTGGATCGATTTGTTGAAAGATTATGATTGTGTGATACTTTACCATCCGGGTAAGGCGAACGTTGTTGCGGATGCGTTGAGTAGAAAGAGTCAATATCCGGCGATACGAGTGGAATCATTGCGCATTAAGATTACTAATGATTTCCTCATAAAGCTCGGTGAGATTCAAATTGAAGCTTTTGTGAATTATAAGTATGAGGAGCGAATTAAGGGCCAAACGCAGTCTATTGTTTTGGGCCCGCACGGATTGTTGACATTTCAAGGACGGGTATGGGTGCCAAAATTGGGTGGTAACCGAAAAGTGCTACTCGATGAGGCGCATAAATTGAGGTATTCTATTCATCCAGGCGCGACGAAAATGTACCTGGACTTGAAGAAGGAGTATTGGTGGCCCGGAATGAAGTGTGATGTCGCTAAGTATGTTGAGCAATGTGTTACGTGTCTACAAGTCAAATCCGAACATCAAAAGCCCTATGGTATGTTACAACCACTTGAAATTCCGAAATGGAAGTGGGAACACATTACCATGGACTTCATTACAAAGTTGCCAAAGACGGCGAGAACCCAATTCGACACAATTTGGGTGATCGTTGATAGATTGACGAAGAGTGCATTGTTTCTTCCCATTCGGGAGACGGTTTCATTGGAGGCATTATCAAAGCTATTTATTAAGGAAGTGATATCAAGGCATGGGGTTCCTATATCTATTGTTTCGGATCGAGACACTCGTTTTACATCTCGATTCTGGAATAAGTTTCATGAGGATATGGGTACGAAGTTGAAGATGAGCACGGCGTATCATCCTCAAACGGACGGTCAAACCGAACGTACGAATCAAACGTTGGAGGATATGTTACTGGCGTGCGTTATTGATTTTTAGGGTAGCTGGGATGAACACTTTCCTTTGGTGGATTTCTTGTACAATAATAGCAATCATGCTAGTATCGGGATGCCACCATATGAGATGTTATATGGGTGAACGTCTCGAACTCCTATTTGTTGGGGTGAAGTGGGTCAAAGAGAGGTCGGGAGTACCGACTTGGTGTTGGAGATGAATAGTAAGATTGAAATGATTCGGGATCGACTTAAGGCGGCTCACGATAGACAAAATTCGAATGCCGATAAGCGTAGGCGGCCGATTGAGTTCCAAGAAGGCGATATGGTGATGCTCAAAGTTTCGCCATGGAAGGGTATTATACGGTTTCGTAAACGAGGGAAGTTATCTCCTCGATTCATTGGGCTGTTCAAGATTTTGGCTCGGGTTGGTGAGGTTGCTTATAGATTGGAGTTGCCCGAAGAGCTTGTGGGGATCCATAACACATTTCATATTTCCCATCTCCGTAAGTGTCTTGCGGATGACTAAATGTGGTCACCACTAGATAAAATTTCTTTGAACAACAAGTTGGAGTATTTTGAAGAGCCGGTGGCGATTCTTGATGAAAAGGTCAAAATGTTGCGTAACAAAGAGGTGAGGACTTTTAAAGTTCAATGGCGACATCGAAAGGGTTCCGAGTTTACGTGGGAACCCGAAGAGTTTGTTTTGGTGTATCTTCCTGCTTGTCATACGGCTTGGATCGCGAGGTCGCGATCCAAATCAAGTGGGGGAGAGTTGTAAGAACCTGAAGTCAGGAACGACGTTCTTGGGAGAAGAACGGCGTTCCATGTGCCGGAACGACGTTCCTTTTTGAAGAACGACGTTTCTATGATGTTGGTTTGGGAACGGATCTGAATAGACATGATTGAGAGGGTTTCAGGAACGGCGTTCCATTGTTAAGAATAACGTTCTAGTGTTAGGAACGATGTTCCGTTTATAGGAACGACATTCCAGGTGCCAGTTTTAGGTTTCTTCCTTTTGTTTTAAAAGGGGTAATTTGGACATTTCACAAGGTGGACGGGTTTTGAGCCATAAAACTGATCTCAAACCCTAACCTTATCACTTTTCCATCCATTTTAACTCTTCCATCTAGAGAGAGAGAGCTTGGAACCTAGAGTGAGAAAGTGTGGGTTTGTTGAAGAAGAAGCTAGTTTCTACCATTTTGTGTTGAGATCTTGTTGCATCCACCTACTAGCCATCAGTTGGTGTTGTGGTAAGTCCTAATTCCAAGTCTTGATGTTTAATTTGATTTTAGGCTAGTGTTTTGTGTATGGGTTGGGTGTAAGCCTCATTTACTTGAAAAAGGGATGATTTGGGTGAGATTTTTGTAACTAAACCTAAAGATTTATAATCTAGGGTTTTTGGTTATAAATTGGGGTTATAAGCTTAAAAGGTTGATTAGAACCCTAACTCACTTATTTGTTAGTGAAATGGGTGTATTAGGGTTAAGGGAAACCCAAATATTAGTGTTGACCTTTAAATGGGTCAAATGGGGGTAGTGTGACTCAACTAGCAAGATGAGAGTTTAATTACTCAAAATTTGTGTTAGTTGGTGTGTTTGAACTATAATCACTAGCTATTAGTGATTTGTGGTAATTGCGACCTAGTGTGGGTAGTGGTAGTGCAAATAGGTCATAACTGTATTATGGGTCATTAATGCACTAGGGTTGTGAGTTGGTTAGTGGTCCAACTTAAGTATGTGTTTAATCGCGTAATTCATGTAATAGGTACATTGCTTTGAAGGGTTGCGAGTTTTGGTTCTTCTAATCACCAAAGCAATAAGGTGAGTGGAACTATTATATGTATATGTATATGATTTGTTTGCTTGTGTGTGGGGGTGAACACGATGTGGATTTAAAGTCAAGGAGTATGACAAGTCAAGGAGTATGACACCACATCGGATTTGCGGCATAAAGTGTGGATTCAAAGTCAAGGAGTATGACAAGTCAAGGAGTACGACACCACATTTTACGTGATGGGTGGTATTAAGTCAAGGAGTATGACACCACCTAGAGGTAGTGATACAAGGGGTATGTACACTAGTGGTCTTCGTGCCGTTTCCTCTTTGTTATGGTATGTATCCAGTGTGTGAGCGACCATGGTTGTGCGTTGTAGTATGGCATATTGTTTTGTATTGACTATATGCTCGTGACTATGCTAGTATGCATTATTGGAGTCTATTAGCTTTATACTTTGAGATGGTATGCTAATTAGATTGCTTGCTTGATTGTGGGAATTGCTCGATTGTAGCATTGGCATATTAACGTGTGACTATATGCTTTTAATGATGCTAGTTGTAGTGAATTGTGGATATTTGGTCTATGCATTGAGATTGCGTGATTTTTGGATTGCTAGCATGTATGCGGCCTTTGTGTATGTGATTGCAAGTAGATAGATTATATATGTGTATTTATAATTGTTGCACTCACTAAGCGGTTGTGCTTACTCCCTCACTATTTATCTTTTAGATACAGGTGCGGACAAGGGCAAGGGTAAGCTAGTGGAGTAGAGGTCTCCCTCTTGTGATCATGTGGAAGACGCTTTTGGATTTCGACCTAGGATGGGCAGTTTAACCCCAAACATCATGCTCGTCTTTTGTTTGGAACTTAAACTCTTGGTCGAAATTAATATTTTGGATTGTATGGGTCTTCGTACCCTTTTGTAAACTTGTTAATATTGCAATTAATGATTTAATTATCGTTTGAGGGAAATGGTGCAAACTAGTACCGGTAACGGTCGTTGTCTGTGTATAAAAAAAATATGGTCATTTTGAATATAATGAGAGAAGGGTCGTTACAAGAGGAATTGTTGAGAGGTTTCATAATGAAGACTGATGAGAGCATAACGGCTTTAAAACAAGATAGTGATTTGACAAAGCAACAAATGAGGCTTCAACAAGGTTCACTGCAGAATTTGGAATGTGAAGTGGGTCGTATATCCCAAGTATTAACGGAGAGACCACCGGGTGCTCTCCCATTCACTACACAAGTGAACCCTAATGTCAATGTGCAACCCCGAACAATTCTGACTAATGCTAATAGAAGTGAGGTGAAGAACAAAGAACCTCAGGTTTCTAATTATTCGCAGGTTAATGTCATTTCTACCTTTGAGGATTGTGGTTCCGATGAGGTTGTGCCGACTTATACTTTTAATGGTGAAGATGGTTGGATTCGAGTTAATGATATAACTCCCGCCTATGGTAATTATTTGACGAGTTTGATGACAGGTAATTCATTGGGTTCAGAAGTGAAGAGTGTGGGGACTACCGAGTCTTCCGATTTTAGTGTGAATAATGTTGAGAAGGTTGAGGTGGAAGAAGAGGTGAAATCTTCACCTAAGTTGCAGGTTTACAAGCCGCCCATTCCATATCCGCGAGCTATTCAATCCGAGCAACCAAAGGAATCTGTTTGTAAGTCGTCTAACAATATTGTTAATATTTGTGTGAATGTACCTTTGGTTGATGTTCTTGTAGGTATGCCCAGTTATGGGAAATATTTAAAGGATTTAATGGCGAAAAAGGGTGAGCATGAGCAGACATCCTCTGCATTTCTGGAAGCGGAATGTGCTGCTATTGTGAAGAAGAGTGATCTGCCACCTAAGTTAGGTGATCCTGGGCCATTTGTAGTGCCTTGTAGGATGGATGGTTCCGAGCTTTATGGTTGTTTAACCGATTCAGGTGCGAGTATAAATCTAATGCCCTATTCTATTTATTCGCAGTTGAATTTAGGTGACCTTAAACCAACTACTATGGGTGTTAGGTTGATAGACCAGTCAGTTAGTAGACCCGTAGGTATTATTGAGAATTTGATTGTGAAAGTTGGTGAACTAGAATTTCCTGCAGATTTTGTGGTTGTTGATATGATCGCAGATAAAGTTGTACCTATTGTTTTAGGTAGACCATTTTTAGCAACTGTAGGGGCATTAACTGACTGGAGGTCTGGGAAGTTGGTTTTAAGGGATAGAGGTAAAACTTTGAGTTTTCAGGCAAAGTTTAGTGTTAAACCACCACCCACACTTGTAGATTCTGTGAATGTGGTTGCTAGTGTTGAACATGATAATGATAAAACTGAGACTAGTAAAAAGCCTAAGTGTGAGGGTGTAGATGTTAAAGAAAAACCCGTAGTTAAACAGCCCGATGATGTGATTGTTGATAGGTCTATGAGAAGGTTATTCGGGCGGGTTAAGAAGGTTATGAGTGAGAAAGATGAGCTTGTGAGAATCCGATTGGTGTATAATTTATTGGAAAAAGAGAAAGAGAAGTTAAGGGAGTTGACTAGGGAGTCAAGAGCTGCGGATGATTGGTTGATAAGTATGATCGATGATGGTAATTTAAGTGGTGGTTCCTGTGGTTTGAAGGATGAGGGAATCTACCATCCGGGAATCAGTTGAGGAGGAGACCGAGTCTAGTGTAAGACTCGTTAATAAACTTGCACATATCCTTGTATATTTTGTATATTTTGTTTTGTTTTGAAAATTGCGAAAACCCTAAAAATTTGAAAAATCAAAAAATCCAAAAATAATTTTCTTTTTGTGTGTTTTTGTTCTTGTTTATCATTGCAGGTACTGTTTGATGAATGTTATGTGATGACAGTCGAGGAATGGCCGTCAGTGCAGAGCCATCTGTCACTCCATTCCGCGATTATGTTGCTCTACATCCGGTTATGTTTTTCCATTCACTCTATTATCCTCTCGAATTTATATTTGATTTATCTGATTTCATGTAAATGAGGGCATTACATGATCTTAAGTATGGGGGAGAGATATAAATTCTCGCGGGTGTATTACTCTTGCCTTTGTGTCTTATTTTTTAAAATTTTTGAGGATTTTTAAAATTTTTGACTCATTTAAAAGCCAAGTTGTAATCATTGTTATTGAGCAAATGTTATCACTTTTGTGAGTTGACTTATGAATGTACCTCAATGACTTTGGCGTTTTGTATTTTCATGTAACAACCCAAACCAACACCCGACAAAACCTTGTGAAAATACGAAAAAAAAAAAAATTTTCTGTTGCAGACCATCGGCGTGCCGCGCCATATGGCCCGCGCGCCGCGCCATATCTGGCTGTCCCCGGGACTTTTAACCGCGAAAAGATTGACTAGTTCCCGGCACTTTTAGACAAAACGCTTTTTACCATACAACCAAATATGTAAAACTAACATGTTTCAAACATAAAATTAAAGTTTTACAAGCGGGGCCCACATCGGCCGTTTTACGAGTTTAATACAATTTACGAGTTTCGACCACCAAAAAGTTTAAGTTCCAAACTACACAATGGGCATGGCGTTTGGGATTAAACTACCCAACTATCGGTCAAACTCCAAGAGCTACTAAAGCCAAAAGCGTCCCCTAGCATCAAGCGGGAACTCTAGTCCAAAACGATGCCCTTACCCTTGTCCAAAACCGAACCTATAAAATGGTAAACAACGAGAGGGTAAGCAAAGCTTAGTGAATGCAATAATTATACGAATACATATATAATTATACCTACTTGCATATACCTACACAACCGCAAACATGCTAGCAAACAACATTAGCTTATCGTCGCAATAACAAGCTATAAATCACCAATACCCCCAAGCTAGCATAACATCCGCATATAAATATAACTCGAATAATGTAATATGCTTACAACACAAATAACCATGGTTAACCAATAGTACAAGGGAACGGCGCTCGCGAAAACGCCATCGGTGTTCATAACATCCGTTAGGGCACTTAACACCTCGCACCACTAACCCCTAGGGTGGCACCTTAACACCTCGGCACTTCACCCCGAGTGGCATCTTAACACCTCGATGCTTCACTCATTATTTTACGGAGTGGTGTCTTAACACCTCGACACTACACTCCTAGGTGGCATCTTAACACCTCGATGCTACACCCGAGTGGCATCTTAACACCTCGATGCTACACTCTTCACGTGAAACGTGGTGTCTTAACACCTCGACACTACACCTTTCACGCTACAACAAATAGATACATTATATACATACGCATATAATCATTCCACTCACCTCAAAGTCTTGTGAAAAGATACCCGAGCTTGCGAAACCTCAAAGTAACGTACCTATCACATTATACATATTATCAAACGCAACTCAAGTCGGTCAACCAATTCTTTCACCCTTCCTAAGTCATTTTGACCCAAAGTGCAATTTCAACCCATTTGCACCCTTAACCCTACATTGGGTCAACACACACCAAAACCCTAATCATTCGTCAAGATGGGTTTAAAACACATTTAGGTCACAAGGCTAACTCGTTTTCATAATTACTAGGCCACTTAGGTCATTAAAGACCCATTTGACCCATTTCAAGGTCAACACACCCATTTGGGTCATCCATGCCCAATTAACACCCATTTACATATCATTGAAGTGTTCTAGTACTTTAACTAACTAATTAGGTTCATAAACATAAATTAACACTTTGAAAACCCTAATTAGTTACCTTTGAGTCTACATGACCCAAATTCACCCAAAACCCCCAAATTACTAGCAAGTGGGTTTTGTGTGCATCACTAACCCAAACCCTAACCCTTAATGCAATTAAAGTAAGAATCTAGGTTTTAGGACTTACCAACACAATCACTACGTAGCTAGCGACTAGATGAACGACTTTAGAACTCGCACTAAGACCCGATTCAACCTCTTTCACCCTTTGATGGAGCTTTCTCTCTCAAGGATTGCACTCTCTCTCTCTAGAGTTTAATTGGAGAAGATGGGGTTGTTGTGGGAGTAGTAAATGAGTTCCCCAAAACTGATCTAGGGTAATAAATTCGGCCTCCAAGTGATTTTACCAAAATACCCTCAAAATATCTAATTTAAAAAGAAAGGGGAATCTGTCGCAGGCAAGTGGCGCGGCGCGCCAGAAGTCTGCGCGGCGCGCAATATCACCAGGCCAGATTCTGACTTCTTTTTAAATGTACAACAAGAACCCCACTTCAAGTAGCTTATTTACACATGTGTACACAACAAATATTCGGGTCTTACAACTCTCCCCCACTTAGATTAGATCACGTCCTCGTGATCCGCACCAAAACTAGAAGTTAAACATTTATACCTTGAACATTTCCGTCTCCAATGCGGAATTGCACATATAGCAATCACCCATCCAGGTTCTCATTTCCATTCGATCAAAATTCTCACCACTCACTCGGAAGTATACCGTGGAAACACCATAATATTTTTTTCCAAAAGCCTTGTCATTTTATCATAACAACGATATCGGGTAATCAACCCGACAAAACAACCACAACTGCTTGCTCCTACGCCGAGTATCCAAACTAGTACCCTACACTCCACAATCGTCCTAAAAGTAGTACAATCCATCGACAATCATTGTCGTCACGTCTAACAATCGTGGAATATTCGGGAATCATCCCGACACTTTCCGAAAATCTCTCGTATCCCTCTATCGGGAACTTCGCCATATCGTCTCACGTTGCTAACTACCTTCGCAATTAACCCCAAAGTCCAACTTGGGACTTTTTCGAAGACCATCGAAGCTTTCCTTTCCTAAATGAGCGACACCCGTTCGCTCATCACGTCTACTAGATAGGAACTTTTCCGCATTCTCCGGCGTTGGTCATACTAAATAATCCTTCCAAGGACTCGCTATAAGATATTCGAACCTCGGTCTTTCAAATCATTTGAGTGTCAACGCTCGCTAAACATCACACTATACCACTGTTGTAAATTCGAGTTTCTCACCGGTAACCAAAATCAAAGCAATCACATCATCGGGGTCAAAAGTTACACTAGTAGGTATAAGGAGGCACCTGACGTTGTGTTATCCAACTCCGATTACTAACACCGAGTCTCCCAGACTCGACCCTTACGGGGTCTACTCCTGATGTCACACGTCACCTAACTACACGCGGTCACACAAATCTAACAAACCTTACGGCTCGACACCCATGACTTCCTAGCGGCACCTGCTAGTCACTATCCACCTAGGCCGCATAGCTAGTCTACTTATATTCCATCTCAACACTAAGGAGGCGCTTGGAACACCAAGGCTTACACCTTTCCAACTTGGTCCTAACCATTAACCCGGTTACCTACATACATAAGGATAGTTAACCACCAAGACTCTACTCGCACACGAACGCGATTAACGGAAATGCCTCTATAACGGCACACCGCGTACACCCCCAAAATCATAAAAGAAAAGAGTGGCCGTCAAGAGCGTACAACAATCGCCACACAATCACAAACCCGCCATTGAAATTGAATCGTCAATTAATCATTAATTCGAAGATTATTCCAATAACTAAATACACACTTGCACGCATTCCGAAACGTGCAATACACACAACATCCGAAGTCTATAATGATCACTTAGAATACGCGAAGTCGTCACGTATTCTTCCAACTTCTCTAGGCAATCATTCTCTAAGAGTCAACATTAATAACCAAATTGTCACCCGCAATTTACTAAAGTCCACAATTCCGAGCACAAAGTTTGCTCAATCCCTTATATCGGGAAGAACTTAACCGATCTCGTGCCAAGATATCAATCCCCTAGCGTACCCTTACCAAGTACAATGCTAACAATAAGAAGGTTATTCAATACAAAACTCAAGGTGTACAAAAACGGCTATCGTGATATATCCGTAGTGCGCAAAAACGGCTATTGCAACACTACCAACAATATGTGTGTGAAACACGGCTACCGCACTATTAATACCAATGTGTGAGTAAAACCGACTATTACTCACAACCATGTGCACAAAACGGCTATGTGCACAATTCCTACGGGCAATTAAAATCGTAAATATACAAGTAACGGTTCTTCCCGAGAGCCGCTTGCCATCCATCACAACCAAGGGTGGTAACGAAGAGTTAATCCTTCTGGATATCCCTCATCACCTATCACAAGTCAAACACGGTCAACAGAGAGATGACCCTAAATAAACACATATATCTAATTTCCTCGTAGTACACAAAATGGCTATTTTGTAACTACTACCCAAAGTATACGACAACGAGGCATCGTACCCTTTCTCAAATCCCATTACGCTTCCTCGGTAGGAATATAAATCCTAATAAAGTCGACACAATTTCTTTGATGTAACACTACCAACTTCCCAACGTAGAACCTCGTTCCTAAATCAAATCGTCAAGATTACAAAGTCAAACGATTTCGCCATTTACCGTCGTACACGACCATACTTGGCGTCGGTCCCTCTTCCTGAATTCTCGAGAGCTAAATTCGATAATAATAAATACTAACGTCTACCGTCACCCGATTGCGCCACTAAAGTGATGACACAATGTCAACATAACACGTATCCTTTTAGAACGAAATTACCGCTACCCGCAAGGTAGACTTTTTCAACTATCAAATCCTTTCTACCCGTTACCACTACGAAAGCATCCGGTCAACGATACACACATGCTCTCAAGGGTTTCACCCACTTCACTACAAACGCGAACACGCGCTCACAACCTAACGCCAAAGTTCGTTCTCATGGCTTAGTGGATTCATTTACCCTATCACTAAGAAATGCTTGATTGCACCAAGTCTTATGCCCTCGTCCGTCAATACAAATGTCATCATAGGGTGTTTCCATTAGGAATGTCACCCGCATCAATACTACGTATTACCACTATGCATTCGTCCCCAGGGCGCGTTTCCACGAGTCAACGACTCAGGCGCTACCTTGGTGCACTATCATCAAAACCATCAACAAATTGAATCTTCACCGAGTTCACTTGAGTCTAAATAGATCTCGAAGCAAAGTTTAAGTCCCTAATACATACACGAATCCATCGGCACAAATAAAAAATAATAAGGCATATTTGTACCAAAGACGAAAATACCTGAAACATCATCGTTGGACCCTTGCTCTCCACTGATCATCAGATAGTCACGCTCTAACCTTCTAACCCGATCTACAAACGATTCGGAACATTCCGACTTACGGTGTCCCTTCTTTTGGCAAATAAAGCACTTGATCGTGCTTAAAGGTACACTCGTACAATCCCGTGCAAAATGACCCCGTCCTCCACACCGAAAGCACGTAGGCCCATAACCTGTCTTACTCCTCTTCTTCACTTTTTCAACACCTCCGGGCGTACTTCTCGCCCTTTTACTAGGAGCACCTCTTGATTCTAACTTTCTCTTACCCAAAGAGTGATCAGCAAATTTTGAAGCATGAGATTCAATCCCCATAGCTGCTCCTTCGTCACCGTCACCTTGAGGTTTAGGAAACCTCTTTTCTAACTCTTCCTTCACGACCTTAGGCACTCGGTCTCGAACCATCTCGGTCACTATTCCCTCGAACGACTCTTGGAGAACTTGCTTAACCTTGTTGGCGAAAATCAAGATATAGCGTTCAAACTCCGCCTCAATCCTTAATGTTAACTCATCCTTCCCCTCATGAATAGGCGCGTCCGTTCCGGTTCCATCTTCCGTCTTCATTCTAAAGAATGCATATAGATTAAACAACGAAACGAAAAGGAACGACATACATATACCACACTACTCCATCTCGCTCAACAATCGTCGTACATTACTTGTTTGACACGATTTGCGCCCGTAACAATGGTAGCTAATCATTGTTACGCGAGCACGTCGCATTAACTTGCTAGTACAACGTCCATCTCGCTCGATGCTCGCTAAACATACATAACAAAGAGCGCATGATTAGTTACATAAACCTATGCACAAACCAATCCCGATCCGACCCAAAGTCCTACAAGTCCCGCATAGCGCACACACAAAAAGTCTAAGTCTAGGCGCCTATCTCAAGTCACCTAAATCCCTTAGACCATGCTCTGATACCACTTGTAACAACCCAAACCAACACCCGACAAAACCTTGTGAAAATACGAAATAAAAAAAAAATTTCTGTTGCAGACCATCGGCGCGCCGCGCCATATGGCCCGCGCGCCGCGCCATATCTGGCTGTCCCCGGGACTTTTAACCGCGAAAAGATTGACTAGTTCCCGGCACTTTTAGACAAAATGCTTTTTACCATACAACCAAATATGTAAAACTAACATGTTTCAAACATAAAATTAAAGTTTTACAAGCGGGGCCCACATCGGCCGTTTTACGAGTTTAATACAATTTACGAGTTTCGACCACCAAAAAGTTTAAGTTCCAAACTACACAATGAGCATGGCGTTTGGGATTAAACTACCCAACTATCGGTCAAACTCCAAGAGCTACTAAAGCCAAAAGCGTCCCCTAGCATCAAGCGGGATCTCTAGTCCAAAACGATGCCCTTACCCTTGTCCAAAACCGAACCTATAAAATGGTAAACAACGAGAGGGTAAGCAAAGCTTAGTGAATGCAATAATTATACGAATACATATATAATTATACCTACTTGCATATACTTACACAACCGCAAACATGCTAGCAAACAACATTAGCTTATCGTCGCAATAACAAGCTATAAATCACCAATACCCCCAAGCTAGCATAACATCCGCATATAAATATAACTTGAATAATGTAATATGCTTACAACACAAATAACCATGGTTAACCAATAGTACAAGGGAACGGCGCTCGCGAAAACGCCATCGGTGTTCATAACATCCGTTAGGGCACTTAACACCTCGCACCACTAACCCCTAGGGTGGCACCTTAACACCTCGGCACTTCACCCCGAGTGGCATCTTAACACCTCGATGCTTCACTCATTATTTTACGGAGTGGTGTCTTAACACCTCGACACTACACTCCTAGGTGGCATCTTAACACCTCGATGCTACACCCGAGTGGCATCTTAACACCTCGATGCTACACTCTTTACGTGAAACGTGGTGTCTTAACACCTCGACACTACACCTTTCACGCTACAACAAATAGATACATTATATACATATGCATATAATCATTCCACTCACCTCAAAGTCTTGTGAAAAGATACCCGAGCTTGCGAAACCTCAAAGTAACGTACCTATCACATTATACATATTATCAAACGCAACTCAAGTCGGTCAACCAATTCTTTCACCCTTCCTAAGTCATTTTGACCCAAAGTGAAATTTCAACCCATTTGCACCCTTAACCCTACATTGGGTCAACACACACCAAAACCCTAATCATTCGTCAAGATGGGTTTAAAACACATTTAGGTCACAATGCTAACTCGTTTTCATAATTACTAGGCCACTTAGGTCATTAAAGACCCATTTGACCCATTTCAAGGTCAACACACCCATTTGGGTCATCCATGCCCAATTAACACCCATTTACATATCATTGAAGTGTTCTAGTACTTTAACTAACTAATTAGGTTCATAAACATAAATTAACACTTTGAAAACCCTAATTAGTTACCTTTGAGTCTACATGACCCAAATTCACCCAAAACCCCCAAATTACTAGCAAGTGGGTTTTGTGTGCATCCCTAACCCAAACCCTAACCCTTAATGCAATTAAAGTAAGAATCTAGGTTTTAGGACTTACCAACACAATCACTACGTAGCTAGCGACTAGATGAACGACTTTAGAACTCGCACTAAGACCCGATTCAACCTCTTTCACCCTTTGATGGAGCTTTCTCTCTCAAGGATTGCACTCTCTCTCTAGAGTTTAATTGGAGAAGATGGGGTTGTTGTGGGAGTAGTAAATGAGTTCCCCAAAACTGATCTAGGGTAATAAATTCGACCTCCAAGTGATTTTACCAAAATACCCTCAAAATATCTAATTTAAAAAGAAAGGGGAATCTGTCGCAGGCAAGTGGCGCGGAGCGCCAGAAGTCTGCGCGGCGCGCAATATCACCAGGCCAGATTCTGACTTCTTTTTAAATGTACAACAAGAACCCCACTTCAAGTAGCTTATTTACACATGTGTACACAACAAATATTCGGGTCTTACCTTTCATTTGCGTGAGTGTGTGTGTGTGTCTAAAGGAAGTAAAGTCTTCCTTGTTTTACTTGGTGTAGGAGACTTCCTAATCTACACCATTTTACATTTAGCTATGTGTAACAACCCAGCTTTTTCCGTTCCTTTCATTAACCTTTCGTTAGTTTATTTAACGGCGATTATTTAACTTTTGTGTGTTTACGTGTAATAAATGCGTACTTGATCTTTGGAGGGTTATAATAATTAATATGAGTTGATATTAATTCAAATAAATATTTCGGATAATGAAATACGATAAAAACGATACCATTTTAATAACTGCTTTTTGAGCAACGAAATGCTCGGGTTTATTTTAATAATTAATTCATTAATTATTAACTTTTAAAAATAATTAATTTTTTGGGTTTTTTAATAAATTAACGTTTGGTTGCGTTTAACGGTCGGTTTAGCGTTCCGGGCCTTCGGTATGATTAAACGACACTTGAAATGGACCACGAGTACAGGGAATTGGACAACACGAGCCCGGGAGTACCCCATGGGGCCCATTCGGCCGAAACCCCCTCCCCACCCCTTTTATGTTTAATTTTTACTACTTGAGGGGCTTATGTGCTAATTAGTAAAACTAGAGTAATTAGTAAAACTAGAGTTTAATATAAATTAATTTGTGAGGGATAAACACTGCATAATACCCTAATAAAAAAAATCACGCAGTCACCTCCTCCTGCTCTCTCCCTCACGTCGACCATCACCATCACCACCATATCTTCATCTTTCAAAATTAGCTAAAGTGTTCTACACGAATCGCGTTCATCTCATCATTCTCTATCCATTGGTATAAACAATTTTGTGATCTAAGGTATATTTACATGAACTCTAATTATAAAAATCTGTTTTTTATTGGTGTTTCATAGTATTGTTGTCAATTGCTCAAGTCTATACGCGTACGTGTTAATTGTAATCGTTATATTGATTGTTTAATGCGTTAGGGTTTAAAAACGAATTTGTTTTTGCATGATCAGAAAAATTAAGTTTTTCAAATGTTAATTATTATCTTATATTCAGATTCCTTGCGAAAAACTATTGAGTTTAGGTTTTGGATTCGCTTGATTTCGTTTCCGGATGATCAAGTTATGCTTAATTGAAATTAACGTTGTGTTTTCGTGATTGATCAGAAATCTGGATTTGATAGACAATGAATTGCCATGTGAGACTTATACCACTGGAAATATAATTTAAAAACACTCAATTTAGACTAGGATATCATGTCGTTTGCTTATGTATAGCCCGAGATATGCTTGAATTAGTGTAAAAGTAGTTTTATACAGCACTTGCATGAAAATAACCTTGTATGATAGAATGTAATAACTTCTGTGATTAAAGATTTACATATTTGAAATTTACACAAAAAGTAATTCATCTTTCATGTAGATATCATAGGCTAATTATATCTAGATCTTCGGATAATCACGTGCGAATGTGACTAACTAAACTAGAATCGAATATGTAAATTGCTCTCTGTTTTATACTCTGTGGATTGTGTTATTGATTGAGCATGTAAGCTTCTGGAATATGAATTTTAACATGATATGTGACTTATTGTTAGTTTATGTCAATCTCTGAAAACTTATGCATTGGGCACAATAGTGCCGTACTTTATGTGGATTCTGATTTGAGCTGAAAAACTGAACATACAACTTGCATGAATAAACTGTACAAATTGGCTAAACAAAAGTTGCTAGATTTTTTATATGTGTTACTTTGACTTTTCCTTGAACTATGTCCACTGGTATTGTATCAATTGCATGTTGCTAACTCCGGTTATAGCCAAAACGAAATCCATGCGCGATCAGAAACTGACTGGGCAAACCCCAAATGTACCCCTTCTGATTCCTGACTTTTAATTTTTGTATGAGTCCCTGGACGGACTTTTTGGAATCGATTTTAAGTATATTTATGATCTGGAGTTTTCCATGTTTACGTGAATTTTTTACTATGGGATATTGTGCTAAGTATGCTACGTGTTCATGAACTTTGTGCACAACGATAAACTGAAATTGTGAAAATGATTATTCATGACCTGAAACGTATTGTTTGACTTAGGTTTGACATGTTGACCAACATTTGACATGAACCTACTGATGTTGACTTTAGTTGACTACTTTGACCAAGTTTGACTTTTGGTTTGACTTCGGTTGACTTTGTTTGACTTGCATGATATAGTTGACTTTTACTTTGAAACGCGTCCAGTCGAGCAATAAGACAACTTATACTATGAAACCACCCTTATTTAAGATACATATATTGACCAACCTATATACGTATACTTACGTTGCCTTATTCAGCTGTAAACCGTACAAGTTTTTTGTCAGTCATCCAAGCTTATTCAAAGGTGAGTCTACAGTCCCACTTTTTACATGTTTTCAGGGATGAGAATACACGCTGTTATACTTACTTTATCAAATGCTTTTGTATTGACACGAGTACTATATATATGTGTACTGAGTTTGTTCACAAAGCCTCTAGCTTGAATACTTTTAATACCATCGGTGTAAGCACGATTTAGATAGACAGATCCGTTAGGTTAACAACCTCACCCGCTATAAAAACTGTGGTGCATTTATTTTGAACATTAGATATGCTCGAACAAGTGTATAACATTTTAGGAGGTAAAGGCGGGTATAGTGGCTTCTATACTCGGGTCATTGCTAGTATTCAGGTGCTCGGATTATGCAAACGTTAAAATCTCGTGGTCAAGGAAACTAAACTATTTTTCTGATAACTATTTTTCAGATACTGCTACATTACTTTAAACCTGTAGATTCACCAACATTATTGTTGACCTGTTTTTGCGTGTTTTTATTCTCAGGTCCTTAAGAGGTAGGCTTCTGCTGTGTTTGCTGCATGTCTGGCCGTGGAGTCAGCATTTGATTTAATGAACATTATTTACTTTCACATTTAAAACTTTTATAACTGTTTAAATACTGTTGGCTTGTGGTTACGATCACAACAGTGTTTCTATTTTGGGATTATTGACTTATGTTTTGAAAGTCAACTTTTAATAAAATTAAATGCGATTGCTTTAAACGTCTCATATAGAGGGCGTAACTGTTAACTGTGGGACCTAAATTAACGCGCCGTCAGATGGAAATTTGGCGGGGTGTCATAGTTGGTATCAGAGCTAACAGTTCGTAGGGAAACTAGGACTTGCATTAGAGTGTCTGATATGGTCATTAGGACACCTTGATGAATCTAGACTACGACCAAGACTTAGTCATTACATGAGTACTTTGTGACTAACATTATTTACATGGCTAATCTGTTCGTTTGTGTTCTTGCATTGTGAGTTAGATGTCACAGGATTCAGGAAACAGTAGCAATGACTCGAGTGTAGCTGAGGTGAATGCACCTGCTCCTGCCACAGCACCAGCACCTGCTCCGCATTAGATACCCAATCATCCCGTGAACCTTTATGCATTGGATTTGATTCATACTAACTGCAACAGGGATGTAGTTGATCGTGTTAATGCTTTGAGTGATATTGCTAGGACATACCCGCATCCCGATGATCTTGATAGGTTGGACGAATCGGTCACAGGCAGTGTTGTAGATCTCGGAATTTATCGGCAAGATCTCGGGGAGATCTCGGTTTCAAAACTCAGCCGAGAATATTTTTCCATCTTGTTGAGATTTCTCGGTCAACGGTTAAAAGCTCGGTCAATGTCACGATTTCTCGAATTTTCTCGGTGAGATCTCGGATTTTCTAGCAATTTCTCAGATTTTCTTGTATTTTTTCGCTCATTTCTCAAACTTTCTCGTAAAAATCCATATAAATATACATATATTTATATATTTATACATATTTATATTAAAAAAACTAGAAAGTCAACACAAGGCAACGTCCGAGATCTCCCCGAGATTTTTCCGAGATGCCGAGATCTCCTTAAAAATGTCCAAACGAGATCTACCCGAGATCCGAGTTCTCCAACCTTAGTCACAGGTATAAATACTTATACGTATGAGGCCGAAGCGAGGTTCGTTGAGATGATGAGATTGATAGTAGCCTTGACTGCCAGGGTTGCTGCGTTGGAGGCGAAACGTGATAGGTCGAGGAATGATGGACCTGCCTCCCATACCCGACAGAAGAGGAAGTGAAGGGTCATTGACCATGAACTTCTTTTCCACCCACCATTCTTTCTTTAATTGGTTATTTAAGACTTACCGGGTGTTATAAACCGGGCTACTAGTACATTATGTTTATTGTTTGGGTTACTACTTTTGGAATTTGGTTTATCACTTTTGGATTTTATTTATTATAATGGTGGTTTATGCTATTAATGACTATTATCTTTTATTGCATGCGACATTATTCTATATTTAGTAAATTTGCATGATCGTAATACTTGTGTTACGTTATACTACTACTATTTCCATTAATGTTACTACTTAGTGCTACTACCACTACTATCACTAGTGTCACTACTAACACTACTATAACTACTAATACTACTTACACTACTTCTCACTACTAGCGAATCTTTTCGTACTATTATTTACTAGTCTTCAACACTCGTTGCTAGTATATTTTCATATATAGCGTTGTTTTGACACTGACCTAGTGTGTTTTTTTGTGTTGAAGATGCCTCCGAAGGAATCAACCGCCGCTCAAATCAGGAGAATGGTCGCCAAAGGTATCGCGGCCGAAAGAGCTGAACTACTGAGAGAATTCAACAATGCTCGGAACAGTAATGATCGTGGTGGTTCGAGCAACACCAATGGGAACGGCACTCAAGGCCGCAATGGATGTTCTTACAAAATATTCACTAGTTGCAACCTGCATTCTTTCAACGGAACTAAGGAACCAGTTGGTCTCACTAGATGGTTTGAGAAGCTTCAGTCAGGTTTTCGCATTAGTGGGTGTAATGATAATGACCGGGTAGGTTTTTCTACGGGAAAATTGTCGGAGAGTGCGCTCACCTGGTGGAACAATTATGTTCAATCCCTGGGTCAAGATCAAGCTTGTGCCCTACCTTGGGATACACTGAAGCAAAGAATGATAGAGGAGTATTGTTCAAGAAATGAGATTAAGAAAATGGAACGCGAGTTTTGAGAGCTGAAGTTGGTAGGCAACGATCTCACCGCCCATAACAAAAGGTTCTTTGAGCTGGCATTAATGTGTCCTGAAATGGTTACTCCTGAAAGGCGTAAGGTGGAGCTGTACATCGAAGGTCTAAGTGAGAATATTCAAGGTGGGGTCACTACTTCCAAACTCGCAAACGTGCAAGAAGCTATTGACATGGCTAGTTTGCTATTGGATCAGATTGCCCAGAGAGGGAAGGGTACTACAGTGAATGAGAATAAGTCAAACGATGGTAAGAGGAAGTGGAACGGTGGTCAGGACAAGAATTTTAATCAACAGCCGTTCAAGAAGCAAGATTCTTACCGCAACGACACTGGGATCACAGGAACTAACTCCGGGTATAAGGGCAAAAAGTCACAATGTCAGAAGTATGGCAAGCATCACACTGGAAACTGTTCTGTTCTAAATTGTGACCGTTGTAAGAAGTTTGGCCATTTGTCAAAGGATTGCAAGGTTAATCTCAACGGCAACAACAACAACACTACAAGTAACGCGAACAATGCTAATAATGGTAAGAACTATTATGGTTGTGGACAGCCGGGTCATTTTAAGAAGGACTGTCCTAAGAACAACAATGGGAATGCTCAAGGCAGGGCATTCAACATCAGTTCTGCAGAAGCTCATGATGATCTGAAACTAGTCACGGGTACGTTTTCACTCGATGATCAACCTGTTTATGTTTTGTTTGATACTGGCGCTTATAGAAGTTTTATATCTAAGGATATTTGTCACAATATTAAGAAACCTGTCTCTCCCTTAGATAACGTGTATTCCATAGAGCTAGGGAATGGTAACTTGATGAGAGCCGATAAGATTATCGTAATTGTACCTTGATGTTAAAAAGTAAGCCTTTTAGCATTGATGTGATACCTATTAAACTGGGAAGTTTTGACCTTGTGGTTGGAATGGACTGGTTAGCTGATAACAAAGCCGAGGTGGTCTGTGACCTAAAGGCTATTCGTATTCCTATTACTGATGGTGAACCTATGATGATTTATGGAGAGAAGATGTGACGACCCGGAAATTTCTGACCAAATTTAAACTTAATTCTTATTTGATTTCGACACGATGAGCAAAGTTTGTAAACTATATTCATAATATCATTTGACCTTTGACTATTACCGACGATTCACGAACCTTATAATTGTAAAGAGAAAGGTATATATAAATAATTATACATGTAAATAATTGTATACTATAAATTAAATATGTAAAATAGAATACAAAATAATTAAGTGTGAATTTAAAATGAATCTATATATAAATATATATGATTTCTATGTATAATAGTTATTGTATGTATATTGTAAAATGATAAATAATAAATATCCAATAAAGGTTATCATGTAATATATGATTATTAAATGTTACATATTTAATAATATATATAGTTGTTATATTAATATTATTACTTTCAGTATCATTATAAGTATTGATATTAATATTAATATCAGTATTATTAACAATAATTATACATATGAAACTTGATACATTTGATTTATTACATTATTATTAATATTATCATTGTTAATAACATTAATATTATAATTAGTAGTAAAATTTTAATTATAGTTGTCATATTATTATTGCTATTAGTATTAGTAGCATTAAGAATTAAAATATGAAATTCTAATATGTAATTGTTATATTATTATTATTACTCTAAATATTATTATCATTATTATTGTTATTATTAATATTATTATTATTAGAATTCTGATTATTATTAATATAATTATAAATATAAATTATTAATATTATATAAATTATAAAGAATTAGAATCTTAATCTGTTTCATGTTTCTATCCCCTGTAGATAATTTTTGGATTCTGTCTACCAAATCTGTACTAAACGATTTCCCTTTTCAGATATAGCCAAATTCAGTGTAAATCATTTGCAACTTTATTTATTTTATTTTTCTTTCTGTATTTTCTCTAGTTGATTTTTCTGCCAATTCCAATAACCCCACAAATCAATGTAATTTTCCTTCTAATTTCTCTACGAGCATTTATAAACCAACCTCAACCATTCTGTATAATTCATACACTGCAATTCGAAATTTAAAACAAGAATTGAACAAAACACAGGTCCTTCGCCTCTGTTCATGAACCTTTTTAGCCAAAACTCAAAATTAAATCATTCTTCAAAATCTAGAAATGCAGAAGTATTAGGATTGAAGTGTTTAAACTATCTGCAAGGTTTGAAATTCTAAATTTCTATATCGAATTCGAATTTCAAAGTCAAAGTTTTATTTTTAAAAAGTCAAATTTTGTTCATCAAGAAATTAGTAATCATTGTGATGTTTCTGTTAAAATTAACGAACTATAAAGTTTCTAATGATAATTTGCAATACCTTTCATGTTATAAATATGATGTGAAACGATATCAAATTGGAAATTAAATTTTTTTTGTTCCATGTAAACAGCGACGAGGCAGATTCTGTTTTTTTTTTCTTTTCTTCTTTCTTTGTTTTGTTAATCTAGTTAATTACAATTAAGTGTTTCTGTGTTGATATGAAGATATAAACAAAATGGGAAAGTTGTCGATTTGACTTGGATAGATTTAAGCATGATGAAGAAGATGAAGTAGGGAAAACAGATAGGTAGTAGTTAAATAAATAAATGGGTGGTATAAAGTCAGAAAAAGAGAAATGGAAATGTGGTTCAGGGTGTTTGCATATAAGCGGGAGGTCGTGGGTTCGAACCCGGGCGTGGGCGTCTATTTTTTTTTATAGACTCATTACATTGAGGTAGTTTCTAATATATCTATTATTATTATTATCATTATCATTATTATTATTATTATTATTATTATTATTATTATTATTATTATTATTATTATTATTATTATTATTATTATTATTATTGTTATTATTATTATTGTTATTATTATTAAGTATTAGTATTGTTGTTATTATTATCAACATTATTATCATTAAGTATTAGGAATATTATTGTTATTATTATTATTATTATTATTATTATCATTAGTATTAGTATTAGTAAAAGTATATATAATTGTTATTATTTTTAGTATTATTATCATCTTTAGGATTATGATTATCACTATTAATTAATGTTATTACTACAAAGTATTATAATTATTAATACTATTATTACCATTAATATAGTATTAGGATAAAATTTTCATTTATTATGATTATAAATACAAATATGAATAATATTATTATTATCACTCACAGTTGTATTATTATTATCATGATTAAGATTATTATTATTATCATTATTATGAAAATAATACAAGTTATCATTATTTTTTATTAATATTAGTATTAGTAACACTTCTGTAACTATTAGTATTGTCATTACTAATATCAATATTATTATTATTATTATTATTATTATTATCAATATTATCATTTATAATAAGGTTATTATTATGATTATTAGTAAATCATTAATATCAACACTATCATTTTTAAATAGATAAATTTTTTGTACATAAAATATACTTATTACGTAAACTATAATTATATTAAAATCTTACATAATTATATATATCAAACTTACTAATATTATTTATATAAATACTTACAAATAACAAACTATCGATTTTTAAATATAACATTTAAACAAGTATGGATATATTAATATAACTATATAAACACAAATTAAATATATGATATATAAATTAAGATATTATAAATTGTTCGATTACGAATATATGTTTTAATATATATATATACAAATGGTATAGGTTCGTGAATCCGAGGCCAACCCTGCATCGTTCAATATCGTCATATGTATTTTTACTACAAAATACAGTATTGTGAGTTTCATTTGCTCCCTTTTTAAATGCTTTTGCAATATATATTTTTGGGACTGAGAATACATGCGCAATTTTTATAAATGTTTTACGAAATAGACACAAATAATTGAAACTACATTATATGGGCGAATGATCGAAGCCGAATATGCCCCTTTTTGCTTGGTAACTTAAGAATTAGTAAACCGATCTACTAATTAACGTGAATCTTAAAGATAGATCTATTGGGCCTAACGAACCCCATCCAAAGTACCGGATGCTTTAGTACTTCGATGTTGTTTTTATCATTTCCGAAGAATTTTCCGGAATGATAGGGGATATTCTTATATGCATCTTGTTAATGTCGGTTACCAGGTGTTCACCATATGAATGATTATTTTGTCTCTATGCATGGGACTTATATTTATGAGAAATGAAAATCTTGTGGTCTATTAAAATGATGGAAATGATTATTTATGTTAAACTAATGAACTCACTAACCTTTTGGTTGACACTTTAAAGCATGTTTATTCTCAGGTATGAAAGAAATCTTCCGCTGTGCATTTGCTCATTTTAGAGACATTACTTGGAGTCATTCATGACATATTTCAAAAGACGTTGCATTCGAGTCGTCGAGTTCATCAATATTATTATCAAGTCATTTATAGTTTAGATATATTATGAAATAGTATGCATGCCATCAACTTTCAATGTATTAAAAGTTTGTCTTTTTAAAAACGAATGCAATGTTTGTAAAATGTATCATATAGAGGTCAAGTACCTCGCAATGGAATCAACTATTGTGAATCGTTTATAATCGATATGGACTTCGTCCAGATGGATTAGGACGGGTCATTAGAGTTGGTATCAGAGCGGTGGTCTTAGCGAACCAGGTCTTGCATTAGTGTGTCTAACTGATAGTTGTTTAGATGCATTAGTGAGTCTGGACTTCGACCATGTCTGCATGTTAAAAGTTTTGCTTATCATTTCTAGTCGAAAATCATCTGCTTATTATCCTTAGGAAATTACCTGCTTATCGTTCCTAGTCTAGACACATCTTACTGTATTAATTGCATGAATAGTGTATAGACAAAATTCATATCTTAGCGTATCTATTATTGTTACCTTTGCCTGACCGCTTCCGTAGATTCCTCCGTAACTTATGGGATTTAGTATTATATATGCATATGTAAATTATGTTTTACATGGTACTAATCTACATCCTATAATCTATTTCTTATTGAAAATCCTTCATCTGATCGTACGAGATGAATCCCTCAACCAGTTCGAGTCCCTCAGATTCCGATAGCTATTCCGATAGTTATACCGACAGCTATTCCGACATGGAGGTTCACCTAAGCCCTGAAAGCAGTGTCATCAGAATGAATCAACCAATCATCCATCCCCAATTCATCTGATGAGTTCGTAGTCGACTTAAACAATTGAGACGAGAAGAAGGCGATCCTTTCCATCAACCGAATTCACCTCTTGATGAATAACCTGAAGCACTTACCAGCGAACCTATCCGCAACACCATTTTCATCCTCATTTCCTGAATATCTCGCCATGATTATATACTATCTCAAAATTCTGAATCTTATTCATTCGCTTGTCCAAACCGACAATCATCCTGGAGTAATACAAGAAGTCAACGAACTTCGCACTCGAGTAATCAATTTGGAGAATATGGTGCAAAACTTACCAGCTTCAGCAACATCACCAGTACCACCAACAACCCAAATTTCAACACCACATGCCTCAACATCTCATTCCGTACCTCGAGTATAATCATCGTTCTACGTATCGTTCTACATCATTATCTTCGTCCTTCATGGCGATTAAGTAATCTCTAATGTTTTAGAGATTATGTATTCTAGTTCTAACGATAAATCAAATGAGATTAATATCATATTAACTCATTAAATCCATGATTTCATCTGAAGAAAATATATATGTATATATGTTTTCATAATGATTGTAATTAAAAATTCTTTTGTACAAACCGTTAATGGTGAAAATATTTTAACGGGTAGGTAATAACCGAGGAATATTTAGATCTCACATTAATAAGTTATACTGTACATTCTTCGAACCTGAATCAACAATCATTTACTATCCTACCTACATCCACAGATATACGAATATGTTCACCATGGAATAACCATTTTCATTCAATTTCATATTTAGGTTTTGACCTATCAGAATCCAACAAGCGGCATAATGAAGAAAAACATTGGACAAACTAAAATTTTTTAGAAACAAACGAATTAACTATGAGAAAACTTTGTTAAGAATCCACGCTAATTGTTCCTAGCTAACTGATTACAATTTATTTATCGCAATTTATTTATCGCAATTTATTTATCGCATTTTAATTATCGCAATTTTAATTCTCACAATTTTATTTATCGTCATTTAATTTCTGTTATTTATTTTACGCACTTTAAATATCGGGACACGTATATAAGGTTTTGACATATCATATCGACGCATCTATATATATTATTTGGAATAACCATAGACACTCTATATGCAGTAATGCTGGAGTTAGCTATATAGGGTTGAGGTTGATTCTACAATAATATATATAGTTTGAGTTGTGATCGAGTCTGAGACATGTACACGGGTCACGATAGGTATTAATTAATTCGAATATTATATATTAAACTATATATGAATTATTGAATTGCTAACTGTGGACTATCAACCATGGACTACCAACATTGGACAATTAAAATAAATTAAAATATTGATTATAACATATGAAACTAAACATTTCTTCAAGTTTGCCACTTGATTTCATCTTAAACCTCATTTGTATCTTGACAATTACAATCTGCGTTAAAATCTTTCATGATTCTTGAAAACACCTCAATCGAGAGGATGAACCAACCACATTTCATCTACAGAAAGAAAGATTGATGCGTATAGTTATGCACCTGAAAACTCTCAAAAACTGAGTAAACATTTAACGCGTAGCTGTGCTAATTCCTTTAGCGTTATTATTACCGAAAATAACTTTGCAATCTCTTTCCAAATTAGTCAATTTTGTCACAGCTCCAGCAAGTCAACTTTGACTTTTCATTCGAAACAACCTTATTATAACCTTGATATATATGCGTGCTCTTTTATTGTTACAGGGGAACCTTTTATATTCCACCATATTACATCAGCGTTTAATCATCTAAAAACACAATTCTCATGAAACCACCTCGGATTGATAACCAATGATTCAGATATCCTAGCATTAAATGCAGAGGAAATAGAAAAATTGTAGATGGTCTAAACGGCCAAAAGTTTGATGATAAAGAAGGGAGTGTTAGGAACGCTCGATAGAAAATTTGGTACTGTAAAACAGATTGAGCAAACCATGAAGGAGACCAAGGCCAAATACAAGTAACATACCATATGTTCAAAGAATCCAAGTAATTCTGGATCCGATGAAACCTTCAACGAATATCTTGCTCCATACTCATGTTAAAATCTTGCGGAAAATCTTTCTCCATCAACCATCAAACTTAGAAATTCCAAAATATCATCATAAATATCTTCGATATTTCTAAGGATATTTTCATAAATATTCTTGTCTGAAATTATTTATCTCTTCCTGCTATCTATATTACATCATAAAGGAAACTACTTTAGTTTCTAAATTTCTTTAAAATTTGAGTTCGAATTATGAATGATTTTGAAGTAGTGTTGGAAATTAATGCATGAGTTAGTATTATATAATGACACTTGATCAGCTTGATTATATTACAGTAAGTCATGCTGTGTTTCTAATGGAACGTGATGATTCACAGATCATAACGTCATCATGTGCCATGTTACATAACTCTTTCATTCTGCTTAACTTCTGAACATATCAAGAAAGTATATTCTTGATAGTTCTATTCCCAGTGATTCTGGTAATTTAATCAATCAAGATCGTGCTATCACAATCTCACTTAGAATCTTAAGTATGTTCAGTCAAAAATCCATACCTATGAATTTTGGATCATTATTCGCTTGACTTAAAGTCGGGAAGTGAAAACAAAAGCATGGAGCCCCAAAATATAAAGGAGTATACAAAGCCAGATAACAACACATGAATTACAAACCGTGTATGTCAATGTTTATCGCAACATAAAGACACGGGAGAATTAAAAACACTATAACCCCAAGAGCGAAGTAGAAGAAAACAGATTCCTCCGGTGGATGTTGGAAGAGGAGAATGAATGTTGCGATAGTTAGAATAAGAACAATGATCAGAACTGGATTAAGCATTTTCACAAATCCTTGGAAATGTAAATCAAGGAAAGAAAATATAGAAGTGGTGAAAATAATGGAACGGCAGAGGTAAATTTATAATAAGAGTATCCGACGTAGCAATCGAGGCAGATATCCACATTTAATTTAAGAGATCTTAATTACCTTATTCAACGAAGAATCAAATCTTTTAGAATTCGAAGATTTTCTTTAAATACCTCTAATTCCGAAATTTAACCAAGATAACATCAAAAGTTAAGATGCACCTTATTTTCTAAATTCAACCAACAGAACGTCAAAAGTTAAGACGAAACTCTATTTATTCATTTTACTCTTTTGTGATAGCTTCATTCGTACTCTTCAAATAATCGAATTGTTTTATTCATATTACTCGATGATGATAAAACTCTATTTATCAACTCATATTAGTCATGAAAACATTTTTATTGTTAGCCATGACCACCTCACTCAAATTTTGGGACGAAATTTCTTTAACGGGTAGGTACTGTGACGATCCGGAAATTTCCGACCAAATTTAAACTTAATTCTTATTTGATTTCGACACGATGAGCAAAGTCTGTAATGTTGAGTAACAAAGTTTGTAAACTATATTCATAATATTATTTGACCTTTGACTATTACCGACGATTCACGAACCTTATAATTGTAAAGAGAAAGGTATATATAAATAATTATACATGTAAATAATTGTATACTATAAATTAAATATGTAAAATAGAATACAAAATAATTAAGTGTGAATTTAAAATGAATCTATATATAAATATATATGATTTCTATGTATAATAGTTATTATATGTATATTGTAAAATGATAAATAATAAATATCCAATAAAGGTTATCATGTAATATATGATTATTAAATGTTACATATTTAATAATATATATAGTTGTTATATTAATATTATTACTTTCAGTATCATTATAAGTATTGATATTAATATTAATATCAGTATTATTAACAATAATTATACATATGAAACTTGATACATTTGATTTATTACATTATTATTAATATTATCATTGTTAATAACATTAATATTATAATTAGTAGTAAAATTTTAATTATAGTTGTCATATTATTATTGCTATTAGTATTAGTAGCATTAAGAATTAAAATATGAAATTGTTATATTATTATTATTACTCTAAATATTATTATCATTATTATTGTTATTATTAATATAATTATTATTAGAATTCTGATTATTATTAATATAATTACAAATATAAATTATTAATATTATATAAATTATAAAGAATTAGAATCTTAATCTGTTTCATGTTTCTATCCCCTGTAGATAATTTTTGGATTCTGTCTACCAAATCTGTACTAAACGATTTCCCTTTTCAGATATAGCCAAATTCAGTGTAAATCATTTACAACTTTATTTATTTTATTTTTCTTTCTGTATTTTCTCTAGTTTATTTTTCTGCCAATTCCAATAACCCCACAAATCAATGTAATTTTCCTTCTAATTTCTCTACGAGCATTTATAAACCAACCTCAACGATTCTGTATAATTCATACACTGCAATTCAAAATTTAAAACAAGAATTGAACAAAACACGGCTCCTTCGCCTCTGTTCATGAACCTTTTTAGCCAAAACTCAAAATTGAATCATTCTTCAAAATCTAGAAATGCAGAAGTATTAGGATTGAAGTGTTTAAACTATCTGCAAGGTTTGAAATTCCAAATTTCTATATCGAATTCGAATTTCAAAGTTAAAGTTTTATTTTTAAAAAGTCAAAGTTTTGTTCATCAAGAAATTAGTAATCATTGTGATGTTTCTGTTAAAATTAACGAACTATAAAGTTTCTAATGATAATTTGCAATACCTTTCATGTTATAAATATGATGTGAAACGATATCAAATTGGAAATTAATTTTTTTTTATTCCATGTAAACAGCGACGAGGCAGATTCGGTTTTTTATTTATTTTTTATTTATTTTTTTTCTTTTCCTCTTTCTTTGTTTTGTAAATCCAGTTAATTACAATTAAGTGTTTCTGTGTTGATATGAAGATATAAACAAAATGGGAAAGTTGTCGATTTGACTTGGATAGATTTAAGCATGATGAAGAAGATGAAGTAGGGAAAACAGATAGGTAGTAGTTAAATAAATAAATGGGTGGTATAAAGTCAGAAAAACAGAAATGGAGATGTGGTTCAGGGTGTTTGCATATAAAAGGGAGGTCGTGGGTTCGAACCTGGGCGTGGGCGTCTATTTTTTTTTTTAAAGACTCATTACATTGAGGTAGTTTCTAATATATCTATTATTATTATCATTATTATTAGTATTAGTATTAGTATTATTATTATTATTATTATTATTATTATTATTATTATTATTATTATTATTATTATTATTATTATTATTGTTATTATTATTAAGTATTAGTATTGTTGTTATTATTATCAACATTATTATCATTAAGTATTAGGAATATTATTGTTATTATTATTATTATCATTAGTATTAGTATTAGTAAAAGTATATATAATTGTTATTATTTTTAGTATTATTATCATCTTTAGGATTATGATTATCACTATTAATTAATGTTATTACTACAAAGTATTATAATTATTAATACTATTATTACCATTAATATAGTATTAGGATAAAATTTTCATTTATTATGATTATAAATACAAATATGAATATTATTATTATTATTATCACTCACAGTTGTATTATTATTATTATCATGATTAAGATTATTATTATTATCATTATTATGAAAATAATACAAGTTATCATTATTTTCATTAATATTAGTATTAGTAACACTTCTGTAACTATTAGTATTGTTATTACTAATATCAATATTATTATTATTATTATCAATATTATCATTTATAATAAGGTTATTATTATGATTATTAATAAATCATTAATATCAACACTATCATTTTTAAACAGATAAATATTTTGTACATAAAATATACTTATTACATAAACTATAATTATATTGAAATCTCACATAACTATATATATCAAACTTACTAATATTATTTATATAAATACTTACAAATAACAAACTATCGATTTTTAAATATAACATTTAAACAAGTATGGATATATTAATATAACTATATAAACACAAATTAAATATATGATATATAAATTAAGATATTATAAATTGTTCGATTACGAATATACGTTTTAATATATATATATATATATATATATATATATATATATATATATATATATATATATATATACAAATGGTATAGGTTCGTGAATCCGAGGCCAACCCTGCATCGTTCAATATCGTCATATGTATTTTTACTACAAAATACAGTATTGTGAGTTTCATTTGCTCCCTTTTTAAATGCTTTTGCAATATATATTTTTGGGAATGAGAATACATGCGCAATTTTTATAAATGTTTTACGAAATAGACACAAGTAATTGAAACTACATTATATGGGTGAATGATCGAAGCCGAATATGCCCCTTTTTGCTTGGTAACCTAAGAATTAGTAAACTGATCTACTAATTGACGCGAATCCTAAAGATAGATCTATTGGGCCTAACGAACCCCATTCAAAGTACCGGATGCTTTAGTACTTCGATGTTGTTTTTATCATGTCCGAAGAATTTCCCAGAATGATAGGGGATATTCTTATATGCATCTTGTTAATGTCGATTACCAGGTGTTCACCATATAAATGATTATTTTATCTCGATGCATGGGACTTATATTTATGAGAAATGAAAATCTTGTGGTCTATTAAAATGATGGAAATGATTATTTATGTTAAACTAATGAACTCACCAACCTTTTGGTTGACACTTTAAAGCATGTTTATTCTCAGGTATGAAAGAAATCTTCCGCTGTGCATTTGCTCATTTTAGAGACATTACTTGGAGTCATTCATGACATATTTCAAAAGACGTTGCATTCGAGTCGTCGAGTTCATCAAGATTATTATCAAGTCATTTATAGTTTAGATATATTATGAAATGATATGCATGCCGTCAACTTTCAATGTATTAAAAGTTTGTCTTTTTAAAAACGAATGCAATGTTTGTAAAATGTATCATATAGAGGTCAAGTACCTCGCAATGGAATCAACTATTGTGAATCGTTTATAATCGATATGGACTTCATCCAGATGGATTAGGACGGGTTGTTAGAGAAGAATGGTTCGCAATTACATCTCATTAACTGCTTGAAAGTTCAGAAGTATGTGAGAAAGGGATGTATCGCGTTTATGGCTCACGTAAGCCAGATTGTGCCTGAAGAAAGGAGACCCGAAGATGTTCCTGTAATTAAGGAATTTCTTGAAGCTTTTTCGAAGGAATTACGTGGTCTCCCACGTCATCGAGAAGTTGAGTTTCAGATAGACTTAGTGCCAGGAGCGGCACCGGTGGCTCGTGCACCGTACAGACTTGCACCCCCAGAACTTCAAGAGTTGTCTAGTGTGACGACCCAGAAATTTCTGACCACATTTAAACTTTATCTTTAAATGATTTAATGTTTTAGACACGATAAGCAAAGTCTGTAATGTTGAGTCTCAAGTTTTGGAACTATATTCATGTAATCAATTATTCTTTGACTGTTCTCGACGATTCACGAACAATATATATATAACTTAATGTATATATATATATATATATATATATATATATATATATATGATTTCAAGTTATTTAGTAAACGATATTAACATTCGATTATTGATTCGATTAATATTTAGATAAGTTAACTAAAACGTTTAAGATGAACCAGTAAAACACTAATTTATTACAGTATTTTCGAATTGCTACAGTACCCGAAAAGCTACAGTGTTTTCGAAAATCACTATTTACTACAGTAAAAAACTTTGCTACAGTAACTTTGCTACAGTAAAACACTATTTCAAAATGAAAATATATATATATTATATATATTAACAAATAGCGAGACGGTGATTTATAGAAGTAAATGACCAAAACACTCAAATGTATAAGTTATATCTCGAGTGGTAGAGTTTATGGATAATTTAAGACTATATTTTGACAAAGGTACGATTCACGAAATGTAAAGTACAAGTTTTCTCAGTATACGAAAGGACGTTCGAAAAACCGGAACCAGGACATAAGTCGAGTGACGACGTACGACTTATCAGAACGAAAATTACAAGTCAACTATGCACGTAAATTTAATACAATATATAATTAATTATATAAATTATATAAATTATATATTAATATAAAAATATGTCGACAAGCTTCAGGAAAAAAACAATGTGAGCTGGATTTAGAGGCCATGCGATCGCATGGCTGTAGGCCTGTGAACCCATGCGATCGCATGGGAAGGCTGGACATGAGACATCTATAAATTTCAGTCGATTTCTGTTCGTTTACACACACATATACAACACTGATCTCTCTATTATTTATATTTATATTATTATTTATATTAATATTAATATTATTATTATTATTATTATTATTATTATTATTATTATTATTATTATTATTATTATTATTATTATTATTATTATTATTATTATTATTATTAAGATTAATATTATTATTATTAATCTTATTATTATTATTAGTAATATTATACATAAAATATTACGACAAGGTTATGAGCGTGTCACTTTCAAAATTGGTTTTCGAGCGGGATAGAGCTAAGGAAATTATGGGATAGAGCTAAGGAAATTATGGGTTATAGCTATGGAGGTTATGGGTAATGTTCGAGGATAATATTCACAAGTCAAACCTAGTGTTTATCATCTCAGTAGCGTCTACGTACTTTCTTGCAATATTGAATCACAATATTGATATGTGAGCATTCATATCTTATCTTTTATATATTAATTGTGTAACCATGTCTAGTGCTCGAGTATATATATTTATGCATGCTTGTATGCTAAATTTCGTCGTTAAACAGTTTATAATGAATTACTAATTAAATACATATATTACTGGTAAAAGATATATGATATACATGTTTTTGAAAAGCTGGCAAAAAATCAATAACTTTTCATTTAGAAATCGAGTAATTTCGATGAACGAATTAAAAGATATGGTTAACTGAATTATGATTAATGTTAATTGGAATTGCTTTTGAATCTACAATTAATATTTAAACAACTTTTTTGTAAGATTGATAAATTGGATTTTTGAATATTACCAACCGAGTAAATGAATCCTTATATAAGGCACGTCTCCTTTTGTTGAACTATTTTCAAAATTGACTTTTTGAAACGACTTTGGATAACTTTTGTATGTTGATCTTGAGCATTAGAATTTTGATACACTATGACCTGACCTAGCTTGCTAGACATGTTTTAACCAACATATGTTCTCTAGGTTGAGATCTAAGGTTATTTTGCATTACGAATTTCGGTCACATTTCAGTGAATGACCTTATATGCTGCTAAGGTGAGTTTCATATGATCCCTTTTACCCTTTACATTTTTGGGCTGAGAATACATGCAAATGCTTTATTAACTGATTTACAATATTTATATGCGTGAGTTTCATATGATCCCTTTTACCCTTTACATTTTTGGGCTGAGAATACATGCAAATGCTTTATTAACTGATTTACAATATTTATATGCGTGAGTTTCATATGATCCCTTTTACCCTTTACATTTTTGGGCTGAGAATACATGCAAATGCTTTATTAACTGATTTACAATATTTATATACGTGAGTTTCATATGATCCCTTTTACCCTTTACATTTTTAGGCTGAGAATACATGCAAATGCTTTATTAACTGATTTACAATATTTATATGCGTGAGTTTCATATGCTCCCTTTTTAATTGCTTTTGCAATCTATATTTTTGAGCTGAGAATACATGCACTTTATTTTAAACGCAATGGATACAAGTACATACTAAATTCTACACCGAGTTTGAATCGAAAATCCCTTAGCTTTGGTAACTAGTAACTGCCGGTTATAAGAACTGGTGGGCACGAGTAGTTGTATATGGATCCATAGGGCTTGACATCCCCGTTCGTTCCAGGTATAGAGACCCTAGCCTGAACTATAAAACAGACGTATGCTATTTGAGTTTAGTACATGTTGGTTTGCGTGTATTGTACGTGTTGGTTGCATGTATGTTAAAATAGGGGTATTTATTATATATACGTTAAGTTTGGTTACCAAGGTGCTCAATTTCGTAGAATATTTTGATAAACGTTTTGGATGAAATAACTGAAATCTTGTGATCCACCTTTATATACATATTATGCGAAACATTAAAACTATGAACTCACCAACCTTTGTGTTGACACATGTTAGCATGTTTATTCTCAGGTTCCCTAGATGTCTTCCGCTGTTTGCTTATATGTTAGACAAGCTATGTGCATGGAGTCTTACATGGCATATTTTTCAAGAAAACGTTGCATTCACCAAATCATCACCATATATCTTATTTTGACTGCATTGTCAACGGAAGTACTAATGTAAACTATTATATTACGGTGATTGTCTATATGTAGAAATCATCAGATGTCGAAAACCTTTGATTTAAATATTCATTTGTGGTGTGCCTTTTCAAAAGAATGCAATATTTACAAAACGTATCATATAGAGGTCAAATACCTCGCAATGAAATCGATGAATGACGTGTTCGTCCATATAGATTTAGAGCGATCTTCACATCTAGTCAGTTGCAAGAGTTGTTAGACAAGGGATTTATTCGACCGAGTTCTTCACCTTGGGGAGCTCCAGTCTTATTCGTTAAAAAGAAAGATGGGTCGATGAGGTTGTGTATTGACTATAGAGAATTGAACAAGTTGACAATCAAGAATGGGTATCCGCTACTGATGATTGATGACTTATTTGATCAGCTACAAGAATCTAGTTATTATTCAAAGATCGATTTGAGATCCGGGTATCACCAATTGAGAGTCAAGGAAGCTGATGTCCCGAAGACAGCGTTTAGAACACGTTATGGACATTATGAGTTTACAGTGATGCCGTTTGGTTTGATGAATGCACCAGCAGTGTTCATGGATCTCATGAACCGCGTGTGTAAGCCATACCTAGATAAATTTGTCATTGTGTTTATTGATGACATATTGGTGTACTCCAAGAACAAAGAAGAGCACGAACAACATCTACGTTCGATTTTGACTATGCTTAGAGATGAGCAGTTGTATGCAAAGTTCTCTAAGTGTGACTTTTAGTTACCAGAAGTACAATTTCTTGGCCATGTTGTAGGGGCCAATGGAATACAGGTCGATCCAGCAAAGATTGAGTCGGTTAAGAATTGGGAAACTCCAAAGACGCCAACTCAGGTCCGGCTTTTTTTGGGTCTAGCTGGTTACTACCAGAGATTCATCGAAGGATTCTATAAGATCGTTCGACCATTGACCGCGTTGACTCATAAGGGCAAGAAGTATGAGTGGTCAGAACCGCAAGAGTCCGCATTTCAGTTGTTGAAAGAGAAGTTAACAACTGCACCAGTATTGTCTCTACCTGAGGGAAGTGAAGAGTTTGTTGTTTATTGTGATGCCTCACGTCAAGGAATGGGTTGCGTGCTTATGCAATGAAATAAAGTTATTGCTTATGGATCGCGACAGTTAAAGATTCACGAGCAGAGCTATACTACGCACGACCTTGAACTAGGAGTTGTTGTCTTTGCACTTAAAATGTGGAGACACTACCTGTATGGAACCAAATTTACTATCTTCACTGACCATAAGAGTTTACAGCACATATTCGATCAGAAACAACTCAACATGCGACAAAGACATTGGATGGAACTACTTAATGATTATAACTGCAAACTTCAATACCATCCGGGCAAGGCGAATGTTGTGGCGGATGCTTTAAGTAGAAAAGAGCGAGAGAGACCTCTTAGGGTTAAAGCTCTTAACATAGTTGTCCGTACGAATCTCACATCACAAATCTGTGAAGCACAACAAGAAGCAGTGAAATAAGAAAATGTCGATGTTGAATTTCTGAGAGGAATGGATAAGAAATTTGACATCAAAGAGGACGGAAAACAGTACTTTGTTAATCGAATCTGGGTAACAAAGTTTGGTGGATTGAGAGAACTAGTGTTAGAGGAAGCACACAAGTCAAGGTACTCAATTCATCCTTGATCAGATAAAATGTACCAGGATTTGAAGGCATTCTATTGGTGGCCAAATTTGAAAGCTGATATTGCTACCTATGTCGGTAAGTGCTTGACTTGCGCTAAAGTCACGGCTGAGCATCAAAAGCCATCAGGATTATTAACTCAACCAGAGATTCCCCAGTGGAAATGGGAAGGTATTACCATAAACTTCATCACGAAACTGCCGAGGTTGGCGAAAGGTCACGATACTATTTGGGTTATCGTGGATCGTCTCACTAAGTCTGCACACTTTCTACCGATAAGAGAAACTGATAAAATGGAGAAGTTGGCTCAGATCTACATTAAGGAAGTCGTCTCTAGGCATGGAGTGCCTATATCCATTATATCCGATCGCGACAGCAGATTCACTTCCAGATTTTGGCAGTCATTACAGAAAGCAATGGGGACTCGTTTAGATATGAGTACAGCATATCACCCCCAGACAGATGGCCAGAGCGAACGAACTATTCAGACTTTTGAGGACATGTTGCGAGCATGTGTCATTGATTTCGGTAACGGATGGGATAAGTATTTACCACTAGCTGAGTTCTCATACAATAACAGCTACCATGCGAGTATTAAGGCTGCACCTTTCGAGGCATTGTACGGAAGGAAGTGTAGATCTCCCGTTTGTTGGAGCGAATTGGGAGATAGTCAGTTGACAGGCCCTGAGATTATTCATGAGACAATTGAGAAAGTTCTACAGATTCAGGAACGATTGAGAACGGCTCGAAGTCATCAAAAGAGTTATGTCGATGTTAGACGGAAGGATATAGAGTTCCAAGTTGGTGACAAAGTTATGCTTAAAGTATCACCTTGGAAGGGTGTTGTACGATTTGGGAAATGAGGTAAACTGAGTCCTAGATAAGTTGGACCATTCGAGATAACTGAAAGAGTTGGACCGGTAGCTTACAGATTGGAACTGCCACAAGCTCTCAGCGGTATACACGACGTTTTTCATGTATCCAATCTAAAGAAGTGCCTAGCGGAGGAGAATTTGATTATTCCTTTAGAGGAACTACGTATCGATGACAAACTTCGTTTCATTAAGGAACCTGTCAAAATTTTGGGCCTTGAGGTCAAACAATTGAAACAAAGCAGAATTTCTGTCGTTAAAGTTCGGTGGAACGCGAGAAGAGGACCAGAGTTCACGTGGGAGCGTGAAGACCAAATGAGACTGAAATACCCCAACTGTTTCCCGAGGAAACTTCTTCAGAGGAAGATCACTAAAATTTTAGGACGAAATTTTTAATAACAGGTGGGTAATGTAACAACCCTGCTTTTTCCGTTACTTTCATTAACCTTCCGTTAGTTTATTTAACGGCGATTATTTAACTTTTGTGCGTTTACGTGTAATAAATGCGTACTTGATCTTTGGAGGGTTATAATAATTAATATGGGTTGATATTAATTCAAATAAATATTTCGGATAATGAAATACGATAAAAACGATACGATTTTAATAACTGCTTTTTGAGCAACGAAACGCTCGGGTTTTTTTTAATAATTAATTCATTAAATATTAACTTTTAAAAATAATTAATTTATTGGGTTTTTTAATAAATTAATGTTTGGTTGCGTTTAACGATCAATTTAGCGTTCCGGGCCTTCGGTACGATTAAACGACACTTGAAACGGACCACGAGTACAGGGAATTGGACAACACGAGCTCGGGAGTACCCCATGGGGCCCATTCGGCCGAAACCCCCTCCCCACCCATTTTATGTTTAATTTTTACTACTTGAGGGGCTTATGTGCTAATTAGTAAAACATGTCATACCCCGTCCTAATCCATCTGGACGAAGTCACCAACATCTGGTCCCATTGCGATGATCGACTCCAAATAATGTCTTTAAAATGAGCAAATGCACAGCGGAAGATTTCTTTCATACCTGAGAAAAAACATGCTTTAAAGTGTCAACCAAAAGGTTGGTGAGTTCATAAGTTTATCATAAAACAATAAAATTCATCATTTTGATAGACCACAAGATTTAAATCCTGCATGGTACAAATGGGCCTGAATCCTATACCCACCTATAATGTACATGCGATATCTTTTAAATACAGTACACCTTTCTCGTGTACGAAATCATCTTTCATAAATCTTAGTAACCGTACACATATCTCGTGCACAAAAATAACATACACATTACCTGTGTATAAAATCATTTCTCGATACATAACATTCACTTCAATTGGTGGCAATTATCATGTCCACATAATTCAATGGTGTCAATTATCATGTCCACATAATTTCAATGGTGGCAATTATCATGTCCACATAATTTAATAGTGGCAATTATCATGTCCACATAATTCAATAATAATCCGCAGAGCTTCTGTCTGCATAATAATTCATTCGAGGAATGTTTTGCTTGTGTCTATCTCGTCAAACATTTATAAAAGCATTTCATATATTGTCAGTTCAAAATATATTTCAAAAGCATTTAATAAAGTAGTTGTAAAAGCAGCGCATTTATTCTCAGTCCCAAAAATGTAAAGAGTAAAAGGGAGCAAATGAAACTCATCATACTGTATTTTGTAGTAAAAATACATATGACGTCATTTAACAATGCTGGGTTGGCCTCGGATTCACGAACCTATATCATTTATATATTTATTAAAACATATAATAGAAATTTCATAATTTCATTTATTACATATATATATTTTATATGTTTTTAGTTATATGGATTTTATACTAAATTTCATTAAGAATATATATATATACTATACTTATATATATTACATCTTATGTTGTATTTATTTATTTTGTATGTAATTAAAATAGCTAATATATATACATTTAGTTTGGAAATTAATGCATGAGTTAGTATAATATAATGACACTTGATCAGCTTGATTATATTACAGTAAGTCATGCTGTGTTTCTAATGGAACGTGATGATTCACAGATCATAACGTCATCATGTGCCATGTTACATAACTCTTTCATTCTGCTTAACTTCTGAACATATCAAGAAAGTATATTCTTGATAGTTCTATTCCCAGTGATTCTGGTAATTTAATCAATCAAGATCGTGCTATCACAATCTCACTTAGAACCTTAAGTATGTTCAGTCAAAAATCCATACCTATGAATTTTGGATCATTATTCGCTTGACTTAAAGTCGGGAAGTGAAAACAAAAGCATGGAGCCCCAAAATATAAAGGAGTATACAAAGCCAGATAACAACACATGAATTACAAACCGTGTATGTCAATGTTTATCGCAACATAAAGACACGGGAGAATTAAAAACACTATAACCCCAAGAGCGAAATAGAAGAAAACAGCTTCCTCCGGTGGATGTTGGAAGAGGAGAATGAATGTTGCGATAGTTAGAATAAGAACAATGATCAGAACTGGATTAAGCATTTTCACAAATCCTTGGAAATGTAAATCAAGGAAAGAAAATATAGAAGTGGTGAAAATAATGGAACGGCAGAGGTAAATTTATAATAAGAGTATCCGACGTAGCAATCGAGGCAGATATCCACATTTAATTTAAGAGATCTTAATTACCTTATTCAACGAAGAATCAAATCTTTTAGAATTTGAAGATTTTCTTTAAATACCTCTAATTCCGAAATTTAACCAAGATAACATCAAAAGTTAAGATGCACCTTATTTTCTAAATTCAACCAACAGAACGTCAAAAGTTAAGACGAAACTCTATTTATTCATTTTACTCTTTTGTGATAGCTTCATTCGTACTCTTCAAATAATCGAATTGTTTTATTCATATTACTCGATGATGATAAAACTCTATTTATCAACTCATATTAGTCATGAAAACATTTTTATTGTTAGCCATGACCACCTCACTCAAATTTTGGGACGAAATTTCTTTAACGGGTAGGTACTGTGACGATCCGGAAATTTCCGACCAAATTTAAACTTAATTCTTATTTGATTTCGACACGATGAGCAAAGTCTGTAATGTTGAGTAACAAAGTTTGTAAACTATATTCATAATATTATTTGACCTTTGACTATTACCGACGATTCACGAACCTTATAATTGTAAAGAGAAAGGTATATATAAATAATTATACATGTAAATAATTGTATACTATAAATTAAATATGTAAAATAGAATACAAAATAATTAAGTGTGAATTTAAAATGAATCTATATATAAATATATATGATTTCTATGTATAATAGTTATTATATGTATATTGTAAAATGATAAATAATAAATATCCAATAAAGGTTATCATGTAATATATGATTATTAAATGTTACATATTTAATAATATATATAGTTGTTATATTAATATTATTACTTTCAGTATCATTATAAGTATTGATATTAATATTAATATCAGTATTATTAACAATAATTATACATATGAAACTTGATACATTTGATTTATTACATTATTATTAATATTATCATTGTTAATAACATTAATATTATAATTAGTAGTAAAATTTTAATTATAGTTGTCATATTATTATTGCTATTAGTATTAGTAGCATTAAGAATTAAAATATGAAATTGTTATATTATTATTATTACTCTAAATATTATTATCATTATTATTGTTATTATTAATATAATTATTATTAGAATTCTGATTATTATTAATATAATTATAAATATAAATTATTAATATTATATAAATTATAAAGAATTAGAATCTTAATCTGTTTCATGTTTCTATCCCCTGTAGATAATTTTTGGATTCTGTCTACCAAATCTGTACTAAACGATTTCCCTTTTCAGATATAGCCAAATTCAGTGTAAATCATTTACAACTTTATTTATTTTATTTTTCTTTCTGTATTTTCTCTAGTTGATTTTTCTGCCAATTCCAATAACCCCACAAATCAATGTAATTTTCCTTCTAATTTCTCTACGAGCATTTATAAACCAACCTCAACGATTCTGTATAATTCATACACTGCAATTCAAAATTTAAAACAAGAATTGAACAAAACACGGCTCCTTCGCCTCTGTTCATGAACCTTTTTAGCCAAAACTCAAAATTGAATCATTCTTCAAAATCTAGAAATGCAGAAGTATTAGGATTGAAGTGTTTAAACTATCTGCAAGGTTTGAAATTCCAAATTTCTATATCGAATTCGAATTTCAAAGTTAAAGTTTTATTTTTAAAAAGTCAAAGTTTTGTTCATCAAGAAATTAGTAATCATTGTGATGTTTCTGTTAAAATTAACGAACTATAAAGTTTCTAATGATAATTTGCAATACCTTTCATGTTATAAATATGATGTGAAACGATATCAAATTGGAAATTAATTTTTTTTTATTCCATGTAAACAGCGACGAGGCAGATTCGGTTTTTTATTTATTTTTTTTTCTTTTCCTCTTTCTTTGTTTTGTTAATCCAGTTAATTACAATTAAGTGTTTCTGTGTTGATATGAAGATATAAACAAAATGGGAAAGTTGTCGATTTGACTTGGATAGATTTAAGCATGATGAAGAAGATGAAGTAGGGAAAACAGATAGGTAGTAGTTAAATAAATAAATGGGTGGTATAAAGTCAGAAAAACAGAAATGGAGATGTGGTTCAGGGTGTTTGCATATAAAAGGGAGGTCGTGGGTTCGAACCTGGGCGTGGGCGTCTATTTTTTTTTTAAAGACTCATTACATTTAGGTAGTTTCTAATATATCTATTATTATTATCATTATTATTAGTATTAGTATTAGTGTTATTATTATTATTATTATTATTATTATTATTATTATTATTATTATTATTATTATTATTATTATTATTATTATTATTATTATTATTATTATTATTATTATTATTATTATTGTTATTATTATTAAGTATTAGTATTGTTGTTATTATTATCAACATTATTATCATTAAGTATTAGGAATATTATTGTTATTATTATTATTATCATTAGTATTAGTATTAGTAAAAGTATATATAATTGTTATTATTTTTAGTATTATTATCATCTTTAGGATTATGATTATCACTATTAATTAATGTTATTACTACAAAGTATTATAATTATTAATACTATTATTACCATTAATATAGTATTAGGATAAAATTTTCATTTATTATGATTATAAATACAAATATGAATATTATTATTATTATTATCACTCACAGTTGTATTATTATTATTATCATGATTAAGATTATTATTATTATCATTATTATGAAAATAATACAAGTTATCATTATTTTCATTAATATTAGTATTAGTAACACTTCTGTAACTATTAGTATTGTTATTACTAATATCAATATTATTATTATTATTATCAATATTATCATTTATAATAAGGTTATTATTACGATTATTAATAAATCATTAATATCAACACTATCATTTTTAAACAGATAAATATTTTGTACATAAAATATACTTATTACATAAACTATAATTATATTGAAATCTCACATAACTATATATATCAAACTTACTAATATTATTTATATAAATACTTACAAATAACAAACTATCGATTTTTAAATATAGCATTTAAACAAGTATGGATATATTAATATAACTATATAAACACAAATTAAATATATGATATATAAATTAAGATATTATAAATTGTTCGATTACGAATATACGTTTTAATATATATATATATATATATATATATATATATATATATATATATATATATATATATATATATATATATATATATATATATATATATATACAAATGGTATAGGTTCGTGAATCCGAGGCCAACCCTGCATCGTTCAATATCGTCATATGTATTTTTACTACAAAATACAGTATTGTGAGTTTCATTTGCTCCCTTTTTAAATGCTTTTGCAATATATATTTTTGGGAATGAGAATACATGCGCAATTTTTATAAATGTTTTACGAAATAGACACAAGTAATTGAAACTACATTATATGGGTGAATGATCGAAGCCGAATATGCCCCTTTTTGCTTGGTAACCTAAGAATTAGTAAACTGATCTACTAATTGACGCGAATCCTAAAGATAGATCTATTGGGCCTAACGAACCCCATTCAAAGTACCGGATGCTTTAGTACTTCGATGTTGTTTTTATCATGTCCGAAGAATTTCCCAGAATGATAGGGGATATTCTTATATGCATCTTGTTAATGTCGATTACCAGGTGTTCACCATATAAATGATTATTTTATCTCTATGCATGGGACTTATATTTATGAGAAATGAAAATCTTGTGGTCTATTAAAATGATGGAAATGATTATTTATGTTAAACTAATGAACTCACCAACCTTTTGGTTGACACTTTAAAGCATGTTTATTCTCAGGTATGAAAGAAATCTTCCGCTGTGCATTTGCTCATTTTAGAGACATTACTTGGAGTCATTCATGACATATTTCAAAAGACGTTGCATTCGAGTCGTCGAGTTCATCAAGATTATTATCAAGTCATTTATAGTTTAGATATATTATGAAATGATATGCATGCCGTCAACTTTCAATGTATTAAAAGTTTGTCTTTTTAAAAACGAATGCAATGTTTGTAAAATGTATCATATAGAGGTCAAGTACCTCGCAATGGAATCAACTATTGTGAATCGTTTATAATCGATATGGACTTCGTCCAGATGGATTAGGACGGGTTGTTAGAGAAGAATGGTTCGCAATTACATCTCATTAACTGCTTGAAAGTTCAGAAGTATGTGAGAAAGGGATGTATCGCGTTTATGGCTCACGTAAGCCAGATTGTGTCTGAAGAAAGGAGACCCGAAGACGTTCCTGTAATTAAGGAATTTCTTGAAGCTTTTTCGGAGGAATTACGTGGTCTCCCACGTCATCGAGAAGTTGAGTTTTAGATAGACTTAGTGCCAGGAGCGGCACCGGTGGCTCGTGCACCGTACAGACTTGCACCCCAGAACTTCAAGAGTTGTCTAGTGTGACGACCCAGAAATTTCTGACCACATTTAAACTTTATCTTTAAATGATTTAATGTTTTAGACACGATAAGCAAAGTCTGTAATGTTGAGTCTCAAGTTTTGGAACTATATTCATGTAATCAATTATTCTTTGACTGTTCTCGACGATTCACGAACAATATATATATAACTTAATGTTCATATATATATATATATATATATATATATATATATATATATATATATATATATATATATATATATATGATTTCAAGTTATTTAGTAAACGATATTAACATTTGATTATTGATTCGATTAATATTTAGATAAGTTAACTAAAACGTTTAAGATGAACCAGTAAAACACTAATTTATTACAGTATTTTCGAATTGCTACAGTACCCGAAAAGCTACAGTGTTTTTGAAAATCACTATTTACTACAGTAAAAAACTTTGCTACAGTAACTTTGCTACAGTAAAACACTATTTCAAAATGAAAATATATATATATTATATATATTAACAAATAGCGAGACGGTGATTTATAGAAGTAAATGACCAAAACACTCAAATGTATAAGTTATATCTCGAGTGGTAGAGTTTATGGATAATTTAAGACTATATTTTGACAAAGGTACGATTCACGAAACGTAAAGTACAAGTTTTCTCAGTATACGAAAGGACGTTCGAAAAACCGGAACCAGGACATAAGTCGAGTGACGACGTACGACTTATCGGAACGAAAATTACAAGTCAACTATGCACGTAAATTTAATACAATATATAATTAATTATATAAATTATATAAATTATATATTAATATAAAAATATGTCGACAAGCTTCAGGAAAAAAACAATGTGAGCTGGATTTAGAGGCCATGCGATCGCATGGCTGTAGGCCTGTGAACCCATGCGATCGCATGGGAAGGCTGGACATGAGACATCTATAAATTTCAGTCGATTTCTGTTCGTTTACACACACATATACAACACTGATCTCTCTATTATTTATATTTATATTATTATTTATATTATTATTATTATTATTATTATTATTATTATTATTATTATTATTATTATTATTATTATTATTATTATTATTATTATTATTATTATTATTATTATTATTATTATTATTATTATTAAGATTAATATTATTATTATTAATCTTATTATTATTATTAGTAATATTATACATAAAATATTACGACAAGGTTATGAGCGTGTCACTTTCAAAATTGGTTTTCGAGCGGGATAGAGCTAAGGAAATTATGGGATAGAGCTAAGGAAATTATGGGTTATAGCTATGGAGGTTATGGGTAATGTTCGAGGATAATATTCACAAGTCAAACCTAGTGTTTATCATCTCAGTAGCGTCTACGTACTTTCTTGCAATATTGAATCACAATATTGATATGTGAGCATTCATATCTTATCTTTTATATATTAATTGTGTAACCATGTCTAGTGCTCGAGTATATATATTTATGCATGCTTGTATGCTAAATTTCATCGTTAAACAGTTTATAATGAATTACGAATTAAATACATATATTACTGGTAAAAGGTATATGATATACATGTTTTTGAAAAGCTGGCAAAAAATCAATAACTTTTCATTTAGAAATCGAGTAATTTCGATGAACGAATTAAAAGATATGGTCAACTGAATTATGATTAACGTTAATTGGAATTGCTTTTGAATCTACAATTAATATTTAAACAACTTGTTTGTAAGATTGATAAATTGGATTTTTGAATATTACCAACCGAGTAAATGAATCCTTATATAAGGCACGTCTCGTTTTGTTGAACTATTTTCAAAATTGACTTTTTGAAACGACTTTGGATAACTTTTGTATGTTGATCTTGAGCATTAGGATTTTGATACACTATGACCTGACCTAGCTTGCTAGACATGTTTTAACCAACATATGTTCTCTAGGTTGAGATCTAAGGTTATTTTGCATTACGAATTTCGGTCACATTTCAGTGAATGACCTTATATGCTGCTAAGGTGAGTTTCATATGATCCCTTTTACCCTTTACATTTTTGGGCTGAGAATACATGCAAATGCTTTATTAACTGATTTACAATATTTATATGCGTGAGTTTCATATGATCCCTTTTACCCTTTACATTTTTGGGCTGAGAATACATGCAAATGCTTTATTAACTGATTTACAATATTTATATGCGTGAGTTTCATATGATCCCTTTTACCCTTTACATTTTTGGGCTGAGAATACATGCAAATGCTTTATTAACTGATTTACAATATTTATATACGTGAGTTTCATATGATCCCTTTTACCCTTTACATTTTTAGGCTGAGAATACATGCAAATGCTTTATTAACTGATTTACAATATTTATATGCGTGAGTTTCATATGCTCCCTTTTTAATTGCTTTTGCAATCTATATTTTTGAGCTGAGAATACATGCACTTTATTTTAAACGCAATGGATACAAGTACATACTAAATTCTACACCGAGTTTGAATCGAAAATCCCTTAGCTTTGGTAACTAGTAACTGCCGATTATAAGAACTGGTGGGCGCGAGTAGTTGTATATGGATCCATAGGGCTTGACATCCCCGTCCGTTCCAGGTATAGAGACCCTAGCCTGAACTATAAAACGGACGTATGCTATTTGAGTTTAGTACATGTTGGTTTGCGTGTATTGTACATGTTGGTTGCATGTATGTTAAAATAGGGGTATTTATTATATATACGTTAAGTTTGGTTACCAAGGTGCTCAATTTCGTAGAATATTTTGATAAACGTTTTGGATGAAACAACTGAAATCTTGTGATCCACCTTTATATACATATTATGCGAAACATTAAAACTATGAACTCACCAACCTTTGTGTTGACACATGTTAGCATGTTTATTCTCAGGTTCCCTAGATGTCTTCCGCTGTTTGCTTATATGTTAGACAAGCTATGTGCATGGAGTCTTACATGGCATATTTTTCAAGAAAACGTTGCATTCACCAAATCATCACCATATATCTTATTTTGACTGCATTGTCAACGGAAGTACTAATGTAAACTATTATATTACGGTGATTGTCTATATGTAGAAATCATCAGATGTCGAAAACCTTTGATTTAAATATTCATTTGTGGTGTGCCTTTTCAAAAGAATGCAATATTTACAAAACGTATCATATAGAGGTCAAATACCTCGCAATGAAATCGATGAATGACGTGTTCGTCCATATAGATTTAGAGCGATCGTCACATCTAGTCAGTTGCAAGAGTTGTTAGACAAGGGATTTATTCGACCGAGTTCTTCACCTTGGGGAGCTCCAGTCTTATTCGTTAAAAAGAAAGATGGGTCGATGAGGTTGTGTATCGACTATAGAGAATTGAACAAGTTGACAATCAAGAATGGGTATCCGCTACTGATGATTGATGACTTATTTGATCAGCTACAAGGATCTAGTTATTATTCAAAGATCGATTTGAGATCCGGGTATCACCAATTGAGAGTCAAGGAAGCTGATGTCCCGAAGACAGCGTTTAGAACACGTTATGGACATTATGAGTTTACAGTGATGCCGTTTGGTTTGATGAATGCACCAGCAGTGTTCATGGATCTCATGAACCGCGTGTGTAAGCCATACCTAGATAAATTTGTCATTGTGTTTATTGGTGACATATTGGTGTACTCCAAGAACAAAGAAGAGCACGAACAACATCTACGTTCGATTTTGACTATGCTTAGAGATGAGCAGTTGTATGCAAAGTTCTCTAAGTGTGACTTTTGGTTACCAGAAGTACAATTTCTTGGCCATGTTGTAGGGGCCAATGGAATACAGGTCGATCCAGCAAAGATTGAGTCGGTTAAGAATTGGGAAACTCCAAAGACGCCAACTCAGGTCCGGCTTTTTTTGGGTCTAGCTGGTTACTACCGGAGATTCATCGAAGGATTCTATAAGATCGTTCGACCATTGACCGCGTTGACTCATAAGGGCAAGAAGTATGAGTGGTCAGAACCGCAAGAGTCCGCATTTCAGTTGTTGAAAGAGAAGTTAACAACTGCACCAGTATTGTCTCTACCTGAGGGAAGTGAAGATTTTGTTGTTTATTGTGATGCCTCACGTCAAGGAATGGGTTGCGTGCTTATGCAATGAAATAAAGTTATTGCTTATGGATCGCGACAGTTAAAGATTCACGAGCAGAGCTACACTACGCACGACCTTGAACTAGGAGCTGTTGTCTTTGCACTTAAAATGTGGAGACACTACCTGTATGGAACCAAATTTACTATCTTCACTGACCATAAGAGTTTACAGCACATATTCGATCAGAAACAACTCAACATGCGACAAAGACGTTGGATGGAACTACTTAATGATTATAACTGCAAACTTCAATACCATCCGGGCAAGGCGAATGTTGTGGCGGATGCTTTAAGTAGAAAAGAGCGAGAGAGACCTCTTAGGGTTAAAGCTCTTAACATAGTTGTCCGTATGAATCTCACATCACAAATCTGTGAAGCACAACAAGAAGCAGTGAAATAAGAAAATGTCGATGTTGAATTTCTCAGAGGAATGGATAAGAAATTTGACATCAAAGAGGACGGAAAACAGTACTTTGCTAATCGAATCTGGGTACCAAAGTTTGGTGGATTGAGAGAACTAGTGTTAGAGGAAGCACACAAGTCAAGGTACTCAATTCATCCTTGATCAGATAAAATGTACCAGGATTTGAAGGCATTCTATTGGTGGCCAAATTTGAAAGCTGATATTGCTACCTATGTCGGTAAGTGCTTGACTTGCGCTAAAGTCACGGCTGAGCATCAAAAGCCATCAGGATTATTAACTCAACCAGAGATTCCCCAGTGGAAATGGGAAGGTATTACCATAAACTTCATCACGAAACTGCCGAGGATGGCGGAAGGTCATGATACTATTTGGGTTATCGTGGATCGTCTCACTAAGTCTGCACACTTTCTACCGATAAGAGAAACTGATAAAATGGAGAAGTTGGCTCAGATCTACATTAAGGAAGTCGTCTCTAGGCATGGAGTGCCTATATCCATTATATCCGATCGCGACAGCAGATTCACTTCCAGATTTTGGCAGTCGTTACAGAAAGCAATGGGGACTCGTTTAGATATGAGTACAGCTTATCACCCCCAGACAGATGGCTAGAGCGAACGAACTATTCAGACTTTTGAGGACATGTTGCGAGCATGTGTCATTGATTTCGGTAACGGATGGGATAAGTATTTACCACTAGCTGAGTTCTCATACAATAACAGCTACCATGCGAGTATTAAGGCTGCACCTTTCGAGGCATTGTACGGAAGGAAGTGTAGATCTCCCGTTTGTTGGAGCGAATTGGGAGATAGTCAGTTGACAGGCCCTGAGATTATTCATGAGACAATTGAGAAAGTTCTACAGATTCAGGAATGATTGAGAACGGCTCGAAGTCATCAAAAGAGTTATGTCGATGTTAGACGGAAGGATATAGAGTTCCAAGTTGGTGACAAAGTTATGCTTAAAGTATCACCTTGGAAGGGTGTTGTACGATTTGGGAAATGAGGTAAACTGAGTCCTAGATAAGTTGGACCATTCGAGATAACTGAAAGAGTTGGACCGGTAGCTTACAGATTGGAACTGCCACAAGCTCTCAGCGGTATACACGACGTTTTTCATGTATCCAATCTAAAGAAGTGCCTAGCGGAGGAGAATTTGATTATTCCTTTAGAGGAACTACGTATCGATGACAAACTTCGTTTCATTAAGGAACCTGTCGAAATTTTGGGCCGTGAGGTCAAACAATTGAAACAAAGCAGAATTTCTGTCGTTAAAGTTCGGTGGAACGCGAGAAGAGGACCAGAGTTCACGTGGGAGCATGAAGACCAAATGAGACTGAAATACCCCAACTGTTTCCCGAGGAAACTTCTTCAGAGGAAGATCACTAAAATTTCAGGACGAAATTTTTAATAACAGGTGGGTAATGTAACAACCCTGCTTTTTCCGTTACTTTCATTAACCTTCCGTTAGTTTATTTAACGGTGATTATTTAACTTTTGTGCGTTTACGTGTAATAAATGCGTACTTGATCTTTGGAGGGTTATAATAATTAATATGGGTTGATATTAATTCAAATAAATATTTCGGATAATGAAATACGATAAAAACGATACGATTTTAATAACTGCTTTTTGAGCAACGAAACGCTCGGGTTTTTTTTAATAATTAATTCATTAAATATTAACTTTTAAAAATAATTAATTTATTGGGTTTTTTAATAAATTAATGTTTGGTTGCGTTTAACGATCAATTTAGCGTTCCGGGCCTTCGGTACGATTAAACGACACTTGAAACGGACCACGAGTACAGGGAATTGGACAACACGAGCTCGGGAGTACCCCATGGGGCCCATTCGGCCGAAACCCCCTCCCCACCCATTTTATGTTTAATTTTTACTACTTGAGGGGCTTATGTGCTAATTAGTAAAACATGTCATACCCCGTCCTAATCCATCTGGACGAAGTCACCAACATCTGGTCCCATTGCGATGATCGACTCCAAATAATGTCTTTAAAATGAGCAAATGCACAGCGGAAGATTTCTTTCATACCTGAGAAAAAACATGCTTTAAAGTGTCAACCAAAAGGTTGGTGAGTTCATAAGTTTATCATAAAATAATAAAATTCATCATTTTGATAGACCACAAGATTTAAATCCTGCATGGTACAAATGGGCCTGAATCCTATACCCACCTATAATGTACATGCGATATCTTTTAAATACAGTACACCTTTCTCGTGTACGAAATCATCTTTCATAAATCTTAGTAACCGTACACATATCTCGTGCACAAAAATAACATACACATTACCTGTGTATAAAATCATTTCTCGATACATAACATTCACTTCAATTGGTGGCAATTATCATGTCCACATAATTCAATGGTGGCAATTATCATGTCCACATAATTTCAATGGTGGCAATTATCATGTCCACATAATTTAATAGTGGCAATTATCATGTCCACATAATTCAATAATAATCCGCAGAGCTTCTGTCTGCATAATAATTCATTCGAGGAATGTTTTGCTTGTATCTATCTCGTCAAACATTTATAAAAGCATTTCATATATTCGCAGTTCAAAATATATTTCAAAAGCATTTAATAAAGTAGTTGTAAAAGCAGCGCATTTATTCTCAGTCCCAAAAATGTAAAGAGTAAAAGGGAGCAAATGAAACTCACCATACTGTATTTTGTAGTAAAAATACATATGACGTCATTTAACAATGCAGGGTTGGCCTCGGATTCACGAACCTATATCATTTATATATTTATTAAAACATATAATAGAAATTTCATAATTTCATTTATTACATATATATATTTTATATGTTTTTAGTTATATGGATTTTATACTAAATTTCATTAAGAATATATATATATACTATACTTATATATATATATTACATCTTATGTTGTATTTATTTATTTTGTATGTAATTAAAATAGCTAATATATATACATTTAGTTATATTACTATATCTATATATATCTATGATTAGTATTAAATGATAATTTCAATAGTTTATTGTATGGAAGTATCCATTTAAAAATATAATATGTTTGATATATGGTTTTATGAAGTATTATTATAATTAGTGTATATGTATTAAATGTATTTTACATACAAAATATTTATTTGTTAAAATTGGTAGCTTTGGTAATTAATAATGATGATATTAATAATCCTATTACTTCCTAGTAATACTTATTTTGATAATAATATTTATAACAATCTTATTATTAATGGTAATCTTAATAAAAATACTTTTGTTAATAATAATCATAATTGTAACTAGGGTTATGATAATAATAATAATAATAATAATAATAATAATAATAATAATAATAATAATAATAATAATAATAGATAACTAATACTTGTATTAGTAATAATAATAATACTAATAATTAATGTTCGTAATACTTACTAATAGTAATAATAATAATAATAATAATAATAATAATAATAATAATAATAATAATAATAATAATAATAATAATAATAATAATAATAATAATAATAATAATAATCATAATATTCATAACCTTTAATGATAATAATAATAACATTTGTGATACTTATAATTCTTATAATTATGATATTAATAATAATAATTACAATACTACTAATAATAACAATAATGATAACAATCATAGTAATAACAATAATAGTAGTAGTAGTAGTAGTAGTAATAATAATAATAATAATAATAATAATAATAATAATAATAATAATAATAATAATAATAATAATAATAATAATAATAATAATAATAATAATAATAATGAAACTATAAAATAAAAATAAAAACTACCTTAATTAAAATGAGTTAACAAAAAAACTGTCCATGCCGGGACTCGAACCCGTGACCACTCACTCCCAGTTAACACCTCAAACCGTTGGGCTGTTGCCCTTGATTCGAAATAAAACAGAATCAAAAAATACTTAACCCGACTTCTGTTTTCCCCTTTCTCTTCTTCTTCTTCCTTAAATTCATTCGATCTATCAGGGTACTGATTCTTCAAAGTAATCCATTACTAAAACAATTTAGGTTCTTAATTTGAAACAAAGACAACCTTTACTTGCGAAATTATTTAACAGACACAATCAAAATAATTTTTAAACCGACACCCGGTAAAAAAAAATTGTGATGAACTCAATACCTGATATCGATTTTTAGATCGTTTTAAAAGAAAATTTCTACATGAAACATCTTGCCAATCCTTTCTGGAAACATTCTCAGTTATCAATTTAACTTAAAACGTAATCACAAATTCAAATTTCATCACGAATAATTTCTTTGACTTTTTCAGAAATAAGTTTGACTTCGATAATTCGAACACGATAGGATGATATGGATTGTGAAACTTTGCAGAAATATTTAGTAATATATTCCTAACAAAACCGCATTTTTTGTTTTTGAAAAATAATTCGAATTCGAGCTTTTTGATTTTAAGGAACACGAACAGGGTACGACGGGTTCAGCATATTTCTGTTTATAAAAATTGAATCAATTTAGAGAGATGTAAGTGATAATTGATCTGGAAGATGTGCAGCTGAATGAACGTTTTAATATCTCTGAGTAATTCATTTGTTTAGTAGCGAATTGGATCGACAAGTAATCCATCAGGAACAGAAATAATACAAAAAAAAAGTTGAAATTGATTTAAAACAGAATTTGGCATGTTGTAAATGACTTTCAACTAATTTGTACGATTTTAATCAATTAGCTACAGCTAGATAACGACTAAAAACAATTTCTGATTCCCAAATCTATCTATTCGGTTTTTACTTATTTGATATTAATAGATAATGAATTAATAATTAATAATTATATTTACATTAATTATAATCCAAAATACTAATAATAATAATAATAATAAGTGTAATATTAATAATAAGTCACAAAAATAATAATGTTAATGAAGATAATAAGAATAATATTATTATTAATAGTAATAATAATATTACTAATCATATTAGTATTAACAATGATAATAATAACTTTAATAATTATATTTATATATGTATTACATTTTATATCTATATATTATAAGTATTTAGTATAATGATATTAGAAATACTAATGTTGATGTTAGTATTGAAAGTGATAATATTATTACTTTAGTAACTATATTTTAATTTATAATTTAATTTAACATCTTAATATTATTTATTATTAATTATGTAATATATAATAACATATACTGAATATTTAATATTTACACATTATATATATATAATAGTATGTAATTGTATTTGCATATTAGTTACACCATATATTATATATGTGTGTATGAATACATTATTAATGTGTTTATATATATATATATAGTTATTATGTATCTATAGATTATATATTTAAATTCACTAGTCTTGATATTAATATTGAAAGTAATAACAATATTATTATATGATAACAGTTATTGTATATTTATTATTTATATATTTTACATATATTACAATGTAATAATTCTTAATAACAATCATATGTATATATATATATATATATATATATATATATATATATATATATATTTGTATCAATTTTATTAGTAACCTAATTATTCTATTTATTATTTTGCATTTTAAATTTCACATTGGTTAATAGTAAAATTTATTAATTTAAAATATTATATATATATATATATATATATATATATATATATATATATATATATATATATATATATACACTTATGTTTATATTTATATTTACATAGTTATTTACAAACAAGTGTTCGTGAATCGTCGGGAATATTCAAAGGTCAAATGCATCCATGTACATAGTTCAAAATTTTGAGATTCAATTAAATAGACTTTGTTTATCGTGTCGAAAACATAAGAAGATTAAGTTTAAATTTGGTCAGAAATCTCCGGGTCATCACAGTACCTACCCGTTAAAGAAATTTCGTCCCGAAATTTGAGTGAGGTGGTCATGACTAACTATAAATATGTTTTCATGACTCATAAAAGCTGATAATTTGAGTTTTATTACCATTGAGTAATAAGGATAAAATAATTCGATTATTCGAAGAGCACGAATGAAACTATCATAAAAGAGTGAAATGAATAAATAAGGTTTCGTCTTAACTTTTGACGTTGTCCTGGTTGAATTCCGGAATTCAAGGGATTTAAAGAAAATCTTTGAAATCTAAAAGATTTGATTCTTCAGCGAATAAGGAAATTGAGATCTCTATAATTAAATACGGTGATCTGCCTCAATTATTCTGCCTGATATTTCCATTAAACTCTTCCATTCCATTATTCTAACCATTCCTATACTTTCTTTCTTAGTTTATACATCTAAAAGATTGTGAAAATGCTTAATCCAGTTCTGATCCTTGTCCTTCTCCTTTCTATTGCTACAATCATTCTCCTTTTCCAACTTCCACTGGAGAAATCTATTTTCTTCTACTTCGCCCTTGGGGTTATAGTGTTTTTCATTCTCCCGCGTATTTATGTTGTTATCTACAATGATATACACGGTTTGTATTCTATGTAATTGTGATCGGCTTTGTATTTTCCTTTATATTTCGGAGCTCCATACTCTTGTTTTCTCTTCCTGATTCTAAATCAAGCGAATAATGGTCCAGAATTCGTAGATAGAGTTTTGAATGATTATAATGTTCTAAGAAGGAAGGAACGTGAGAGCACGATTTGATTTTCAAATTTATCAACATCACGGAAGATAGAACCATCAAAAATACATTTTCTTGATATGTTCAGAGGTTAAGTAGAATGATAGAGTTATGTAACATGACACATGATGATAGTATGGTCTACTGTGAACCATCATCATGTTTCATTAAAAACTCAGCATGACTTACTGTAATATAATCACGTTGGCTTGGCGTCATTATATTATATTAAACCATGCTTTAATTCCCAACACTTCTCCACCATTCATTCATAATTTATACTTAGATTTTACAGAAGTTTCCAATATAATGGAATACAGAAAACACGAAGAGGTAGATAATTTCGAACAAGAATATTTATGAAAATATCCTCAGAAATATCGAAGATATTTATGATGATATTTTGGAATTTCTAAGTTTGAAGGTTGATGAAGAAAAATTTTTCCGCAAAATTTTAACATGACTTCGGAGCAAGATATTCTCTAAAATGTCATCGGATCCAGAATTACCTGGATTCTTTGAATTTTGGGTTTGGTCCTTGTATTTGTCCTTGGTCTCCTTCATGGTTAGTTCAATCTGTTTTTCAGTACCAAATTTTCTATCGAGCGTTCCCAACACTTCATTCTTTATCATCAAACTCTTGGCCATTTAGGCCATCTACAATTTTACTGTTTCCTCTGCATTTAATGCAGCCATATGATAACGCCAAAATTATACATGTTTATTTTCGTTATTTCGATCCAATGTTGTTCCATTTGTATGTAATTGTTGTACGTATGTATTGTAATTCATGTATATTTGTAAAAAGTCCATTGTGAATGAATAAATGAAGACCAACAGCGAAAACAGAGTTAAAACAAAGATCGAATGTGTAAAACAATCCGAAACCACTGAAACAGGTCCAAAAGCGGCGCATCTCTCTTAGATGCGGCGCATCTATGCACCAAATAACTCCCGACAGTTTCAGATGCGAAGCATGAAGACTTCTGGGCCAAAATAGCAACAGATACGGTGCATCTGAGATGGATACGGCGCATCCAAGCCAGATGCGGCGCATCCAAGCCAGATGCGGAGCATCTATCCCAGATGCGGCGCATCTGTCCCAGATGCGGCGCATCTGACCCCCTGTCGACAGTCCTGAGTGCAGAATCGAGCTGGAATCTACTAAACGTAAAGAAATGCGGCGCATCCCAAAGAGATGCGGCGCATCTGGTCACTTTCTGGCCAAAATACCTAACTTTTGAGGCTATTTAATGAAGCCTTTGGTTACTTACTTAAGGGACCTTCACTACTACGTTCTCCCTGAGTTCTAAGATGATTTTCAAGGTCCAAGGAAGGCTGCAAGTCAATCTCCACTCTTTCAACATCAAGATTAAGCTAGGATCGTTTATCGCAATCGGTACTATTGTTCTATATCTTTTTAACATGAATTCAACTTGTATTTACTGTTTCATTAGTTCTACTATGATTATGTTAGGCGAAAAGCCTTGTGTGTTTGCTTCAATGTAAGATTTATGGCTTGGGATTGTTCTATACTTTGATGTTATGCTAGTTATACATATGTTTGATTGATTTAATTATCTAGTTCAACCGTAAGAACCATTGTTATACTTGTTTAGATCATTACTTCAATTATATAGATTGCAAACCTATTAATGTGAGTTAACTAGGAAAACAATCTATACTTCAATACATCTAGTAATCTAGACGACTAGATACATACACTTAAGTGATTTTGTTATGTGTTTATTTCGGTAATTAAATAAGTTCCAAAGCAACATAGTTATGAAGTTACCTCAAGTGATTGTTGTAATTTAGGTTTCACGTAAGTTTAACTGGGTTAAATCTAGTTAGTTAATCAATCTAAATCACCATGTTCTTTCAAAAGATCCATAGTTGTAATCATCCTTGTATCCTAGTTCAATTATGTAAGTTATGACTTGATTTATGTGAATTTATCAAAGACTATAACTTATACTTCAACACCTAGTGATCTAGCCACCTATATGTGAGTATAGGATGTTAATTGAACGATATTTAGGATATACAATCATGTAGTTTACTTAGAGTGATCTTAGTAAACTAGGTTTTATGTGAATTCTGAAATGTCCCGTTCTTATTGATTAAAAACGTTCCATATTAATTGATTTCGTTGCGAGGTTTTGACCTCTATATGAGACGTTTTTCAAAGACTGCATTCATTTTTAAAACAAACCATAACCTTTATTTCATAAATAAAGGTTTAAAAGCTTTACGTAGATTATCAAATAATGATAATCTAAAATATCCTGTTTACACACGACCATTACATAATGGTTTACAATACAAATATGTTACATCGAAATCAGTTTCTTGAATGCAGTTTTTACACAATATCATACAAACATGGACTCCAAATCTTGTCCTTATTTTAGTATGCAACAGCGGAAGCTCTTAGTATTCACCTGAGAATAAACATGCTTTAAACGTCAACAAAAATGTTGGTGAGTTATAGGTTTAACCTATATGTATCAAATCGTAACAATAGACCACAAGATTTCATATTTCAATACACATCCCATACATAGAGATAAAAATCATTCATATGGTGAACACCTGGTAACCGACATTAACAAGATGCATATATATAAGAATATCCCCATCATTCCGGGACACCCTTCGGATATGATATAAATTTCGAAGTACTAAAGCATCCGGTACTTTGGATGGGGTTTGTTAGGCCCAATAGATCTATCTTTAGGATTCACGTCAATTAGGGTGTCTGTTCCCTAATTCTTAGATTACCAGACTTAATAAAAAGGGGCATATTCGATTTCAATAATTCAACCATAGAATGTAGTTTCACGTACTTGTGTCTATTTTGTAAATCATTTATAAAACCTGCATGTATTCTCATCCCAAAAATATTAGATTTTAAAAGTGGGACTATAACTCACTTTCACAGATTTTTACTTCGTCGGGAAGTAAGACTTGGCCACTGGTTGATTCACGAACCTATAACAATATATACATATATATCAAAGTATGTTCAAAATATATTTACAACACTTTTAATATATTTTGATGTTTTAAGTTTATTAAGTCAGCTGTCCTCGTTAGTAACCTACAACTAGTTGTCCACAGTTAGATGTACAGAAATAAATCGATAAATATTATCTTGAATCAATCCACGACCCAGTGTATACATATATATATTTTGGAATCAACCTCAACCCTGTATAGCTAACTCCAACATTCACATATAGAGTGTCTATGGTTGTTCCGAAATATATATAGATGTGTCGACATGATAGGTCAAAACATTGTATACGTGTCTATGGTATCTCAATATTACATAATATACAATACAAGTTGATTAAGTTATGGTTGGAATAGATTTGTTACCAATTTTCACGTAGCTAAAATGAGAAAAATTATCCAATCTTGTTTTACCCATAACTTCTTCATTTTAAATCCGTTTTGAGTGAATCAAATTGCTATGGTTTCATATTGAACTCTATTTTATGAATCTAAACAGAAAAAGTATAGGTTTATAGTTGGAAAAATAAGTTACAAGTCGTTTTTGTAAAGGTAGTCATTTCAGTCGAAAGAACGACGTCTAGATGACCATTTTAGAAAACATACTTCCACTTTGAGTTTAACCATAATTTTTGGATATAGTTTCATGTTCATAATAACAATCATTTTCTCAGAATAACAACTTTTAAATCAAAGTTTATCATAGTTTTTAATTAACTAACCCAAAACAGCCCGCGGTGTTACTACGACGGCGTAAATCCGGTTTTACGGTGTTTTTCGTGTTTTCAGGTTTTAAATCATTAAGTTAGCATATCATATAGATATAGAACATGTGTTTAGTTGATTTTAAAAGTCAATTTAGAAGGATTAACTTTTGTTTGCGAACAAGTTTAGAATTAACTAAACTATGTTCTAGTGATTACAAGTTTAAACCTTCGAATAAGATAGCTTTATATGTATGAATTGAATGATGTTATGAACATCATTACTACCTTAAGTTCCTTGGATAAACCTACTGGAAAAGAGAAAAATAGATCTAGCTTCAATGGATCCTTGGATGGCTCGAAGTTCTTGAAGCAGAATCATGACACGAAAACAAGTTCAAGTAAGATCATCACTTGAAATAAGATTGTTATAGTTATAGAAATTAAACCAAAGTTTGAATATGATTATTACCTTGTATTAGAATGATAACCTACTGTAAGAAACAAAGATTTCTTGAGGTTGGATGATCACCTTACAAGATTGGAAGTGAGCTAGCAAACTTGAAAGTATTCTTGATTTTATGAAACTAGAACTTTTGGAATTTATGAAGAACACTTAGAACTTGAAGATAGAACTTGAGAGAGATCAATTAGATGAAGAAAATTGAAGAATGAAAGTGTTTGTAGGTGTTTTTGGTCGTTGGTGTATGGATTAGATATAAAGGATATGTAATTTTGTTTTCATGTAAATAAGTCATGAATGATTACTCATATTTTTGTAATTTTATGAGATATTTCATGCTAGTTGCCAAATTATGGTTCCCACATGTGTTAGGTGACTCACATGGGCTACTAAGAGCTGATCATTGGAGTGTATATACCAATAGTACATACATCTAAAAGCTGTGTATTGTACGAGTACGAATACGGGTGCATACGAGTAGAATTGTTGATGAAACTGAACGAGGATGTAATTGTAAGCATTTTTGTTAAGTAGAAGTATTTTGATAAGTGTCTTGAAGTCTTTCAAAAGTGTATGAATACATATTAAAACACTACATGTATATACATTTTAACTGAGTCGTTAAGTCATCGTTAGTCGTTACATGTAAATGTTGTTTTGAAACCTTTAGGTTAACGATCTTGTTAAATGTTGTTAACCCAATGTTTATAATATCAAAAGAGATTTTAAATTATTATATTATCATGATATTATGATGTACGAATATCTCTTAATATGATATATATACATTAAATGTCGTTACAACGATAATCGTTACATATATGTCTCGTTTCAAAATCATTAAGTTAGTAGTCTTGTTTTTACATATGTAGTTCATTGTTAATACACTTAATGATATGTTTACTTATCATAATATCATGTTAACTATATATATAACCATATATATGTCATCATATAGTTTTTATAAGTTTTAACGTTCGTGAATCACCGGTCAACTTGGGTAGTCAATTGTCTATATGAAACCTATTTCAATTAATCAAGTCTTAACAAGTTTGATTGCTTAATATGTTGGAAACATTTAATCATGTAAATATCAATCTCAATCAATATATATAAACATGGAAAAGTTCGGGTCACTACAGTACCTACCCGTTAAATAAATTTCGTCCCGAAATTTTAAGCTGTTGAAGGTGTTGACGAATCTTCTAGAAATAGATGCGGGTATTTCTTCTTCATCTGATCTTCACGCTCCCAGGTGAACTCGGGTCCTCTACGAGCATTCCATCGAACCTTAACAATTGGTATCTTGTTTTGCTTAAGTCTTTTAACCTCACGATCCATTATTTCGACGGGTTCTTCGATGAATTGAAGTTTTTCGTTGATTTGGATTTCATCTAATGGAATAGTGAGATCTTCTTTAGCAAAACATTTCTTCAAATTCGAGACGTGGAAAATGTTATGTACAGCCGCGAGTTGTTGAGGTAACTCAAGTCGGTAAGCTACTGGTCCGACACGATCAATAATCTTGAATGGTCCAATATACCTTGGATTTATTTCCCTCGTTTACCAAATCGAACAACGCCTTTCCAAGGTGCAACTTTAAGCATGACCATCTCTCCAATTTCAAATTCTATATCTTTTCTTTTAATGTCAGCGTAGCTCTTTTGTCGACTTTGGGCGGTTTTCAACCGTTGTTGAATTTGGATGATCTTCTCGGTAGTTTCTTGTATAATCTCCAGACCCGTAATCTGTCTATCCCCCACTTCACTCCAACAAATCGGAGACCTGCACTTTCTACCATAAAGTGTTTCAAACGGCGCCATCTCAATGCTTGAATGGTAGCTGTTGTTGTAGGAAAATTCTGCTAACGGTAGATGTTGATCCCAACTGTTTCCGAAATCAATAACACATGCTCGTAGCATGTCTTCAAGCGTTTGTATCGTCCTTTCGCTCTGCCCATCAGTTTGTGGATGATAGGCAGTACTCATGTCTAGACGAGTTCCTAATGCTTGCTGTAATATCTGCCAGAATCTTGAAATAAATCTGCCATCCCTATCAGAGATAATAGAGATTGGTATTCCATGTCTGGAGATGACTTCCTTCAAATACAGTCGTGCTAACTTCTCCATCTTGTCATCTTCTCTTATTGGCAAGAAGTGTGCTGATTTGGTGAGACGATCAACTATTACCCAAATAGTATCAAAACCACTTGCAGTCCTTGGCAATTTAGTGATGAAATCCATGGTAATGTTTTCCCATTTCCATTTCGGGATTTCGGGTTGTTGAAGTAGACCTGATGGTTTCTGATGCTTAGCTTTGACCTTAGAACACGTCAAACATTCTCCTACGTATTTAGCAACATCGGCTTTCATACCCGGCCACCAAAAATGTTTCTTGAGATCTTTGTACATCTTCCCCGTTCCAGGATGTATTGAGTATCTGGTTTTATGAGCTTCTCTAAGTACCATTTCTCTCATATCTCCAAATTTTGGTACCCAAATCCTTTCAGCCCTATACCGGGTTCTGTCTTCCCAAATATTAAGATGCTTCTCCGATCCTTTGGGTATTTCATCCTTTAAATTTCCCTCTTTTAAAACTCCTTGTTGCGCCTCCTTTATTTGAGTAGTAAGGTTATTATGAATCATTATATTCATAGATTGTACTCGAATGGGTTCTCTGACCTTCCTGCTCAAGGCATCGGCTACCACATTTGCCTTCCCCGGGTGGTAACGAATCTCAAAGTCGTAATCATTCAATAATTCAATCCACCTACGCTGCCTCATATTCAGTTGTTTCTGATTAAATATGTGTTGAAGACTTTTGTGGTCGGTATATATAATACTTTTAACCCCATATAAGTAGTGCCTCCAAGTCTTTAATGCAAAAACAACCGCGCCTAATTCTAAATCATGCGTCGTATAATTTTGTTCGTAAATCTTCAATTGTCTAGACGCATAAGCAATCACCTTCGTTCGTTGCATTAATACACAACCGAGACCTTGCTTTGATGCGTCACAATAAATCACAAAATCATCATTCCCTTCAGGCAATGACAATATAGGTGCCGTAGTTAGCTTTTTCTTTAATAACTGAAACGCTTTCTCTTGTTCATCATTCCATTCAAATTTCTTCCCTTTATGCGTTAATGCAGTCAAGGGTTTTGCTATTCTGGAAAAATCTTGGATGAACCTTCTGTAGTAACCAGCTAGTCCTAAAAACTGGCGTATGTGTTTCGGAGTTTTCGGGGTTTCCCACTTTTCAACAGTTTCTATCTTTGCCGGATCCACCTTAATACCTTCTTTGTTCACTATGTGACCGAGGAATTGAACTTCTTCCAACCAAAATGAACACTTTGAAAACTTAGCGTATAATTCTTCCTTCCTCAATACTTCTAACACCTTTCTCAAATGTTCACCGTGTTCTTGGTCATTCTTTGAGTAAATAAGTATGTCATCAATGAAAACAATGACAAACTTGTCAAGGTATGGTCCACACACTCGGTTCATAAGGTCCATGAACACAGCTGGTGCATTAGTTAAACCAAACGGCATGACCATAAACTCGTAATGACCGTAACGTGTTCTGAAAGCAGTCTTTGGAATATCATCTTCTTTCACCCGCATTTGATGATACCCGGAACGTAAGTCAATCTTTGAATAAACAGACGAGCCTTGTAGTTGATCAAATAAGTCGTCGATTCTCGGTAGTGGGTAGCGGTTCTTGATGGTAAGTTTGTTCAACTCTCGGTAGTCGATACACAACCTGAATGTACCATCTTTCTTCTTGACAAACAAAACAGGAGCTCCCCACGGTGATGTGCTTGGTCGAATGAAACCACGCTCTAAAAGTTCTTGTAATTAGCTTTGCAGTTCTTTCATCTCGCTGGGTGCGAGTCTGTAAGGAGCACGAGCTATTGGTGCAGCTTCTGGTACAAGATCTATTTGAAATTCAACGGATCGATGTGGGGGTAATCCCGGTAATTCTTTCGGAAATACATCGGGAAATTCTTTTGCAATGGGAACATCATTGATGCTCTTTTCTTCAGTTTGTACTTTCTCGACGTGTGCTAGAACAGCATAGCAACCTTTTCTTATTAGTTTTTGTGCCTTCAAATTACTAATAAGATGTAGCTTCGTGTTGCCCTTTTCTCCGTACACCATTAAGGGTTTTCCTTTTTCTCGTATAATGCGAATTTCATTTTTGTAACAAACGATCTCTGCTTTCACTTCTTTCAACCAGTCCATACCGATTATCACATCAAAACTCCCTAACTCTACTGGTATCAAATCAATCTTAAATGTTTCGCTAACCAGTTTAATTTCTCGATTCCGACATATATTATCTGCTGAAATTAATTTACCATTTGCTAATTCGAGTAAAAATTTACTATCCAAAGGCGTTAATGGACAACTTAATTTAGCACAAAAATCTCTACTCATATAGCTTCTATCCGCACCCGAATCAAATAAAACGTAAGCAGATTTATTGTCAATAAGAAACGTACCCGTAACAAGCTCCGGGTCTTCCTGTGCCTCTGCCGCATTAATATTGAAAACTCTTCCGCGGCCTTGTCCATTCGTGTTCTCCTGGTTCGGGCAATTTCTAATAATGTGGCCCGGTTTTCCACATTTATAACAAACTACATTGGCATAACTTGCTCCGACACTACTTGCTCCGCCATTACTCGTTCCGACACCATTTGTTCCTTTCGTTCTATTAACCCCTGGTCCGTAGACCTCACACTTCACCGCTCTATGACCATTTCTTTTACACTTGTTGCAAAATTTGGTGCAGAACCCCGAGTGATACTTTTCACACCTTTGGCATAGCTGCTTCTGATTGTTGTTGTTGTTGCGGTTATTATTGTTGTTGGGATGATTGTTGTAGTTGTTGTTGCTGTTGTTGTTGTTGTTGTTGTTGGGCCGTTTGTTGTAGTTGCGATTGATGTTGCGATTGTTGGGATAATTGTTGCGATTATTGTTGTAATTGCTGTTGTTGTTGTATTGGTGATTCTTATCACTGTTTTCCTCCCACTTTCTTTTGACTTGCTTCACATTGGCCTCTTCAGCAGTCTGTTCTTTAATTCTTTCTTCAATCTGGTTCACTAGTTTGTGAGCCATTCTACATGCCTGTTGTATGGAGGCGGGCTCGTGTGAACTTATATCTTCTTGGATTCTTTCCGGTAATCCTTTCACAAACGCGTCGATCTTCTCTTCCTCATCTTCGAATGCTCCCGGACACAATAGGCACAATTCTGTGAATCGTCTTTCGTATGTGGTAATATCAAATCCTTGGGTTCGTAACCCTCTAAGTTCTGTCTTGAGCTTATTGACCTCGGTTCTGGGACGGTACTTCTCGTTCATCAAGTGCTTGAATGCTGACCACGGTAGTGCGTAAGCATCATCTTGTCCCACTTGCTCTAGATAGGTATTCCACCATGTTAACGCAGAACCTGTGAAGGTATGCGTAGCGTACTTCACTTTGTCCTCTTCAGTACACTTACTTATGGAAAACACCGATTCGACCTTCTCGGTCCACCGTTTCAATCCGATCGGTCCTTCGGTTCCATCAAATTCCAAAGGTTTGCAGGCAGTGAATTCTTTGTAGGTGCATCCTACACGATTTCCTGTACTGCCAGATCCAAGGTTATTGTTGGTATGTAGTGCAGCCTGTACTGCGGCTATGTTTGAAGCTAGAAAAGTACGGAATTCCTCTTCATTCATATTCACGGTGTGTCGAGTAGTCGGTGCCATTTCCTTCAAAATAGTCAAATGGAACAAGTTAATCATACAGAATATTAAGAGTAGTTAATAGTATTTCGTAGCATAATATGAACTCATTTATAAAAGCTTTTTCTTCATATTAGCGTTTTATAAGTTTAAATTCGGGTAGTACCTACCCGTTAAGTTCATACTTAGTAGCTAATATACAATTCAACTACTACAATTCTATATGAAAAACTGATTATAATAATATTTCGCGTTCAAACTTTTATACAATATTTTACAAACTTACAATACCGCTTATTTTACATAAAGCATGAAATATAGCACACAATAACTTTGATACAAGATAGTTGTGAAGATAATTCTAGCTAGTACACAAGTCGTTCAGCAAAGGCAATAAAGACACGTAATTCATACGTCCAGAAACAAGTCATGCATTCTGGTTTTACTAGGACTACTTCCCATCCTTGGTCTTGTGGAACATAACCGTTATGGCCGTTAATAAGACAGCGTGTTGTAACGTCGTCAAAGGGACGAGGGTTACGTAATGTCCAACAGTCCCGTAACAATCTAAAAACCTCATTTCTTACCCCAATTACCGACTCCGTCACTTGTGGAAACATTTTGTTTAATAGTTGTAGCCTGATGTTCTTGTTCTCACTTTGGTGAGAAGCGAACATTACTAATCCGTAAGCATAACATGCTTCTTTATGTTGCATGTTAGCCGCTTTTTCTAAATCACGAAGTCCAATATTCGGATATATTGAGTCAAAATAATTTCTTAACCCGTTGCGTAAAATAGCATTTGGGTTCCCCGCAATATATGCGTCAAAGTAAACACATCGTAACTTATGGGTTTCCCAATGTGCTATCCCCCATCTTTCAAACGAAAGTCTCTTATAAACCAAGACATTCTTGGAACATTCTTCGAATGGCTTACAAACTGATCTCGCCTTAAATAGTTGTGCCGAGGAATTCTGGCCGACTCTAGACAAGATTTCATCAATCATGTCTCCGGGTAGGTCTCTTAAAATATTGGGTTGTCTATCCATTTTGTGTTTTTAAACTGTAAAATAGACAAGAGTTAGATTCATAAAAAAATACTTATTAATACAAGTAATTTTTACATATATAATAAAGCATAAGAACACTATATTACATATATTACACCACACGAATACAACTATCTTATTCCGACTCGCTCGTTTCTTCTTCTTTGGTTTTGGTTCGTTTTGCCAAGTTTCTAGGGATATATGATGTTCCCCTAATACGATCCGTCGTTGTCCACATTGGTTTAGAAAAACCTGGTGGTTTAGAGGTTCCCGGGTCATTGTTACAACTTAAGGACTTCGGGGGTTGACGATACATATAAAGTTCATCGGGGTTGGAATTAGATTTCTCTATTTTTATGCCCTTTCCATTATTATTTTCTTTTGCCTTTTTAAATTCAGTTGGGGTAATTTCTATAACATCATCGGAATTCTCGTCGGAATCCGATTCATCGGAGAATTGGTAATCCTCCCAATATTTTGCTTCCTTGGCGGAAACACCATTGACCATAATTAACCTTGGTCGGTTGGTTGAGGATTCTCTTTTACTTAACCGTTTTATTATTTCCCCCACCGGGTCTATTTCTTCTTCCGGTTCCGATTCTTCTTCCGGTTCCGATTCTTCTTCCGGTTCCGACTCTTCTTCCGGTTCCTCTTCGGGAACTTGTGAATCAGTCCACGAATCATTCCAATTTACATTTGACTCTTCATTATTATTAGGTGAGTCAATGGGACTTGTTCTAGAGGTAGACATCTATCACATAATATCAAACACGATAAGAGATTAATATATCACATAATATTCATATGTTAAAAATATATAGTTTCCAACAAAAATGTTAAGCAATCATTTTTAAAGAAAACACGGTCGAAGTCCAGACTCACTAATGCATCCTAACAAACTCGATAAGACACACTAATGCAAATTTTCTGGTTCTCTAAGACCAACGCTCGAATACCAACTGAAATGTCCCGTTCTTATTGATTAAAAACGTTCCATATTAATTGATTTCGTTGCGAGGTTTTGACCTCTATATGAGACGTTTTTCAAAGACTGCATTCATTTTTAAAACAAACCATAACCTTTATTTCATAAATAAAGGTTTAAAAGCTTTACGTAGATTATCAAATAATGATAATCTAAAATATCCTGTTTACACACGACCATTACATAATGGTTTACAATACAAATATGTTACATCGAAATCAGTTTCTTGAATGCAGTTTTTACAACAATATCATACAAACATGGACTCCAAATCTTGTCCTTATTTTAGTATGCAACAGCGGAAGCTCTTAGTATTCACCTGAGAATAAACATGCTTTAAACGTCAACAAAAATGTTGGTGAGTTATAGGTTTAACCTATATGTATCAAATCATAACAATAGACCACAAGATTTCATATTTCAATACACATCCCATACATAGAGATAAAAATCATTCATATGGTGAACACCTGGTAACCGACATTAACAAGATGCATATATATAAGAATATCCCCATCATTCCGGGACACCCTTCGGATATGATATAAATTTCGAAGTACTAAAGCATCCGGTACTTTGGATGGGGTTTGTTAGGCCCAATAGATCTATCTTTAGGATTCGCGTCAATTAGGGTGTCTGTTCCCTAATTCTTAGATTACCAGACTTAATAAAAAGGGGCATATTCGATTTCGATAATTCAACCATAGAATGTAGTTTCACGTACTTGTGTCTATTTTGTAAATCATTTATAAAACCTGCATGTATTCTCATCCCAAAAATATTAGATTTTAAAAGTGGGACTATAACTCACTTTCACAGATTTTTACTTCGTCGGGAAGTAAGACTTGGCCACTGGTTGATTCACGAACCTATAACAATATATACATATATATCAAAGTATGTTCAAAATATATTTACAACACTTTTAATATATTTTGATGTTTTAAGTTTATTAAGTCAGCTGTCCTCGTTAGTAACCTACAACTAGTTGTCCACAGTTAGATGTACAGAAATAAATCGATAAATATTATCTTGAATCAATCCACGACCCAGTGTATACGTATCTCAGTATTGATCACAACTCAAACTATATATATTTTGGAATCAACCTCAACCCTGTATAGCTAACTCCAACATTCACATATAGAGTGTCTATGGTTGTTCCGAAATATATATAGATGTGTCGACATGATAGGTCGAAACATTGTATACGTGTCTATGGTATCTCAAGATTACATAATATACAATACAAGTTGATTAAGTTATGGTTGGAATAGATTTGTTACCAATTTTCACGTAGCTAAAATGAGAAAAATTATCCAATCTTGTTTTACCCATAACTTCTTCATTTTAAATCCGTTTTGAGTGAATCAAATTGCTATGGTTTCATATTGAACTCTATTTTATGAATCTAAACAGAAAAAGTATAGGTTTATAGTCGGAAAAATAAGTTACAAGTCATTTTTGTAAAGGTAGTCATTTCAGTCGAAAGAACGACGTCTAGATGACCATTTTAGAAAACATACTTCCACTTTGAGTTTAACCATAATTTTTGGATATAGTTTCATGTTCATAATAACAATCATTTTCTCAGAATAACAACTTTTAAATCAAAGTTTATCATAGTTTTTAATTAACTAACCCAAAACAGCCCGCGGTGTTACTACGACAGCGTAAATCCGGTTTTACGGTGTTTTTCGTGTTTTCAGGTTTTAAATCATTAAGTTAGCATATCATATAGATATAGAACATGTGTTTAGTTGATTTTAAAAGTCAAGTTAGAAGGATTAACTTTTGTTTGCGAACAAGTTTAGAATTAACTAAACTATGTTCTAGTGATTACAAGTTTAAACCTTCGAATAAGATAGCTTTATATGTATGAATCGAATAATGTTATGAACATCATTACTACCTTAAGTTCCTTGGATAAACCTACTGGAAAAGAGAAAAATAGATCTAGCTTCAATGGATCCTTGGATGGCTCGAAGTTCTTGAAGCAGAATCATGACACGAAAACAAGTTCAAGTAAGATCATCACTTGAAATAAGATTGTTATAGTTATAGAAATTAAACCAAAGTTTGAATATGATTATTACCTTGTATTAGAATGATAACCTACTGTAAGAAACAAAGATTTCTTGAGGTTGGATGATCACCTTACAAGATTGGAAGTGAGCTAGCAAACTTGAAAGTATTCTTAATTTTATGAAACTAGAACTTTTGGAATTTATGAAGAACACTTAGAACTTGAAGATAGAACTTGAGAGAGATCAATTAGATGAAGAAAATTGAAGAATGAAAGTGTTTGTAGGTGTTTTTGGTCGTTGGTGTATGGATTAGATATAAAGGATATGTAATTTTGTTTTCATGTAAATAAGTCATGAATGATTACTCATATTTTTGTAATTTTATGAGATATTTCATGCTAGTTGCCAAATGATGGTTCCCACATGTGTTAGGTGAATCACATGGGCTGCTAAGAGCTGATCATTGGAGTGTATATACCAATAGTACATACATCTAAAAGCTGTGTATTGTACGAGTACGAATACGGGTGCATACGAGTAGAATTGTTGATGAAACTGAACGAGGATGTAATTGTAAGCATTTTTGTTAAGTAGAAGTATTTTGATAAGTGTCTTGAAGTCTTTCAAAAGTGTATGAATACATATTAAAACACTACATGTATATAAATTTTAACTGAGTCGTTAAGTCATCGTTAGTCGTTACATGTAAATGTTGTTTTGAAACCTTTAGGTTAACGATCTTGTTAAATGTTGTTAACCCAATGTTTATAATATCAAAAGAGATTTTAAATTATTATATTATCATGATATTATGATGTACGAATATCTCTTAATATGATATATATACATTAAATGTCGTTACAACGATAATCGTTACATATATGTCTCGTTTCAAAATCATTAAGTTAGTAGTCTTGTTTTTACATATGTAGTTCATTGTTAATACACTTAATGATATGTTTACTTATCATAATATCATGTTAACTATATATATAACCATATATATGTCATCATATAGTTTTTACAAGTTTTAACGTTCGTGAATCACCGGTCAACTTGGGTAGTCAATTATCTATATGAAACCTATTTCAATTAATCAAGTCTTAACAAGTTTGATTGCTTAATATGTTGGAAACATTTAATCATGTAAATATCAATCTCAATCAATATATATAAACATGGAAAAGTTTGGGTCACTACAAATTCAACCACGAAAGAATCCTGTTGATTAAACATAGCAAAAGAGTTTATAGAAATTGTGAAATTGATATAAACTGCTCTATTGTAACTATAACATAATGGTTTTAATTATAAAAGAACAATCCCTGTCATTTATCAAGCAAAGAAGTAAATAACGCATTCTCATTCTTGTTAATTACTACATTTGTTTACTGTTTCGATAAACAAAAATACAACTTCAAACACAAATCCCCCTTTAGAATAATTAATCGTTATAAAGTCCTTAAAACAAACTTCTCCCTATGGATCGAACTGGTCAATTTACTTGCTAGTTACTGCATGATCGGGTTTAGTTGCCTGTATTATGTGTTAATTATTAAGCATATTGTCTACATTTTAAAGATTACGTCTTAACACATCAACTTTTTGGCGCCGCTGTCAGGGAGCGGTTTTGTTAAAAGATTTTAATTAACTTTGAATTATTCGATCCTTTTGTAGGAATTCAATTCCTAGAAAAGTTACTTTTTATTGTAAGCTTGTGTTTTTGCAATTGGTTTGTTTGTGGTGTTGTGATTGCAGGATAGGTATTAGTGCATGAATCTACGTTCTTCCAACTCTAATTTAATTCCTTCATATCCTGAACCTGAAAGAGAACTTCACGAACGCTTAAGAGCTCAAGAATTAGAATCTCTTGCTCAAGGTTTAGAATCGCTTTCATTAGATTCTTACTCTGAACCAATTGTTCAACCAATCATCGAGCCAGTCATTAAAGAAGAGGAAGAGATGACTGCTACAAATCAAACGATGGATGCTTTGATGAAGGCAACAAGGACAGGACAAGGCCACGCAATTGTTCAACCTACGATGACTGATGGTTTTGAAATAAAGGGGCAATTTCTCCACATGGTGACTAATACATGCCAATTCGGTGGGGCCCCAAATGAAGATGCTAACGAGCATCTTCGTAAGTTTGTAAGCATTTGCAAGCTTTTCAAAATCAAAGATGTCTCCGATGAAGTTGCATGTCTAAAAATCTTTCCATGGTTCCTAAAAGATGATGCAAGAGATTGGCTAGACTCATTACCGGAAGGTTATATTGAAAACTGGAATGATATGATGGACAAATTTCTGTCAGAATTCTTCCCTGCTTCGAAAGCAGCAAAATTGCAAAGTGGCATAAATCACTTCAAGCAAAAGTCTAACGAGACTCTTTATGAAGCTTGGACCCGATTTAATAAAATGCTTAGGGTATGTCCTCAACACGGGTTGAATACATTCCAAAAAGTCCAAATTTTCTACAAAGGAGTCAATGTGGCTACCCGGAAGGATATAGATGTTGCAGCAGGAGGATCAATCATAAAAAAACACCCGAAGACGCTCACACGATAATTTCTGATATAGCAGACCATTCTCATAATTGGCATCAGGAGATGGAATTCTCTAGATCGTCAACAGTTGCTAATGTCGAAAGCAACGATGAAATCGCTGCATTAAAAGTTCAATTGGCAAATCAAGCAAGGCAAATCGAGAAGGTAACCAAAGAAATGCACACTATCAGGGTAGGGTGCGAGTTGTGCCAAGGTCCCCATCTCACGCGAGATTGCGACCAAACGACGATGGAAGAGCAAGCAAATTTCCTAGGTTACATGCGAAGAGGTGAGATGAATTTTGACGACTTTCCAGCAGTTGAAGCAATGAACCGGAAATATCCTCCTGTCAACAGTTATCAAATAGGAGGACCTTCAAGTTCAAACAACAACTACCACGGAGGAAATGCAGGTTAACAAAATAACCGGAATTTCCAGACTCAAAATCAAAGAAATGCACCACCGGGTTACAATCATCTAAACAATCGTAATCAACCCCCACGAAATTACCAAAAATAATTTCTAACACAATCCACCAAAACCACAACCACAAGCACTTATACAACCACAACCTGAGAAGAAATCCGGTTTAGAGGATCTGTTGAGAGATTTTATGGTTAAACACGAACAAAATGCGGAAATTCAAACTCAGCAAATTCGCAATCAACAAGCTACGATTCAAAACTTAGAAAGGGATGTTGGAAGGATCTCACAATTATTAGCCAAGAGACCACCTAGTGCTCTTCCCTCAAATACTCAAGTGAATCCTAGTAACAATCAAACAAGGAATGAGCATGTAAATGCTATAACTACTAGAAGTGGTTTAACCACTTACCCGGAGACCCTTAAGTCCCCGGAAGTTCCTTTGTCTCCTTCTATTTTGCAAGTACCTGTTGATGTAGATGAGCATGTTGAAAAAGAACAAGAGAAAGATGATCCACCAGAGGTCATATCGAAGAAAAGTGAAGAACCACCAGTGAAGGTGTACAAGGCACCTATACCATACCCAAAAGCATTGAAGAAAGACAGACTCATGAGCCAATATCAGAAATTTGCAGATATGATCAAACAAATCAGCATTAACATGCCACTCGCGGAGGTTCTTAAGGGTATGCCCCATTACGGGAAGTTTTTGAAAGATCTCATATCCTCGAAAGGAAAATACCAAGAAGTGTCTGCCACATTCCTCCATGAGGAGTGTTCGGCCATCTTGAAAAAGCAAAATGTACCTCTAAAATTAGGAGATCCGGGTAGTTTTATCATACCATGTATGATGGGTGATTCGGTAGTGTATGATGCACTAGCCGACCTAGGTGCAAGTGTTAACCTAATGTCGTACTCGTTATATTTGAAACTTGACTTAGGAGATTTGAAACCACCCCTGATGGGTATTCGATTAGCAAACCAATCCTTTGATACTCCTATAGGTATAGCCGAGGATATTCTTGTAAAAGTTGGCTCACTTGTCTTTCCCGTCGACTTTGTTATTCTAGAAATGCAAGAGGACACAAAAGTTCCTATCATTTTAGGACGTCCTTTCCTTAACACTGCAGATGCTATCATTAATGTCCGAAAAGAACAATTAAGTCTAGGTGTGGGAAACGAGAGAATAATTTGTAATATTGACAAAGCCATGAAAAGACCCACTTCCACCGATGACTCTTATTTTCAAATTGATGTTATAAACTTTTGTGTTGAGAATGAATTACAGGAGCTACTTGAAATTGATACCTCGGGGTTTGCCCCGGTGAGTGAAAGTGAATATTTCAATATTGATGAGGATTTTGATGAGTTGATGAAAGTGGTCACGGATGATGAGACCATGAAAGAAGAAATTCCTAAGGAAGAAGAATCATTTGAAGATAGCGGAAATAAAGATAGATTCTGAATAAAGAATTCCTTGGAAAAACCACCCGTACTAGAGCTTAAGGAGCTACCCAAACACTTGGAGTATGCTTACCTCGAAGGTACATCTCAATTATCGGTAATTATTGCTTCACATCTTTCCGGTAACGAGAAGGAAAGGTTAATCTCTGTTTTGAAAACCCATAAAAAGACTATAGCCTGGAAAACGACCGACATTCCAGGGATAAACTCGTCTTATTGTACACATAAAATTCTCCTTGAGAATGACTTCAAACCAGTAGTACAAAGACAACGCAGGCTAAATCCCAACATGAAAGAGGTTGTTAAAAAGGAGGTAGTCAAGCTTCTTGATGCCGGGTTAATCTACCCCATCTCCGATAGTCCTTGGGTTAGTCCAGTACAAGTAGTACCCAAAAAGGGGGGTACAACCGTTATTGTAAATGAAAAAGCCGAACTCGTTCCAACTAGAACGGTTACCGGCTGGAGAGTCTGTATTGATTACAGGCGTCTCAATGATGCCACTAGAAAAGATCATTTCCCGTTGCCTTTTATTGATCAAATGATTGAACGATTAGCGGGGAAAGAATACTATTTCTTTCTAGATGGTTTCTCCGGTTACTTCTAAATTCCAATTGATCCCAACGACGAAGAAAAGACCACATTCACTTGTCCTTTTGGGACCTTTGCCTATCGCCGCATGCCATTTGGTTTATGCAATGCACCCGGAACCTTTCAAAGGTGCATGATGGCAATTTTTGATGATATGGTAGAGGATTGTATGGAAGTCTTCATGGATGACTGTTCCGTGTTTGGAGACTCCTTTGAATCGTGTCTTTTTAACCTTGAACGTATGCTTATCCGATGTGAGAAAGCAAATTTAGTCCTGAATTGGGGAAAATGCCACTTCATGGTGAAGGAGGGCATTGTACTTGGTCACAAGATATCTCGTGCGGGAATAGAGGTAGATAAAGCTAAAATTGAAGTTATCTCTAAGCTACCTATATCGACGAATGTCAAGGCAATTAGAAGCTTTCTTGGTCACGGGGATTTTATAGGCGATTTATCAAAGATTTCTCTAAAATTGCCCGTCCAATGACCAAACTTCTTGAAAAGGATGCTCCATTTGACTTCGATTCCAATTGTGAGAATGCATTCTCCATTCTAAAGTCAAAACTCACACAAGCTCCCATTATCGTGTCTCCGGATTGGAATATGCCTTTTGAGTTAATGTGTGACTCGAGCGACTATGTCTTAGGTGCTGTCTTAGGACAACGACCCGATAATCATTTTCGTCTAATTTATTATGCGAGCAAAACGCTAATGGGAGCTCAAATTAACTACACCACCATGGAAAAGGAGCTCCTAGCGGTTGTTTATGCGTTTGATAAATTTCGGTCATATTTGGTGTTGTCCAAGACCATTGTTTACACGGACCATTCAGCCCTTAGGTACTTATTCTCGAAAATAGATGCAAAGCATCGTCTCATACGTTGGGTTCTTCTACTTCAAGAGTTTGACATTGAGATACGTGATAAGAAAGGAGCCGAGAATCTAGCCGCCGACCATTTATCCCGACTTGAAAACCCCGAATTAGAAAAACTTGATGATACAATCATCAAGGACACATTTCCTGATGAATCTCTAATGAGGGTTGACAAGGAATCTGAAATCCCATAGTTTGCCCATTTTGCAAACTATCTTGCTTCAGGCATTCTTCAAAAAGGACTTTCTTATCAACAAAAGAAGAAATTCTTTGCGGATTTGAAATCCTATTTCTGGGTACACCCAGACCTATTTCGTATTGGTGCGGATCAAATGATTCTCCGTTGTGTGTATGGAAAAAAGGCTCAACAAATTCTTGAGCATTGCCATCAAGGGCCCACCGGCGGTCATTTCGGACCAAACCACACCGCAAGAAAAATCCTTGACTCGGGCTTTTATTGGCCCACGATCTTTAAAGATGCCCATAATTTCGTTAGGACTTGTAATGCATGCCAACGAATGGGTAACATTACGAAAAAGGATGAGATGCCTCAAACCGGCATCCAAGTTTGTGAAATCTTTGATATTTAGGGAATCGATTTCATGGGACCATTTCCAAGTTCCCATAAGTGCAAATACATCCTAGTAGCCGTTGACTATGTATCCAAGTGGGCTGAAGTGAAAGCTTTACCTACGAATGATGCTAGGGTGGTGGTGAACTTCTTGAAAAATCTCTTCTCGCGCTTTGGAATCCCAAAGGCGCACATATCCGATCGAGGAACTCATTTTGCCAACAACCTTCTTGAAAAGGTGTTGAAGAAGTATGGCGTAACTCATCGTTTCTCTACTCCGTACCACCCGCAAACGAGTGGTCAAGTGGAGAACACAAATCGTGCTTTGAAACGCATACTTGAGAAGACGGTTGATAACAACCCTAAGATTTGGCAACGCAAGTTAGATGACGCATTGTGGGCCTTTAGGACTGCTTTTAAAACACCAATTGGTACCACACCATTTAGACTTGTATACGGTAAAGCATGCCATCTTCCGGTTGAAGTGGAACATAGAGCGTACTGGGCATTGAAGCTTTGTAATTTAGACATGGAAAAGGCTGGTGAAAACCGATTCATACAAATGCATGAATTGGAAGAGTTAAGGTTAGAAGCATACGAGAATTCGAGCTCATATAAGGAGAAAACGAAAAGATGGCATGATGCCCGATTGAAGGAAGTAAAAGAGTTTAAAACCGGTGATAAAGTTTTGGTTTTTAACTCATGGTATAAATTTTCTCCCGGAAAGTTGAAGTCCCGATGGACGGGACCTTATTCAGTGAAACAAGCATTCCCGTCGGGGTACGTTGAGTTGTTTGGAAACGGAAATACCTTTAAGGTGAATGGTCATCGCTTGAAACTCTATTTCGATGGAGTGGACACCACGGTTTGAGATGACATACCCTATTCCCCAAGGCTAATTAGCTTGGGACGGAGTCGCGTGAACGACTCGTTAAACTTCACAACATGTATATAGTCCCACTCGTGTACATATTTTAATAAATTTGAGTATTTTTGAGTGATTTCTAAGTTATTATACGAACCAAGTTGTTTAGGAACCTTCCGAAATGTTAAAAACGCGAAAAAACGTCAAAAGCTGGTGCAACAGGGCCAGATGCACCGCATCTATGATGGATGCGCCGCATCTGCAGGCAAGAAAAATCCCGAGAGTTTTGAATGCGCCGAGAATAGGTCATGCACCGCATTTGGACCATCTGATGCACCGTATCTGCTTCAGATGCGCCGCATCTGATCCAGATGCGCCGCATCTGCTGCAGATGCGCCGCATCTATGTCTGTATGTTGGATTCTGTCCTATTTTTTGGCACAAATATGGGAGTTTATCATTTTTTCTCATTTTTTCACCAACTACTCCGAATCCCATCTCATTCTCTCTCAAAATTTCAATCTCTAATCACTAATTGAACCGATTAATCCCATCTTTGAGCATCAAATCCGAATATCAACATGAGAAAGGTAAGATTAATCCTAAACACTTCATGATTCTTGTGTTCTTCAATCTAAAAATCGGATTTAGCTTGTTCTTAGTGTGAGGATGTTTGAATGTTCATGTTTTGGTCATTATATGCTTAAATTGTTGCTACTAATCCTTATTCATGCTCTAATTTCATGATTATTTGCTAAAATCTTTACTTTGGAAATTAGGGTTCTTCATGAATTTAGGGGTTTCGGAATGTTGGCCATTAATTTATTCAATTGAGATATTTTGAAGTTTGATTACTAGTATACATTAACAAAATAGCATGAACCTTTGTTGAATTACACGATTACACAAATTATTGAATTTTAGGGTTCTTGAATTAGGTATTTTGACTTTTGTTAACTAGTAAGTGTTCTAAGTTGAAGTTATGCAAATCATTACTTATGCTAAACACATGTGAACCTTAACTTGGTGTTATTTCGATTTGAAAGTAATTATTATATAAGTTAAGGATTATATGCTTAAGCATTTTGATGAAGTTGTTGACTTGAGATGAATTTAATGTTCTAAATGTATGAAAACCATTGATTGCATATGTTTAACATGCTTTTTGATGAATGTCTATGGTTCCATATGTTATGACATTGCAAGTGTTTGGTGAAATGAAGCATGCTATGTATGATTATACTTGTAAAGTGATTTGAATCAATTGGCATACTAGTACATGTTTGTTAAGAGTGAAAATAGTTCATACCATGTTAAGATATTGGTTAACATAAACATTGAGATTTAATTGGAACTTAACATATCTGCATGGTTTTCGCTAAGTGCAATATGAAAGATGTTTTGAATTTCTTTAACGCTAATCAACTTGGTTTGTTATTTTGTTTGTTTGGTTTTGTTGTGTTTTTTTAGACTAGAGCATCATCATCAAACCCAAAATCAAAGAAGCAAAAAGCCCCGGCAATTGTAGATGAGGATACAAGTGAAGAAGAACATGCTGCTGAAGAGGAAGAAATGGATATTGACAACCGGCAGTTAAATGTCCGTGGATTAACCACTCAGGATCCATGGATCAATGCAGTTTTGAGGCATCCGGAATACCATGAACGGATGAAGGCACTTCTACACAAAGACGTATATCCGGGGAAATATATCGATTGGACACCATTAGAAGAAGCCGGCGAATATCAAAATTTTCGCAACCTTTTTCGAGTAACGTATCAAGGCCATTGAATATATGCAAGGGAAAACCTTTTCAGAATGCAAGAAAGAGTTTACCCACTTTTAGTCAAAGAATTCGTTGGTTCACTTAGGGTTGATTACACGTCACCAACATCCGGTACCTTTATGAGATTTCGTCTTGGAGGACAAGACCGAACATTAACACTGCTACAATTTGTGAAGGTGTTGGATATTTATGAAGGGTTTCCACATCAACTGATGCAAAATTACTTTAATCAATGTATATACTATGTTTCTTCTATTAATCATTCAGCAGCATGGGTGGACATGAGCAATAGCGCATATAGTGCAAGCAAGCAGACTTGTAGCAAGCTACGTTCCTACGAGCATCGATGCGTCCAAAGATTCATTTCAAGTACCATAAACTGTCGAAAAGACGGTAGCGAAAAAGTTACCAACTTGGATATCTGGTATATTCACACGATAATGGATCACTCCCATGTTCATATTCCACGAATGATTCTCACTTTCCTTCTCGAAGAAAGGAAAAAGATTACACCAATCATGGGCGGCCATTTTGTAACCAGGATTGTCGAACATTTTCGTATCAATACAAGCGGGTTAGAAGAGAAACATATGATTGCATTTGAAAGAGTAAGCTATACAAGGGCTAACATTTTGACTAGGGGGCCGAACGGCCTTCTAACTAGGTATGAGGATCCCGTGAACAGGAAACCAGAACAACCCCAACAGCAACCAGATCCACAGCCCAATGTTGGAAGTAGTTCGGGTCTGGGAAATGATTGGGAGGCTTACATGGCGTGCCAGTTTTCAGATATGCGACTCCATAGTGATCGAAACACCCAAAAGGTAATTGATCACTACGATGCAGGTAACAGGGAGATGCAACATTACATTGATGTAGGAAATGACCGAACATGGTACACTCAAGCGGGGTAGCAAAATCAGCTTAATTGGATACATGAACAGACAGTGTCATACGCTGCAGATCCCGCTAACTATACCCCCTCTCCTTGGCCTGCATACGAACCTTGGGTTCGAATGGGTGATCCATATCCTGCGCCTTATCCTCCTCCTCCTAACCCGCCTACTGAAGACACTGCTGTCGTCCCTGCTCAAGGAACTTATCAGGGGTACAACCCCTCAATATTTCAGGACGACGACGCGGGAAACCAAAGCGAAGGTGGAGCTGGCCCAAGTAACTCATTTTGGGGATTTTTCTGAAGATGACGTGATTTTTCCTGATGTGTGACAGGTTTGGTTGATGTTGGTTTGTATCAAAAACAATTTCTTTTCAAGTTTGGTGTGTAATAACTAGATAATATTTTGGATAATTGTAATTTGAATAATTTAGATAATTAAAAGTGGGGTTTTTAGTACATGGAGTACACCCCCATTTATTTGTGTGAATCGTATGGTTCCATTGTTTGAATTGCTACAGGTGAGCATTATGCTATATGCTGCATTTTTATAAAGACTGGCAGTAAGTTCAGCACATTCTTGATTGGTGATTGTTTTGTGGTTGCAAGAAGCGGATGATGTTCTTATGCTGGCATTCAGTTCAGCGCCATCATCCCGTGAACTTCGGTTTTAAACCTTGAAAGTAATAAACTCTCTTACACTCTTTAACCCTCTTGAATTTAAATTTTTCTGATTTCATGTAACGAGGGCGATACATGAACTCAAGTATGGGGAGGAAGTTATAAATTCTTTCGGGTTTTTGATTTTGGTTAAAAAGGCTTAAAATGGTGAAAATTTTTAAACTTTTATCTTCATAAATTCAAATTTTGTTTAAAATTTGTAGATTTTAAAACTAGGTGTATACACCGAAATTATTATCACAAAACAAATTAAGAAACAACCAAATGATTGAGTTTATTCTTTTTTTTAAAAATCATAAAACTAGTAGTCATATAAAAGATATAATCATCATACTATACCACATTTTGGATGAAATGAAAATCATCAAGTAATTTGTTGTTCTAACAATCTAATCCAATGCTCATTTATGTAATGATTGTGAAGGAAGTCAAGTCTTCCAATATGACACACTTGCTAACTTATGTTAGAAGTCGTAGTCCAGAACAGCTGTAGGTTGATGAAAAATCTTGAAAAGTCATCTCTATCATCGGCTGAAAATCCACCTCACCTCAGCATCAAACAGGGTTTTTGGTGGTCAGACTTATCCTAACCATGAGATGGATCTGTCTAGTACAATGGGGGGGCACATTGCAAATTAGCTTTTAAGACTAATGAATCTAATCCCCAGATGGATGATCTCCATAAAGATCAACCGCATCTGTGTTGACTGCGGCCAACATACATATGCCATAACAAATTGAGGTGTACAAACTCATGGTTCACCGATGATATTTGGACACGATATAGTTTCTTCTAAAACTTATGCTATTTTATGAACTATATTGCGTAAAACCATTTTTTAGTACATCCAGTTTCAAGTTCCATGATACTTCAATCATGGGGTGAGTAGCTTGCTAAGCGCCGACTGAGGCTTCGGTTTTCAGTTACCCTCAACCGGACTTTGAGGTTAAAATCGGAAAACTTGTTAGTGTAAAAACTAACATGTCTAATTTTCAAAATATAAAAGGTTTTTCACAAAGGTCCCAATTTCCCTAAGGATCCAAATTTTTAAGAAATGTGGACTTTAAAACCCACCTTTCGACTTTGGCGTGATTTCATTTCGTGTGTGTACTCAAAGTGTGTGTATTACATTGTGAAATAAATAATCGTGTGTATACTCAAAGTGTGTGTATTACATTGTGAAATAAATAAAAGTGTGAGTGTGTATATATTGTGACCCAAGTGTGATTTTCATATAGCGTGAGTTATTGTGTTACTAAATAACTTGTGTATCTTGTGTACTATATCAAGTGAGTGATTCCCATTTTTATGTTCTCAATTAAATAAATGTGTTTACTATAGTAAATTTCGATTTCTTGTAAGTCTTGCTTGAGGACAAGCAAGGTTTAAGTGTGGGGATTTTGATAACGCCAAAATTATACATGTTTATTTTCGTTATTTCGATCCAATGTTGTTCCATTTGTATGTAATTGTTGTACGTATGTATTGTAATTCATGTATATTTGTAAAAAGTCCATTGTGAATGAATAAATGAAGACCAACAGCGAAAACAGAGTTAAAACGAAGATCGAATGCGTAAAACAGTCTAAAACCACTGAAACAGGTCCAAATGCGGCGCATCTCTCTTAGATGCGGTGCATATATGCACCAAATAACTCCCGACAGTTTCAGATGCGGAGCATGAAGACTTCTGGGCCAAAATAGCAACAGATGCGGCGCATCTGTCCCAGATGCGGCGCATCTGACCCCCTGTCGACAGTCCTGAGTGCAGAATCGAGCTGGAATCTACTAAACGTAAAGAGATGCGGCGCATCCCAAAGAGATGCGGCGCATCTGGTCACTTTCTGGCCTAAATACCTAACTTTTGAGGCTATTTAATGAAGCCTTTGGTTACTTAATTAAGGGACCTTCACTACTACATTCTCCCTGAGTTCTAAGATGATTTTCAAGGTCCAAGGAAGGCTGCAAGTCAATCTCCACTCTTTCAACATCAAGATTAAGCTAGGATCGTTTATCGCAATTGATACTATTGTTCTATATCTTTTTAACATGAATTCAACTTGTATTTACTGTTTCATTAGTTCTACTATGATTATGTTAGGCTAAAAGCCTTGTGTGTTTGCTTCAATGTAAGATTTATGGCTTGGGATTGTTCTATACTTTGATGTTATGCTAGTTATACATATGTTTGATTGATTTAATTATCTAGTTCAACCGTAAGAACCATTGTTATGCTTGTTTAGATCATTACTTCAATTATATAGATTGCAAACCTATTAATGTGAGTTAACTAGGAAAACAATCTATACTTCAATACATCTAGTAATCTAGACGACTAGATACATACACTTAAGTGATTTTGTTATGTGTTTATTTCGGTAATTGAATAAGTTCCAAAGCAACATAGTTATGAAGTTACCTCAAGTGATTGTTGTAATTTAGGTTTCACATAAATTTAACCGGGTTGAATCTAGTTAGTTAATCAATCTAAATCACCATGTTCTTTCAAAAGATCCATAGTTGTAATCATCCTTGTATCCTAGTTCAATTATGTAAGTTATGACTTGATTTATGTGAATTTATCAAAGACTATAGCTTATACTTCAACACCTAGTGATCTAGCCACCTATATGTGAGTATAGAATGTTAATTGAACGATATTTAGGATATACAATCATGTAGGTTACTTAGAGTGATCTTAGTAAACTAGGTTTTATGTGAATTCAACCACGAAAGAATCCTGTTGATTAAACATAGCAAAAGAGTTTATAGAAATTGTGAAATTGATATAAACTGCTCTATTGTAACTATAACATAACGGTTTTAATTATAAAAGAACAATCCCTGTCATTTATCAAGCAAAGAAGTAAACACCGCATTCTCATTCTTGTTAATTACTACATTTATTTACTGTTTCGTTAACCAAAAATACAACTTCAAACACAAATCCCCCTTTAGAATAATTAATCGTTATAAAGTCCTTAAAACAAACTTCTCCCTGTGGATCGAACTGGTCAATTTACTTGCTAGTTACTGCATGATCGGGTTTAGTTGCCTGTATTATGTGTTAATTATTAAGCATATTGTCTACATTTTAAAGGTTACGTCTTAACACATCACCATATCTGAATCGTCGGTTATCAAACTGAGGTGGTTTCAAGAGAATTGTATTTTTAGATTATTAAACGCTGACGGTAATATGGTGGAATATAAAAGATTCTCTGGTAACAATAAATGATCACGCATATATATCAAGGTTATAATAAGGTTGTTTTGAACGAAAAGTCGAAGATGTCATGCTGGAGCTGTGACAAAATTGGCTATTTTGAAAAAGAACTGCAAAGTTATTTTGGGTAATAATAACACTAAAGGAATTAGCACAGTTAAGTGTTAAACGTTTACTCAGTTTCCGAGAGTTTTTTAGGTGCATAACTATATGCATTAATCTTTTCTTCCGTAGATGAAGTGCTATTGGTTCATCCTATCGATTGAGGTATTTTTAAGGATCATGAAAGGTTTAAAGGCAGATTGTAATCGTCAAGATACCAATGAGGTTTATGATGAAATCAAGTGGCAGACTTGAAGAATTGTTTAGTTTCATATGTTATAATCAATATTTTAATTCATTTTAATTGTCCAATGTTATTAGTCCACAGTCGATAGTCTACAGTTGACGGTCCAATAATTCATATATAGTTTAATATATAATATTCGAATTAATTAATACGTATCGTGACCCGTGTACATGTCTCAGACTCGATCACAACTCAAACTATATATATTATTGTGGAATCAACCTCAACCCTGTATAGCTAACTCCCGCATTACTGCATATAGAGTGTCTATGGTTATTCCAAATAATATATATAGATGTGTCGATATGATATGTCAAAACCTTGTATACGTGTCCCGATATTTAAAGTGCTTAAAATAAATAACAGAAATTAAATGACGATAAATAAAGTGCGTAAAGTAAATAACCGAAATTAAATGACGATAAATAAAATTGCGATAATTAAATTGCGATAAATAAAATGCGATAAATAAATTGCGATAAATAAAAGGTAATACGGAATTAACAGTTAGCTAGGAACAGTTAGCGTGGATTCTTAACAACATTTCATAATGTTAATTAGTCTGTTTCTAATCAATTTTTATTGTGTCCATTATTTCTTCATTATGCCACTTGTTGGATTCTGATAGGTCAAAATTCAAATATGAAATTGGATGAAAATGGTTATTCTGTGGTGAACGGATTTGTATATCGGTGGATGTAAGTAGGATAGTAAACGACTGTTGAATTAGCTTCGAAGAATGTACAGTGTAACTTATTAATGTGAAATCTGAATATTCCTCGGGTATTACCTACCTGTTAAAATATTTTCACTATTAACCGTTTGTACAAAAAAAAAATTTAATTACAATCCTTATGAAAATATATATACATATATATTTTCTTCAGATGTAATCATGGATTTAATGAGTTAATATAATATTAATCTCATTTAATTTACCGTTAGAACAAGAGTATATAATCTCTAAAATATTAGAAATTACATAATTGCCATGTCGAACGAAGATAAATGATGTAGAACGATGATTATACTTCGAGGTATAGAATGAGATGTTGAGGCATGGATTGTTGATGGTACTGGTGTTGTTACTGATGGTACTGTTGGTGCCGGTGATGCTGGTGAAACTAGTACATTTTACACCATATTCTCCAAATTGATTATTCGAGCGCGAAGTTTGTTGACTTCTTTCATTACTCTGTGATGATTTTCGGTCGGAACAAGCGGAAGAATAAGGTTCAGAATCTGAGATAGTATATAATCGTGACGAGATACTCAGGAAATGAGGCTAAAAATGGTGTTTCGGATAGGTTCACCGGTAATTGTTTCAGGTTCTTCTCCAAGAGGGCAATTTGGTTGGTGGAAAAGATCGCCTTCTTCGCGTCTCCATTGATTAAGTCGACTACGAACCCATCAGATGAATTGGGGATGGCTGATTGATTTGATTCATTCTGGTGACACTGCTTTCGGAGCTTAGGTGAAACTCCATATTGGAATAGCTATCGGAATCCGAGGAATTCGAACTAGTTGAGGGATTCATCTCTTACGGTCAGATGAAGGATTTTCCGATAAGAAATAGATTATAGGATGTAGATTAGTACCCTGCAATACATAATTTACATATACATATATAATACTAAAATCTCATAAGTTACGGAGAAATCTACGGAAGCTGTCAGGCAAAGGTAACAATGACAGATACGCTAAGATCTATACACAGTCTATGTAATAGAGGCAGTAAGACGTGTCTAGACTTTAAGGATGATAAGCAAATAATTTTTGACACTAAATGATAAGCAAAACTTTTGACATGCAGACACGGTCGAAGTCCACACTCACTAATGCATCTAAACAACTACTAGTTAGACACACTAATGCTAGACCTAGTTCGCTAAGACCACCGCTCTGATACCACATGTCATACCCCGTCCTAATCCATCTGGACGAAGTCACCAACATCTGGTCCCATTGCGATGATCGACTCCAAATAATGTCTTTAAAATGAGCAAATGCACAGCGGAAGATTTCTTTCATACCTGAGAATAAACATGCTTTAAAGTGTCAACCAAAAGGTTAGTGAGTTCATAAATTTATCATAAAACAATAAAATTCATCATTTTGATAGACCACAAGATTTAAATCCTTCATGGTACAAATGGGCCCGAATCCTATACCCACCTGTAATGTTCTTGCGATATCTTTTAAATACAGTACACCTTTCTCGTGTAGGAAATCATCTTTCATAAATCTTAGTAACCGTACACATATCTCGTGCACAAAAATAACATACACATAACCTGTGTATAAAATCATTCTCTCGATACATAACATTCACTTCAATTGGTGGCAATTATCATGTCCACATAATTCAATGGTGGCAATTATCATGTCCACATAATTTCAATGGTGGCAATTATCATGTCCACATAATTCAATAGTGGCAATTATCATGTCCACATAATTCAATAATAATCCGCAGAACTTCTGTCTACATAATAATTCATTCGAGGAATGTTTTGCTTGTGTCTATCTTGTCAAACATTTATAAAAGCATTTCATATATTCGCAGTTCAAAATATATTTCAAAAGCATTTAATAATGCAGTTGTAAAAGCAGCGCATGTATTCTCAGTCCCAAAAATGTAAAGAGTAAAAGGAAGCAAATGAAACTCACCATACTGTATTTTGTAGTAAAAATACATATGACGTCATTTAACAATGCAGGGTTGGCCTCGGATTCACGAAACTATATCATTTATATATTTATTAAAACATATAATAGAAATTTCATAATTTCATTTATTACTTATATAAATTTTATATGTTTTTAGTTATATGGATTTTATAGTAAATTTCATTAAGAATATATATATACTTTACTTATATATATTACATCTTATGTTGTATTTATTTATTTTGTATGTAATTAAAATAGCTAATATATATACATTTAGTTATATTACTATATCTATATATATCTATGATTAGTATTAAATGATAATTTCAATAGTTTATTGTATGGAAGTATCCATTTAAAAATATAATATGTTTGATATATGGTTTTATGAAGTTTTATTATAATTTGTGTATATGTATTAAATGTATTTTACATACAAAATATTTATTTGTTAAAATTGGTAGCTTTAGTAATTAATAATCATGATATTAATAATCCTATTACTTCCTAGTAATACTTATTTTGATAATAATATTTATAACAATCTTATTATTAATGGTAATCTTAATAAAAATACTTTTGTTAATAATAATCATAATTGTAACTAGGGTTATGATAATAATAATAATACTAATAATTAATGTTCGTAATACTTACTAATAGTAATACTAATAATAATAATAATAATAATAATAATAATAATAATAATAATAATAATAATAATAATCATAATATTCATAACCTTTAATGATAATAATAATAACATTTGTGATACTTATAATTCTTATAATTATGATATTAATAATAATAATTACAATACTACTAATAATAACAATAATGATAACAATCATAGTAATAACAATAATAGTAGTAGTAGTAATAATAATAATAATAATAATAATAATAATAATAATAATAATAATAATAATAATAATAATAATAATAATAATAATAATAATAATAATAATAATAATAATAATAATGAAACTATAAAATAAAAATAAAAACTACCTTAATTAAAATGAGTTAACAAAAAAACTGTCCATGCCGGGACTCGATCCCGTGACCACTCGCTCCCAGTTAACACCTCAAACCGTTGGGCTGTTGCCCTTGATTCGAAATAAAACAGAATCAAAAAATACTTAACCCGACCTCTGTTTTCCCCTTTCTCTTCTTCTTCTTCTTCCTTAAATTCATTCGATCTATCAGGGTACTGATTCTTCAAAGTAATCCATTACTAAAACAATTTAGGTTCTTAATTTGAAATAAAGACAACCTTTACTTGCGAAATTATTTAACAGACACAATCAAAATAATTTTTAAACCGACACCTGGTAAAAAAAATTGTGATGAACTCAATACCTGATATCGATTTTTAGATCATTTTAAAAGAAAATTTCTACATGAAACATCTTGCCAATCCTTTCTGGAAACATTCTCAGTTATCAATTTAACTTAAAACGTAATCACAAATTCAAATTTCATCACGAATAATTTCTTTGACTTTTTCAGAAATAAGTTTGACTTCGATAATTCGAACACGATAGGATGAAATGGATTATGAAACTTTGCAGAAATATTTAGTAATATATTCCTAACAAAACCGCATTTTTTGTTTTTGAAAAATAATTCGAATTCGAGCTTTTTGATTTTAAGGAACACGAACAGGGTACGACGGGTTCAGCATATTTCTGTTTATAAAAATTGAATCAATTTAGAGAGATGTAAGTGATAATTGATCTGGAAGATGTGCAGCTGAATGAACGTTTTAATATCTCTGAGTAATTCATTTGTTTAGTAGCGAATTGGATCGACAAGTAATCCATCAGGAACAGAAATAATACAAAAAATAAATAAAAGTTGAAATTGATTTAAAACAGAATTTGGCATGTTGTAAATGACTTTCAACTAATTTGTACGATTTTAATCAATCAGCTACAGCTAGATAATGACTCAAAACAATTTCTGATTCCCAAATCTATCTATTCGGTTTTTACTTATTTGATATTAATAGATAATGAATTAATAATTAATAATTACATTTACATTAATTATAATCCAAAATACTAATAATAATAATAAGTGTAATATTAATAATAAGTCACAAAAATAATAATGTTAATGAAGATAATAAGAATAATATTATTATTAATAGTAATAATAATATTACTAATCATATTAGTATTAACAATGATAATAATAACTTTAATAATTATATTTATATATGTATTACATTTTATATCTATATATTATAAGTATTTAGTATAATGATATTAGAAATACTAATGTTGATGTTAGTATTGAAAGTGATAATATTATTACTTTAGTAACTATATTTTAATTTATAATTTAATTTAACATCTTAATATTATTTATTATTAATTATGTAATATATAATAACATATACTGAATATTTAATATTTACACATTATATATATATATATATATATATATATATATATATATATATATATATATATAATAGTATGTAATTGTATTTTCATATTAGTTACACCATATATTATATATGTGTGTATGAATACATTATTAATGTGTTTATATATATAGTTATTATGTATCTATAGATTATATATTTAAATTCACTAGTCTTGATATTAATATTGAAAGTAATAACAATATTATTATATGATAACAGTTATTGTATATTTATTATTTATATATTTTACATATATTACAATGTAATAATTCTTAATAACAATCATATGTATATATATATATATATATATATATATATATATATATATATATATATATATATATATCAATTTTATTAGTATCCTAATTATTCTATTTATTATTTTACATTTTAAATTTCACATTGGTTAATAGTAAAATTTATTAATTTAAAATATTATATATATATATATATATATATATATATATATATATATATATATATATATATATATATATATGTATATATATATATATATATATATACTTATGTTTATATTTATATTTACATAGTTATTTACAAACAAGTGTTCGTAAATCGTCGGGAATATTCAAAGGTCAAATGCATCCATGTACATAGTTCAAAATTTTGAGATTCAATTAAATAGACTTTGCTTATCGTGTCGAAAACATAAGAAGATTAAGTTTAAATTTGGTCGGAAATCTCTGGGTCGTCACAAAACTAGGGTTTAATATAAATTAATTTGTGATGGATAAACACTGCATAATACCCTAATCAAAAAAATCACGCAGTCACCTCCTCCTGCTCTCTCCCTCACGTCGACCATCACCATCACCACCATACCTTCATCTATCAAAATTAGCTAAAGTGTTCTACACGAATCGCGTTCATCTCATCATTCTCTATCCATTGGTATAAACAATTTTGTGATCTATTGTATATTTAAATGAACCCTAATTATAAAAATCTGATTTTTATTGGTGTTTCATAGTATTGTTGTCAATTGCTCAAGTCTATGCGCGTACGTGTTAATTGTAATCGTTATATTGATTGTTTGATGCGTTAGGGTTTAAAAATGAATTTGTTTTTGCATGATCAGAAAAATTAAGTTTTTCAAATGTTAATTATTATGTTATATTCAGATTCCTTGCGAAAAACTATTGAGTTTAGGCTTTGGATTCGCTTGATTTCGTTTCCGGATGATCAAGTTATGCTTAATTGAAATTAACGTTGTGTTTTTGTGATTGATCAGAAATCTGGAATTGATCGACAATGAATTGGCATGTGAGACTTATACCACTGGAAATATAATTTAAAAACACTCAATTTAGACTAGGATATCATGTCGTTTGCTTATGTATAACCCGAGATATGCTTGAATTAGTTTAAAAGTAGTTTTATACGGTACTTGCATGAAAATAACCTTGTATGATGGAATGTATTAACTTCTGTGATTAAAGCTTTGCATATTTGAAATCTACAAAAAAATTACTTCATCTTTCATGTAGATATAATAGGTTAATTGTATCTAGATCTTCAGATAATCGCGTGCGAATGTGACTAACTAAACTAGATTCGAATATGTAAATTGCTCTCTGTTTTATACTCTGTGGATTGTGTTATTGATTGAGCATGTAAGCTTCTGGAATATGAATTTTAACATGATATGTGACTTATTGTTAGTTTATGTCAATCTCTAAAAACTTATGCATTGGGCACAATAGAGCCGTACTTTATGTGGATTCTGATTTGAGCTGAAAAACTGAACATCCAACTTGCATGAATAAACTGTACAAATTGGCTAAACAAAAGTTGCTAGATTTTTGATACGTGTTACTTTGACTTATCCTTGAACTATGGCCACTGTTCTTGTATCAATTGCATGTTCCTAACTCCGGTTATAGCCAAAATGAAATCAATGCGCGGTCAGAGACTGACTGGGCAAACCCCAAATGTACCCCTTCTGATTCCTGACTTTTAATTTTCGTATGAGTCCCTGGCCAGACTTTTTAGAATCTATTTTAAGTATATTTATGATCTGGAGTTTTTCATGTTTACATGAATTTTGTACTATGAGATATTGTGCTAAGTATGCTACGTGTTCATGAACTTTGTGCACAACGATAAACTGAAATTGTGAAAATGATTATTCATGACCTGAAACGTATTGTTTGACTTAGGTTTGACATGTTGACCAAAATTTTACATGAACCTACTGATGTTGACTTTATTTGACTACTTTGACCAAGTTTGACTTTTGGTTTGACTTCGGTTGACTTTGTTTGACTTGCATGATATAGTTGACTTTTACTTTGAAACGCGTCGAGTCGAGCAATAAGACAACTTATACTATGAAACCACCCTTATTTAAGATACGTATATTGACCAACCTATATACGTATACTTAGGTTGCCTTATTCAGCTGTAAATCGTACAAGTTTTTGTCAGTCATCCAAGTTTATTCAAAGGTGAGTCTACAGTCCCACTTTTTACATGTTTTTAGGGATGAGAATACACGATGTTATACTTACTTTATCAAATGCTTTTGTATTGACACGAGTACTATATATATGTGTACTAAGTTTTTTCACAAAGCCTCTATCTTGAATACTTTTAATACCATCGGTGTAAGCACGATTTAGATGGACGGATCCGTTAGGTTGATAACCTCACCCGCTATAAAAACTGTGGTGCATTTATTTTGAACATTAGATACGCTAGAACAAGTGTATAGCATTTTAGGAGGTAAAGGCGGGTATAGTGGCTTCTATACTCGGGTCATTGCTAGTATTCAGGTGCTCAGATTATGCAAACGTTAAAATCTCGTGGTCAAGGAAACTAAACTATTTTTCTGATAACTGTTTTTCAGATACTGCTACATTACTTTAAACCTGTAGATTCACAAACATTATTGTTGACCTATTTTTGCGTGTTTTTATTCTCAGGTCCTTAAGAGGTAGGCTTCCGTTGTGTTTGCTGCATGTCTGGCCGTGGAGTCAGCATTTGATTTAATGAACATTATTTACTTTTGCATTTAAAACTTTTATAACTGTTTAAATACTGTTGGCTTGTGGTTATGATCACAACAGTGTTTCTATTTTGGGATTATTGACTTATATTTTGAAAGTCAACTTTTAATAAAATTAAATGCGATTGCTTTAAACGTCTCATATAGAGGGTGTAACTGTTAACTGTGGGACCTGGATTAACGCGCCGTCAGATGGAAATTTGGCGGGGTGTTTTACTATGCTAAGTGCTGTGGGAAGAGGAGCCTTGAGCTCCACATTATGCTGTCTTCTTTAGGAAGAGCAATGGCTTCGTGCTAGCGTTTGCTTAAACAACGCATGCCATGGCCAAAAGCCGTGGTCCTTCTCACATTTGTGCTTACCCTAGATCACAAGGGAAAATGGGTGCAAATGAAAGTAGTCACCTTAAAAAACAAAAGGTGACCGTATCTTCCTAAGTAAAATAATTCGTCTTACTTGGCATTGGGATCTCCCTAATCCATGCCATTTCATACTAAGCATCATTTCATGATGTGACGGTACCTAGGGGAGAGAAAGTCTTGAACTTTCAACCCGAAAATAGGTTTGGTAGGGCAAATCCAAACCACTTTCCTGTGGCCTTTCCATCTTGCTCCTTCAATACTGGTGTGATTTTGTTAGGGTTGGTTACTTGTTCCGTGCTGTTGATTATTACCAAATCGACTGTGGATGGCACTTAGACACTCACCTAAGGTAATTATCTTCCCATCGCCTTCGAACCAGGAGGTAGTTCATCCTAGATGATATACTGGGTTGGCAATTACCCGTGCGGTTATCCCAAAACCGGGATGGCTTTGAAAGCACATAGCCTTAAAACCTTAAAATTTTCGGAAAGCTTGTTTTGTGTAAAAACTTAACTCGTTTTCCCGTTCTAAAATATAATAATGGTTTTTAAAGGTCTTGTTTTCCCTAAGTCTAAACTTTTTGGTTCCGCACATTGAGGTTCTTGATTCCGGTTGTGAAGTTTGTGGGTACTTGTGGATTTGATAGTTGAAGTTATTGCGTTTTTGATTGAAGGCTTGAACTTTGCGTTTGTTTGTTGAAGATCACACGTGTTGGGTTTATATGCTAATGATAGTAATGGTGTATCTTGATTCTTAATTTGCTGAAGATGCTTCGAGTATGTTTATTCTTGCATTGGATTTTTATTATTTGAAGATAAGCTTACTTGAGGACAAGCAAGGTTCAAGTGTGGGGGAATTTGATATCGCCTAATTTATACATTTAATCACTTGAGATATCGGGTTCATTTTGGTTATAAAGTGGTGAAAATTGAAGACTTATAATGTCTTATATTTGGTTTATTGGTGATTTCTACGAGTTTGGGTATCAAACGAGAGCAAGATTAAGTTAAAAGACACAAGAAATTGAAGAATATTTCATAACCCGTCCTAATCCATTTGGATGAATTCCATATCGATTATAAACGATTCACAATAGTTGATTACATCGCGAGGTACTTGATCTCTATATGATACATTTTACAAACATTGCATTCGTTTTTAAAAGACAAACTTTCATTACATCGACAGTTGACAGACATGCATACCATTTCATAATATATCCAAATATAATTGACTTAATAATAATCTTGATGAACTCAACGACTCGAATGCAACATCTTTTGAAATATATCATGAATGACTCCAAGTAATATCTCTAATATGAGCAAATGCACCGAAGAAGATTTCTTTCGTACCTGAGAATAAACATGCTTTCAAGTGTCAACCAAAAGGTTGGTGAGTTCATTAGTTTATCATAAATAATCATTTCAGATAGTATAATAGACCACAAGATTTCATTTTTATAAACATCATTCTCGTATCAGGCATTTCGCAAACTGCATAGAGATAAAAATCATTCATATGGATTGAACACCTGGTAACCGACGTTAACTTAATGCATAGAATATCCCCAAAACAGAACCTCTCGTCTGTATAATAATCTCGAAGTACTAAAGCATCCGTACCCCGAATGGGACTTGTCAAGGTCCATAGATCTATCTTTAGGATTCGCGTCAATCAGGGGCCATTTCCCTAAATTCTTAGGTTACCAGACTTGAAGGGCGATATTCGGTTTAATAATCCAACCATAGAATGTAATTTTAAGTACTTGTGTCTATTTCGTAAAACATTTATAAAAGCAGCGCATGTATTCTCAGTCCCAAAAATATATATAGCAAAAGCATTTAAAAAGGGAGCAAATGAAACTCACCTAATGTATTTTGTAGTAAAAATACATATGACTATATTGAACAATGCAGGGTTGGCCTCAGATTCACGAACCTATATCATTTGTGTATTTATTAATATACATAGTTATAATCGAACAAATATTAATAACTTTATTGATTGTATCCTATATATATATATATATATATATATATATATATATATATATATATATATATATATATATATATATATATGTTTCTTATGTTTATTTTGTTATATAAAAATATATTAATCTTGTTATGTTATATGTACTAATTAAATTTTTAATGTTTATATATATATTATTTGTATATTAATAATGATAGTAGTCAAATTAATATTAATAGTGGTACAAATGATAATAATTATGATACTTAATGTTACTAATAAGATAATAGTGTTAATAATTATATTACTGATAATAATAATGATATTAATAATTATAATTGTAAAAATATCAATTTTTCTGTTAATGATAGTTATGATACTGATTTTAGTGATTACGTAATAATAATATTCTTGATAATACCCATAATAATACTTATGTTAACATTAACAATTCTATTATTTATAAAAATATACTAATACTAATATTTACGAAAATGTTAATAACATTAATAATAAGTGATAACTAGTACATATTTTAGTGATAATAATAATAATAAGTATAATATTTGTACTAATAACAATAACAATCATTAATATTGATAACATCAGTAATACTTATCATATTTATAATGATAATGATAATAATAATTACGATTGTGATGATACTACTAATATTAATGAGAGATATATTATATTTCCTTTTGATAGTAATATTAAAACTAATAATACTTAATATTAATACTTAGGGATCATATCAATAATCATAATACTAAATATATTCTATAGTTAGTAAAAATAATAATAATGATAATAATACTAATAACTATATTTCTAATAATAATAACCTTACTCATGATAATAACAATTAATATTAGTACTAATAATAATAGAACAATAATAATAATAATAATAATAATAATAATAATAATAATAATAATAAAGGTGAGTAGCTACCTCATAAAACCCTTTTAAAAAAAAATTGGCTGCTGCGAGAATCGAACCCAAGACCCCTTGTAAACCTGCTAACACTCTTAACCATTGAGCTATTGCCCATTTATTCGAATTCTTACAGATTCTAACCGTATATAACCCTTATTTGTATGTATTCCCTTTTCATGTTCTTCCTTGAATATAGCTCGACCAGGATTTTATCAACCCGCCAAAACGTGATTTTTAAATAATTCCAGATAACATAAATCAATAACATATGTTGATAATTAATTGAAATTGAAAGAAAAAAAAATATATATATATATATAAAAAATGTTATTGCAGCTTCGCTGCTGCCGCTGTTGGATACAAAAAAAAAAAATTATTTCCAATTTCGAACGCGTATTAGACTTTAGTTATAACATAAAATAGTTTGGTAATCGTATATAGAAACTGTTGGAATCATTAATTGCTCTTGAAACACAAACATGAACTCAAATTTATGATGAACTCGTTGTTTGACTTTTTAGAAAATAAATTTGACTCCCAAAATTCGAATCTGATTTTGTGAATTAAGAATTGAAAGTTTGTAGATAGTTTAACTAGATGATTCCTAATACAATAGCATTTATAGATTTTGCTATTTGATTCGAATTTGCATTATGAAAAAAAAATGGAACGTACAGAGGAAAACAGAAGAAGAAAAAGAAAAACATATAAGCTGTGTTCTTCATCTCTGTTTGGGGTTTTCTCCAATTCGAATTGCAGTGATAAATTACAGATATCAATAATGGAATTTGTTTGATTAATTGTTTTATTGTGATGATTGGAGGTTGATTCACTCACGGGTATAATAGGGTTCGAAGGATAGAAACAGCAGGATAAAAACAAATAAACAAATAAAGAATTCTGATTTTTATATAATTAAGTATGATCGTGACGTAGCAGAACTTGGTTTGTTTGTGATGAGGATTTGGTCGACCAGATGTCCACAACAGAAGGAAGAAGACAGAATAAATGAATCTGGTGATGATCTGTATCCTAATTCGCGTAATAATTTATAAATATACATACAAATATAAAAATAATAATACTGATAATATTATTAGAAATAATAAAATTACTGATAATAAACACAGAACTAATAATAATATAAATGATAAAAATAATTAATAATATCAATAAAAATAATACTAATACTTATAATGATAATATAATAATAATAATAATAATAGAACTATTAATGATACTAATAATAATATTGATAATGTTATAAAGATACTAATAATAAAGATACTAATAATAATAGTGTTAATAATAATAACATCAAAATAATACTTAATAATAATAAGTATTATGATAAGAGTAATAATAATAATATTGGTATATCATTTATATCCTAACTTGTAATTTCAAATGATATATTAACTTCAAGTTTCATTACTCATGTAATACTTATTCCATAAAATAACATATTTAAATTTTTAACATTTATATATGTATATATATATTTATAATCAAAATCATATACATACTTCTATGTTTTCATTTTAATAGTAACTTAATTGTTTTTATTTATCAATTTACATTTTTAATTTCAATTGATTAAAGTATATTTTATTAACTCAAAATATTATATATATATATATATATATATATATATATATATATATATATATATATATATATATATATATATTTTATTTACACAAATGAATTAAATCACATAAGTTTCTCTTTCAAATATATATATATATATATATATATATATATATATATATATATATATATATATATATATATATATATATATATATATATATATATATATATATATATATTTACAGATCGTTGTTCGTGAATCGTCGGGAGTAGTCAAAGAGTACTTGAATATACGAACATGTTTCCAAAATTGTCGAGACTCAATATTATAGACTTTGCTTATCGTGTCGAAATCATATAAAGATTCAAGTTTAAATTTGGTCGGAAATTCCCGGGTCACTACAGTACCTAACCGTTAAAGAAATTTTGTCCCGAAATTTGAGTGAGGTTGTCATGGCTAACAATAAAAATGTTTTCATGGCAAATATGAGTTGAAAAATAGAATTTTATCACAGGGTTTAACCTGGATAAAATAATTCGATTATTCGAAGCGTACGAGTGAAGCTATCACGAAAGAATGAAATGAAGAAATAGAGATTCGTCTTAGCTTTTGACGTAACCAGGGTTGAATTTAGAACATAAGGTGCGTCTTAACTTTTAACATTGTCTTGGTTGAATTCCGAAATTCAAGGGATTTACAGAAAATCTTCGTGATCTGATTAAGATTTGCTTCTTCGGTGATTAACGAAATTAGGATCTCTATAATTACATGCGGTTATCAGTCCTAATTGCTCTGTCGAATATTTTTACTATAAATCAACTTCTTCCGTTCCATTACTTTCACCATTTCAATACTTTCTTTCTTAATTCATACATCCAAAAGATTGTGAATGCTTAATCCCATTCTAATACTTGATATTTTCCTAATTATCATTTCTATCATCCTTCTTTTCAATCTTCCATCAGAAGAATCTGTTTACTTCTACTATTACCTTGGGGTGATACTATTCTTAATTCTACCGCGTCTTTATATTGCTATTCGTATTAATATCCATGGTTTGTAATTTCTGCGTTGTTGTTGAATTTTATATCTTCCCTTATATTTCAATGTCCCTGTTTCTGTCTCCTATAATTATTGTCATCCATAGTTAATGCGCTCTCTTATTTGCTGCGATTTATACCCCCTTTCTATTTCGGAGCTTCATGCTTTTGTTTACTTTTCGCAAGTAATGGTCCAGAATTCATAGGTATGGAGTTTCAAATTATCATAATATACAAGGTAGAAAGGAATGGTAGTAGCACGATTTGTGTTGTCAAATTACCTGAATCACTGAGAATAGAACTATCAATAATATATTTTCTTGATATGTTCCGAAATTAATCAGAATGAAAGAGTTATGTAACATGACACATGATGACGTTATAATCTGTGAATCATCATGTTCCATTTAGAAACTCAGCATGACTTACTGTAATATAATCACGTTGATCAAGTATCATTATATTATACTAACTCATGCATCAGTTCCCAACATTACTTCAATAACATTCATATTTTAAGCTCGAAATTTTACAGAATATAGAAACTAACAGTTTCTATATGATGTAACACAGATAGCACCAAGATATTAATGATTTCAGATAAGAATAGTTATAAAAATATCTTCAGAAATATGAAGGATATTTATAATGAAAGATACGATAATATCTTGGAATTTCTATTATCGAAGGATGGTGAAGAAAATTTGTCCCCAAGAGTTTGGAGTCAGAAGCAAGGTATTCGCTAAAGATTTCATCCGAAACAGAATCTTCAGGATTCTTAATGTACAAGTTTAGTCTTTGTGATTTGTCCATGGTTTCCTTCCTGGTTAGCTCAATCCGTTTTCCAGTTCCACTTTTTTGAGCTTTTCCAACATACTAATCTTTATCATCAAACTCCTGACGATTAAAGTCGTTTACGATTGTCTACAGTTTCTGCTGCTGCATTCAGCTTCCTCAAAATTTGGAGTATTGATTCGTAGACTGGGTGCTTTTCAAAATTTCAGAATAAAAGATCATAATTCTAAGATATAAATGTTATATGTATACATATATCTGTTGATGTAGACATGCTGCGAGATTTCAAAATACTGATTGCAAATTCTCGGTAACTAAAATGGAAATTCTCGTTATAAGATGTGAATGAGTATATGATAGAGTTTCAATGAGTATAAAGATTTTTTGGAAAGTCAAAGATCAATGGAGTCGCTGGCAAGTTTACTTCTAATGTGGTGGAATAAAAACAGTTCCCCGGTAACAATGACGAAAGGTAAACTTATATATCAAAGTTATAATAAGGTTTATTCAAATGAAAAGTTGAAAATTAGTTTGCTGAAGCTGTGACATAATTGGCTACTTTGAAAAGGAATTGCATGGTTATTTTCGGTAATAGCAATGCCGGAGGAGCTAGCACGGATGCGTGTTAAACGTTTACTCATGTTCCGAGTATTTTTCAGGTGCATAACTATATGCATAAATCTTTTCTTCCGTGGATGAAGTGCAGTTAGTTCATCCTCTCGATTCGAGGTATTTTCAACAATCATGAAAGGTTTGAACGCAGATAGTAATCGTCAAGATACAAATGAAATTTAGGATGAAATCAAGTGGCAAACTTGAAGAATTATTTAGTTTCATATGTTATAATCAATATTTTAATTCATTTTAATTGTCCAATGTTGATAGTCCACAGTTAGCAGTGTACAAATAATAACTCATATATAGGTTACTATATAATATTTGAATTAATTAATACATATCGTGACCCGTATACATGTCTCAGACTCGATCACAACTCAAACTATATATATTATTATAGAATCAACCTCAACCCTGTATAGCTAACTCCAACATTACTGCATATAGAGTGTCTATGGTTATTCCAAATAATATATATAGATGCGTCGATATGATATGTCAAAACCTTGTATACATGTCCCGATGTTTAAAGTGCGTAAAATAAATAACAGAAATTTAAATGATAATAAATAAAGTGCGTAAAGTAAATAACAGAAATTAAATGACGATAAATAAAAATTGCGAGAATTTAAATTGCGATAAATAAATTGCGATAATTAAATTGCGATAAATAAAATTTAATACGGAATTAACAGTTAGCTAGGAACAGTTAGCTAGGAATAGTTAGCGTGGATTCTTAACAAAATTTCTCATATTTAATTTGTTTGTTTCTAACAAATTTTATTTTGTCAAATGTTTTCTTCATTATGCCACTTGTTGGATTCTGATAGGTCAAAATCCAAATATAAAATTGAATGGTTATTCTGTGGTGAACGGATACGTATATCTGTGGATGTAAGTAGGATAGTAAATGACCGTTGAATCAGATTCGAAGAATGTACAGTGTAATTTATTAATGTGAAATCTAAATATTCCTCGGGTATTACCTACCCGTTAAAATATTTTCACCATTAACAGTTTGTACCAAAAGAATTTTTAATTACAATCTTTATGAAAATATATTTACATATATATTTTCCTCAGATGTAATAATTGATTTAATGAGTTAATATGATATTAATCTCATTTGCTTTATCGTTAGAACAAGAATATATAATCTCTAAAACATTAGAGATTACATAATCGCCACGAAGAACGAAGATAATTAATGTAGAACGATACGTAAAACAATGATTATACTCGAGGTACAGATTGTGATGTTGAGACATGTGTTGTTGAAGGTACTGGTACTGATGTTGGTGGTAATGTTGGTGCCGTTGATGTTGTTGAAGCTGGTACGTTTTGCACCATATTTTTCAAGGCTACAATTCGGGCGCGTAGTTCGTTGACTTATTACTCCGGGATGGTTGTCGGTAGGAACAGGCGAATGAATAAGGTTTAGAATCTGAGTTATGATATAGTCTTGGCGAGATATTCGGGAAATGAATGTGAGAATGGTGTTTCGAATAGGTTCGCTGGTAAGTACTTCAGGTTCTTTCGCCAAGAGGTGATTTCGGTTGATGGAAAGGATCACATTCTTCTTATCTTCATTGATTTAGTCGACTACGAACCCATCAGATGAATTGGGGATGGCTGATTGATTGATTCATTCTGGTGACACCTCTTTCGGAGCTTAGGTGAATATCCATATCGGAATAGCTGTCGGAATAACTATCGGAATGGCTATCGAAATATGAGGAATCGAACTGGTTGAGGGATTCATCTCGTATGATCAGATGAAGGATTTTCGATAAGAAATAGATTATAGGATGTAGATTAGTACCTTTCAATACATAATTTACATATGCATATATAATACTAAAATCCTATACGTTACGGAGGAATCTACGAAAGCTGTCAGGCAAAGGTAACAATAACAGATACGCTAAGATATGAATTTTGTCTATACACTATTCATGCAATCAATGCAGTAAGATGTGTCTAGACTAGGAATGATAAACAGGTAATTTCCTAAGGATGATAAGCAGATGTTTTCTAACAAAAATGATAAGCAAAACTTTTGACATAGAGACACTGTCGAAGTCCAGACTCACTAATGCATCCTAACGACTATCAGTTAGACACACTAATGCAAGACCTGGTTCGCTAAGACCACCGCTCTGATACCAACTTTCATAACCCGTCCTAATCCATCTGGATGAATTCCATATCAATTATAAACGATTCACAATAGTTGATTACATCGCGAGGTACTTGACCTCTATATGATACATTTTACAAACATTGCATTCATTTTTAAAAGACAAACTTTCATTACATCGACAGTTGACAGACATGCATACCATTTCATAATATATCCAAATATAATTGACTTAATAATAATCTTGATGAACTCAACGACTCGAATGCAACATCTTTTGAAATGTATCATGAATGACTCCAAATAATATCTCTAATATGAGCAAATGCACAGAGGAAGATTTCTTTCGTACCTGAGAATAAACATGCTTTCAAGTGTCAACCAAAAGGTTGGTAAGTTCATTAGTTTATCATAAATAATCATTTCAGATAGTATAATAGACTACAAGATTTCATTTTTATAAACATCATTCTCGTATCAGGCATTTCGCAAACTGCATAGAGATAAAAATCATTCATATGGATTGAACACCTGGTAACCGACGTTAACTTAATGCATAGAATATCCCCAAAACAGAACCTCTCGTCTGTATAATAATCTCAAAGTACTAAAGCATCCGTACCCCGAATGGGACTTGTCAAGGTCCATAGATCTATCTTTAGGATTCGCGTCAATCAGGGGCCATTTCCCTAAATTCTTAGGTTACCAGACTTGAAGGGCGATATTCGGTTTAATAATCCAACCATAGAATGTAATTTTAAGTACTTGTATCTATTTCGTAAAACATTTATAAAAGCAGCGCATGTATTCTCAGTCCCAAAAATATATATAGCAAAAGCATTTAAAAAGGGAGCAAATGAAACTCACCTAATGTATTTTGTAATAAAAATACATATGACTATATTGAACAATGCAGGGTTGGCCTCAAATTCACGAACCTATATCATTTGTGTATTTATTAATATACATAGTTATAATCGAACAAATATTAATAACTTTATTGATTGTATCCTATATATATATATATATATATATATATATATATATATATATATATATATATATATATATATATATATATATATATATATATATATATGTTTTATGTTTATTTTGTTATATAAAAATATATTAATCTTGTTATGTTATATGTACTAATTAAATTTTTAATGTTTATATATATATTATTTGTATATTAATAATGATAGTAGTCAAATTAATATTAATAGTGGTACAAATGATAATAATTATGATACTTAATGTTACTAATAAGATAATAGTGTTAATAATTATATTACTGATAATAATAATGATATTAATAATTATAATTGTAAAAATATCAATTTTTCTGTTAATGATAGTTATGATACTGATTTTAGTGATTACATAATAATAATATTCGTGATAATACCCATAATAATACTTATGTTAACATTAACAATTCTATTATTTATAAAAATATACTAATACTAATATTTACGAAAATGTTAATAACATTAATAATAAGTGATAACTAGTACATATTTTAGTGATAATAATAATAATAAGTATAATATTTGTACTAATAACAATAACAATCATTAACATTGATAACATCAGTAATACTTATCATATTTATAATGATAATGATAATAATAATTACGATTGTGATGGTACTACTAATATTAATGAGAGATATATTATATTTCCTTATGATAGTAATATTAAAACTAATAATACTTAATATTAATACTTAGGGATCATATCAATAATCATAATACTAAATATATTCTATTGTTAGTAAAAATAATAATAATGATAATAATACTAATAAGTATATTTCTAATAATAATAACCTTAATCATGATAATAACAACTAATATTAGTACTAATAATAATAGAACAATAATAATAATAATAATAATAATAATAATAATAATAATAATAATAATAATAATAATAATAATAATAATAATAATAATAATAATAATAATAATAATAATAATAATAATAATAAATGTGAGTAGCTACCTCATAAAACCCTTTTAAAAAAAAAATTGGCTGCTGCGAGAATCGAACCCAAGACCCCTTGTAAACCTGCTAACACTCTTAACCATTGAGCTATTGCCCATTTATTCGAATTCTTACAGATTCTAACCGTATATAACCCTTATTTGTATGTATTCCCTTTTCATGTTCTTCCTTGAATATAGCTCGACCAGGATTTTATCAATCCCCCAAAACATGATTTTTAAATAATTCCAGATAACATAAATCAATAACATATGTTGATAATTAATTGAAATCGAAAGAAAAATATATATATATATATATATATATATATATATATATATATATATATATATATATATATATATATATATATATATATATATATATATATATATATATATATATATATAAAATGTTATTGCAGCTTCGCTGCTTCCGCTGTTGGATACAAAAAAAAAAAATTTGATTTCCAATTTCGAACGCGTATTAGACTTTAGTTATAACATAAAATAGTTTGGTAATCGTATATAGAAACTGTTGGAATCATTAATTGCTCTCGAAACACAAACATGAACTCAAATTTATGATGAACTCGTTGTTTGACTTTTTAGAAAATAAATTTGACTCCCAAAATTCGAATCTGATTTTGTGAATTAAGAATTGAAAGTTTGTAGATAGTTTAACTAGATGATTCCTAATACAATAGCATTTATAGATTTTGCTATTTGATTCGAATTTGCATTATGAAAAAAAAAATGGAACGTACAGAGGAAAACAGAAGAAGAAAAAGAAAAACATATAAGCTGTGTTCTTCATCTCTATTTGGGGTTTTCTCCAATTCGAATTGCAGTGATAAATTATAGATATCAATAATGGAATTTGTTTGATTAATTGTTTTATTGTGATGATTGGAGGTTGATTCACTCACGGGTATAATAGGGTAACAGCAGGATAAAAACAAATAAACAAATAAAGAATTCTGATTTTTATATAATTAAGTATGATCGTGACGTAGCAGAACTTGGTTTGTTTGTGATGAGGATTAGGTCGACCAGATGTCCACGATAGAAGGTAGAAGACAGAATAAATGAATCTGGTGATGATCTGTATTTAAATTCGCGTAATTATATGGCTTTATATGATATATTTAATATTAAATACTAATAATTTATAAATATACATACAAATATAAAAATAATAATACTGATAATATTATTAGAAATAATAAAATTACTGATAATAAACACAGAACTAATAATAATATAAATGATAAAAATAATTAATAATATCAATAAAAATAATACTAATACTTATAATGATAATATAATAATAATAATAGAACTATTAGTGATACTAATAATAATATTGATAATGTTATAAAGATACTAATAATAATAGTGTTAATAATAATAACATCAAAATAATACTTAATAATAATAAGTATTATGATAAGAGTAATAATAATAATATTGGTATATCATTTATATCCTAACTTGTAATTTCAAATGATATATTAACTTCAAGTTTCATTACTCATGTAATACTTATTCCATAAAATAACATATTTGAATTTTTAACATTTATATATATATATATATATATATATATATATATATATATATATATATATATATATATATATATATATATATATATATATATATATATATATATATATATATATATATATATATATATATATATATATATATATATAAAATCATATACATAGTTATATGTTTTCATTTTAATAGTAACTTAATTGTTTTTATTTATCAATTTACATTTTTAATTTCAATTGATTAAAGTATATTTTATTAACTCAAAATATTATATATATATATATTTTTTTATTTACACAAATGAATTAAATCACATAACTTTCTCTTTCATATATATATTTATATATATATATATATATAGATATATATATATATATATATATATATATATATATATATATATATATATATATATATATATATATATATATATATATATTTACAGATCGTTGTTCGTGAATCGTCGGGAGTAGTCAAAGAGTACTTGAATATACGAACATGTTTCCAAAATTGTCGAGACTCAATATTATAGACTTTGCTTATCGTGTCGAAATCATATAAAGATTCAAGTTTAAATTTGGTCGAAAATTCCCGGGTCACTACAGAATATGCTGTACAGAGCCTCATTGAGGTCGCGATGGGGGTGTTGCCCTCGCAATAGGTCGACAGAACTCACAGGTTTCGTTCAGCATTCCATCGCGGTCGCAATAGACCTATTGCGGTCGCAATAGCTCCATCGCAGTCATGATAGACCTATCGCGGTCACCATGCAGGGTCGGTCAGCATTCCGAATTTCAGCCTTATAAATACTCCATTTAACCCCCAACTTTAGGGTATCGAATTATTGACGAATCCAGAGGCTAGAAGGGTCGTTTTTGAAGGTTTTTGAGCTACTCTTCACCAATTTTGAAGATCATAACATCAGGGTTGAAGATTAGATCATCCATTAATCATTGGTACCCTAGTTCTTCATTATTTTAGTGATTTTATGATGAATTCTATTCGTTCCAATTGTTATTTTGTTCTTTCTTTTTCCATGCTAGGCTAAACTTTCATTGTGTTCACTTTGATGTAAGACTTATGAGTATGGATTGTTCTATCTTTTGATTTATTATAGTTTTATGTTTAATTAATTGTGCTTTCTCGCAAGATCCATTGTTGTGTTTGTCTATATATCGTTTATTTAATTATACAGGTTGTTGAATCTGATTTATGTGAGTTTATCAAGATTCATAGCTTGTACTTTAACACTTTGTGATTTAGACAATTGTATGTGAGTGCAATTGGTGATTAAATTGATATTGAGATAACACAATCGTTTAGGCTTTTCCGAGTGATCCCATTAGCCTAGGTTTTATGTGAGTTTAACCAAGAGGAAGTCTAGATTAATTTAACAATAGTAATTTGGACCTCTGAATGATATTTATGTGAGTAAATTGAATTCATTATGCCTTTGGTTCATTGATTTCGTGAGACCGATATGAACTAGTTACCTAGACCTTAATAAACGGTTTTAATTAAAGAACAATCCTAATCATTTGTTGAGCATTAAAGTGGACACAGCTTCTCCTTATCTGGTTTATTCGTTACTTTACCTTTGCTACTATTTTTAATTTACTTCAAAACAAAAAACCCCAATTCTTAGAATAATTACTAAGTTGTTTTAATCTTGAACACTGCTCTCTATGGAACGAACTGGTCAAATTGCTTACTAGTTACTGCACGATCAGGTTTTAGTTGCCTGATATTGTGTGATAATTGTTAAGTTTTTAGCTAACTATTTTAAGGTACGATTTCACATATCAACTTTATATAGAGAACTTTAAACTTTATGGTCCCAGATTATATGATGATACCCGGATTTGAGTACCAAGAGAACTTTATGGTCCCAGATTATACTTATGTATACATAATGTCATACATTAGCAGAGAAAATATGCATGATCTATCACACCAGTTCATAGCTTATTTTTTTAAAAATAATGATATAAGCGAGCACAAATGATAAAATTTTATTACTGATTATGTTTGTGAACTTGTAAATGAAGAAGAACGAAATGGATATCATTGTTGTAGTAAGATGGTTTTTGTATAAAGACTCGAAAAGTTTCTATTTTGAAACAAGATAATACTTCTAACATTAGCAACACATATGTTATGGTCTATACCTATTTATATCCATCTTTAATGTGTTATATTCTTAGATATATGTGCTTCATGTGTATGCAGAATAATTCCTAATAGAAGCAAAATTACAGAATCTAGAATATTAGCTGGTATGAATAAGGATCAATTCTCACTTGCAAAATGGGCAATATTTTATGAAGTTAGAATATATAAAGTTTTATACCCATTCTTATTTATTGGTGGGGACAATATCTTTCATATCTTTAGCATTTCACATATATATTCATGCGTGCTTGTTGCCTACCTATCTATACCCATAGATTAGATCAATAGTATTTTTTTGTGTTCTTTGTAATCAGTTATTTTCCTCTTTGTAGATAATGCAATCTTTTGAAGTTTTTGGTTGTTTCATGAGACAATTCACGGGAAAAAGAAAAAGAGATAGGCTTCCACAGGATATTGAACAAGTGCTTCGGGACTACTCAGATAACGGTATAATTAACGTTCACAATTTTCATAATTTCCTAACACAAGTCCAAGGTCAAACTGATGCAGATGCCAAATCCATATTCGAAATGTCAAAGCCTCACAATCAACACAAAGGACTAGATCTCTTACAATTTCTATTTAGCGACCTCAATCATCCTTTAAGTGTAATTTTCTTTTAATAACTTTTATTATTATTATTATTATTATTATTATTATTATTATTATTATTATTATTATTATTATTATTATTATTATTATTATTATTATTATTAGTAGTAGTAGTAGTAGTATATTACACTTTGATTTTAGTATTAAAACCTTGATCCTGTTGTAAACAGGCCTAAAATCGTTGGATTTTTTTATTATTATTTTTTTCTTTTTTCAGGCGGTTATTGATGACATGAATTCTCCAATTTCACATTATTATTTGTATACCAGCCACAATACTTACTTAACGGGTAACCAGTTTACAAGCGAGAGTAGTGTTAAGCCTATCATAAGGGCCCTACTAAAAGGTGTAAGAGGCATTGAACTTGATTTGTGGCCAAATTCGACCAACACTGATATTAACGTTTGCCATGGAAGGTATGTAGTCTATTAGTTTTTTCTATATGACCTTCAATCTAGAGATGAGCGTGGTACCATTTCGGTACCGAACCGTACTGAACCCGTTAGTACAACCCGTTGGTACCGCTTTATTTTTATCCCTAAAGTGAGTATCGAATATCGCACCAATATAATCGGTTCGGAACCGGTACGGTATCGGTACCAGTACGGTAAAAAGAGGTACTATACCGCTTGGTGCCGAACTAAATAACAAATAAAAGAATAAAAATAGTAATTCATGCCAAATTAAAATTAAAAATAAATACAAAAAGTGTCAAATTATACACGTAAATCATAGGTGTATGTACATATGTGTATGATATGTAGGTTTCCAGACTCTTCATGATATATTAGTTTTTATACTGTTCATGATACGCTAGTTTTTATATTGTTCATGATCATGATACACTATTACAAATGTGCTTGGGATCAAACATACATTCATATATTTGACCCAAACACCACACAGCACACAAGCATACAGTGGAGCATACGTGTTTCGTAATCTATTTACTAATTGATTGGTCCAACTCCTATAATTTCGGTACCGGTACCAAACCCGGTAAATACTGGTACAGTGGTATCGTACCGCTTAGTACCGCATCTCGAATATTAACATATTTAAAAATCGAATACCGTACCGATTATAACGGCATACGGTATCGAAAATTCGGGTACTAATGTTCATCCCTACTTCAATCGGAGTTGACAAATCTCAACCCATTACTTATGAAGAAGTTTTGTTTTATCTTTAACGGTTGTTGGAAAAAAAAAAAAAAATTAGTTTAAGAAAATGGTCAAAAATTACAAAAAGTGTGTTTCAATGTGTAAAGCCAAGCGTATTAAATAATGTTATTTATAAAAATCCGGTTACATTACCTTACCATATTAACTATTAGACAAAACTTATGAATAGTACCAAGTGTATTTTCGTGTTTTCACTCTTTTTTTCCCTTCTTTCTTTCAAGTAACACCACAAAAGCCCCCCACACTTTGTTCAAAAATTAAAATCAGTCCCCAACACAGGGGGTTAAAGCGTCAAATCAAAATTTTCATAAAATATCTTAAATAAACTCCACTCAAATATTCAACAGGTCATATCTTCTCGCTCGCAACGAGTTAAATTTTTCCGACACCATCCTTAAACTCGAAATAATTTTATGAACACAATGTCACTAACTATACGCAAAATGGACACTTTTAAAAAAACGCTAAATATTTAGGGTACTTTTCATATATGTTGATTTTTCACTCGCAGGCTCCGTAACTAAACACAATAAAATACATTAAAAATCGAACCCCCGCCGCGAAGCGAGGATTCGAAAACTAGTTAAAACTAAAATATGATAAAGTAATAATGGATAGAAGAAGAAATTAATAACTTTGGGAAAATGCTTGTTACTGGTTGTACAAAATTTAACTGTTTTAACATGTTACCCAATTTGTCATTTTGAAATATGTCCACTATGCCAAGTAAAATTTTGTTTCTTTTGTCATTTAAAGGACTCTGACGGCATCCCTAAAGCTGAGGAAATGTTTGGAAGTTATCAGGGATTATGCGTTTAATGCTTCCGAATATCCAGTCGTTATCACTATCGAGGATCATCTCAACAAAAAATTACGCGCCAAAGTGGCTCTTGTGTGTAACAATTTCTTTATTTGTGTTTGTTGATGACCAAATCGTTACTGAAAACATAGTCTTCTTGCAGATGGTCAAACAAATATTTGGGAATATGCTGTATCAACCAAAAAACGATTTTACCGAGCTCCCTTCGCCTGAAAGTTTAAAGAAACGGATCGCTATTTCAACAAGGCTACCAAAGAGTGTGAATAAAAAGAGAATGACTAATGTAATTTGAGCTTTTGCTATTACTCCCTCCGTGTCAAAATAATTGTTCAATTTTGACTTTTGAGAGTCTTGCTTTTCAACTTTGACTTTATATATATATTTGTTTGTGTTATATAATATTTGGTCAAAATTATACCAATGGAAACACGTTTTAAACCCAGACGATTCATAAAAATTTCGTCAAATATTATACAACGCAAAATAAAAATATTTATAGTCAAAGTTGAAAAAAAGTCTCAGTAGTCAAAATGAAATAGTTATTTTGGGACGGAGTAGTATTTTTGTATCGTTGGCTTGATTGGTTTGTCTCATTTTACAGCATATTAAGGTGATTTCTGCAATTTTCGGTTGGTTAGAAGCTAAAAAAGGTTCAGATGAAGATAGTAACAACGAGGAGGAAGATGCGCAAGGTGAAGAACCCGAGTACAAGGAAGTGATTGCTATCCATTCTATGAAACATAAAGGAGATGTTCGTCGATCTCTAAATGTGGACCCTAATAAAGTCAGGCGTCTCAGTTTGAGCGAACAAGAACTTGTAGTAGCTTGCATAGATCATGGAGAACAAATTGTGAGGTACTTAGATAACAAGTTTAGATCTTGAAGCCATTTAAATCTTTCTTGTCTTTATATAAACTTCAATTCTTACTTATTGGTAGACTTTTTTAAAACTGGCAAATATCAACATGTTTTATACCTGATCATCCCGCAAGATTCATCATTAGTCTTGATTGATATCTTATACCTGATCATCCCGCAAGATTCACGCAGAGGAATATTTTGAGGGTGTACCCTAAGGGAACGCGTCTAGATTCATCTAATTACAACCCATTTAATGGTTGGAACCATGGAGCACAAATGGTTGCATTCAATATGCAGGTAAGTATTTATATTTTTTCAAATCTTATTAAATAGTTAAGTAAACAAGTTCGTTTCAACCAAGTACTCACACTCGTGTGGGCTTGCAGGGTTACGAAAAGAACCTGTGGTTAATGCAAGGAATGTTCAGAGCAAACAATGGTTGTGGCTATGTTAAGAAACCAAACTTTTTATGTCATGGTGACGTGGCATTTAGTCCTAATAAAGTTACGAGAATTTTAAAGGTTGATTGTAAATCTTCAATCTCTTTAAACTAAAACGATATCAGGTGGCAAATATAATTTTTTTCGACAAAATTACACTATTGGTCATTAATGTTTGCTAAAAGTTTCATGGATGAACCTAGAATATTTTTTTGAAGTGGATGACCCTAATGTTTAAAAAAGTTGCGTCGTTTGTCCCTAAAGGTAACATATGTCAAATACCTACCGTTAGTGCACGTGAGATGCACTCGAGGGCTATCATGTCACTTTACGCCAACGGTAGGCATTTGACGTCATTTTACGCCACTAACGGTAGGCATTTACTGGCGCAAAATGATGTAGGAGCCCTCGTGTGCATCTCAGTGATGCACACTAAGGTAGGCATTTGATGTCTGTTACCTTCAGGGGCCAACGACGACACTTTTTCAAACATTAGGGTCATCCACATTAAAAAATACTTTAAGTTCATCCATGAAACTTTTAACAAACATTAATTACCCATAACGTAATTTTGTCTTTGTTATTATTATTATCTCAATTGTTTCGTTAACAGGTTAAACTATACACGGGAGAAGGATGGCATATGGAGTTTCATCAAGCTCACTTCGATCACCATTCCCCACCAGACTTCTATGCAAAAGTGAGTATCTTTTCTTTTTTATTTTCGGCGAAAAGCAGGAAATTAAAATAGATTGATCCGCAAATCAAATTGAATACAACTGATACATACTTCAACAAGTCTGCTTGAGAATGTAGATCAACTACTCTACAATTTAAACAAGTCTGAATTATCTTCTGATGATTTGTAGAAAAGAAAATATAACTCCACATTTATTATAAATGTTATTCTGTAACTACAGGTCGGAATAGCGGGATACAAGGATGATAAAAGTGTAAGAATGTATAAAACTAAGGCGATTGTGGATGATTGGTGGCCTGTTTGGGACGAGGAGTTTGAGTTTCCTATAAGAGTCCCGGAACTTGCATTGTTAAGGATTGAGGTTAAAGATATTGACACTACCAAGAAAAATGAGTTTGGAGGCCAAACTTGCCTACCCGTTTCCGAGTTGAGAACCGGCATTAGATGTGTCCCATTGTACAACACAAAAGGCGAAAAGTACAAGTTTATTAAGCTTCTCACGCGTTTTGAGTTCGTAATTCCCATGTCTTAGTTTATATTTCACTTGCTAAAAGCAAATCAATTGGATTCAAACTATCCTGTGTATTCTTATTAGCTGTAGCAAATTCAAGCTTATGGTAACAGTCAAACCCATTTTACATTTAGAATTGTGGAATTTGGATATATATTATATATTATTATGTATATTTTCCTTACTATGTTGTAGTAGTACTTAAAAGTCATGTAATTTTGAGCTTTGTAATCCATAACTGATATGGTTAACAAATCAAGATTCAAGTTCAAGATATACATTACAAGAGAATGTTAGAACTTTACTCACTTTTGAATGCAAATGCACTTGGTAAAAAGTTAGTAGTTTACAATTAAAATAGCTATCATGTGATGGTAAATAATTCAAGAATCAGTTGATCAAGAATTTGCAACACAAAACTCATACCAATCTCTTCAAAATCTTCACCTTTCCATCTTTCTTTTTGCACTTTACTTGAATCCATCACATCTTTTTCTGCAATCTTGCAAATTTCTTTCCAAATTTTCTTATAATTTCCCAAACCGTTCATCTTCATTCCAATATTTTTCTTACTTTTTTCACTTAATTCAACACTATTATCAACTGAATTGCAGCTAATTCCTGTAGATGAAGATGAAGATAACGCGTTGTTGTCAAGATTCTCACTCAATCTCCGTCTAGAACTTGAATTTTGTGACTTGGAACATTCTTTTCCTGTATAAAGTTCCGTACCCAGATAATAAATCATACAACTAAAAAAAATATTTTCTTAAAATCATACCAGAATGTGAAGAAGTTTCTTGGTGATCTGGGAATTCAAGAGCAGAAACAGGGCTTGAATTTTCAGAATCAGACTTTGCATCAGACAATTTTCTTAAAATCTTGTTGAAATCCGACTTCAAATAGAACAATTTACAAACCTCAACGTCTTTCTGTTTACTTTGACAAATAGGGATTTCTAGATTCTTATCATTTTTTGTTTTCTTTTTCAATTTAATCAAACTCTTCGAATAATTCAACCCCAATTCCTTATCTTTACCACCTCCTTCAAAGCTAAGAATGATAAATTTGTCGTTTTCGAGCTCCACAAAGGTTGGTGCTTTAAGAACACTACTCTTTTTCTCCAACTTCAATTTATCAACTGGCATAGAATCTAACCACATAAGTTTGGCCACAATTCCAGGATTACCCTTGAGCTTATTATCATCACAATTAATCTCACCACCAAATTCATTACTTATATAAACATTTTGATCAAGAGGGAGTGTGGGAAGGCTGTGGAAACCCAGCATACGGCGTAAAACTGACGGAATGCATCTAATTGTAGCGTAACTACAACGGCGGGTTTCAGATGTTGAAGAAGAAGAAGAGGAAGAAGGTGAATGAAGATATTTCATGGTGGTTGTTAGATGATCACGAGAGAGGAATAAACTGGGAATATCTTGAAGTAAGAGTTCGTGTTAAAAAATTATTTGAAATTTGTGATGTGATATAAAGAAAAGATGAAAAAGAGAGTGAATTGGGATTGAGATTTTATGTTTAAAATGAGAAAATAATAAAGTGGTGAGAACAGGGTAAAGAGGTGGGTGGCGGGATGTTGGAAGAATGTTTGTACGGTCACCTAACAAAAACATACTGACACGTGCTTCCCACGCACGTTTAAATGTTTAAACTGGTAAATACGGAGTATTTGTTTCAGGTTTTCGTACAAAATACTTTCAAGTTGTTTCGTATGATAAAAGTGATAAATGTATGTGCTGGACATAGCGAGATTAAGGGATGTTTCCATTTATATTAAGAATAAGAATGTAGTATTTAATTTATAAATAGAGTAAATTACCAAAATAGTCCCTTTGTTTGTTCATTTTATCTCAAATAGTCCCTCTCATATAAATAGAGTAATTTTCATTGGTCAGGTCATAATACGTTAAATCGGATTTTATGGGACCCGAAACGCACCGTAAAGTTGCTGAAAAAACCAAAATCTGATTTTTTGGTCTTCTTCAGCAACTTTATGGTACGTTTCGGGTCCCATAAAATTCGATTTAACCTATTATGACCTGACCAATGAAAAGTTGACTATCTCACCTTTCTATCGACAGCTTATTCATCAAAAACGGAGTAACGGTTAAGAAGTTATAGCCTTTCAAAAACCGTCTCTCAAGCGCATTGTTATCAGAAATAACATTTATCATGAGTAAAGTTATCAGAAATAACATTATCGATGAATGTTATTTCTTCGAGCGTTTTTTCATCAAAATAGTTTCATTTATAACAAAGTATCTTTTTTAAATATTCATATTTTCACGTGATTCCTGTAAAAAAAATTCAAAAAAAAAAAAAGAAAAAAAAATGACTTCCCCTTTCCCTCCAAAAAGTATTTCCCTCTCTCTCTCTCTCTATATATATATATATATATATATATATATATATATATATATATATATATATACAAATTGTCTTAGAACTCGAACCCTCAACCTCGTGGTTGAAAGGGTTACCTCGATACCGCTATGTTAACCATTTAATACAATGTTATATCAATTAAAACCCCGTACACTAAAGGATTTTATTAATAACAATCTTAAAAGTTGTCATTACATGCTTTAAAGTAATATATAACTTGAAAACTATCATTTGAAAAGTAATAGATAATCACCATGTAGAATAATTTTATGCATATTAACAATAGTACGATACCCCTTAAAGGCGTCGTTAGCAAAATCAATAAGTAAAAATCACTTCATGAAAAGTCAAAATGTCATTAGTTAGTATCCAACCTAATAACTTATATGTAGAGATGGCAATGGATCGGATATGAATCGGGTGAGGCCGTATCCATATCCATATCCATTTATTTTTTTTAGTTTTCATCCATCCATATCCATATCCGTCAGGTAAAGCGGGTTAATGGATAATTATTCATATCCGTTTAAATTTATCTTATTTTTAACAATTATAAGCGGTGGTTCATTATATACGATCAAAAGTAATATTTTTTAATAGTTTTTGCAACCGAAGGTCACATTTTTACTAATCTATATAACAAATATTCAATAAATAGCCTATTAAATGTGTAAAGATATCGACATGTAAGTTGCTTACTTTTAGTTACATGGAATCACATTTAAACCACCAAAGTACGATAAATATATTTAAATTAAACAAAACAAAATATAAGAATAACGTTATATTTTTAGAGAAAATATAACGAAAGATGAATATGAATATAGTTAATGAAATATCACTACATAAATGATACTAATTTGAGTGATAAATTTATATATTTAGTTATTTCGGGTGGAAGCGGGTTCATCCATGGATGAAATTTTTTCGTCCATATCCATATCCATATCCATTTAGATCGTCCATATCCACGAATAATCGGGTGGATCGGATGGATATCCACTGGATCGGGTATCCATTGACATCCCTACTTATATGTTATTAAATCTTGAGAGATGAGAGAGAGAGTATGAGCGGCATGAGGATAAAGCGTACTTTTTTGGAGAGGCAAAACACCTGGGCAGGCACAATAAGGATCGGCATATATACATGTTTTAAAGGATCACGACTGACTTCTTTCATGTTCTTTAATTTTCCGAATGAGTGGAAAGTTACAGAGCTATGGAAAACATTCAAAGCTTATGATGATTTGATAGACATATATATGGCTACACTACTGGAAAAAATATCTTTCCGGACGACTCTTGGGGACGATTTTTCGTCTCAGAAAGTCTTCCCGGACGACACATCGTCCGGAATGTGTCGTCCAGAAAGGTTCGTCCCGGAAAGTTTTTCTGGACGGCAATTTTTTTCTCGGACGGAAGGTGGGGCCCACATTGACTTTCAACGCTTGTCTTCGTGGACATTTTTTCCGGACGACCCTTGGGGATGACATATCGTCCCAAAAGAAATAATATTAAAATAATATTAATTATTTATTATTAATTATTTATTAATTACAGAAAAAGAAAGAAAAAAAACCGGACGGCTCTTTCTGGACGACTAGTCGTCTGGAAAGCCGTCTGCTGTTTCGGGACCAATTCGTTTCTATTGTTTCCAGCCGTATTCGATACGGCACATTTCAAATATCCAAACCTGCTACATAAATAAGATTATACTTTCACAAAATACCACAATAACATTAAAAAAAATCCAAACGCGACAATAATTATCCATACATTTTAAAATCCGGAAAAACTACCAAATCAACTAATATCGTTTACAAATCAACTAAACTTAACATAATTGTCTTGAAACAACCGAAAACACACCCAACAAAAGCATACTTGTCTTCAAACACACCAAACAAATTACAAACCGGCAAATGGATCGTCATACAAATCATCATCATTGTTACGGATCGAGCGCGGAGTATTGGAATTGGAAGTACCGGTAGGATACCCAAAATTTGGTTGAATTTGTAATTTTTGATAGGACCGAAAGGTTGCGGACTGTGCTTTACCTTATTATCGTTCTACAAACACACAAAAATAACTTAAATGTATATAAATCAAATAACATATTTTCTAACATTTTATCATTTATGTAAAACATTAAAAACAAGGAGGTTTAAGTAATTTACCAAATGTTTAACTATCGATTTGCTTCCATGCAAACTGTGGTATTTGTAACATCCCGCCTTTTTCCGTTTACTTATTTAAAGTCCGTTTTATATTTATAACATCTCCCGTTAATACGCGTTTTAAAATATTTCGTTTAGGTAATTCACGCACCCGAATGAAAATAGAGGGACTAAACTTGCCAAGAGGCCAAAGATTTGACTAGGTCAACTAGTCAAACCTTCAACCTCCTCCTCTCATTTCATCATCTTCATCTTTACTACTTCCTCCTTTTTCTCTTAACACCCCAAACAAAGAATCACCATCTATTTCAAATCGAGCAAACAACAATCCAAACAAATTACATATTCGGAATCCTTGCAACTTTCTCTTCGATTCCATACCGATTTCATTACATTTGGGTAACTTTCTAAAATCACTAGATTTTGTGTTCTTGATGTTTTTAACTTATAAAGTTGTTAATTAGTGTCTATGGCTCAAGTCTAACATGAATATATGATTTATATGCTCGATCTCGTTGTTTTAGTGTAACTAGCATGAACATGAGAAGTGTGTGTTTGAATTTGAGTTTTGGATGATTTAATGTTGTTGTTGTGCTAAAGTGCAAGTATTAAATGTGTTCATAGTATCACTAGCTCCAATTTGATTTGTAGGTTGCTTTAGAAAACTTCATAAACTTGATTATTGATTTTGGTGGATTTGGGTTAGGGTTTGATGAACTTGAAATAAACCTTTGATGCTTTGAATGACATGAGATGTTATTAGTAAGTGTTTAGTTGTATTGTATGTTTAATTATCTTCGAAATGGCATATCATTCATGTAAATTGGTTGCCCGAATCATTGATTTGCATTTATGAACTTGAGTGCATTAAATGATGAGCATTGAATATGATTTGGGTTGTTGCAAGTATTGAATTGTTTGTTGAAATGTGTTTAGTTGTGTTCCTTGTCAAATTACCTTTCCAACGATATAAGATACATGTTTTAGATGTTTACGGATCATAAATTGCGTTAAATTGAAGTTTGGTTCGAGACTTGTAAGTTTTTAAAGCAGTCTCACTGAAACAGACACAGATGCGGCGCATCTGCCTTGGATGCGGCGCATCTCTTGCAGATGCGGCGCATCTGGGGCAGACTGTCCATGTGTTCATTTCACGTAAAATGTTTGCTATGCTAGGGACCTCCGATTCACTTGTAACTTGTTTTAACATGCTTATATATGATTACTAACTTCAGAAAAATAGTTCGGGACCCGACCCGAACGTGTTGACTTTTGTTGACTTTGACTTTGACCAAAGTTTGACTTTTTGTCAAACTTAACCAAATGTTTGTGCGATCGTTCTAACATGCTTCTATACTAGTATCTTGCATGAAACTTGACAATTTAATTCACATGCTATATAATCGAGTCGTAATGAGCCATAGGACTAATTGAACATCTTTGACCAATCATGATTATCGTTATTGATACGACCTATTTGTTTAGGTCAAGACTAGCATTGTTCTTTGCACACATATACTTGTGAAGTACTTTTTACTCGTGCACTCAAGGTGAGATCATAGTCCCATCTTTTTAACAACTTTTATACTTTTAAATCATGGGATGAGAAACATATACGTATCATACTTTTATGCTTTGAACACAAGTACGAAAACAAACATTCCACGTGCGAGTTTGAACAAAAAGCCTCAATTCAATTATCATTAGTTACACTTGCAGGGTGTAAACGAGAACTTATATTATGTGATCACATGGACTTGCGAGCCTCATTCGGACGGTTCGCTACCGTTAGCGGATGAAATATATTTTCGAGTATAGTATATGTTCTAACACTACGTAATAGGGTACAAAACTGTTAAGTCTTGATAATTGGGTGCTCGCGATACAAACAACAACTTTTGGAATGCAAACGATTTAGATAATCAACTTATATTAAATCTTGTGGTTCAAATGCACGTTTACTAATACACCTATGATTTCACCAACGTTTTTCGTTGACAGTTTTCTATATATTTTCTCAGGTCCTGATATGTGATACATGCTTCCGCACTCTTTTTGATACTTTCTTGGATGTCGAGTATACATGCATAGTTGGAGCGTCTTTTGACTACTTTTAATTTGTGTCGCATAGGTTTCATTTGTACGTTAAACATTGTAATTTAACTAGTCGTTGAACTACTTTTGTAAACTCGAAACACTTTTACATTTGAAATGAATGCGACATATTTTGGTCAAACGTTGTTTTAATGACTTATGTGACGATCGCTCCAAATCCATATGGACAATACATCATTCATTGATTTCATTGCGAGGTATTTGACCTCTATATGATACGTTTTTGTAAACATTGCATTCTTTTGAAAAGACACACCATAAATGAATATTTAAATCAAAGGTTTTTGACATCTGATGATTTCTACATATAGACAATCATCGTAAATAATAGTTTACAATAGTACTTCCGTTGACAATGCAGTCAAAATAAGATACATGGTGATAATTTGGTGAATGCAACGTTTCCTTGAAAAGTATGTCATGTAAGACTCCATGCACATAGCTTGTCTAACATATAAGCAACAGCAGAAGACTTCTAGGAAACCTGAGAATAAACATGCTAACAAGTGTCAACACAAAGGTTGGTGAGTTCATAGTTTTAATGTATCAACCATAATCTGTGTATAAAGGTGGATCACAAGATTTCAGTAGTTTCATCAAGAAACGTTTATCAAAATATTCTACAAGATTGAGCACCCTGGTAACTAAACTTAACGTATATATAATTTGTACCCTTTGTATAATCATCTTAATAGTACACGCAAACCAACGTGTATACTTCTCAAATAGCATACGTCCGTTAAAAGGCGAGTGCTCTAGCTCGGACGGGGATATCAAGCCCTATGGATCCATATTCTACTACTCGCGCCCACCAGTTCTTATAACTGGCAGTTAACAATTACCAAAGCTAAGGGATTTTGGGTTCAAACTCAGTGTAGAATTTAGTATGTACTTGTATCCATTGCGTTTTAAATAAAGTGCATGTATTCTCAGCCCAAAAATATATATTGCAAAAGCAATTAAAAAGGGGTCAATGAAACTCACCTTAGCAGCACATAAAGTTGTTCACCAAAACGTGACCGAAACTCGGAATATCAAATAACCGTAGATCTCAACCTAGAGAACATATGTTGGTCAATAAATGTCTATCAAGCTAGGTCAGGTCATAGTGTATAACAATCCTAATGCTCGAGATCGACATACAAAAGTTATCCAAAGTCGTTTCAAAAAGTCAATTTTGACAATGGTTCAACAAAACGAGACATACCTTATATAAGGATTCATTTACTCGGTTGGTAATATTCAAAAATCCAATTTATCAATCTCGTAAACAAGTTGTTTAAATCTTAATTGTAGATTCAAAAGCAATTTCAATTAACGTTAATCATAATTCAGTTGATCATATCTTTTAATCCGTTCATCGAAATTATTCGATATCTAAATGAAAAATTATTGATTTTTCGCCAGCTTTCCAAAAACATGTATATCATATACATTTTACCAGTAATATATGTATTTACTTCGTGATTCATCATAACTGTTTAACGACAAAATTTAGCATACAAGCATGCATAAATATATATACTCGAGCACTAGACATAGATACACAATTAATGTATAAAAGATAAAATATGAGTGCTTACGTATCAATATTGAGATTCAATATTGTAGGAAAGTACGTAGATGCAACAGAGATGATAAACACTAGATTTGATTCACAAATATACCCTCGAACATTACCCATAACCTCCTTGACAATAACCCATAATTTCCTTAGCTCTATCCCGCTCAAAAACCCATTTTGAAGGTGACACGCTCATAACCTCGTCGTAGTATTTTAGGTATATGTACTACTAATAATAATATTATAATAAGATTAATAATAATAATATTAATCTTAATAATAATAATAATAATAATAATAATAATAATAATAATAATAATAATAATAATATAAAAAATAATAATAATACAGAGGAATGAATCGAGCTTTTATAGTATGTGGCCTGCTACAGTACCTCATGCGATCGCATGAGTTTTCAGTGTTTTTTGCCATGCGATCGCATGGCCGCCTTATCCTGTTTTTGTTTGCTAGTTCGTCGACATCAAATAGTGTTCACTGTATCAAATAGTGTTCACTGTAGTAAATAGTGTTTACTGTAGCAAATAGTGTTTTACTGTAGCAAATAGTGTTTACTGTAGCAAATCACTGTAGCAAAGTCGTTTTCACTGTAGCACTGTAGCAAAATACGGTTTCACTGTAGCAAATAGTATTTTACGGTAGGAAAGTCATTTTTACTTGTACATATATATATATATATATATATATATATATATATATATATACATACATATAATTGTTCATGAATCGTCGAGAGCAGTCAAATGTAATTTAATACATGAAACAGTTCTAAAATTTTAAGATTCAACTTCATAGACTTTGCTTATCGTGTCGGAAACATTAAATTATTTAAAGATAAAGTTTAAATTTGGTCAGAAATTTCCGGGTCATCATAGTACCTACCCGTTAAAGAAATTTCGTCCCGAAATTTAAGTGAGGTCGTCATGGCTAACAATAGAAATGTTTTCATGACGAATATGAGTTGATAAATAGAATTTTATCACCGTTGAATTATATGGATAAAACAATCCGATTTCTCGAAGCCTATGAGAGAAGTTATCGTAAAAGAGTGAAATGAAAGAATAGAGATTCGTCTTAGCTTTTGACGTAGTTACGATTGATTTCCGGAATTTAAGGAATAGAAAATCTTCATAATCTAAATAAGATTTGATTCTTCGGAATTTGCGGAAATTAGGATTTTCTTTGATTAAATGCGTAATCTGTCTCGATTGCTATATATTGACCTCTTCTATTTCATTTATTTTCACCACTCCTATAATCTTCTTTCTTATTTCATACATCCCAATAGATTGTGAAAATGCTTAATCCAGTTCTGATTCTTGATATTTTCCTGGCTATCGTATCCTTCATTCTTCTTTTTTATCTGCCACCAGAGGAAGTTATTTTCTTCTACTATTACCTTGGGGTTATAGTGTTTTTCATTCTCCCGTGTCTTTATATTGCTATACGCATTGATATACACGGTTTGTAATTTCAGGGTTGTTATCGGGATTTATGTTCTCCATTATATTTCGAAGCTTCATGCTTTCGTTTTCTCTTCCCGACCTTAAGTCAAGCGAAAAATGGTCCAGAATTCGTAGGTATGAATTTCAGAATAAACATAATTAATGTTCTAAGAAAGAAACGGTAATGGCACAATCCGACTTGTCAAATTACCAGAATATCCGGAAAAGACCGAATCATCAAGAAATATATTTTCTTGATATATTTAGAGATTATATAGAATGAAAGAGTTATGTAACATGGTTTATGATGAGGGTGTGATCTATGAACCTTTGTCACGTTCCATTAGAAACTCAACATGACTTACTGTAATATAATCACGTTGATCAAGTATCATTATATTATACTAACTCATGCTTCAGTTCCCAACATTACTTCAAAACATCCATTTTTTTCGAATTTTTCAGATTTTAGAAACTAAAATAGTTTCTTTTATAATGTAACACAGATAGCGCGAAGAGGTAATGATTTCATATAAGAATGGTTTTGAAAAATATCTTCAGAAATATGGAGGATATTTATAATGGGAGATACGATGATATCTTAGAATATTTAAGATAAGATGATGATGAAGAATATTGTCCGCAAAGGTTTTAGAGTAAGGAGCAAGGTATTCGCTAATGATATCAGCAGACTCTGAATCATTTGGATTCTTTGAAGGTAGATTTAGTCTTTGTGATTTGTCCACAGCCTCCTTCATGGTCTGCTCAATCCGTTTTTCAATTCCAAACCTTCTCTTTTTCTATGCTTTACCACCATACTATTCTTTATCATCAAACTTTTGACTGTTAAGGTCGTTTACAGTTTTTGCTGCTTCATCAACATTTTTCCAAATTTCGGAGAACTAGTTTCGTAGTTTGGGGTGTTTTTCGAAAACTTCACATTCGAAGTATGTAAGTCCAGGAGGTAGACGTTATATGTACACATATAACTATTGGCGTAGACGTGCTACAAGATTTCAAGATACTGATTGCTAATTCTCGATAGTTGGTATGGCAATTGCCGTTACAAGATGTGGATGAGTACATGATACAGTTTTAATGAGTATAAGGATTTTTCGGAAGGTCAAAGATCAATGAAGTTGTTGGTAAATTTACTGCTAATGTGGTGGAACATGAAAGGTTCCCCAGTAACGAAAACGTATATGCCAAAATTACAAGTCTGAAAGGTCGTCGTTGACTGGTTGAATGGTTGATAATACTGGATACTTTGAAAAGGAATTGCAAGGTTATTTTTGATAAAAACAATACCAAAGGATCTTTCACAGTTTTGAAGTCAAAGTATAGCTTTGAAAGATGTAGAGATCTAAGAATGATTACACCGGTTCAGAGTTATGACTTGGATTCTGATCCGTCAATATCAGAATATATAATTGAATTTGTATGAAAACGATTGTATATCGCTGTGAGCATAGTTAATAATTTTTGAATCAAAGTTGAAGAATGTACAATATAACATATTAATTGTGAACTTATATATTTCCCGAGTATTACCTACCCGTTAAAGATTTCACAATTAATACTTTGTACAAAAGAATTTTTATTACCGTTTTTATGAAAATATATGTATGTATATTTTCTTCAGATGTAATACAGATTTAATGAGTTAATATCATATTAAGCTCATTTGATTTTCGGCTTGAATTAGAAATGAATAATCTCTAAAATATTAAAGATTACATAATCTTTGCGGAGTATTTCGCTAATGAAATCAATACTTCATTATTTATTCTTATTGATATTCCTTGGTGAAGGGTGTTGATATTCGTGGAATTCTTACAAACTTCGCAAGGTGCAAATGATGTTTTCTAGAAAGTTTCGAGTGCATCGAAGATGAAAGTGTAAAATTAACCATATTATTGAATAATACACTTGGTTTATTATGAAACGGAATTCTTTTAATTGAAACAGAGATTGTAGTTAACGAAGGTTAAGTTGTTAACGAAGGATGTACATCATAGCATATTAGTAATATGAATTTAACCGAGTAGTATTTACCATTTTTCAATTCATACTTAATAGCTTAGTACGAAAAGATTTATGATGGTTTCAAAATATATATATAAGATATACATATAAATTCTTCAGAGGGAATGAGTTAATATTTCATAACTCGTTGATACAAATATACGCGTTGTTGACTTGTAATAATATCCACGGTGCTTTCTTGAACTGGCGGAGCTTGTGATGTTAGAGGTGCTGATAATTCTAATGATGTTGACAGCACTAACTGTGCTGGTGAGGCTAAGGGTACTATTGATGCTGTTGGTAAAACAAGTCTAGCTTGTACCTTACGCATCATTCTTGTCAGGGTTTCTATTCTTCCTTCTATTTATCTGATTTACGGTTAGAACTGGGATAAATAATCTCTAAGATTTTAGAGATTACATAATCACCGTAGAATATTTCTTCGATGAAGTTATGAATCAGTACTTCATCATTTATTGTTGTTGGAACTCCTTGGTATCTACGGTGCGTATGATGTTGATATCTGAAGTACAGTTTTTAGATGTGATATTGAGGTGTGGGATGCGGATGTGGTTGTTGGTGGTGGTAATGGTACTGTTATTGTTGATGATGGTGGTACTGGTTATGCTGCTGGTGCTGCTGCTGGTGTTTGTAACCTTCGCACCATATTCTCCAAAGCCACTACCCGAGCGCGAAGCTCGTTGACTTCTTCTATTATACCGGGATGATCGGTGGTTCGGACGAGCGGACGAATAAGATTTAGAATGTGAGATAGTATATAATCATGACTAGATACTCTGAAAATGAGAGAGAAAATGGTATTACGAACAGGTTCGCCGGTAAGTGCTTCAGGTTCTTCGCCAAGAGGGCAATGTGGTGGATGGAAGGGATCGCCTTCTTCTTGTCTCCAATGACTAAGTAAGCTACGAACCCATCCCCAATTCATCCAGAATAGATGATGGCTAATTGGTTGATCCATTCCGGTTACACTGTCTTCGGAGTTCATGTGAATATCCATATCGGAATAGCTGTCGGAATTTAAGGAATTTGAACTAGATACGTGATCCATCTTGTATAATTAGGGAATTGATTTTTGATATAAGATAGATTATAGAATTTAGATTGGTACTCCTCAATACATAATTTACATATGTATATATAATACCAAAATCCCGTAAATTACGGAGAAATTTTCGGAAGATGTCAGGAAAAGTTTACAGTAACAGATATGCTAAGATATGAATTTTGTCGGTACACTATCTATGCAGTAAATGCAGTAAGACGTGTCTAGACTTAGGAATGATAAGCAAGTAATTTTCGACGATAAATGGTAAGCAAAACTTGGTAAAACATATACGGTCATAGTCCAGACTCACTAATGCATCCTAACAATAACCAGTTAGACACACTCATGCAAGACCTGGTTCACTAGGACCAACGCTCTGATACCAACTGTGACGATCGCTCCAAATCTATATGGACAATACATCATTCATTGATTTCATTGCGAGGTATTTGACCTCTATATGATACGTTTTGTAAACATTGCATTCTTTTGAAAAGGCACACCATAAATGAATATTTAAATCAAAGGTTTTCGACATCTGATGATTTCTACATATAGACAATCACCATAAATAATAGTTTACAATAGTACTTCCGTTGACAATGCAGTCAAAATAAGATACATGGTGATAATTTGGTGAATGCAACGTTTCCTTGAAAAGTATGTCATGTAAGACTCCATGCACATAGCTTGTCTAACATATAAGCAACAGCGGAAGACTTCTAGGAAACCTGAGAATAAACATGCTAACAAGTGTCAACACAAAGGTTGGTGAGTTCATAGTTTTAATGTATCAACCATAATATGTGTATAAAGGTGGATCACAAGATTTCAGTAGTTTCATCCAGAAACGTTTATCAAAATATTCTACAAGATTGAGCACCCTGGTAACTAAACTTAACGTACATATAATTTGTACCCTTTGTATAATCATCTTAATAGTACACGCAAACCAACGTGTACGCTTCTCAAATAGCATACGTCCGTTAAAAGGCTAGTGCTCTAGCTCAGACGAGGATATCAAGCCCTATGGATCCATATACTACTACTCGCGCCCACCAGTTCTTATAACTGGCAGTTAACAGTTACCAAAGCTAAGGGATTTTCGGTTCAAACTCAGTATAGAATTTAGTATGTACTTGTATCCATTGCGTTTTAAATAAAGTGCATGTATTCTCAGCCCAAAAATATATATTGCAAAAGCAATTAAAAAGGGGTCAATGAAACTCACCTTAGCAGCACATAAAGTTGTTCACCAAAACGTGACCGAAACTCGGAATATCAAATAACCGTAGATCTCAACCTAGAGAACATATGTTGGTCAATAAATGTCTATCAAGCTAGGTCAGGTCATAGTGTATAACAATCCTAATGCTCGAGATCGACATACAAAAGTTATCCAAAGTCGTTTCAAAAAGTCAATTTTGACAATGGTTCAACAAAACGAGACATACCTTATATAAGGATTCATTTACTCGGTTGGTAATATTCAAATATCCAATTTATCAATCTCGTAAACAAGTTGTTTAAATCTTAATTGTAGATTCAAAAGCAATTTCAATTAACGTTAATCATAATTCAGTTGATCATATCTTTTAATCCGTTCATCGAAATTATTCGATATCTAAATGAAAAATTATTGATTTTTCGCCAGCTTTCCAAAAACATATATATCATATACCTTTTACCAGTAATATATGTATTTACTTCGTGATTCATCAAAACTGTTTAACGACAAAATTTAGCATACAAGCATGCATAAATATATATACTCGAGCACTAGACATGGATACACAATTAATGTATAAAAGATAAAATATGAGTGCTTACGTATCAATATTGAGATTCAATATTGTAGGAAAGTACGTAGACGCAACAGAGATGATAAACACTAGATTTGATTCACAAATATACCCTCGAACATTACCCATAACCTCCTTGACAATAACTCATAATTTCCTTAGCTCTATCCCGCTCAAAAACCCATTTTGAAGGTGACACGCTCATAACCTCGTCGTAGTATTTTAGGTATATATACTACTAATAATAATATTATAATAAGATTAATAATAATAATATTAATCTTAATAATAATAATAATAATAATAATAATAATAATAATAATAATAATAATAATAATAATAATAATAATAATAATAATAATAATAATATAAAAATAATAATAATACAGAGGAATGAATCGAGCTTTTATAGTATGTGGCCTGCTACAGTACCTCATGCGATCGCTTAAGTTTTCAGTGTTTTTTGCCATGCGATCGCATGGCCGCCTTATCCTGTTTTTGTTTGCTAGTTCGTCGACATCAAATAGTGTACTGTAGCAAATAGTGTTTACTGTAGCAAATAGTGTTTTACTGTAGTAAATAGTGTTACTGTAGCAAAGTCATTTTCACTGTAGCACTGTAGCAAAATACGGTTTCACTGTAGCAAATAGTATTTTACGGTAGGAAAGTCATTTTTACTTGTACATATATATATATATATATATATATATATATACATACATATAATTGTTCATGTATATATATATATATATATATATATATATACATACATATAATTGTTCATGAATCGTCGAGAGCAGTCAAATGTAATTTAATACATGAAACAGTTCTAAAATTTTAAGATTCAACTTCATAGGCTATTGCTTATCGTGTCGGAAACATTAAATCATTTAAAGATAAAGTTTAAATTTGGTCAGAAATTTCCGGGTCATCACAACTTATGACCACATAACGGGACCTAAGTAGATGGCGCCGTAAATGATGATTTGGCGGGGTCGCTACAGATGGTATCAGAGCGTTGGTTGTAGGGATTTAGAGTTCATTGGTGTCAACCCCGAGTTATAGGGTACATTAGTGAGTCTAGACTACAACCGGCATATAGACTTGAAGTAGGAATTACTTGACTACTTGTGCATAATACTCGAACTCTCCTATCATATCTAACTCTTATTCAATCTTAATCTCGCGTTACTAAATTTAATTGACGCGCCACCTTGACTAAATGAAATAATGTTAAATGCACATGTGAATCAGGGTAATATAATTTCCGGGATTATATTACAGTGACTCACATGGACGTTCCGACATTATGACATAAAGAATTTAAGGCGAGTCAAGGATAATTTTTCTCTCTATCCTTATTTTCCATATCACGGTTAGTATTATTAAGAATACTAATCAACGATATTCTTGTGTTTTGAAGGAAAAAATGCCTCATCGCCGTGTGCCACGCAACGAAACACCGGCACAAGCTCTTCAACGGATGGTAGCCACCACTGTAGAGGCGGCCATGGCCGGTCACTCTTCCAACAACAATAATAACAACAACCACAACAACAATCAAGGAGCAGGTAACTCAAGCGAAGGGTGCTCCTATAAAAATTTCATGGGGTGCAAACCTCATACTTTTGATGGGACACCGTGACTGGTTACTCTCACTAGATGGTTCGAACAAATGAAAGCCGTCTTTAGCATAAGCGGTTATCGAGACCAAGACAAGGTCAAATACTCCTCTCACACTTTCGCCGGTGTCGCTCTCACTTTGTGGAACACTTATGTACAATCGGTGGGTACCGAGGAAGCTCACGCCCTCTCTAGGGCCGACCTAAGGGAAAATATGATCACCGAATATTTCCCTCGTAAAGAAACCCGAAAGCTCGAACAAGAGCTAAGAAATTTGAAAGCGATCGGAAACGATCTCAAGGCCTATAATCAACGATTATCCGAACTTGCCTTGATGTGCCCAAACCTTGTGAACCCCGAGGCCCTAAGGGTTGAACTTTACATGGATGGTCTTCCAAAGAGCATCAAACACGGGGTAATGTCATCCAAACCCGCTAATCACCAAGAAGCTTTGAAGATGGCTCGCCAATTGATAGAAACGGTGGACGAAATCGTAGTCCCGGCACCTAAGGCCGAGGACAAATCGGGTGGCAATTAAAGAAAGTGGGAACCCTCCCAATCAAACAACTACAACAACAACTTCACCAAAAATCCTTTCACCCCCGACGCCAAGAAAAGTTATGGCGGGAATAAACCTTTTTGCAACAAATGCCACAAACATCACTATGGTGAATGCGGTAATCTATTTTGCCACAAGTGTCAAAGGAGTAGTCATGTGGCCAATGATTGTAGAAGTGCCGCCCCCGTAGCTCAAAAGGGGCCCAATGCTCTAAAATCGGGTGTATGTTTCGAATGTGGCCAAACGGGTCATTATAGAAATGCATGCCCGAAGAAGAAGACTAACCCCAACGCACGCGGCCGAGCTTTCAACATCACCACCGAAGAAGCCCGGGATGACAATGAACTAGTCATGGGTACGTTTCTTCTCAACAACACTTATGTTACTTGCTTATTCGATTCGGGTGCCGATTAATGTTTTGTATCCAAGACTTTAGCTCATACTCTTTGCACCTTACCACTTCCCCCAGATACTACTTATGCCATTGAAGTGGTCAACGGAAACCTATTGAGTGCCGACATATATTACCGGGGGTGTACGTTAAACATTTTGGGTAATGAATTTGAAATTGACTTGATACCCATGGAACTAGGAAGTTTTGATGTAATAATCTGTATGAATTGGATGGTCAAAATGAAATCTCACATCCTTTGCGATCTTCACGAAATCCGAATTCCTATCGAGAATGCTGAACCTTTGATCGTTTATAACGATAAGAGTTGCGCCGGACTCAACCTCGTTTCGTGCCTTAAAGTTAGAAGACTACTCCGTAGGGGTTGTTTTGTGATCCTTGCTCATGTTAGGAAAGTCGAGCCCGATGAGAAGCACATCGATGATGTGCCGATTGTTAGTGACTTTTCCGATGTATTTCCCGACGAATTGCCGGGTCTTCCACCTCATCGACCGGTTGAATTTCAAATCAATCTTATTCCGGGAGCCGCACCCGTAGCACAAGCACCGTATAGACTTGCTCCATCCGAAATGCAAGAATTACAAAGTCAAATCCAAGAACTACTTGACCGTGGTTTTATCCAACCTAGCCATTCACCATGGGGCGCTCTGATTTTATTCGTTAAGAAGAAAGATGGATCCCTACAAATGTGCATTGATTATCATGAACTAAACAAATTGACGGTTAAGAACTGATATCCTCTTCCTCGCATCGATGACCTCTTTAATCAACTACAAGGATCACGCGTATATTCAAAAATCGATCTCCGTTCGGGTTATCATCAACTAAGGGTTAAGGAGGAAGATGTCTCCAAAACCGCTTTCCAGACTCGTTATGATAGTTATGAATTTCTCATAATGCCCTTTGGTCTCACTAATGCACCGGCGGTGTTCATGGACCTCATGAACCGCGTATGCAAACCGTACCTCGATAAATTCGTTATCGTGTTCATCGATGATATTTTTGTCTATTCTAAGAGCGAAGAAAAACACGAGGAACACCTCCGACTTGTGCTTGAACTTTTAAGACAAGAACGACTCTATGCCAAATTCTCCAAGTATGAATTTTGGTTGAAGGAAGTTCAATTCCTTGGTCATGTTGTAAGTGATCAAGGTATTAAACTCGATCCTGCAAAAATCGAAGCCATTAGTAAATAGGAGACTCCTACTACTCCTACTCACATTTGTCAATTCTTGGGTCTTGCCAGATACTATCGTAGATTCATCAAAGATTTCTCCTTGGTAGCTCGTCCTCTAACCACGTTAACTCATAAGGGAAGAAAATTCGTTTGGGTAACCGAACAAGAACCCGCATTTCAAATCTTGAAGACAAAGCTAACCACCGCTCCTATCTTGTCACTTCCCGAAGGCAATGATGATTTTATTGTATATTACGATGCCTCGAAACATGTTTTTGGGTGTGTATTGATGCAACGAGAGAAAGTCATTGCTTACGCCTCCCGACAACTAAAAGTCCACGAACGAAATTATACGACCCATGATCTCGAACTCAGAGCCGTTGTCTTTTCACTTAAAATGTGGAGACACTATCTTTATGGAACCAAGAGTACCATCTTCACCGATCACAAAAGCCTTCAACACATCTTCGACCAAAAGCAACTAAACATGAGACAACGAAGGTGGATTGAAACCTTAAACGATTACGATTGCGAGCTTCGTTACCACCCCAGAAAGGTAAATGTAGTAGCCGATGCCTTAAGTCGAAAAGAAAGAGCAGTGTCTGTAGTGACCCGAACTTTTCCATGTTTATATATATTAATTGAGATTGATATTTACATGATTAAATGTTTCCAACATGTTAAGCAATCAAACTTGTTAAGACTTGATTAATTGAAATATGTTTCATATAGACAATTGACCACCCAAGTTGACCGGTGATTCACGAACGTTAAAACTTGTAAAAACTATATGATGACATATATATGGATAAATATATAGTTAACATGATACTATGATAAGTAAACATATTATTAAGTATATTAACAATGAACTACATATGTAAAAACAAGACTACTAACTTAATGATTTTTAAACGAGACATATATGTAACGATTATCGTTGTAAAGACATTTAATGTATATATATCATATTAAGAGATATTCATACATGATAATATCATGATAATATAATAATTTAAAATCTCATTTGATATTATAAACATTGGGTTAACAACATTTAACAAGATCGTTAACCTAAAGGTTTCAAAACAACACTTACATGTAACGACTAACGATGACTTAACGACTCAGTTAAAATGTATATACATGTAGTGTTTTAATATGTATTTATACACTTTTGAAAGACTTCAATACACTTATCAAAATACTTCTACTTAACAAAAATGCTTACAATTACTTCCTCATTCAGTTTCATCAACAATTCTACTCATATGCACCCGTATTCGTACTCGTACAATACACAGCTTTTAGATGTATGTACTATTGGTATATACACTCCAATGATCAGCTCTTAGCAGCCCATGTGAGTCACCTAACACATGTGGGAACCATCATTTGGCAACTAGCATGAAATATCTCATAAAATTACAAAAATATGAGTAATCATTCATGACTTATTTACATGAAAACAAAATTACATATCCTTTATATCTAATCCATACACCAACGACCAAAAACACCTACAAACACTTTCATTCTTCAATTTTATTTATCTAATTGATCTCTCTCAAGTTCTATCTTCAAGTTCTAAGTGTTCTTCATATATTCTACAAGTTCTAGTTACATAAAATCAAGAATACTTTCAAGTTTGCTAGCTCACTTCCAATCTTGTAAGGTGATCATCCAACCTCAAGAAATCTTTGTTTCTTACAGTATGTTATCATTCTAATACAAGGTAATAATCATATTCAAACTTTGGTTCAATTTCTATAACTATAACAATCTTATTTCAAGTGATGATCTTACTTGAACTTGTTTTCGTGTCATGATTCTGCTTCAAGAACTTCGAGCCATCCAAGGATCCGTTGAAGCTAGATCCATTTTTCTCTTTTCCAGTAGGTTTATCCAAAGAACTTAAGGTAGTAATGATGTTCATAACATCATTCGATTCATACATATAAAGCTATCTTATTCAAAGGTTTAAACTTGTAATCACTAGAACATAGTTTAGTTAATTCTAAACTTGTTCGCAAACAAAAGTTAATCCTTCTAACTTGACTTTTAAAATCAACTAAACACATGTTCTATATCTATATGATATGCTAACTTAATGATTTAAAACCTGGAAACACGAAAAACACCGTAAAACCGGAATTACGCCGTCGTAGTAACACCGCGGGCTGTTTTGGGTTAGTTAATTAAAAACCATGATAAACTTTGATTTAAAAGTTGTTATTCTGAGAAAATGATTTTTATTATGAACATGAAACTATATCCAAAAATTATGGTTAAACTCAAAGTGGAAGTATGTTTTCTAAAATGGTCATCTAGACGTCGTTCTTTCGAATGAAATGACTACCTTTACAAAAACGACTTGTAACTTATTTTCCGACTATAAACCTATACTTTTTCTTTTTAGATTCATAAAATAGAGTTCAATATGAAACCATATCAATTTGATTCACTCAAAACGGATTTAAAATGAAGAAGTTATGGGTAAAACAAGATTGGATAATTTTTCTCATTTTAGCTACGTGAAAATTGGTAACAAATCTATTCCAACCATAACTTAATCAACTTGTATTGTATATTATGTAATCTTGAGATACCATAGACACGTATACAATGTTTCGACCTATCATGTCGACACATCTATATATATTTCGGAACAACCATAGACACTCTATATGTGAATGTTGGAGTTAGCTATACAGGGTTGAGGTTGATTCCAAAATATATATAGTTTGAGTTGTGATCAATACTGAGATACGTATACACTGCGTCGTGGATTGATTCAAGATAATATTTATCGATTTATTTCTGTACATCTAACTGTGGACAACTAGTTGTAGGTTACTAACGAGGACAGCTGACTTAATAAACTTAAAACATCAAAATATATTAAAAGTGTTGTAAATATATTTTGAACATACTTTGATATATATGTATATATTGTTATAGGTTCGTGAATCAACCAGTGGCCAAGTCTTACTTCTCGACGAAGTAAAAATCTGTGAAAGTGAGTTATAGTCCCACTTTTAAAATCTAATATTTTTGGGATGAGAATACATGCAGGTTTTATAAATGATTTACAAAATAGACACAAGTACGTGAAACTACATTCTATGGTTGAATTATCGAAATCGAATATGCCCCGTTTTATTAAGTCTGGTAATCTAAGAATTAGGGAACAGACACCCTAATTGATGCAAATCCTAAAGATAGATCTATTGGGCCTAACAAACCCCATCCAAAGTACCGGATGCTTTAGTACTTCGAAATTTATATCATATCCGAAGGGTGTCCCAGAATGATGGGGATATTCTTATATATGCATCTTGTTAATGTCGGTTACCAGGTGTTCACCATATGAATGATTTTTATCTCTATGTATGGGATGTGTATTGAAATATGAAATCTTGTGGTCTATTATTATGATTTGATATATATAGGTTAAACCTATAACTCACCAACATTTTTGTTGACGTTTTAAGCATGTTTATTCTCAGGTGATTATTAAGAGCTTCCGCTGTCGCATACTTAAATAAGGACGAGATTTGGAGTCCATGCTTGTATGATATTGTGTAAAAACTGCATTCAAGAAACTTATTTTGTTGTAACATATTTGTATTGTAAACCATTATGTAATGGTCGTGTGTAAACAGGATATTTTAGATTATCATTATTTGATAATCTACGTAAAGCTTTTTTAACCTTTATTGATGAAATAAAGGTTATGGTTTGTTTTAAAATGAATGCAGTCTTTGAAAAACGTCTCATATAGAGGTCAAAACCTCGCAACGAAATCAATTAATATGGAACGTTTTTAATCAATAAGAACGGGACATTTCAGTTGGTATCCGAGCGTTGGTCTTAGAGAACCAGAGTTTTGCATTAGTGTGTCTTATCGAGTTTGTTAGGATGCATTAGTGAGTCTGAACTTCGACCGTGTTTACTTGAAAAATGATTGCTTAACAAATTTTGTTGGAAACTATATCTTTTTAACATGTGAATATTATGTGATATATTAATCTCTTAACGCATTTGATATTATGTGATAGATGTCTACCTCTAGAACAAGTCCCATTGACTCACCTAATAATAATGAAGAGTCAAATGTAAATTGGAATGATTCGTGGACTGATTCACAAGTTCCCGAAGAGGAACCGGAAGAAGAGTCGGAACCGGAAGAAGAATCGGAACCGGAAGAAGAATCGGAACCGGATGAAGAAATAGAACCGGTGGGGGAAATTATAAAACGGTTAAGTAAAAGAAAATCATCAACCAACCGACCAAGGTTAATTATGGTCAATGGTGTTTCCGCCAAGGAAGCAAAATATTGGGAGGATTACCAATTCTCCGATGAATCGGATTCCGACGAGAATTCCGATGATGTTATAGAAATTACCCCAACTGAATTTAAAAAGGCAAAAGAAAATAATAAGGGAAAGGGCATAAAAATAGAGAAATCTAATTCCAACCCCGATGAACTTTATATGTATCGTCAACCCCCGAAGTCCTTAAGTTGTAACAATGACCCGGGAACCTCTAAACCACCAGGTTTTTCTAAACCAATGTGGAAAACGACGGCTCGTATTAGGGGAACATCATATATCCCTAGAAACTTGGCAAAACGAACCAAAACTGAAGAAGAAGAAACAAGCGAGTCGGAATAAGATAGTTGTATTCGTGTGGTGTAATATATGTAATATAGTGTGCTTATGCTTTATGATATATGTAAAAATTGCTTGTATTAATAAGTATTTTTTTTATGAATCTAACTCTTGTCTATTTTACAGTATAAAAACACAAAATGGATAGACAACCCAATATTTTAAGAGACCTACCCGGAGACATGATTGATGAACTCTTGTCTAGAGTCGGTCAGAATTCTTCGGCACAACTATTTAAGGCGAGATCAGTTTGTAAGACATTCGAAGAACGTTCCAAGAATTCCTTGGTTTATAAAAGGCTTTCGTTCGAAAGATGGGGGATATCACATTGGGAACCCATAAGTTACGATGTGTTTACTTTGACGCATATATTGCGGGGAACCCAAATGCTATTTTACGCAACGGGTTAAGAAATTATTTTGACTCAATATATCCGAATATTGGACTTCGTGATTTAGAAAAAGCGGCTAACATGCAACATAAAGAAGCATGTTATGCTTACGGATTAGTAATGTTCGCTTCTCACCAAAGTGAGAACAAGAACATCGGGCTACAACTATTAAACAAAACATTTCCACAAGTGACGGAGTCGGTAATTGGGGTAAGAAATGAGGTTTTTAGATTATTACGGGACTGTTGGACATTACGTAACCCTCGTCCCTTTGATGACGTTACAACACGCTGTCTTATCAACGGCCATAACGGTTATGTTTCACAAGACCAAGGATGGGAAGTAGTCCTAGTAAAACCAGAATGCATGACTTGTTTCTGGACATATGAATTACGTGTCTTTATTGCCTTTGCCGAACGACTTGTGTACTAGCTAGAATTGTCTTCACAACTATCTTGTATCAAAGTTATTGTGTGCTATATTTCATGCTTTATGTAAAATAAGCGGTATTGTAAGTTTGTAAAATATTGTATAAAAGTTTGAACGCGAAATATTATTATAATCAGTTTTTCATATAGAATTGTAGTAGTTGAATTGTATATTAGCTACTAAGTATGAACTTAACGGGTTGGTACTACTCAAATTTAAACTTATAAAACGCTAATATGAAGAAAAAGCTTTTATAAATGAGTTCATATTATGCTACGAAATACTATTAACTACTCTTAATATTCTGTATGATTAACTTGTTCCATTTGACTATTTTGAAGGAAATGGCACCGACTACTCGACACACCGTGAATATGAATGAAGAGGAGTTCCGTACTTTTCTAGCTTCAAACATAGCCGCAGTACAGGCTGCGCTACATACCAACAATAACCTTGGATCTAGCAGTACAGGAAATTGTGTAGGATGCACCTACAAAGAATTCACTGCCTGTAAACCTTTGGAATTTGATGGAACAGAAGGACCGATCGGATTGAAATGGTGGACCGAGAAGGTCGAATCGGTGTTTGCCATAAGTAAGTGTACTGAAGAGGACAAAGTGAAGTACGCTACGCATACCTTCACAGGTTCTGCGTTAACATGGTGGAATACCTATCTAGAGCAAGTGGGACAAGACGATGCGTATGCACTACCGTGGTTAGCATTCAAGCACTTGATGAACGAGAAGTACCGTCCCAGAACCGAGGTCAATAAGCTCAAGACAGAACTTAGAGGGTTACGAACCCAAGGATTTGATATTACCACGTACGAAAGACGATTCACAGAATTGTGCCTATTGTGTCCGGGAGCATTCGAAGATGAGGAAGAGAAGATCAACGCGTTTGTGAAAGGATTACCGGAAAGAATCCAAGAAGATATAAGTTCACACGAGCCCGCCTCCATACAACAGGCATGTAGAATGGCTCACAAACTAGTGAACCAGATTGAAGAAAGAATTAAAGAACAGACTGCTGAAGAGGCCAATGTGAAGCAAGTCAAAAGAAAGTGGGAGGAAAACGGTGATAAGAATCACCAATACAACAACAACAGCAATTACAACAATAATCGCAACAATTATCCCAACAATCGCAACATCAATCGCAACTACAACAAATGGCCCAACAACAACAACAACAACAACAACAGCAACTACAACAATCATCCCAACAATAATAATAACCGTAACAACAACAACAATTAAAAGCAGCTATGTCAAAGGTGTGAAAAGTATCACTCGGGGTTCTGCACCAAATTTTGCAACAAGTGTAAAAGAAATGGTCATAGCGCGGCGAAGTGTGAGGTCTACGGACCAGGGGTTAATAGAACGAAAGGAACAAATGGTGTTAGAACGAGTAATGGCGGAGCAAGTTGTAACGTCCTCCCAATAGGGTCTGGAAGGAACGTCACTAATATCAAAACATACCAACATATTATAATAAACGAGAAAAATACTAAATGATGAATTTAACTTTAATGAGTACGCAGCGGAAAATGAAATGTCATTACAATGACAGGAATAACAATATCGTAAATGTTTACATGCAGAAGTAATAAATGCGATATCTCTTGATCCTATGTCCAAGTAGCATCACATAAGCGGTAAGTATAAGAGCTTGAATCAAACAGCACCTGAGACAAAACATGCTAAAGTGTCAACCAAAAAGGTTGAGTGAAGTTCATAGGTTTAACAAAAAGTTTGTCGTTGTTTTAGACCACAAGATTTAGTTTGTAAAGTTGATCTCCCGCAGGATCAAAAAGTTATGCCAATGCGTGATATTTAGACTAAACGTTCAAGTTTTGCCCCATGACAAGTTGTGTCTGTCCTTGTCGGTTTAATTTCATTATTAAGTAATACAATGACTTGGTCAAATGTATCGGGGACGTTACTCCCGATAGGCCTACCCCCAATAATTAAGCATGCCGCAGCAATTAAAAATATCACTGTAGGGACTTAGTCGGACATAGCCGAGTATATCATAGTTTAACAGTTTGGTACTTGTGTCTAAAGTGTAAAAAGTAAAAACAGCATGTGTCTCACCCCAAGTAAAAGTAAGTAAGTTTGCTAGCAATAAAGAGGGGCTATGAATTCACCTTAGTAAGTAGAGAGAGAGTTATTCCTCGGAATAAAGAGTTGAATGAGTGAGCAGGAAAGTCAACCTATTGACATTTAAGAGTAGTTAAGTGTTTTGCCCATGTTTAAGTTTAAGTATGTGTTTAAGTATAGTTTGTTTTACTATGTTTCTATTCCTAGTAAGTTACTATTTTTATAAAGTTTCCATTTTTAGAAAGTTTACTAAGTTTCTATGACTAGAGAGTTTCTACTTTTATCAGTGTTTTCCATTTTAGGATACTTGACGTATTAGATAAGCTTCCAATCACCCCTTTCCCTTCGAATGGCTAATTTAGATCTAGGGGCTTGAGCCATAGGACCCTTTAAATCGGAAATCCAAACCCTCTGCCTAGAATCTCATAGAAACCATTCGTCAAGAAAGTTCGAAGATCTATACATCTCTAATACATATCCCAAAATCTTTTTATGTTACAATATAAGTAGTAGGTTATAGGTGCTAGTAATAGTAATAGTAATAGTGTATACATGTTATTTATTTTATTTTTAATTGCATATAATTTATAACATTATTTACATGTTTCGGTAAAAATAATAACCGAAGTAAAAAGTAAAAAGTAAAAGTAAAAAAGTAAAAAGTAAAAAGTAAAAAAATAAAAAGTAAGAAAAGAATACTTACTAGTAGTAATTCTTCAAAGATAGAATGAGAGAAATTTTGGTGTGAGTTTGAATGAGAAATGAGGGGTATTTATACTTGAAAAAATTAGGTAAAAAGAATAAAATAATTAAAAGAAAAAGAAATATTTTTATTCTTAATGGGATTTTAAAATTAAAAAGTATTAAATGTTAGGTCATGGGATAATGCACAAAATAAAATAATAAAAGTAGTTTTTCCATTACAATTTTTAATTAAAAAGTAATTTATTTATTTATTTATTTATTTTTTCATTTATTTTAAGGATTTTTTTATATAAATAAACAAATTGATTTAATGATTTTCCAAGAATATTTGTCAATAATATTTTATTTAATTTATTTTATTTTTTTTATTTAATTAATAAATACAAATTTTGCATAAAAATAATAAATAATTCGGTATTTTGTATTTTTAATAATAATTATGATTTTAATTATTAAACTATAGTTTTAGTAAGTTTGTAAATATTATTACATTTATATATAATTGGATTTATTATATAGTTAAATATATAATACATTAACTAAATAATAAAAGTGATACAAAGTTTATATACTTAGTTAAATTATGTCAAATTATATAAATTAATAATATATTATTTATTTAAGCGTACATTGTTGACTAAAAATTACTATTCGGTCAATATTTAATTGTATATAACAACCCTTAATACATATAGTCAGACATATAACCATAGGGTTAATTCAGTAATTTAGAAGTCGAAAAGTGAGGATTGTTACAGTACCTCCCCGTTAATAAAAACTTCGTCTCGAAGTTTTAGGTAGACTTCTCGGATGCATCAGCGGTTGAGAAGAGATGGGGATATTTCTGTTTCATTTGGTCTTCACGTTCCCAGGTATACTCGGGGCCACGTCGTGAATTCTAACGGATCTTAACAATAGGTATGGTGCTTTGTTTTAAGCGTTTAGCAGATCGGTCCATGACTTCTACAGGTTCCTCTATGAAGTGCATTTTATCATCAATGCGAATGTCATCCAAAGGAATAACGAGAGTGTCATCAGCGAGACACTTTTTAAGATTCGAGACTTGAAATACGTTGTGTACGCTGCTAAGTTCAGCAGGTAATTCTAATCGATAAGCCACGGGTCCGATCCTTTCAGTAATCTTGAAGGGTCCAACAAAACGCGGACTTAGTTTGCTTCGTTTACCAAAATGAACGACGCCTTTCCAGGGGGATACTTTCAACAAGACTTTGTCACCAACTTGGAATTCCAAATCTTTCCGACCTTTATTAGCATAGCTCTTCTGTCGGCTGCGGGCAGTTTCTATTCGTTTCTTAATCGGAACTATCTTTTCGGTTGTCTCGTGTATGATTTCAGGACCAGTTAACTGTCTGTCCTCTAATTCATCCCAGCACAGTGGGGATCTACATTTTCGTCCGTATAAGGCCTCAAAAGGTGCAGCCTTAATACTTGAGTGGTAACTATTATTGTAAGAGAATTCAACCAAAGGTAAATGTCTATCCCAGCCTTTTCCGAAGTCGATAACACAAGCGTGAAGCATATCTTCCAATGTTTGAATGGTTCGTTCACTTTGACCATCGGTTTGCGGATGATAAGCAGTACTCATGTCGAGTTGAGTTCCAAGAGCAGTTTGTAAGGATTTCCAGAATCTGGAAGTAAATCTACTGTCGTGATCGGATATGATTGATATAGGAACACCATGACGAGAGACAATTTCTTTGATATACAGTTGTGACAATCTCTCCATCTTGTCGGTCTCCTTGATCGGTAAGAAATGAGCAGATTTAGTAAGACGATCTACTATGACCCATATAGTATCATTGCCACTAGAAGTCTTGGGCAATTTAGTAATAAAGTCCATAGCGATACATTCCCACTTCCACTGCGGAATATCGGGTTATGTCAACAGACCAGAAGGCTTTTGATGTTCAGCCTTGACTTTCAAACAAGTGAGACACTTACTAACATAAGTAGCAATGTCGGCTTTCATATTAGGCCACCAGTAGAATTCCTTCACATCGTGGTACATCTTACTGGAACCCGGATGAATAGAATACCTAGTCTTATGCGCTTCATCCGAGACTAGTTCACGGAGATTACCGTATCGAGGAACCCAAATTCTGTTGCCAAAGTACCGTGTACCGTTAGCTTTCACTTGGAGTTGGTTCTCGAAACCGATAGGTCCTTCACCTTCGATAAGTGTTGGTTTAATAGCTTCCAGTTGAGCTTAACAGATTCGTGATATAAGATGTGATTTGAGTTTCAGGTTTAAGGCACGAACACGTTTAACATCGTCTTTTCAACTGAGGGCATCGGCAACTACGTTTGCCTTGCCAGGATGATATTCCATCTTACAGTCATAATCATTCAATAACTCGAGCCATCTGCTTTGCCTCATATTCGGCTGTTTTTGATCAAAGATGTGTCGAAGACTTTTATGGTCAGTGTACACCGTAAACTGGGTACCATATAGATAATGTCTCTATATCTTTAATGCAAATACCACAGCACCTAACTCAAGATCATGTGTGGTATAGTTCTCCTCGTGTTTCTTCAACTGTCTAGATGCGTAGGCAATAACCTTTTCACGTTGCATTAAAACACAACCAAAGCCTTGCTTTGAGGCATCGCAGTAAACAACAAAATCGTCAGTACCTTCAGGTAAAGATAGAATCAGGGCTGTGGTCAACTTCTCTTTCAGAATCTTGAAAGCAGATTCCTGTTCTTCGGACCACTCAAACTTCTTCCCTTTTTGAGTTAGCTTCGTAAGAGGTTTGGCAAGAAGGGAAAAATCCTTTATGAATCTCCGATAATAACCGGCAAGTCCCAAAAATTGACGAATATGCTTCGCAGTCTTTGGTATCTCCCAGTTCTGGATAGCGGTAATCTTAGCTGGATCGACATGTATTCCATTACTATCAATAACGTGTCCGAGGAATTGTACGGTTTTGAGCCAAAACTCGCACTTAGAAAACTTAGCGTAGAGTTGTTCCTTTCGTAAGAGTTCGAGAATCACACGCAGATGTTGCTCATGTTCCTTCTCACTCTTGGATTAGATCAAAATGTCATCAATGAAAACAATGAAAAATTTATCGAGATAAGGTTTGCAGACACGGTTCATGAGATCCATGAAAACGGCAGGAGCATTGGTCAAACCAAAAGGCATGACACAGAATTCATAGTGACCATAACGAGTGCGAAAAGCAGTCTTAGGAATATCAGATTCCTTGACTCTAAGTTGGTGATATCCGGACCTCAAATCAATCTTTGAATAAACAATTGACCCTTGAATTTGGTAGAATAGATCATCAATACGTGGCAACGGATAACTGTTCTTGATAGTAAGCTTGTTAAGTTCGCGGTAATCAATGCACATCCTTAACGTACCATCCTTCTTTTTAACAAATAGAATAGGAGCTCCCTATGGGGACGAGCTTGGACGAATGAAACCTTTATCCAATAGTTCTTGGAGCTGGTTGGAAAGTTCCTTTATTTTGGAAGGTGCTAAACGGTATGGTGCTTTAGCAATAGGAGCAGCACCGGGAGCTAAATCAATTTGAAATTCAACTTGTCGAGGAGGTGGAAGACCTGGAAGATCTTCGGGAAACACATCGGGAAAGTCTTTAACCACTGGTACATCTTCAATACACTTCTCTTTCGATTCGATCATCTTAACGTGGGCTAGAATAGCTAGATAACCTTTCATAAGATGTTTGCGGGTTTTAATACAGGAGATAATATTGAGATTGGAACCACTCTTTTCACCTTGGATGATAAGAGTCTCTCCATTTCCCAATGGAACATGAATGGTTTTATCGTAACACATGATTGCAGCTCTCAATGGACGTAACCAGTCCATTCCGACTACAACGTCAAAACTTCCTAGTTCGACCGGCAAAACATCTATCTTAAATTCCTTATCGGCTAAGATTAAGTTGCAGTTTTTATAGATTTTATCGACTTGCATGATTTTTCCATTGGTTACTTCTACTAATCATTTAGTTTCTAAGGGTTGAGGCTTTTCAGTGAATAAAGTGCAAAATTCACTAGAAACGTAACTTCTGTCGGCTTGAAAAGAGTCATTTTGTTCGCTTGATGAAAATTAGACATTCTAACATTAGGAAAGAGACTTTGATTAGCATTTTAAGCCAAGATTATCAAAGCAAGGTTGTTAAGATTATAAGGTAATCCTAAGTACTTTAAGTCTAAGGCAGGAAAGGTTATAGTTTCCTGGATTGCTAAGGCACCCTAGCTAACAAGTAAGGCACACATAAAAATGCAATCCTGGTTCTCTATAACAGCCTGGTTATGCTCTGATACCAATCTGTAACGTCCTCCCAATAGGGTCTGGAAGGAACGTCACTAATATCAAAACATACCAACATATTATAATAAACGAGAACAATACTAAATGATGAATTTAACTTTAATGAGTACGCAACGGAAAATGAAATGTCATTACAATGACAGGAATAACAATATCGTAAATGTTCACATGCAGAAGTAATAAATGCGATATCTCTTGATCCTATGTCCAAGTAGCATCACATAAGCGGTAAGTATAAGAGCTTGAATCAAACAGCACCTGAGACAAAACATGCTAAAGTGTCAACCAAAAAGGTTGAGTGAAGTTCATAGGTTTAACAAAAAGTTTGTCGTTGTTTTAGACCACAAGATTTAGTTTGTAAAGTTGATCTCCCGCAGGATCAAAAAGTTATGCCAATGCGTGATATTTAGACTAAACGTTCAAGTTTTGCCCCATGACAAGTTGTGTCTGTCCTTGTCGGTTTAATTTCATTATTAAGTAATATAATGACTTGGTCAAATGTATCGGGGACGTTACTCCCGATAGGCCTACCCCCAATAATTAAGCATGCCGCAGTAATTAAAAATATCACTGTAGGGACTTAGTCGGACATAGTCGGGTATAGCATAGTTTAACAGTTTGGTACTTGTGTCTAAAGTGTAAAAAGTAAAAACAGCATGTGTCTCACCCCAAGTAAAAGTAAGTAAGTTTGCTAGCAATAAAGAAGGGCTATGAATTCACCTTAGTAAGTAGAGAGAGAGTTATTCCTCGGAATAAAGAGTTGAACGAGTGAGCAGGAAAGTCAACCTATTGACATTTAAGAGTAGTTAAGTGTTTTGCCCATGTTTAAGTTTAAGTATGTGTTTAAGTATAGTTTGTTTTACTATGTTTCTATTCCTAGTAAGTTACTATTTTTATAAAGTTTCCATTTTTAGAAAGTTTACTAAGTTTCTATGACTAGAGAGTTTCTACTTTTATCAGTGTTTTCCATTTTAGGATACTTGCCGTATTAGATAAGCTTCCAATCACCCCTTTCCCTTCGAATGGCTAATTTAGATCTAGGGGCTTGAGCCATAGGACCCTTTAAATCGGAAATCCAAACCCTCTGCCTAGAATCTCATAGAAACCATTCGTCAAGAAAGTTCGAAGATCTATACATCTCTAATACATATCCCAAAATGTTTTTATGTTACAATATAAGTAGTAGGTTATAGGTGCTAGTAATAGCAATAGTAATAGTGTATACATGTTATTTATTTTATTTTTAATTGCATATAATTTATAACATTATTTACATGTTTCGGTAAAAATAATAACCGAAGTAAAAAGTAAAAAGTAAAAAGTAAAAAAGTAAAAAGTAAAAAGTAAAAAAAAATAAAAAGTAAGAAAAGAATACTTACTAGTAGTAATTCTTCAAAGAGAGAATGAGAGAAATTTTGATGTGAGTTTGAATGAGAAATGAGGGGTATTTATACTTGAAAAAATTAGATAAAAAGAATAAAATAATTAAAAGAAAAAGAAATATTTTAATTCTTAATGGGATTTTAAAATTAAAAAGTATTAAATGTTAGGTCATGGGATAATGCACAAAATAAAATAATAAAAGTAGTTTTTCCATTACAATTTTTAATTAAAAAGTAATTTATTTATTTATTTATTTATTTATTTATTTTTTCATTTATTTTAAGGATTTTTTTTATATAAATAAACAAATTGATTTAATGCTTTTCCAAGAATATTTGTCAATAATATTTTATTTTATTTATTTTATTTTTTTATTTAATTAATAAATACAAATTTTGCATAAAAATAATAAATAATTCGGTATTTTGTATTTTTAATAATAATTATGATTTTAATTATTAAACTATAGTTTTAGTAAGTTTCTAAATATTATTACATTTATATATAATTGGATTTATTATATAGTTAAATATATAATACATTAACTAAATAATAAAAGTGATACAAAGTTTATATACTTAGTTAAATTATGTCAAATTATATAAATTAATAATATATTATTTATTTAAGCGTACATTGTTGACTAAAAATTACTATTCGGTCAATATTTAATTGTATATAACAACCCTTAATACATATAGTCAGACATATAACCCTAGAGTTAATTCAGTAATTTAGAAGTCGAAAAGTGAGGATTGTTACACAAGTAGTGTCGGAGCAAGTTATGCCAATGTAGTTTGTTATAAATGTGGAAAACCGGGCCACATTATTAGAAATTGCCCGAACCAGGAGAACACGAATGGACAAGGCCGCAGAAGAGTTTTCAATATTAATGCGGCAGAGGCACAGGAAGACCCGGAGCTTGTTACGGGTACGTTTCTTATTGACAATAAATCTGCTTACGTTTTATTTGATTCGGGTGCGGATAGAAGCTATATGAGTAGAGATTTTTGTGCTAAATTAAGATGTCCATTGACGCCTTTGGATAGTAAATTTTTACTCGAATTAGCAAATGGTAAATTAATTTCAGCAGATAATATATGTCGGAATCGAGAAATTAAACTGGTTAGCAATACATTTAAGATTGATTTGATACCAGTAGAGTTAGGGAGTTTTGATGCGATAATCGGTATGGACTGGTTGAAAGAAGTGAAAGCAGAGATCGTTTGTTACAAAAATTCAATTCGCATTATACGAGAAAAAGGAAAACCCTTAATGGTGTACGGAGAAAAGGGCAACACGAAGCTACATCTTATTAGTAATTTGAAGGCACAAAAACTAATAAGAAAAGGTTGCTATGCTGTTCTAGCATACGTCGAGAAAGTACAAATTAAAGAAAAGAGCATCAATGATGTTCCCATTGCAAAAGAATTTCCCGATGTATTTCCGAAAGAATTACCGGGATTACCCCCACATCGATCCGTTGAATTTCAAATAGATCTTGTACCAGGAGCTGCACCAATAGCTCGTGCTCCTTACAGACTCGCACCCAGCGAGATGAAAGAACTGCAAAGCCAATTACAAGAACTTTTAGAGCATGTTTTCATTCGACCAAGCACATCACCGTGGGGAGCTCCTGTTTTGTTTGTCAAGAAGAAAGATGGTACATTCAGGTTGTGTATCGACTACCGAGAGTTGAACAAACTTACCATCAAGAACCACTACCCACTACCGAGAATCGATGACTTATTTGATCAACTACAAGGCTCTTCTGTTTATTCAAAGATTGACTTACGTTCCGGGTATCATCAAATGCGGGTGAAAGAAGATGATATTCCAAAGACTGCTTTCAGAACACGTTACGGTCATTACGAGTTTATGGTCATGCCGTTTGGTTTAACTAATGCACCAGCTGTGTTCATGGACCTTATGAACCGAGTGTGTGGACCATACCTTGACAAGTTTGTCATTGTTTTCATTGATGACATAATTATTTACTCAAAGAATGACCAAGAACACGGTGAACATTTGAGAAAGGTGTTAGAAGTATTGAGGAAGGAAGAATTGTACGCTAAGTTTTCAAAGTGTGCATTTTGGTTGGAAGAAGTTCAATTTCTCGGTCACATAGTGAACAAAGAAGGTATTAAGGTGGATCCGGCAAAGATAGAAACTGTTGAAAAGTGGGAAACCCCGAAAACTCCGAAATACATACGCCAGTTTTTAGGACTAGCTGGTTACTACAGAAGGTTCATCCAAGACTTTTCCAAAATAGCAAAATCCTTGACTGCATTAACGCATAAAGGGAAGAAATTTGAATGGAATGATGAACAAGAGAAAGCGTTTCAGTTATTGAAGAAAAAGCTAACTACGGCACCTATATTGTCATTGCCTGAAGGGAATGATGATTTTGTGATTTATTGTGACGCATCAAAGCAAGGTCTCGGTTGTGTATTAATGCAACGAACGAAGGTGATTGCTTATGCGTCTAGACAATTGAAGATTCACGAACAAAATTATACGACGCATGATTTGGAATTAGGCGCGGTTGTTTTTGCATTAAAGACTTGGAGGCACTACTTATATGGGGTCAAAAGTATTATATATACCGACCACAAAAGTCTTCAACACATATTTAATCAGAAACAACTGAATATGAGGCAGCGTAGGTGGATTGAATTATTGAATGATTACGACTTTGAGATTCGTTACCACCCGGGGAAGGCAAATGTGGTAGCCGATGCCTTGAGCAGGAAGGACAGAGAACCCATTCGAGTAAAATCTATGAATATAATGATTCATAATAACCTTACTACTCAAATAAAGGAGGCGCAACAAGGAGTTTTAAAAGAGGAAAATTTAAAGGATGAAATACCCAAAGGATCGGAGAAGCATCTTAATATTCGGGAAGACGGAACCCGGTATAGGGCTGAAAGGATTTGGGTATCAAAATTTGGAGATATGAGAGAAATGGTACTTAGAGAAGCTCATAAAACCAGATACTCAATACATCCTGGAACGGGGAAGATGTACAAGGATCTCAAGAAACATTTTTGGTGGCCAGGTATGAAAGCCGATGTTGCTAAATACGTAGGAGAATGTTTGACGTGTTCTAAGGTCAAAGCTGAGCATCAGAAACCATCGGGTCTACTTCAACAACCCGAAATCCCGGAATGGAAATGGGAAAACATTACCATGGATTTCATCACTAAATTGCCAAGGACTGCAAGTGGTTTTGATACTATTTGGGTAATAGTTGATCGTCTCACCAAATTAGCACACTTCCTGCCAATAAGAGAAGATGACAAGATGGAGAAGTTAGCACGACTGTATTTGAAGGAAGTCGTCTCCAGACATGGATTATCAATCTCTTTTATCTCTGATAGGGATGCCAGATTTATTTCAAGATTCTGGCAGACATTACAGCAAGCATTAGGAACTCGTCTAGACATGAGTACTGCCTATCATCCACAAACTGATGGGCAGAGCGAAAGGAAGATACAAACGCTTGAAGACATGCTACGAGCATGTGTTATTGATTTCGGAAACAGTTGGGATCGACATCTACCGTTAGCAGAATTTTCCTACAACAACAGCTACCATTCAAGCATTGAGATGGCGCCGTTTGAAGCACTTTATGGTAGAAAGTGCAGGTCTCCGATTTGTTGGAGTGAAGTGGGGGATAGACAGATTACGGGTCCGGAGATTATACAAGAAACTACCGAGAAGATCATCCAAATTCAACAAAGGTTGAAAACCGCCCAAAGTCGACAAAAGAGCTACGCTGACATTAAAAGAAAAGATATAGAATTTGAAATTGGAGAGATGGTCATGCTTAAAGTTGCACCTTGGAAAGGCGTTGTTCGATTTGGTAAACGAGGGAAATTAAATCCAAGGTATATTGGACCATTCAAGATTATTGATCGTGTCGGACCAGTAGCTTACCGACTTGAGTTACCTCAACAACTCGCGGCTGTACATAACACTTTCCACGTCTCGAATTTGAAGAAATGTTTTGCTAAAGAAGATCTCACTATTCCGTTAGATGAAATCCAAATCAACGAAAAACTTCAATTCATCGAAGAACCCGTCGACATAATGGATCGTGAGGTTAAAAGACTTAAGCAAAACAAGATACCAATTGTTAAGGTTAAATGGAATGCTCGTAGAGGACCCGAGTTCACCTGGGAGCATGAAGATCAGATGAAGAAGAAATACCCGCATCTATTTCCAGAAGATTCGTCAACACCTTCAACAGCTTAAAATTTCGGGACGAAATTTATTTAACGGGTAGGTACTGTAGTGACTCGAACTTTTCCATGTTTATATATATTAATTGAGATTGATATTTACATGATTAAATGTTTCCAACATGTTAAGCAATCAAACTTGTTAAGACTTGATTAATTGAAATATGTTTCATATAGACAATTGACCACCCAAGTTGACCGTGATTCACGAACGTTAAAACTTGTAAAAACTATATGATGACATATATATGAATATATATATATAGTTAACATGATACTATGATAAGTAAACATATCATTAAGTATATTAACAATGAACTACATATGTAAAAACAAGACTACTAACTTAATGATTTTTAAACGAGACATATATGTAACGATTATCGTTGTAAAGACATTTAATGTATATATATCATATTAAGAGATATTCATACATGATAATATCATGATAATATAATAATTTAAAATCTCATTTGATATTATAAACATTGGGTTAACAACATTTAACAAGATCGTTAACCTAAAGGTTTCAAAACAACACTTACATGTAACGACTAACGATGACTTAACGACTCAGTTAAAATGTATATACATGTAGTGTTTTAATATGTATTTATACACTTTTGAAAGACTTCAATACACTTATCAAAATACTTCTACTTAATAAAAATGCTTACAATTACATCCTCGTTCAGTTTCATCAACAATTCTACTCGTATGCACCCGTATTTGTACTCGTACAATACACAGCTTTTAGGTGTATGTACTATTGGTATATACACTCCAATGATCAGCTCTTAGCAGCCCATGTGAGTCACCTAACACATGTGGGAACCATCATTTGGCAACTAGCATGAAATATCTCATAAAATTACAAAAATATGAGTAATCATTCATGACTTATTTACATGAAAACAAAATTACATATCCTTTATATCTAATCCATACACCAACGACCAAAAACACCTACAAACACTTTCATTCTTCAATTTTCTTCATCTAATTGATCTTTCTCAAGTTCTATCTTCAAGTTCTAAGTGTTCTTCATATATTCTACAAGTTCTAGTTACATAAAATCAAGAATACTTTCAAGTTTGCTAGCTCACTTCCAATCTTGTAAGGTGATCATCCAACCTCAACAAATCTTTGTTTCTTACAGTAGGTTATCATTCTAATACAAGGTAATAATCATATTCAAACTTTGGTTCAATTTCTATAACTATAACAATCTTATTTCAAGTGATGATCTTACTTGAACTTGTTTTCGTGTCATGATTCTGCTTCAAGAACTTCGAGCCATCCAAGGATCCGTTGAAGCTAGATCCATTTTTCTCTTTTCCAGTAGATTTATCTAAGGAACTTAAGGTAGTAATGATGTTCATAACATCATTCGATTCATACATATAAAGCTATCTTATTCGAAGGTTTAAACTTGTAATCACTAGAACATAGTTTAGTTAATTCTAAACTTGTTCGCAAACAAAAGTTAATCCTTCTAACATGACTTTTAAAATCAACTAAACACATGTTCTATATCTATATGATATGCTAACCTAATGATTTAAAACCTGGAAACACGAAAAACACCGTAAAACCGGATTTACGCCGTCGTAGTAACACCGCGGGCTGTTTTGGGTTAGTTAATTAAAAACTATGATAAACTTTGATTTAAAAGTTGTTATTCAGAGAAAATTATTTTTATTATGAACATGAAACTATATCCAAAAATTATGGTTAAACTCAAAGTGGAAGTATGTTTTCTAAAATGGTCATCTAGACGTCGTTCTTTCGACTGAAATGACTACCTTTACAAAAATGACTTGTAACTTATTTTTCCGACTATAAACCTATACTTTTTCTTTTTAGATTCATAAAATAGAGTTCAATATGAAACCATATCAATTTGATTCACTTAAAACGGATTTAAAATGAAGAAGTTATGGGTAAAAAAAGATTGGATAATTTTTCTCATTTTAGCTACGTGAAAATTGGTAACAAATCTATTCCAACCATAACTTAATCAACTTGTATTGTATATTATGTAATCTTGAGATACCATAGACACGTATACAATGTTTCGACCTATCATGTCGACACATCTATATATATTTCGGAACAACCATAGACACTCTATATGTGAATGTTGGAGTTAGCTATACAGGGTTGAGGTTGATTCCAAAATATATATAGTTTCAGTTGTGATCAATACTGAGATACGTATACACTGGGTCGTGGATTGATTCAAGATAATATTTATCGATTTATTTCTGTACATCTAACTGTGGACAACTAGTTGTAGGTTACTAACGAGGACAGCTGACTTAATAAACTTAAAACATCAAAATATATTAAAAGTGTTGTAAATATATTTTGAACATACTTTGATATATATGTATATATTGTTATAGGTTCGTAAATCAACCAGTGGCCAAGTCTTACTTCTCGACGAAGTAAAAATCTGTGAAAGTGAGTTATAGTCCCACTTTTAAAATCTAATATTTTTAGGATGAGAATACATGCAGGTTTTATAAATGATTTACAAAATAGACACAAGTACGTGAAACTACATTCTATGGTTGAATTATCGAAATCGAATATGCCCCGTTTTATTAAGTCTGGTAATCTAAGAATTAGGGAACAGACACCCTAATTGACGCGAATCCTAAAGATAGATCTATTGGGCCTAACAAACCCCATCCAAAGTACCGAATTCTTTAGTACTTCGAAATTTATATCATATTCGAAGGGTGTCCCGGAATGATGGGGATATTCTTATATATGCATCTTGTTAATGTCGGTTACCAGGTGTTCACCATATGAATGATTTTTATCTCTATGTATGGGATGTGTATTGAAATATGAAATCTTGTGGTCTATTATTATGATTTGATATATATAGGTTAAACCTATAACTCACCAACATTTTTGTTGACGTTTTAAGCATGTTTATTCTCAGGTGATTATTAAGAGCTTCCGCTGTTGCATACTTAAATAAGGACGAGATTTGGAGTCCATGCTTGTATGATATTGTGTAAAAACTGCATTCAAGAAACTTATTTTGTTGTAACATATTTGTATTGTAAACCATTATGTAATGGTCATGTGTAAACAGGATATTTTAGATTATCATTATTTGATAATCTACGTAAAGCTTTTTTAACCTTTATTGATGAAATAAAGGTTATGGTTTGTTTTAAAATGAATGCAGTCTTTGAAAAACGTCTCATATAGAGGTCAAAACCTCGCAACGAAATCAATTAATATGGAACGTTTTTAATCAATAAGAACGGGACATTTCAGTGCCTCTTCGTGTACGAGCGTTAAACATCACTATCCACACCAACCTCAATAACCAAATTCGGGTAGCCCAAGACGAGGCTCTCAAGGATGAAAACATTTCACACGAGCTCTTAAATATTCTAGTCTCTCGATTCGAAGTTAAGGAGACCGAACTCCGATACTTCGCCGGAAGGATTTGGGTACCTAGTTATGGGGACCTACGAAGCCTTATTTTAGATGAAGCCCATAAGTCACGATACTCGATTCACCCTGGTGCCAATAAAATGTACCACGACCTTAAAGAACAATATTGGTGGCCGAACATTAAAAGGGACGTAGCTACTTATGTTGCCAAGTGTTTAACATGTTCCAAAGTCAAAGCCGAACACCAAAGACCATCCGGGTTACTTCAACAACCCGAAATCCCGCAATGGAAATGGGAGAGAATAACGATGGATTTTATCACCAAGCTACCAAAGACGACGGGCAGTTATGATACCATTTAGGTTATTGTTGACTGTCTCACCAAATCCGCACACTTCCTAGCCATGAAGGAAACCGACAAAATGGAGAAACATGCACAACTTTACATTAAAGAGATCGTAGCCCGTCACGGTGTGCCTTTGTCGATTATTTCCGACCGAGATGGCCATTTTGTTTCTCGATTTTGGCGTACTTTACAAGAAGCGTTGGGAACGCGATTGGACATGAGCACTGCATACCATCCACAAACCGACGGACAAAGTGAACGCACAATCCAAACTTTAGAAGACATGCTGTGACAACCCGTAAATTTTCGGCAAAATTTAAACAAAAATCTTTATATGATTTCATTTAACCTCGACTAATTCCGACGATTCACGAACAATTATTTGTAAATAATTACGCATTAATTTGATATATTAATATTATTATTACTAATATCCTTTTTAAACAAGATATCAATAATTAATATCTTTATTATCAGTATTGTTATTATGAATAAAAAAAATATTGACAAATATTCTTGGAAAAGTAGTAAATCAATTTGTTTATTTTAAAAATATATATATAAAAAAAATCCTTAAAATAAATGATTTTATTTAATAAAATAAATAAATAAATAAATAAATTACTTTTTAATTAAAAATTATAATGGAAAACTACTTTTATTATTTTATTTTGTGCATTATTCCATGACCTAACATTTAATACTTTTGAATTTTAAAATCCCATTAAAAATTAAAATATTTCTTTTTCTTTTAATTATTTTATTCTTTTTACCTAATTTTTTTCAAGTATAAATACCCCTCATTTCTCATTCAAACTCACACCAAAATTTCTCTCATTCTCTCTTCGAAGAATTACTACTAGTAAGTATTCTTTTCTTACTTTTTACTTTTTACTTTTTACTTTTTACTTTTTACTTTTTACTTTTTACTTTGGTTTATTATTTTTTTACCGAAACATGTAAATAATGTTATAAATTATATGCAATTAAAATTAAAATAAATAACATGTTATAATTAGTAATATATGTTACTAAAAATTATAAAAGTATTTTTATGAATTAATATATAGGAGTTATAATTAAAATCGAATTAATGAATATATATGTATATACTGTAGCGACCCGACAAAATCGTCATTGACGGCGCCGCTAACTTAGGTCCCGTTACGTGGTCGTAGTCCCTATATGAGACTCGTTTGACCAAAATTATGTCGCATTCATTTGAAATGTACAAAACTTACAAAGTTTAGTTTACCAAACGGTTCGACAACAAGTTTAAGTTTACAAAAGTTGTAAAGTATAAATGAAATAACTTGCGACATAATATAAGTTGAAAGTCACGGTTTGCTATAAATAGCGTAAGTATGTAAACAACATGTTTGAATCCAAAGGTGCTATCACTAGCGTATGCATGTATGTATGCTTGACCCCAAGCAAGTATGAATGTACGCGGAAGCATGTATCAAATAGCCATGTATGAACCTGAGAAACATATAGAAAACTGTCAACGAAAAACGTTGGTGAAATCATAGGTGTATTAATAAAAGTTATATTTTGAACCACAAGATTTAGTATTTCCATAAATTGATCATCCAAAAGTTGCATTCCAAAAGTTGGTTCGCGAGCACCCAATTATCAAGACTTAACGTTTCCTTCCATTGTATACCCCATCACTTAGTGCTAGAACAAACACTGATTCTCGAAAATATATTTCATCCGTAGACGGTAGCGAACCGTCCGAATGAGGGTTTGTCAAACCCGTATGGCCACACAATATAAGTTCTCGCTTACACCCTGCAAGTGTAACTAATGATAATCGAATTGAGGATTTTTGTTCTAACTCGCTGTGGAATGTTTGTTTCCTTGTACTTGTGTTCAAAGTAATAAAGTATGTAGTATAAAACTGTATATGTTTCTCATCCCATAATTTAAAAGTATAAAAGTTGTTGAAAGATGGGACTATGATCTCACCTCGAGTGCACGAGTATAAAAGTACTTCACAAAGTAACGTATGCATGAAAGTTGCTTAGCCTTGACCTAAACAAATAAGTTGTATCAATTAACCGGTTACGACACAAGGTCGGGTGAAATGTGTTCAATTAGTCCTATGGCTCGTTATGACTCGATTAAGTATAGCATGTGAATCACGTTGTCAAGTTTCATACAAGAAACAAGTATAAAAGCATGTTAGAATGATTGTATAAAAGTTTGGTTAAGTTTGGCTAAAAGTCAAACTTGGTCAAAGTCAAAGTCAACGATGTCGGGTCGGGTATCCGACAATTTTTCTAAGTTATATAATCATATATGAGCATGTTGGCCATGTTTCATGTTAATCGGAGGTCCGTAGCATATCAAACATTTTACGTCAAATGACCAAGCAAAACAGCCAGTTTTAGTACAATGGGACGGCGTCCCAAATGGCTAGACGGCGTCCCACATTGAAGGGTGGGATGGCGTCCTGATACCCTAGACGGCGTCTAGGTTCAAAAGGTGGGACGGCGTCTAGGAGGTTGGGACGGCGTCCCAAGAGGCTTACAGGTCCTGTTTGCAGAAAACACAAGGCACGAGCCAAACTTCAATCAATCCTAGTTTATGATCCGCAAACAATCAAGACATGTATTTTATATCACCGGAAAGCTCTTTCGACAAGGAACACAACTAGATACATTTCCTAAATCAAATTTATCATTTTAGACAACAAAAATCTCGTCGAAAGTTCGTTAAACGTTCCAAAACAAAGTTTCAAGTTCATCAATTGCAATTCAAGTTTCGGGAATCCGATTTATACTTATGATATGCCGTTCTGAAGGTAATGAAACATGTAATACAACTAAACACTTATCAATAACATTAATAAGCATTCAACGCATCAAAAGTTCGTTTTAAGAGTTGTCAAACCCTAACCAAACCTCAAAATCACTAATCATGTTAATGTAAGGTTTTCATGTCAATCAACACACCAAAACGAAGCTATTGAAGTAAATAACACTTTGAACACACAAACATTAATATCTAAACACATTTCATCATCCAAAATCAAAGATTAAGCATACACTTTTCATTTTCAAGCTAGTTACACCAAAACATCAAGATCGAACATACAAATCATATATTCATGTTATACACGAGCCATAGACACTAACTAACAACATTTCAAGTCAAAAACACGAATTTAGAGAAATCTAGAGTTTTTAGAAGGTTACCCAAACTTGATGAAATTTGTATCAAAATGTAGAGGATGAAGAGAGGATTCCAAATATGTAATTTGTTTTGAAGTTTGCTTCCAATCCCGAATTTAGATGATGATTCTATGAAGTTGGGGTTTGTGTGTGTTCTTGCTAGAGAGAAAAAGAGAGAGGTGGAGGGATTGAATGGTGGTGAAATGGGTTGACTAGTTGACCTAGTCAACTAGTTTGCCCATTTAGCAACTCCGGTCCCTCGAGTTTCAAAGCGGGTGCGGGAATTAACCAAACGAAATATTTTAAAAACGCTCGAGTAGACGAGTGGTGTTATAATTAAATAGCGGGAATATAATGAACGTTACTCACGGAAACTATTAATTTAAATACGAAAGATTTTGTTTAAAAAAAAAAAAAGACGGTGTTAAAATTAAATTTAACGGAAAAACACGGGATGTTACATTATCCACACCTCAAAAGAAATTTCGTCCCGAAATTTAGTTGGAAGTAGTAGTTGTTGAATCTTCCTCGAGATCTTGCGTTGCCAATTCTACGAGTGAGGGAGAAGTACGTCCTAGGGTATTTCAACGAACTTCGACGGGCGGGATTTTTACGTTGGATTGAAGTTTGGTTTCACGATTCATGGTTTCAACCGGTTCTCCTAGGAAGTGAAGTTTATCGTCGATAGTAAGCTCATCAAAGAAGATAACAAGTTCTCGTTTCGCAAAACACGTCTTTGAGTTGATACATCGAATGTAGGATAACGGAGACTCAAAATGAGTCGGAAAATCTAAACGGCTAGCAACGGGTCCAAAACGCCCCAAGATTTCAAAAAGGGTCGAAATATAGCGGATTTAGCTTCCTACGTTTCCCGAAACGGATTGCACCTTTCCAAGGTGCGACTCTTAACGTGACGCGATTTCCCACGTGGAATTTGAAATGTTTACGTCTAACATCGGCGTAGCTCTTGGTGATTACGAGTCGCGTAGGGTTTTACCTGAATATGAATAACTTTTCTCGGTTGCTCATGAATAGCCTCGGCCCCGGTGAATTGATCATCGTTTACTTGGTTCGACAAAGGAGAATGACGTTTTAATACAAATTCGTATTATGGTTTTCAAGACTTAAATCGTATGTTTGTTCGGTCCGTCGGGTTATGGTTGATGTGCGGTACTTATGTCTAAACGTGGTCCCGAGACTTTTTGTGAGGCACTCCAAAATCTAGAAGTGAAACGAGGATCTCGGTCCGAAACGGAGTACATTCCGTAAGGTATATTTGGACAAGTTTGTTAGGACAAGTTTCTCAAGAAAATTCGCGTCGCGAAAGATTTATCAGTTTCCAAAAACGTTCGTCGGGGCAAGTTCTCATCGGTTTCTGAAAGAAAAACGTTCGTCGGAACTATTCACCCTCGAGGTGAATACTAGTATAACGTGGAGAGTCTCTTCCCCCATTGAGAGTTTAGAGTAAAGATTTCCTGAACCGGAAGTACGAGTGTGATGAGAGAGAAGTTTCCGCCTCGGTGCGAGCATAACGAGTAAATCGTAATTAGTCAATAAGACTGTGCGAGGACGAGATAGTATACACGTGTAACATACGGTTGAAGTCGAAGGGAATAGGTAATTCATTCGGAAGCATAAGTATAGTTCGACAAAAATCAAAGGTGTGTCCCCGGTATGGTTGTTATCAATATTCTCGGAGTTTTCAGATGTCCAAACATGAATAGATGAAGTCATGTACATGGCACATGGTGGTGTTTAGGTTGATCGAGTCTAACCACCATCACGCGTCACTAGAACTTTGGTATGTCTTACTTTAATATAACCACGTTGATCGAGTGTCGCTATATTACGCTAACTCATACCTCCATTCCCACATCACTCTATAGATTCAAGTTCGTGTCATCGCGAAAATCTAAAATGAACAAAATGTAACGACGTCTCAAACGTGACTCGTATTAAATCGAAATAGTTTCTACAACTCTAAAGAAGCGTTTCCCCGCGGGAAATGTATAAACGATTGTTAACGTCAAATCAGTTCGATTCAAACAATAATGTATTTAGGTATGAAAAGAGTAACGAGTCATGATAACGAGTAGCACGCAACCGTAGTGATAAATGTTGATGACGATACTCACCTAGAGTAGTGATGGTGGTAACACCAAAAAGTAGATAGTAAGAAACACCAGGGGGAAACCGATAGTAAGTTGAAACGGTGGCAAATAACAATCCGGGAGACAGAGTTCCCGAACGAGTGTGACTAACGAAGTCGTCGTCATCCATACGTGTATGAATCATGACTTTACGTGTGTTACCAAAAAGTGGCGGAATACGAGTTCGTATGATGAAGGTTGGGTACCATTAAAAAGTTTGCCTAAGAATGATTCAAGTATAATGCACAAGTATTCAAGTAAGTGCTATCTATAGCAAATGTATGTCAGAATGCAATGGCTAACTATCCGGTTGTAGTCTAGACTCACTAATGCGTCCTAACGACTCTGTTAGACACACTAATGCACGTCCTAGTTCCCTACAACCTCGCTCTGATACCATCTGTAGCGACCCGACAAAATCGTCATTGACGGCGCCGCTAACTTAGGTCCCGTTACGTGGTCGTAGTCCCTATATGAGACTCGTTTGACCAAAATTATGTCGCATTCATTTGAAATGTACAAAACTTACAAAGTTTAGTTTACCAAACGGTTCGACAACAAGTTTAAGTTTACAAAAGTTGTAAAGTATAAATGAAATAACTTGCGACATAATATAAGTTGAAAGTCACGGTTTGCTATAAATAGCGTAAGTATGTAAACAACATGTTTGAATCCAAAGGTGCTATCACTAGCGTATGCATGTATGTATGCTTGACCCCAAGCAAGTATGAATGTACGCGGAAGCATGTATCAAATAGCCATGTATGAACCTGAGAAACATATAGAAAACTGTCAACGAAAAACGTTGGTGAAATCATAGGTGTATTAATAAAAGTTATATTTTGAACCACAAGATTTAGTATTTCCATAAATTGATCATCCAAAAGTTGCATTCCAAAAGTTGGTTCGCGAGCACCCAATTATCAAGACTTAACGTTTCCTTCCATTGTATACCCCATCACTTAGTGCTAGAACAAACACTGATTCTCGAAAATATATTTCATCCATAGACGGTAGCGAACCGTCCGAATGAGGGTTTGTCAAACCCGTATGGCCACACAATATAAGTTCTCGCTTACACCCTGCAAGTGTAACTAATGATAATCGAATTGAGGATTTTTGTTCTAACTCGCTGTGGAATGTTTGTTTCCTTGTACTTGTGTTCAAAGTAATAAAGTATGTAGTATAAAACTGTATATGTTTCTCATCCCATAATTTAAAAGTATAAAAGTTGTTGAAAGATGGGACTATGATCTCACCTCGAGTGCACGAGTATAAAAGTACTTCACAAAGTAACGTATGCATGAAAGTTGCTTAGCCTTGACCTAAACAAATAAGTTATATCAATTAACCGGTTACGACACAAGGTCGGGTGAAATATGTTCAATTAGTCCTATGGCTCGTTATGACTCGATTAAGTATAGCATGTGAATCACGTTGTCAAGTTTCATACAAGAAACAAGTATAAAAGCATGTTAGAATGATTGTATAAAAGTTTGGTTAAGTTTGGCTAAAAGTCAAACTTGGTCAAAGTCAAAGTCAACGATGTCGGGTCGGGTATCCGACAATTTTTCTAAGTTATATAATCATATATGAGCATGTTGGCCAAGTTTCATGTTAATCGGAGGTCCGTAGCATATCAAACATTTTACGTCAAATGACCAAGCAAAACAGCCAGTTTTAGTACAATGGGACGGCGTCCCAAATGGCTAGACGGCGTCCCACATTGAAGGGTGGGACGGCGTCCTGATACCCTAGACGGCGTCTAGGTTCAAAAGGTGGGACGGCGTCTAGGAGGTTGGGACGGCGTCCCAAGAGGCTTACAGGTCCTGTTTGCAGAAAACACAAGGCACGAGCCAAACTTCAATCAATCCTAGTTTATGATCCGCAAACAATCAAGACATGTATTTTATATCACCGGAAAGCTCTTTCGACAAGGAACACAACTAGATACATTTCCTAAATCAAATTTATCATTTTAGACAACAAAAATCTCGTCGAAAGTTCGTTAAACGTTCCAAAACAAAGTTTCAAGTTCATCAATTGCAATTCAAGTTTCGGGAATCCGATTTATACTTATGATATGCCGTTTTGAAGGTAATGAAACATGTAATACAACTAAACACTTATCAATAACATTAATAAGCATTCAACGCATCAAAAGTTCGTTTTAAGAGTTGTCAAACCCTAACCAAACCTCAAAATCACTAATCATGTTAATGTAAGGTTTTCATGTCAATCAACACACCAAAACGAAGCTATTGAAGTAAATAACACTTTGAACACACAAACATTAATATCTAAACACATTTCATCATCCAAAATCAAAGATTAAGCATACACTTTTCATTTTCAAGCTAGTTACACCAAAACATCAAGATCGAACATACAAATCATATATTCATGTTATACACGAGCCATAGACACTAACTAACAACATTTCAAGTCAAAAACACGAATTTAGAGAAATCTAGAGTTTTTAGAAGGTTACCCAAACTTGATGAAATTTGTATCAAAATGTAGAGGATGAAGAGAGGATTCCAAATATGTAATTTGTTTTGAAGTTTGCTTCCAATCCCGAATTTAGATGATGATTCTATGAAGTTGGGGTTTGTGTGTGTTCTTGCTAGAGAGAAAAAGAGAGAGGTGGAGGGATTGAATGGTGGTGAAATGGGTTGACTAGTTGACCTAGTCAACTAGTTTGCCCATTTAGCAACTCCGGTCCCTCGAGTTTCAAAGCGGGTGCGGGAATTAACCAAACGAAATATTTTAAAAACGCTCGAGTAGACGAGTGGTGTTATAATTAAATAGCGGGAATATAATGAACGTTACTCACGGAAACTATTAATTTAAATACGAAAGATTTTGTTTTAAAAAAAAAAGACGGTGTTAAAATTAAATTTAACGGAAAAACACGGGATGTTACATATACCCACCTAACGTGAAGGTTATAATTAAAGATAGCGTACAAAGACTACAAACATCACCGCTACTTGTGGCCTAGGGTGATCCTTGTTACCATTATGGGACGCTTGTGGATCTCGAATGCCAAGACTTAGATTCTGGTCAAGAGATCCTGGGCCACTCGGTAACAATAGATCATTCAAGTGACTTGCATGTTAGCGACGAAGTTTGGGCGAGATTGTACAACATCTTTGTTAAGAATTATAACCCGAACATTCTTAAACTAGAAGCTTACTACAAGTGGAAGTTTTTCATAAATAGTAGGTTTCCAAAAATAGAAACTTTTGAGAAATAGGAACTTTTCTCGAAAACCGTCACTGTCAATATAGTTGCTATATTAATAAACATACTTTATTTCAAGTTAGACATTAACTAATCAAATGTTATACCTCAAGGTTGATATCCAGATCACTTACTTGCTTTACTTTCCTTCTTGCGTGGAATACTTCAACTGCTATTTAATGTGAGTTTCATATGATCCCTTTTACTCTTTACATTTTTGGGCTGAGAATATATGCACAACTTTTATAACTGTTTTACACGTATCAACTATTAAACTGTGATATGTTGGGCTATGACCAGCAAGTCCCCAACCGACAAGTATAAACGATAACTTGTTACGGGGAAAACTTGAAAGTCTAGTCAAAATACAAGTACCAACTATTAAACTGTGATATGTTGGGCTATGACCAGTAAGTCCCCAACCGACAAGTATAAACGATAATTTGTTACGGGGCAAACTTGAAAGTCTAGTCTAAATATCAGTACCAACTATTAAACTATGCTATACCCGGCTATGTCCGACTAAGTCCCTACAGTGATATTTTTAATTGCTGCGGTATTCTTAATTATTGGGGATAGGCCTATCGGGAGTAACATCCCCGATACATTTGACTAAGTCTTTGTATTACTTGATAATGAAATTAAACGACAAGGACAGAACAACTTGTCACGGGGCAAACAACGTTTAGTCTAAATATCACGCACTGGCATAACTTTTTGATCCTGCGGGAGATCAACTTGACTGGATCTGAGTGATCTACTTATGAAAACAAATCTTGTGGTCTAACACTATTACTGAAATCATTATTTATGACAAACCTATGAATTCACTCAACCTCGTGTTGACTTTTTAAGCATGTTTATTCTCAGGTACTTAAATATTGCTTCCGCTATATATCTACTGCTTTGATGATGATTGCTTGCTATGCTTGGAGTCTTCATTACATATCATATCAATTAAATACATATTTATCTTCCGCTGCAAAACTCAACAAAACGTCTCATGTAGAGTCGTTCTCTTTTATACAACTGTGATTTGATATAATTAGTCACAAATACCCCAGGCCCTATTTGGGGGTGTGAAAGATTGGTATCAGAGCAGGTTGTTGTAGAGAACCAGGATTGCATTTTATGTGTGCCTTATACAATTAGGTACCTTAGCAATGTAGGACTACAACTATCCTTAACCATAGTGCCTTTAATTATTGCCTTTAACTGTTAAATGCTATATTATACTTTAGAAACTTTACTTATCTTAGAATGCCGAGCCAATCTAAGAACTCTGATCATTCTTCTAAGTACTATCCAATTCCGCCACCATATTTAAATGCGACACCATGATTTCAGAAATTCTCGACATTCCTTTGTCATCTATCATGGTTTTGTGTATTACATATGTATTACATGAAATGTTATCCATGATTCTTGAAATCTCTACTATTCATATTCATTACTTTCAAAATCTTTGCTTTCTCGTTATTTTTGATCATTGAATTTTCTTGACGGATGGCGTCTACGAAACTCTAGAATGGAAGGGTTTGGATTACCGATTTAAAGGATCCTATAGCTCAAGCCCCTAGACCTGAATAGGCCATTACGAATTAAAAGTCTTTAGTCGAAAGTTTATCTGATTACATACTTATCATTTTTATCTCGACATGTCATACTGCAATTATTGCATAAATGGAGTATTGAGACATCATATCTAATCATATCTTATCCTATCTATCTCCATAAACTTTGTCAAACGCTTTCCCTAAATTTCCTTCGTAAATTACGGAAATCTTTTGCTATATATACGTATTCAAGGAGACGAATATATCATTCAATATTCAACACCCATTTCATATCAAACCCTATTCCAAACACATAAAATGGATTTCTCACCTGATTCCTCAAGTTCCTCTAGCTCCGAAGGTAGCGTGACGGGAACACACCCACCGATCAATTACCGTGATTTCTTCAGAAAATGGGGATGGGTTCGCGAAATACTCACCTTATGGAGAAATGAAGAAGGTACTCCTTATCACGAGCCAAACTTACCACCAAACGTCGGAATACTCGATTCGCTTACCGGCGAACCTGTTCGCAATACTGTTTACACTCTTTTTGCAAGGATTTTCTGCCTCGAAGGTCGACTCGATGTAGCCCAAGACAGTATTCGTCCTCTACTCCCGAATTCTAACCAGATAGGGTTATTAGAAGAAGTTAGAAGACTTCGAACTAAATATCAAGAATTGACAAACCTTACGGAGGAATGGGTAGAACAAATCCATAGACTCGAGCGTAAAGTAGAAACCCTGGAGGAAATAGTGCACGATTTGGAAGCTAGGCTCATACCTACTACCCAAATACCATAAGCAACACCAGCAACATAACCAGAACCATCAGTACCACCAACATCACCAACATCATCAACACCACAAGCAATACCAACAGCAACCGCAACACCACCAGCAGTATCGTCAACATCACCAGCACCGACGGCACTACCAAAATCAGCAACAGCCTCAACAGTACCGCCAACATCATTAACACAGCAAGCATTATAAGCACCAGCAGTTGCATCAGTATCAGCAATAGCATCAGCACCATCAGCTTCATCAATAACAACATCCGCATCACAAGCCTCAACATCACAGTCTATGCCACGAGCATCAATATCATACACACCATAGATACCAAGGAATACCAGTAACAACAAACGAAGAAGTATTGATTCATAACTACATTGAAGAAATACTCTGCAGAGAATATGTAGTTTCTAAAAGTTTTTGGAGATTATTTATTCTTGTTCCAACCTCAAATCAAATGAGTTTAATATTATATTAACTCATTAAATCCATGATTACATCTGAAGGAAAATATATATGTACGTATATTATCATAAAGATTATAATTAAATATTCTGTTGTACAAACTGTTGATGGTGAAAATATTTTAACGGGTAGGTAATACCCGAGAAATATTTATATCTCACATTAATATGTTACATTGTACATTCTTCAAAATTCTTGAAAACACCTTAGAACTATAATCAACGATTCAGATTCGTTAACCCTAATAATGCTGATGAAGCAGCAAAGGCCGTAGATGGTCTTAATGACCAGAAGCTTGATAATAAAGAATTGTGCGTTGGAAAAGCTCAAAAGAAAATCTGGTATTGAAAGACGGATTGAGCAAAACATGAAGGAAGCTGTGGACAAATCTCAAGGACTAAACCTGTATTCAAAGAATCTAGATGATTCAGTATCTGCTGAAATCATTAGCAATTACCCTGCTCCTTACTTATCTTAAATCCTTACAGAAGAACTTTCCTCATTATCATTTGATCTTAGAAAATTCTAAGATATCATCGTATCTTTCGTCATAAATATCCTCGATGTTTCTGAAGATATCTTCATAACTATTCTTGTCCGCAGTAAATTATCTCTTTGCGATATCTTTGTTACATAATAAAGGAAACTGTTTTAGTTTCTATATTATGTAAAATTTAAGTTTAAATTATAAATGTTTTGAAGAAGTGTTAGGAATTGAAGCATGAGTTAGTATAATATAATGACGTCAGGCCAACGTAATTATATTACAGTAAGTCATTTTAAATTTTTAATGGAAGATGATGATTCATAGACTTATTAATCATCATTTGCCATGTTACACGACTCTTACATTCTACTTAATCTCTGAACATATCAAGAACATATATTCTTGATAGTTCTATCCTCAGTAATTCTTGTAATATAACAAATCAAATCATGATATTACGTTCCTTCCTGCTTAGAACATTATGTTCATTCGAAACTTCATACCTACAAATTCTGGACCATTACTCGCTTTACTTAGAGTCGAGAGGAGAATAAAAAGGCAAAGAGCTTCGAAATATAAGGGAAAATATAAAGCCCAATAACGATACCGAAATTACAAACCGTGTATATCAATGCGTATAGCAATATAAAGACACGGGAGAATTAAAAACACAATAAATCCTAGAGCATAATAGAAGTAAACACACTCCTCTGGTGGGAGTTGGAAAAGAAGGAAGATTGTGGCGATAACCAATATAAGGTCAAGAACAAGAACTGGATTGAGCATATTAAGAAATCTTTTGGAATATGAATTGAGGAAGAAAGTATAGAAGTGGTGAAGATAATGAAACGGAAGAAGCTAATTTATAGCAAAATTCTAGTCACAGCAATCGAGACAATTCACCGCATTTAATTAAAGAAAATCCTAATTTTCTTAATTACCGGAGAATCAAATCTTATAAAGATTATGAAGATTTCTTTAAATCCCTTGAATTCCGGAAATCAATTTTAACCATATCAAAAGTTAAGGTGAACATTTAATTTCCTCATTTCACTCTTTTGTGATAGTTTCATTTATACTCTTTCTATAATCGAATCGTTTTATCCATATTATTTAATGTCTATAAAACTCTATTTTTCAACTCATATTCATCATTCTTGTTGTAAAGAATGACGATCTCTATCAAATTTCATGATTATGATTTTCATGAACTCCTCTCTATTTTGTCTACCCTAATATTGTGGCATAAACGCTCAAGGTTTAAATAAGCTCACTATTATTCATCACACATTTCATGTATATATTGAAATGCTTGTATAACGTCATCATCTCTTTCTGAGAAAAACCTAATCAATGACACTCTTGTTAAATCCTTTAGATAACCTCCGCATTAATAATAAAATGCACTTCGTAGAATTTATGGATCGTAAGATTTAAACGCTAGAAACAAAACAATATTCTATCCGTTGAAATTCACGCAAGGCCCCGAGTATACCTGAGAACGTGAAAATCGAATAAAATGAAAATATCCTCACCTGTTTACAAACAACGCCGACTGATGGCAACAACTAAATTTCGGGACGAAATTTCTATTAACAGGGGGATACTGTGACAACCCGTAAATTTTTGGCAAAATTTAAACAAAAATCTTTATATGATTTCATTTAACCTCGACTAATTCCGACGATTCACGAACAATTATTTGTAAATAATTACGCATTAATTTGATATATTAATATTATTATTACTAATATCCTTTTTAAACAAGATATCAATAATTAATATCTTTATTATCAGTATTGTTATTATGAATAAAAAAAATATTAACAAATATTCTTGGAAAAGTAGTAAATCAATTTGTTTATTTTAAAAATATATATATAAAAAAATCCTTAAAATAAATGATTTTTTTTAATAAAATAAATAAATAAATAAATTACTTTTTAATTAAAAATTATAATGGAAAACTACTTTTATTATTTTATTTTGTGCATTATTCCATGACCTAACATTTAATACTTTTGAATTTTAAAATCCCATTAAAAATTAAAATATTTCTTTTTCTTTTAATTATTTTATTCTTTTTACCTAATTTTTTTCAAGTATAAATACCCCTCATTTCTCATTCAAACTCACACCAAAATTTCTCTCATTCTCTCTTCGAAGAATTACTACTAGTAAGTATTCTTTTCTTACTTTTTACTTTTTACTTTTTACTATTTACTATTTACTTTGGTTTATTATTTTTTTACCGAAACATGTAAATAATGTTATAAATTATATGCAATTAAAATTAAAATAAATAACATGTTATAATTAGTAATATATGTTACTAAAAATTATAAAAGTATTTTTATGAATTAATATATAGGTGTTATAATTAAAATCGAATTAATGAATATATATATGTATATACCCACCTAACGTGAAGGTTATAATTAAAGATAGCGTACAAAGACTACAAACATCACCGCTACTTGTGGCCTAGGGTGATCCTTGTTACCATTATGGGACGCTTGTGGATCTCGAATGCCAAGACTTAGATTCTGGTCAAGAGATCCTGGGCCGCTCGGTAACACTAGATCATTCAAGTGACTTGCATGTTAGCGACGAAGTTTGGGCGAGATTGTACAACATCTTTGTTAAGAATTATAACCCGAACATTCTTAAACTAGAAGCTTACTACAAGTGGAAGTTTTTCATAAATAGTAGGTTTCCAAAAATAGAAACTTTTGAGAAATAGGAACTTTTCTCGAAAACCGTCACTGTCAATATAGTTGCTATATTAATAAACATAGTTTATGTCAAGTTAGACATTAACTAATCAAATGTTATACCTCAAGGTTGATATTCAGATCACTTACTTGCTTTACTTTCCTTCTTGCGTGGAATACTTCAACTGCTATTTAATGTGAGTTTCATATGATCCCTTTTACTCTTTACATTTTTGGGCTGAGAATACATGCGCAACTTTTATAACTGTTTTACACGTATCAACTATTAAACTGTGATATGTTGGGCTATGACCAGCAAGTCCCCAACCGACAAGTATAAACGATAACTTATTACGGGGAAAACTTGAAAGTCTAGTCAAAATACAAGTACCAACTATTAAACTGTGATATGTTGGGCTATGACCAGCAAGTCCCCAACCGACAAGTATAAACGATAACTTGTTACGGGGCAAACTTGAAAGTCTAGTCTAAATATCAGTACCAACTATTAAACTATGCTATACCCGGCTATGTCCGACTAAGTCCCTACAGTGATATTTTTAATTGCTGCGGCATTCTTAATTATTGGGGATAGGCCTATCGGGAGTAACGTCCCCGATACATTTGACTAAGTCTTTGTATTACTTGATAATGAAATTAAACGACAAGGACAGAACAACTTGTCACGGGGCAAACAACGTTTAGTCTAAATATCACGCACTGGCATAACTTTTTGATCCTGCGGGAGATCAACTTGACTGGATCTGAGTGATCTACTTATGAAAACAAATCTTGTGGTCTAACACTATTACTGAAATCATTATTTATGACAAACCTATGAACTCACTCAACCTCGTGTTGACTTTTTAAGCATGTTTATTCTCAGGTACTTAAATATTGATTCCGCTGTATATCTACTGCTTTGATGATGATTGCTTGCTATGCTTGGAGTCTTCATTACATATCATATCAATTAAATACATATTTATCTTCCGCTGCAAAACTCAACAAAACGTCTCATGTAGAGTCGTTCTCTTTTATACAACTGTGATTTGATATAATTAGTCACAAATACCCCAGGCCCTATTTGGGGGTGTGACACATGCTACGAGCTTGCGTTATCGATTTTGGAAAAGCTTGGGACAAGCATTTGCCATTAGCCGAGTTTTCATACAACAATAGCTACCACACGAGTATTAAAGCCGCACCTTTTGAAGCGTTATATGGCCGAAAATGTCGTTCTCCTCTTTGTTGGGCCGAAGTTGGTGACGCACAAATCACCGGGCCCGAACTCATTCATGAAACAACCGAGAAAATCATTCAAATCCGAGATAGGCTTAGGACGGCCCGTAGTCGTCAAAAGTGCTATACCGACAAAAGATGCAACGACATCGAATTTCAAGTCGGCGATCGCGTAATGTTAAAAGTCGAACCTTGGAAAGATGTAATTCGTTTCGGAAAACGTGGGAAGCTAAATCCATGGTATATTGGTCCTTTCGAAATCTTGGAGCGTGTTGGAACCGTTGCTTATCGTTTAGATCTTCCGCCTCAATTGAGCTCCGTTCATCCTACCTTCCATGTATCAAACTTGAAAAAGTGTCTTGCCAAACCCGATTTCATCATCCCTCTCGAAGAGCTTACTATCGATGACAAACTTCATTTTGTGGAGGAACCGGTTGAAATTGTGGACACCTCCGTCAAGATGCTAAAACAAAGCCGAATTCCGATTGTTAAGGTCCGTTGGAACGCCAAAAGGGGACTCGAGTTTACTTGAGAAAGGCAAGATCAAATGCAAAAGAAATACCCTCATTTATTCGTGAATTCGGAAACGCAAGATCTTGAGGAAGAAACAACGACTACTACGCCTACTTAAATTTCGGGACGAAATTTCTTTTAAGGAGTAGGTAATGTAACATCCCGCATTTTTCCGTTTACTTTTCCGTTTACTTATTTAAAGTCCGTTTTATATTTAAAACATCTCCCGTTAATACGCGTTTTAAAATATTTCGTTTAGGTAATTCACGCACCAGAATGAAAATAAAGGGACTAAACTTGCCAAGAGGCTAAAGATTTGACTAGCTCAACTAGTCAAACCTTCAACCTCCTCCTCTCATTTCATCATCTTCATCTTTACTACTTCCTCCTTTTTCTCTTAACACCCCAAACAAAGAATCACCATCTATTTCAAATCGAGCAAACAACAATCCAAACAAATTACATATTCGAAATCCTTGCAACTTTCTCTTTGATTCCATACCGATTTTATTACATTTGGGTAACTTTCTAAATCACTATATTTTGTGTTCTTGATGTTTTTAACTTATAAAATTGTTAATTAGTGTATATGGCTCAAGTCTAACATGAATATATGATTTATATGCTCGATCTCGTTGTTTTAGTGTAACTAGCATGAATATGAGAAGTGTGTGTGTTTGAATTTGAGTTTTGGATGATTTAATGTTGTTGTTGTGCTAAAATGCAAGTATTAAATGTGTTCCTAGTATCACTAGCTCCAATTTGATGTGTAGGTTGCTTTAGAAAACTTCATAAACTTGATTATTGATTTTGGTGGATTTGGGTTAGGGTTTGATGAACTTGAAATGAACCTTTGATGCTTTGAATGACATGAGATGTTATTAGTAAGTGTTTAGTTGTATTGTATGTTTAATTATCTTCGAAATGGCATATCATTCATGTAAATTGGTTGCCCGAATCATTGATTTGTATTTATGAACTTGAATGCATTAAATGATGAGCATTGAATGTGATTTGGGTTGTTGCAAGTATTGAATTGTTTGTTGAAATGTGTTTAGTTGTGTTCCTTGTCAAATTACCTTTCCAACAATATAAGATACATGTTTTAGATGTTTGCGGATCATAAATTGCGTTAAATTGAAGTTTGGTTGGAGACTTGTAAGTTTTTATGGTAGTCTCACTGAAACAGACACAGATGTGGCGCATCTGCCTTAGATGTGGCGCATCTGCTGCAGATGCGGCACATCTCTTGCAGATGCGGCGCATCTGGGGCAGACTGCCCATGTGTTCGTTTCACGTAAAATGTTTGCTATGCTAGGGACCTCCAATTCACTTGTAACTTGTTCTAACATGCTTATATATGATTACTAACTTCAGAAAAATAGTTCGAGACCCGACCCGAACGTGTTGACTTTTGTTGACTTTGACTTTGACCAAAGTTTGACTTTTTGTCAAACTTAACCAAATGTTTGTGCGATCGTTCTAACATGCTTCTATACTAGTATCTTGCATGAAACTTGAAAATATAATTCACATGCTATATAATCGAGTCGTAACGAGCCATAGGACTAATTGAATATCTTTGACCAATCGTGATTATCGTTATTGATACGACCTATTTGTTTAGGTCAAGACTAGCATTGTTCTTTGCACACGTATACTTGTGAAGTACTTTTTACTCGTGCACTCAAGGTGAGATCATAGTCCCATCTTTTTAACAACTTTTATACTTTTAAATCATGGGATGAGAAACATATACGTATCATACTTTTATGCTTTGAACACAAGTACGAAAACAAACATTCCACGTGCGAGTTTGAACAAAAAGCCTCAATTCAATTATCATTAGTTATACTTGCAGGGTGTAAACGAGAACTTATATTATGTGATCACATGGGCTTGACGAGCCTCATTCGGACGGTTCGCTACCGTTAGCGGATGAAATATATTTTCGAGTATAGTGTATGTTCTAACACTACGTAACAGGGTACAAAACAATTAAGTCTTGATAATTGGGTGCTCGCGATACAAACAACAACTTTTGGAATGCAAACGATTTAGATAATCAACTTATATTAAATCTTGTGGTTCAAATGCACGTTTACTAATACACCTATGTTTTCACCAAAATTTTTCGTTGACAGTTTTCTATATGTTTTCTCAGGTCCTTGAACGCTATGTGATACATGCTTCCGCACTCTTTTTGATACTTGTTTGGATGTCGAGTATACATGCATAGTTGGAGCGTCTTTTGACTACTTTTAAATTGTGTCGCATAGGTTTCATTTGTACGTTAAACATTGTAATGTAACTAGTCGTTGAACTACTTTTGTAAACTCGAAACACTTTTACATTTGAAATGAATGCGACATATTTTGGTCAAACATTATTTTAAGGACTTATGACCACGTAACGGGACCTAAATAGACGGCGCCGTAAATGATGATTTGGCGGGGTCGCTACAGTATTGGACACAAGACCGGTTTTTTGCATTTTGCTCACAACGCTTTTGGTATTCTTCGTTCCAGAGTTCGGCTTCAATGTCCGGTGGTGGGTGGGAACGAATAAAATTCATATCATTAGGAAAGTCGTTTACAAGTTTTTGTAATAACCTTGCTGTTCACTTTTTCTGTTTTTCCATCTATCCCCCGCTATCTTGTTAATAGCAGCTCGGACTTGTTGTTCTCTCTCCGATTCTAGCCAAGTTTCAATTTTAAAGAAATTCTACGGAAAAAAATAATAGATATATTAGAAGATTGTATATAAGAAACGCATATATATATATATATATATATATATATATATATATATATATATATATATATATATATACACACACACACACACATATATATATATACATATACACACATATATATATACATATACACGTATATATATACATATACATACACAAATGTATATATATATACACGTATATATATACACTTATATATATGTGTATATATATACGTGTATATATATACGTTTATATATATACGTGTATATATATAAACGTGTATATATATATATATATATATATATATATATATATATATATATATATATATATATATATATATATATATATATATATATATATATATATATATATATATATGTATATACGTGTATATATGTATGTATATGTATATGTATATGTATAAGTACTAATTAGTTAAACTTACGCGGATATTAATCCAAACTAATTCTTTTGAAGAACTTGGTGTGATGACCCGGGAATTTCCGACCAAATTTAAACCTGAATCTTATTTGATTTCGATACGATAAGCAAAGTCTGTTATGTTGAATCTCAAAAACTTTGAAAACTATGTTCATGTGTTCAAATAACCTTTGACCATTCCCGACGATTCACGAACAATGGTGTATAAATAAATATATAAATATATTTATATATATGTGTACAGATAATATTTTAAATTAATAAAGTACGTTTAATCAATTGATATTAAAAATGTAGAATAATAATTAGAAAAATAAAGATATTATTATAATGGATATATATAAATATATATGATATTATATAAATTTATATATAAATCTTATTAGTAATCATTACATGGTAACATTTATAAAATATATAAATATTAACTATTCAATAGATGTATTCATATAATAAATGATATAATTATTAAATATTATATAATTAATAAATGTAATTACAAGTTTAAGTATAGTTGTTATATTATTATCATTAATAAATCAGTATCATTAATATTATTATGTAACTCATAAATATGAAATTTGATACATTTGATTTGTTATATTGTTATTAATATTATTGCTATCATTACTAATATCATTATAACTAATAATAAAATTATAATGTTAGATATTATTATTACCATTATCATTAAGAATTATTATTGTTATTATTATAAATTATTACTAATATCATTATTATTATAGTTATTAGAGAATAATAATATTTATGAGTATTATCATTAATAATGTTATTATTACAAATCTATTTTCCATTATTATTATCTCTTAGTATTATTATTATAATTAATATTAATGTGTATTATTACTAATATTAATATAAGTAAAAAAAAAGATTTTATTTATAAAAATCAGATGAATAAAAACTAATCAGATACACATCACAATCAGATATCTTCCTTTTTCTTCATTCTTTATTTTCCTGTCGACCAAATTTCGCTACAAATCAAACCGTACCAGTTATTAAACGAATTCATTCTACCTACTATCATCAATCATCAACCACGACTGTTACTAGTTGTTAAGTTAGGATAAATTTCATAAATTTTTTATTTAACAGCTCGATAGTTCTGTTTAAACGACTTTTCAGTCATAATTCGATTTCAATTGAATCTTCAAAATCTAATATTGCAGTTTTGATAGGAAACCTTTAAACGTATCATCTGTAAAATTTCAGTTTTTAATTCTTTAATTTGAGTTCCAATTGTGGAGTCAAAGTTTGAGTTTTAAAAAGTCAACTGCTATTCTTCATTCAAATTCGATTTCTATGCTGTGATTTGAATTAAATTAATGGTTCCTATAGTTTATAGTAGAGATTATAAATATATTTCATGTACAAAGTTTTTGTTAAAACTTTATAAATCACGAAATCATTTTTTTTTTTTTGATATATGCTGTCGACGAGCAGAAGCACTGCTTCTTTCTTTTTATTTTTATTTTTTGTTGTTTAATCAAAAGATCACTAGTACATGTTTTTATGCTGAATATTAATTCCTAAAACTAAATTAGTAAACTAATTATGGATTGGGATTGGAGCTGTGGTCGATGGGTATAGAGAAGAAGAAGAGGTTGAAGAAAATAGAACACAAATAGATCAGAGTTAAATACATATTGATTCGGTTCTAAAACAGAAAACAGGCGCTAGAGCCATGGTTTAGAGTTATTCAGTTGTTCGAGAGGTCACGGGTTCGAGACCTGGCTGTGACATTACATTTTTTTTTGGACTTCTTTTAAGGTAGCCTATTTTTCTTTATTTATTATTATTATTATTATTATTATTATTATTATTATTATTATTATTATTATTATTATTATTATTATTATTATTATTATTATTATTATTATTATTAAGATTATTATTGTTGATGCTAAGATTATTATTGTTAAAAGTAATTGAATTATAAGTATTATTATTATTGTTATTATTATTAGTATAAGAATAATTTATAAATTGTTATTATTACTGATAATACTAATATTATTATCTTAAAATAAAATCGTATCATTTTATTACTAAGTATAAATATTATTATCATTATTACGATTATGATTATTATTATCATTATTAGTATGAAAATAATATAATTTATTATTATTTTCATTAATAATAGCATTAGTATTAATTTATGATTATTAATAACAGTATTAATATCAATATAAGTATTACTATTTTTGACATAAGTATTAACACTATCCTTATTATTATAAACGTTAATAACAGTATTGTTATTGAAGATCATTATAACTATTATTAAAAACATTATTATTTAGTTATCATTTTAATTAAAATTATTATTATTAGTATTATCATTAATTTAACAAACAAAAGATGGTTATATAAAAATATGTTTCAAACAAAAATTAACTATATTAATATTGTTACTATTTAAAATATATATTATTAACATAAAAATGATATAACTAGTATATTATTAATAATAATAACATAGAAATTTGTTCGATTACAATTATGTATATTGATAAGTACACAAATGATATAGGTTCGTGAATCTGAGGCCAACTCTGCATTGTTCAGTTGTTCAATATAGTCATATGTATTTTTGCTACAAAATACATTAGGTGAGTTTCATTTGATCCCCTTTTACTCTTTACATTTTTGGGGCTAAGAATACATGCAAATGTTTTATTAACTGTTTTACAATGATTATATGCGTGAGTTTCATTAATCCCTTTTTAAATGCTTTTGCAATATATATTTTTGGGACTGAGAATACATGCGATGTTTTTTATAACTGTTTTACGGAATAGACACAAGTACTTAAAATTACATTCTATGGTTGGATTATTAAACCGAATATGCCTCTTTTTATTAAGTCTGGTAATCTAAGAATTAGGGAACAGACACCCTAATTGACGCGAACTCTAAAGATAGATCTATCGGGCCCAACAAGCCCCATCCAAAGTACCGGATGCTTTAGTACTTCGAAATTTATATCATGTCCGAAGGAGGATCCCGGAATGATGGGGATATTCTTATATGTATAATGTGAATGTCGATTACCAGGTGTTCAATCCATATGAATGATATTTTGTCTCTATGCATGGGACGTATGTTTATGAGTAGGGATGGCAATAGGCGAGAAAAAACCCGTGACCCGTGGGTACCCGATCTGCGATGGGCGGGTAAAAGCATTAAATCTTACCCGCGGGCACGGGTACGGGTAAAAATTTATACCCGCCGACCGGTCGCGGGCGGGTCGTGGGTATATACTACCCGTCGCGGGTAAAATCCGACCCGTGAATACATGAGAGTTTTCTTAATTTACCCACGAATTAATACTTACAATTATTAAATTTAAAAGCTATTTTACTAGTATTTGAATAATGATTAAAAATATAATACTATATAAAAGTAAAAAAAATTTAATTTTCACATCATTATACATATAGCTTGTACATATGGTTTTATTATTAATAAAATTATTTGAATTTTCTAATAAAAAGTTGTATATCATTATTACCCGCGGGTCACGGGTATCCGCGGGTCATGGGCATGGGCGAAAAGTTTTTACCCGTGGGCGGGTAACGGGTCTCAACGTGCAAAAAAGAAACTCGACGGGCGGGTCGCGGGTATATAGAACCCGTGCCCATTACCCGCGGGCGCCATCCCTATTTATGAGAAATGGAAATATGAAATCTTGTGGTCTATTAAAGTTATGAAATGATTGTTTATGATAAACTAATGAACTCACCAACCTTTTGGTTGACACTTGAAAGCATGTTTATTCTCAGGTACGAAAGAAATCTTCCGCTGTGCATTTGCTCATTTTAAAAATATTACTTGAAGTCATTCTTGGTATATTTCAAAAGACGTTGCATTCGAGTCGTTAAGTTCATCAAGAATATTATTAATTTAATTATAGTTGGATATATTATGAAATGGTATGCATGTCATCAACCCTAGATGTAATTAAAGATTGTCTTTTCAAAAACGAATGCAATGTTTGTAAAATGTATCATATAGAGGTCAAGTACCTCGCGATGTAATCAACTGTTGTGAATCGTTTATAATCGATATAGACTTCGACCGGATGAATTAGGACGGGGTTTGACAGTTGGTATTAGAGCAGAGGTCTTAGCGAACCAGGTCTGCATTAGTGTGTCTAACTGATAAGTCATTAGGAGGCATTAGTGAGTCTGGACTTCGACCGTGTCAGCATGTCATAAGTTTTGCTTATCATTTCTAGTCGGAAATCATTTGCTTATCATCCTTAGTAAATTACCTGCTCATTATTCTTAGTCTAGACATATCTTATTGCATTGACTGCATGAAAAGTTTATAGACAAAATTCATATCTTAGCGTATCTGCTAATTCATATCTTAGCGTATCTGTTATTGTTATCTTTTCCTGACAGCTTCCGTAGATTCCTCCGTAACTTATGAGATTTTAGTATCATATATGTATATGTAAATTATGTATTGCAGGATACTAATCTACATCCTATAATCTATTTTTTATCGAAAATCCTTCATCTGATCGTACGAGATGAATCCCTCAACTAGATCGAGTCCCTCGGATTCCGACATCTATTCCTATAGTTATCCCGACAGTTATTCAGAATGGATAGTCATCTAAGCTCCGGAAGCAACGACACCAGAATGAATCAACCAATCATCCATCCCCAATTCATCTGATGGGTTCGTAGCCTCCTCAATCATTGGAGACAAGAAGAAGGCGATCCTTTTCATCCGCCACATTGCCCTATTGGCGAAGAACCTGAAGCACTTACCGGTGAACCTGTTCGAAACACCATCTTTTCTCTCATTTCCAGAGTATCTCGCCACGATTATATACTATACCAAATTCTAGATTATATTTATCCGCTAGTCCGAACCGAAAATCCCCTCGGTGTAATAGAAGAAGTCAAAGAGCTTCGCGCTCGGGTAGTGGCTATAGAGAATATGGTGCGAAGGTTACAAACACCAGCAGCAGTACCAGCAGCATAACCAGTACCACCACCAATGTCAACAGTACCACCACCACCACCAACATCAACATCCGTATCCCACACCTCAACATCTTAATCTATACCTCGAACATCAACGTCATACGCACCATGGATAACAAGGAGTACCAACAACAACAACATCATCACATGTCTCAACCTCGCAATCTATACCTCAAGCATAATCATCGTTCTACGAATCGTTTTACGAATCGTTCTACATAAACTATCTTCGTCCTTCATGGTGATTATGTAATCTCTAATGTTTTAGAGATTATGTACTCTAGTTCTAGCTGTAAATCTGATGAATTTAATATCACATTGACTCATTAAATCCATAATTACGTCTGAAGAAAATATATATGTATATATGTTTTCATAAAGATTGTAATTAAAATTTTTATTGTACAAACTGTTAATGGTGAAAATATTTTAACGGGTAGGTAATACCTGAGGAATATTTAGATTTTGCATTAATAAGTTACACTGTACATTCTTCGAATCTGATTCAACAGTCATTTACTATCCTACTTGCAACCACGGCTATACGAATCCATTCATCACAGAATAACCATTTTCATTCAATTTCATATTTGGATTTTGACTTACCAGAATCCAACAAGTGGCATAATGAAGAAATAATGAACACAAAAAAAATTGATTAGAAACAGACTAATTAACAATATGAAATTTTGTTAAGAAACCACGCTAACAAGATCCTAGCTAACTATTCCTAGCTAACTGTTAATTCCGTATTACATTTTATTTATCGCAATTTATTTTATCGCAATTTATATTCTCGCAATTTTATTTATTGTCATTTAATTTCTTTATTTACTTTACGCACTTTATTTATCGTCATTTAATTTCTGTTATTTATTTTACGCACTTTAAATATCGGGATACGTATACAAAGTTTTGACATATCATATCGACACATCTATATATATTATTTGGAATCACCATAGACACTCTATATGCAGTAATGATCGAGTTCTCTATACAGGGTTGCGGTTGATTCTATAATAATATATATACTTTGAGTTGTGATCGAGTCTGAGATGTATACGGGTCACGACACGTATTAATTAATTCGAATATTATATATTAAACTATATATATGAATTATTGGACTGTCAACTGTGGACTATCGACTGTGGACTAATAACATTAGACAATTAAAATGAATTAAAATATTGATTATAATATATGAAACTAAACAATTCTTCAAGTTTGCCACTTGATTTCATCTTAAACGCCATTTGTATCTTTGACAATTCTAACTTACGTTCAAACCTTTCATGATTCTTGAAAACACCTCAATCGAGAGAATGAATCAACCGCACTTCATCTACGGAAGAAAAGATTGATGTACATAATTATGCACTTGAAAACATTCAGAACTTGTGTAAACGTTTAACACGTATCTGTGCTAACTTCTTTGGCGTGTTATTATCAAAAATAACTTTACAACACCTCTCCAAATTAGCCAATTTTGTCACAGCTCCAACAAATCAACTTCAATTTTCATTCGAATTAGCCTTATTATAACCCCGATATATAAGTTTGCCCGTCGTCATCGTTACCGGAGAACCGTTTATATTTCACCACATTAGCAGTAAAATTACCAGCAACTTTAATGAATTTGGACTTTCCGAAAAATCATTGTATTCATTGAAACCCCATCTTATATTCATCTATACCCTGTAACAATAATTGCCATACCAATTACCGGGAATCAGCAATCAGTATTTCGAATCTCGTAGCATTTCTACATCAATAGTTATATGTATACATATAACAATTACCTCCTAGAATTACGACCTTCAATTTTGAAATTTTGAAAAGGCACCTAGTTTACGAATCGATACTCTGAATGTTGAAAAAGCTTAATGAAGCAGCAGAAACTGTAAACAACCATAAACGACCTTAGTCGTCGGAAGTTTGATGATAAAGAATAATATGTTGGAAAAGCTCGGAAACGTTGGAACTGGAAAATGGAAAGAGTTAACCATGAAGGAGACCAAGGACAAATACAAGGACCATACCCTATATTCAAAGAATTCAGATAATTCTGGATCCATTGAAATCTTTAGAGAATCTCTTGCCCCGAAGTCATGTTAAAATCTTGCGAAAAATCTTTCTTCGTCAACCATCAAACTTATAAATTCCAAAATATCATCATCAATATCTTCGATATTTCTGAGGATATTTTCAAAAATATTCTCGTCCGAAATTATATACCTCTTCGTGTTTCCTGTGTATCATTATATTGGAAACATTCAATAGAAAATTTAGTACCGAAAAGCAGATTATGCAAAACTATGAAGAAAGCCGTGGACAAATCACAAAGAATAAGTTTGACTTCAAAGAAACTAAATGATTCAATGTCTGCTGAAGTCTTTAGCGAATATCTTACTCGTTACTCTAAACCCCTGCAGACAATAGTCTCCATCATGCTCTGATCTTAGATATTCAAAGATATTATCATATCTTTCATTATAAATATCCTCCATATTTCTGAAGATATTTTTCTAATTATTCTTATCCGAAGTCATAAATCTCTTCGTGTTATCAGTGTTACATCATATAGAAACTGTTAATTTCTATATTCTGTAAACTTTCAAGCTTAAGATATGAATGTTATTGAAGTAATGTTGAGAACTGATGCATGAGTTAGTATAATATAATGACACTTGATCAACGTGATTATATTACGGTAAGTCATGCCGAGTTTCTAAATGGGACATGATGATTCACAGATTATAAACGTCATCATGTGCCATGTTACACGACTCTTACATTTTATCTGATATATAAACATATCAAGAACATATTTTCTTGATAATTTTATCTTTCCCGGATATTCTGGTAATTTGACGAATCAAGATCGTGTTATTACCATTTCTTTCTTAGAACATTAACTATGTTCATTTCAAAATTCATATCTATGAATTCTGGACTGTTGCTCGCTTTAATAGAGGTCGAGGGGATAATAAAAAGGCAAAGAGCTCCAAAATATAAAAGAAAATATAAGGCCCAATAACAACATGAACGTTACAAACCATGGATATTAATAGGAATAGCAATATAAAGACACGGCATAATTAAGAATAGTATCACCCTAAGGTTATATTAAAAGTAAACAGATTTTTCTGGTGAAAGATTGAAAAGAAGGATGACAGAAATGATAATTAGGAAAATATTAGGGATTAGAACTGGACTAAGCGTTTTCACAATCTTTTGGATGTATGAACTAATAAAGAAAGTATAGGAATGGTGAAAATAATGGAACGGAAGAGTTTAAATTATAATGGAAATATCAGACAGAGTAATCGAGGTAGATCACCGTATTTAATTAAAGAGATCTTAATTTCCATAAATCCCGAAGAATCAGATCTTATAGATCTTCAAGATTTTCTTTTAAATCCCTTGAATTCCAAAAATTCAAACCTGACTACGTCAAAAGTTAAAAACAAATCTTTGTTCCTCATTTCATTCTTCTGTGAATAGCTTCACTCGTGCTTTTCGAATAATCGAATTATTTTTTTCCATATTACGCAATGATGATAAAACTCTATTTATCACCTCAATTTTCGTCATGAAAACATTTTTATTGTTAACCATGACGACCTTACTCAAATTTCGGGACGAAATTTCTTTAACGGGTAGGTACTGTGATGACCCGGGAATTTCCGACCAAATTTAAACCTGAATCTTACTTGATTTCGATACGATAAGCAAAGTCTGTTATGTTGAATCTCAAAAACTTTGAAAACTATGTTCATGTGTTCAAATAACCTTTGACCATTCCCGACGATTCACGAACAATGGTGTATAAATAAATATATAAATATATTTATATATATGTGTACAGATAATATTTTAAATTAATAAAGTACGTTTAATCAATTGATATTAAAAATGTAGAATAATAATTAGAATAATAAAGATATTATTATAATGGATATATATAAATATATATGATATTATATAAATCTATATATAAATCTTATTAGTAATCATTATATGGTAACGTTTATAAAATATATAAATATTAACTATTCAATAGATGTATTCATATAATAAATGATATAATTATTAAATATTATATAATTAATAAATGTAATTACAAGTTTAAGTATAGTTGTTATATTATTATCATTAATAAATCAGTATCATTAATATTATTATGTAACTCATAAATATGAAATTTGATTTGTTATATTGTTATTAATATTATTGCTATCATTACTAATATCATTATAACTAGTAATAAAATTATAATGTTAGATATTATTATTACCATTATCATTAAGAATTATTATTGTTATTATTATAAATTATTACTAATATCATTATTATTATAGTTATTAGAGAATAATAATATTTATGAGTATTATCATTAATAATGTTATTATTACAAATCTATTTACCATTATTATTATCTCTTAGTATTATTATTATAATTAATATTAATGTGTATTATTACTAATATTAATATAAGTAAAAAAAGATTTTATTTATAAAAATCAGATGAATAAAAACTAATCAGATACACATCACAATCAGATATCTTCCTTTTTCTTCATTCTTTATTTTCCTGTCGACCAAATTTCACTACAAATCAAACCGTACCAGTTATTAAATGAATTCATTCTACCTACTATCATCAATCATCAACCACGACTGTTACTAGTTGTTAAGTTAGGATAAATTTCATAAATTTTTTATTTAACAGCTCGATAGTTCTGTTTAAACGACTTTTCAGTCATAATTCGATTTCAATTGAATCTTCAAAATCTAATATTACAGTTTTGATAGGAAACCTTTAAACGTATCATCTGTAAAATTTCAGTTTTTAATTCTTTAATTTGAGTTCCAATTGTGGAGTCAAAGTTTGAGTTTTAAAAAGTCAACTGCTGTTCTTCATTCAAATTCAATTTCTATGTTGTGATTTGAATTAAATTAATGGTTCCTATAGTTTATAGTAGAGATTATAAATATATTTCATGTACAAAGTTTTTGTTAAAACTTTATAAATCACGAAATCATTTTTTTTTATATGCTGTCGACGAGCAGAAGCACTGCTTCTTTCTTTTTTTTGTTGTTTAATCAAAAGATCACTAGTACATGTTTTTATGCTGAATATTAATTCCTAAAACTAAATTAGTAAACTAATTATGGATTGGGATTGGAGCTGTGGTCGATGGGTATAGAGAAGAAGAAGAGGTTGAAGAAAATAGAACACAGATAGATCAGAGTTAAATACATATTGATTCGGTTCTAAAACAGAAAACAGGCGCTAGAGCCATGGTTTAGAGTTATTCAGTTGTTCGAGAGGTCACGGGTTCGAGACCCGGCTGTGACATTACATTTTTTTGGGACTTCTTTTAAGGTAGCCTATTTTTCTTTATTTATTTATTTATTTATTATTATTATTATTATTATTATTATTATTATTATTATTATTATTATTATTATTATTATTATTATTATTATTATTATTATTATTATTATTAAGATTATTATTGTTGATGCTAAGATTATTATTGTTAAAAGTAATTGAATTATAAGTATTATTATTATTGTTATTATTATTAGTATAAGAATCATTTATAAATTGTTATTATTATTGATAATACTAATATTATTATCTTAAAATAAAATCGTATCATTTTATTACTAAGTATAAATATTATTATCATTATTATGATTATGATTATTATTATCATTATTAGTATGAAAATAATATAATTTATTATTATTTTCATTAATAATAGCATTAGTATTAATTTATGATTATTAATAACAGTATTAATATCAATATAAGTATTACTATTTTTGACATAAGTATTAACACTATCCTTATTATTATAAACGTTAATAACAGTATTGTTATTGAAGATCATTATAACTATTATTAAAAACATTATTATTTAGTTATCATTTTAATTAAAATTATTATTATTAGTATTATCATTAATTTAACAAACAAAAGATGGTTATATAAAAATATGTTTAAAACAAAAATTAACTATATTAATATTGTTACTATTTAAAATATATATTATTAACATAAAAATGATATAACTAGTATATTATTAATAATAATAACATAGAAATTTGTTCGATTACAATTATGTATATTGATAAGTACACAAATGATATAGGTTCGTGAATCTGAGGCCAACTTGTAGTGACCCGAACTTTTCCATGTTTATATATATTAATTGAGATTGATATTTACATGATTAAATGTTTCCAATATGTTAAGTAATAAAACTTGTTAAGACTTGATTAATTGAAATATGTTTCATATAGACAATTGACCACCCAAGTTGACCGGTGATTCACGAACGTTAAAACTTGTAAAAACTATATGATGACATATATATGAATATATATATATAGTTAACATGATACTATGATAAGTAAACATATCATTAAGTATATTAATAATGAACTACATATGTAAAAACAAGACTACTAACTTAATGATTTTTAAACGAGACATATATGTAACGATTATCGTTGTAAAGACATTTAATGTATATATATCATATTAAGAGATATTCATACATTATAATATCATGATAATATAATAATTTAAAATCTCATTTGATATTATAAACATTGGGTTAACAACATTTAACAAGATCGTTAACCTAAAGGTTTCAAAACAACACTTACATGTAACGACTAACGATGACTTAACGACTCAGTTAAAATGTATATACATGTAGTGTTTTAATATGTATTTATACACTTTTGAAAGACTTCAATACACTTATCAAAATACTTCTACTTAACAAAAATGCTTACAATTACATCCTCGTTCAGTTTCATCAACAATTCTACTCGTATGCACCCGTATTCGTACTCGTACAATACACAGCTTTTAGATGTATGTACTATTGGTATATACACTCCAATGATTAGCTCTTAGCAGTCCATGTAAGTCACCTAACACATGTGGGAACCATCATTTGGCAACTAGCATGAAATATCTCATAAAATTACAAAAATATGAGTAATCATTCATGACTTATTTACATGAAAACAAAATTACATATCCTTTATATCTAATCCATACACCAACGACCAAAAACACCTACAAACACTTTCATTCTTCAATTTTATTCATCTAATTGATCTCTCTCAAGTTCTATCTTCAAGTTCTAAGTGTTCTTCATATATTCTACAAGTTCTAGTTACATAAAATCAAGAATACTTTCAAGTTTGCTAGCTCACTTTCAATCTTGTAAGGTGATCATCCAACCTCAAGAAATCTTTGTTTCTTACAGTAGGTTATCATTCTAATACAAGGTAATAATCATATTCAAACTTTGGTTCAATTTCTATAACTATAACAATCTTATTTCAAGTGATGATCTTACTTGAACTTGTTTTCGTGTCATGATTCTGCTTCAAGAACTTCGAGCCATCCAAGGATCCGTTGAAGCTAGATCCATTTTTCTCTTTTCCATTAGGTTTATACAAGGAACTTAAGGTAGTAATGATGTTCATAACATCATTTGATTCATACATATAAAGCTATCTTATTCGAAGGTTTAAACTTGTAATCACTAGAACATAGTTTAGTTAATTCTAAACTTGTTCGCAAACAAAAGTTAATCCTTCTAACTTGACTTTTAAAATCAACTAAACACATGTTCTATATCTATATGATATGCTAACTTAATGATTTAAAACCTGGAAACACAAAAAACACCGTAAAACCGGATTTACGCCGTCGTAGTAACACCGCGGGCTGTTTTGGGTTAGTTAATTAAAAACTATGATAAACTTTGATTTAAAAGTTGTTATTCTGAGAAAATGATTTTTATTATGAACATGAAACTATATCCAAAAATTATGGTTAAACTCAAAGTGGAAGTATGTTTTCTAAAATGGTCATCTAGACGTCGTTCTTTCGACTGAAATGACTACCTTTACAAAAACGACTTGTAACTTATTTTTCTGACTATAAACCTATAATTTTTCTGTTTAGATTCATAAAATATAGTTCAATATGAAACCATAGCAATTTGATTCACTCAAAACGGATTTAAAATGAAGAAGTTATGGGTAAAACAAGATTGGATAATTTTTCTCATTTTAGCTACGTGAAAATTGGTAACAAATCTATTCCAACCATAACTTAATCAACTTGTATTGTATATTATGTAATCTTGAGATACCATAGACACGTATACAATGTTTCGACCTATCATGTCGACACATCTATATATATTTCGGAACAACCATAGACACTCTATATGTGAATGTTGGAGTTAGCTATACAGGGTTGAGGTTGATTCCAAAATATATATAGTTTGAGTTGTGATCAATACTGAGATACGTATACACTGGGTCGTGGATTGATTCAAGATAATATTTATCGATTTATTTCTGTACATCTAACTGTGGACAACTAGTTGTAGGTTACTAACGAGGACAGCTGACTTAATAAACTTAAAACATCAAAATATATTAAAAGTGTTATAAATATATTTTGAACATACTTTGATATATATGTATATATTGTTATAGGTTCGTGAATCAACCAGTGGTCAAGTCTTACTTCCCGATGAAGTAAAAATCTGTGAAAGTGAGTTATAGTCCCACTTTTAAAATCTAATATTTTTGGGATGAGAATACATGCAGGTTTTATAAATGATTTACAAAATAGACACAAGTACGTGAAACTACATTCTATGGTTGAATTATCGAAATCGAATATGCCCCGTTTTATTAAGTCTGGTAATCTAAGAATTAGGGACCAGACACCCTAATTGACACGAATCCTAAAGATAGATCTATTGGGCCTAACAAACCCCATCCAAAGTACCGGATGCTTTAGTACTTCAAAATTTATATCATATCCGAAGGGTGTCCTGGAATGATGGGGATATTCTTATATATGCATCTTGTTAATGTCGGTTACCAGGTGTTCACCATATGAATGATTTTTATCTCTATGTATGGGATGTGTATTGAAATATGAAATCTTGTGGTCTATTATTATGATTTGATATATATAGGTTAAACCTATAACTCACCAACATTTTTGTTGACGTTTTAAGCATGTTTATTCTCAGGTGATTATTAAGAGCTTCCGCTGTCGCATACTTAAATAAGGGCGAGATTTGGAGTCCATGCTTGTATGATATTGTGTAAAAACTGCATTCAAGAAACTTATTATGTTGTAACATATTTGTATTGTAAACCATTATGTAATGGTCGTGTGTAAACAGGATATTTTAGATTATCATTATTTGATAATCTACGTAAAGCTTTTTTAACCTTTATTGATGAAATAAAGGTTATGGTTTGTTTTAAAATGAATGCAGTCTTTGAAAAACGTCTCATATAGAGGACAAAACCTCGCAACGAAATCAGTTAATATGGAACGTTTTTAATCAATAAGAACGGGACATTTCAGTTGGTATCCGAGCGTTGGTCTTAGAGAACCAGAATTTTGTATTAGTGTGTCTTATCAAGTTTGTTAGGATGCATTAGTGAGTCTGGACTTCGACCGTGTTTACTTGAAAAATGATTGCTTAACAAATTTTGTTGGAAACTATATATTTTTAACATGTGAATATTATGTGATATATTAATCTCTTAACGCATTTGATATTATGTGATAGATGTCTACCTCTAGAACAAGTCCCATTGACTCACCTAATAGTAATGAAGAGTCAAATATAAATTGGAATGATTCGTGGACTGATTCACAAGTTCCCGAAGAGGAACCGGAAGAAGAGTCGGAACCGGAAGAAGAATCGGAACCGGAAGAAGAATCAGAACCAGATGAAGAAATAGAACCGGTGGGGGAAATAATAAAACGGTTAAGTAAAAGGAAATCCTCAACCAACCGACCAAGGTTAATTATGGTCAATGGTGTTTCCGCCAAGGAAGCAAAATATTGGGAGGATTACCAATTCTCTGATGAATCGGATTCCGACGAGAATTCCGATGATGTTATAGAAATTACCCCAACTGAATTTAAAAAGGGAAAAGAAAATAATAAGGGAAAGGGCATAAAAATAGAGAAATCTAATTCCAACCCCGATGAACTTTATATGTATCGTCAACCCCCGAAGTCCTTAAGTTGTAACAATGACCCGGGAACCTCTAAACCACCAGGTTTTTCTAAACCAATGTGGAAAACGACGACTCGTATTAGGGGAACATCATATATCCCTAGAAACTTGGCAAAATGAACCAAAACTGAAAAAGAAGAAACAAGCGAGTCGGAATAAGATAGTTGTATTCGTGTGGTGTAATATATGTAATATAGTGTGCTTATGCTTTATGATATATGTAAAAATTGCTTGTATTAATAAGTATTTTTTTTATGAATCTAACTCTTGTCTATTTTACAGTATAAAAACACAAAATGGATAGACAACCCAATATTTTAAGAGACCTACCCGGAGACATGATTGATGAAATCTTGTCTAGAGTCGGTCAGAATTCTTCGGCACAACTATTTAAGGCGAGATCAGTTTGTAAGATATTCGAAGAACGTTCCAAGAATGCCTTGGTTTATAAAAGGGTTTCGTTCGAAAGATGGGGGATATCACATTGGGAAATCCATAAGTTACGATGTGTTTACTTTGACGCATATATTGCGGGGAACCCAAATGCTATTTTACGCAATGGGTTAAGAAATTATTTTGACTCAATATATCCGAATATTGGACTTCGTGATTTAGAAAAAGCGGCTAACATGCAACATAAAGAAGCATGTTATGTTTACGGATTAGTAATGTTCGCTTTTCACTAAAGTGAGAACAAGAACATCGGGCTACAACTATTAAACAAACTGTTCCCACAAGTGACGGAGTCGGTAATTGGGGTAAGAAATGAGGTTTTTAGATTGTTACGGGACTGTTGGACATTACGTAACCCTCGTCCCTTTGACGACGTTACAACACGCTGTCTTATCAACGGCCATAACGGTTATGTTCCACAAGACCAAGGATGGGAAGTAATCCTAGTAAAACCAGAATTCATGACTTGTTTCTGGACGTATGAATTACGTGTCTTTATTGCCTTTGCTGAACAACTTGTGTACTAGCTAGAATTATCTTCACAACCATCTTGTATCAAATTTATTGTGTGCTATATTTCATGCTATATGTAAAATAAGCGGTATTGTAAGTTTGTAAAATATTGTGTAAAAGTTTGAACGCGAAATATTATTATAATCAGTTTTTCATATAGAATTGTAGTAGTTGAATTGTATATTAGCTACTAAGTATGAACTTAACGGGTAGGTACTACCCGAATTTAAACTTATAAAACGCTAATATGAAGAAAAAGCTTTTATAAATGAGTTCATATTATGCTACGAAATACTATTAACTACTCTTAATATTCTGTATGATTAACTTGTTCCATTTGACTATTTTGAAGGAAATGGCACCGACTACTCGACACACCGTGAATATGAATGAAGAGGAATTCCATACTTTTCTAGCTTCAAACATAGCCGCAGTACAGGCTGCGCTACATACCAACAATAACCTTAGATCTAGCAGTACAGGAAATCGTGTAGGATGCACCTACAAAGAATTCACTGCCTGCAAACCTTTGGAATTTGATGGAACCGAAGGACTGATCGGATTGAAACGGTGGACCGAGAAGGTCGAATCGGTGTTTGCCATAAGTAAGTGTACTGAAGAGGACAAAGTGAAGTACGCTACGCATACCTTCACAGGTTCTGCCTTAACATGGTGGAATACCTATCTAGAGTAAGTGGGACAAGACGATGCATACGCACTACCGTGGTCAGCATTCAAGCACTTGATGAACGAGAAGTACCGTCCCAGAACTGAGGTCAATAAGCTCAAGACAGAACTTAGAGGGTTACGAACCCAAGGATTTGATATTATCACGTACGAAAGACGATTCACAGAATTGTGCCTATTGTGTCCGGGAGCATTCGAAGATGAGGAAGAGAAGATCGACGCGTTTGTGAAAGGATTACCGGAAAGAATCCAAGAAGATATAAGTTCACACGAGCCCGCCTCCATACAACAGGCATGTAGAATGGCTCACAAACTAGTGAACCAGATTGAAGAAAGAATTAAAGAACAGACTGCTGAAGAGGCCAATGTGAAGCAAGTCAAAAGAAAGTGGGAGGAAAACGGTGATAAGAATCACCAATACAACAACAACAGCAATTACAACAATAATCGCAACAATTATCCCAACAATCGCAACATCAATCGCAACTACAACAAACGGCCCAAAAACAACAACAACAACAACAACAACAACAACAACAACAACAACAACAACTACAACAATCATCCCAACAACAATAATAACCGCAACAACAACAACAATCAGAAGCAGCTATGCCAAAGGTGTGAAAAGTATCACTCGGGGTTCTGCACCAAATTTTGCAACAAGTGTAAAAGAAATGGTCATAGCGCGGCGAAGTGTGAGGTCTACGGACCAGGGGTTAATAGAACAAAAGAAACAAATGGTGTCGGAACGAGTAATGGCTGAGCAAGTAGTGTCGAAGCAAGTTATGCCAATGTAGTTTGTTATAAATGTGGAAAACCGGGCCACATTATTAGAAATTGCCCGAACCAGGAGAACACGAATGGACAAGGCCACGGAAGAGTTTTCAATATTAATGCGGCAGAGGCATAGGAAGACCCGGAGCTTGTTACGGGTACGTTTCTTATTGACAATAAATCTGCTTACGTTTTATTTGATTCGGGTGCGGATAGAAGCTATATGAATAGAGATTTTTGTGCTAAATTAAGTTGTCCATTGACGCCTTTGGATAGTAAATTTTTACTCGAATTAGCAAATGGTAAATTAATTTCAGCAGATAATATATGTCAGAATCGAGAAATTAAACTGGTTAGCGAAACATTTAAGATTGATTTGATACCAGTAGAGTTAGGGAGTTTTGATGTGATAATCGGTATGGACTGGTTGAAAGAAGTGAAAACAGAGATCGTTTGTTACAAAAATGCAATTCGTATTATACGAGAAAAAGGAAAACCCTTAATGGTGTACGGAGAAAAGGGCAACACGAAGCTACATCTTATTAGTAATTTGAAGGCACAAAAACTAATAAGAAAAGGTTACTATGCTGTTCTAGCACACGTCGAGAAAGTACAAACTGAAGAAAAGAGCATCAATGATGTTCCCGTTGCAAAAGAATTTCCCGATGTATTTCCGAAAGAATTACCGGGATTACCCCCACATCGATCCATTGAATTTCAAATAGATCTTGTACCAGGAGCTGCACCAATAGCTCGTGCTCCTTACAGACTCACACCCAGCGAGATGAAAGAACTGCAAAGCCAATTACAAGAACTTTTAGAGCGTGGTTTGATTCGACCAAGCACATCACCGTGGGGAGCTCCTGTTTTGTTTGTCAAGAAGAAAGATGGTACATTCAGGTTGTGTATCGACTACCGAGAGTTGAACAAACTTACCATCAAGAACCGCTACCCACTACCGAGAATCGACGACTTATTTGATCAACTACAAGGCTCGTCTGTTTATTCAAAGATTGACTTACGTTCCGGGTATCATCAAATGCGGGTGAAAGAAGATGATATTCCAAAGACTGCTTTCAGAACACGTTACGGTCATTACGAGTTTATGGTCATGCCGTTTGGTTTAACTAATGCACCAGCTGTGTTCATGGACCTTATGAACCGAGTGTGTGGACCATACCTTGACAAGTTTGTCATTGTTTTCATTGATGACATGCTTATTTACTCAAAGAATGACCAAGAACACGGTGAACATTTGAGAAAGGTGTTAGAAGTATTGAGGAAGGAAGAATTGTACGCTAAGTTTTCAAAGTGTGCATTTTGGTTGGAAGAAGTTCAATTCCTCGGTCACATAGTGAACAAAGAAGGTATTAAGGTGGATCCGGCAAAGATAGAAACTGTTGAAAAGTGGGAAACCCCGAAAACTCCGAAATACATACGCCAGTTTTTAGGACTAGCTGGTTACTACAGAAGGTTCATCCAAGACTTTTCCAGAATAGCAAAACCCTTGACTGCATTAACGCATAAAGGGAAGAAATTTGAATGGAATGATGAACAAGAGAAAGCGTTTCAGTTATTGAAGAAAAAGCTAACTACGGCACCTATATTGTCATTGCCTGAAGGGAATGATGATTTTATGATTTATTGTGACGCATCAAAGCAAGGTCTCGGTTGTGTATTAATGCAACAAACGAAGGTGATTGCTTATGCGTCTAGACAATTGAAGATTCACGAACAAAATTATACGACGCATGATTTGGAATTAGGCACGGTTGTTTTTGCATTAAAGACTTGGAGTCACTACTTATATGGGGTTAAAAGTATTATATATACCGACCACAAAAGTCTTCAACACATATTTAATCAGAAACAACTGAATATGAGGCAGCGTAGGTGGATTAAATTATTGAATGATTACGACTTTGAGATTCGTTACCACCCGGAGAAGGCAAATGTGGTAGCCGATGCCTTGAGCAGGAAGGACAGAGAACCCATTCGAGTAAAATCTATGAATATAATGATTCATAATAACCTTACTACTCAAATAAAGGAGGCGCAACAAGGAGTTTTAAAAGAGGGAAATTTAAAGGATGAAACACCCAAAGGATCGAAGAAGCATCTTAATATTCGGGAAGACGGAACCCGATATAGGGCTGAAAGGATTTGGGTACCAAAATTTGGAGATATGAGAGAAATGGTACTTAGAGAAGCTCATAAAACCAGATACTCAATACATCCTGGAACGGGGAAGATGTACAAGGATCTCAAGAAACATTTTTGGTGGCTAGGTATGAAAGCCGATGTTGCTAAATATGTAGGAGAATGTTTGACGTGTTCTAAGGTCAAAGCTGAGCATCAGAAACAATCAGGTCTACTTCAACAACCCGAAATCCCGGAATGGAAATGGGAAAACATTACCATGGATTTCATCACTAAATTGCCAAGGACTGCAAGTGGTTTTGATACTATTTGGGTAATGGTTGATCGTCTCACCAAATCAGCACACTTCCTGCTAATAAGAGAAGATGACAAGATGGAGAAGTTAGCACGACTGTATTTGAAGGAAGTCATCTCCAGACATGGAATACCGATCTCTATTATCTCTGATAGGGATGGCAGATTTATTTCAAGATTCTGGGAGACATTACAGCAAGCATTAGGAACTCGTCTAGACATGAGTACTGCCTATCATCCACAAACTGATGGGCAGAGCGAAAGGACGATACAAACGTTTGAAGACATGCTACGAGCATGTGTTATTGATTTCGGAAACAGTTGGGATCGACATCTACCGTTAGCAGAATTTTCCTACAACAACAGCTACCATTCAAGCATTGAGATGGCGCCATTTGAAGCACTTTATGGTAGAAAGTGCAGGTCTCCGATTTGTTGGAGTGAAGTGGGGGATAGACAGATTACGGGTCCGGAGATTATACAAGAAACTACCAAGAAGATCGTCCAAATTCAACAACGGTTGAAAACCGCCCAAAGTCGACAAAAGAGCTACGCTGACATTAAAAGAAAAGATATAGAATTTGAAATTGGAGAGATGGTCATGCTTAAAGTTGCACCTTGGAAAGGCGTTGTTCGATTTGGTAAACGAGGGAAATTAAATCCAAGGTATATTGGACCATTCAAGATTATTGATCGTGTCGGACCAGTAGCTTACCGACTTGAGTTACCTCAACAACTCGCGGCTGTACATAACACTTTTCACGTCTCGAATTTGAAGAAATGTTTTGCTAAAGAAGATCTCACTATTCCGTTAGATGAAATCCAAATCAACGAAAAACTTCAATTCATCGAAGAACCCGTCGAAATAATGGATCGTGAGGTTAAAAGACTTAAGCAAAACAAGATACCAATTGTTAAGGTTCGATGGAATGCTCGTAGAGGACCCGAGTTCACCTGGGAGCGTGAAGATCAGATGAAGAAGAAATACCCGCATCTATTTCCAGAAGATTCGTCAACACCTTCAATAGCTTAAAATTTCGGGACGAAATTTATTTAACGGGTAGGTACTGTAGTGACCCGAACTTTTCCATGTTTATATATATTAATTGAGATTGATATTTACATGATTAAATGTTTCCAACATGTTAAGAAATCAAACTTGTTAAGGCTTGATTAATTGAAATATGTTTCATATAGACAATTGACCACCCAAGTTGACCGGTGATTCACGAACGTTAAAACTTGTAAAAACTATATGATGACATATATATGGATATATATATATAGTTAACATGATACTATGATAAGTAAACATATCATTAAGTATATTAACAATGAACTACATATGTAAAAACAAGACTACTAACTTAATGATTTTTAAACGAGACATATATGTAACGATTATCGTTGTAAAGACATTTAATGTATATATATCATATTAAGAGATATTCATACATGATAATATCATGATAATATAATAATTTAAAATCTCATTTGATATTATAAACATTGGGTTAACAACATTTAACAAGATCGTTAACCTAAAGGTTTCAAAACAACACTTACATGTAACGACTAACGATGACTTAACGACTCAGTTAAAATGTATATACATGTAGTGTTTTAATATGTATTTATACACTTTTGAAAGACTTCAATACACTTATCAAAATACTTCTACTTAACAAAAATGCTTACAATTACATCCTCGTTCAGTTTCATCAACAATTCTACTCGTATGCACCCGTATTCGTACTCGTACAATTCACAGCTTTTAGATGTATGTACTATTGGTATATACACTCCAATGATCAGCTCTTAGCAGCCCATGTGAGTCACCTAACACATGTGGGAACCATCATTTGGCAACTAGCATGAAATATCTCATAAAATTACAAAAATATGAGTAATCATTCATGACTTATTTACATGAAAACAAAATTACATATCCTTTATATCTAATCCATACACCAATGACCAAAAAAACCTACAAACACTTTCATTCTTCAATTTTATTCATATAATTGATCTCTCTCAAGTTCTATCTTCAAGTTCTAAGTGTTCTTCATATATTCTACAAGTTCTAGTTACATAAAATCAAGAATACTTTCAAGTTTGCTAGCTCACTTCCAATCTTGTAAGGTGATCATCCAACCTCAAGAAATCTTTGTTTCTTACAGTAGGTTATCATTCTAATACAATATAATAATCATATTCAAACTTTGGTTCAATTTCTATAACTATAACAATCTTATTTCAAGTGATGATCTTACTTGAACTTGTTTTCGTGTCATGATTCTGCTTCAAGAACTTCGAGCCATCCAAGGATCTGTTGAAGCTAGATCCATTTTTCTCTTTTCCAGTAGGTTTATCCAAGGAACTTAAGGTAGTAATGATGTTCATAACATCATTCGATTCATACATATAAAGCTATCTTATTCGAAGGTTTAAACTTGTAATCACTAGAACATAGTTTAGTTAATTCTAAACTTGTTCGCAAACAAAAGTTAATCCTTCTAACTTGACTTTTAAAATCAACTAAACACATGTTCTATATCTATATGATATGCTAACTTAATGATTTAAAACCTGGAAACACGAAAACCACCGTAAAACCGGATTTACGCCGTCGTAGTAACACCGCGGGCTGTTTTGGGTTAGTTAATTAAAAACTATGATAAACTTTGATTTAAAAGTTGTTATTCTGAGAAAATGATTTTTATTATGAACATGAAACTATATCCAAAAATTATGGTTAAACTCAAAGTGGAAGTATGTTTTCTAAAATGGTCATCTAGACGTCGTTCTTTCGACTGAAATGACTACCTTTACAAAAACGACTTGTAACTTATTTTTCCAAACTATAAATCTATACTTTTTCTGTTTAGATTCATAAAATAGAGTTCAACATGAAACCATAGCAATTTGATTCACTCAAAATGGATTTAAAATGAATAAGTTATGGGTAAAACAAGATTGGATAATTTTTCTCATTTTAGCTACGTGAAAATTGGTAACAAATCTATTTCAACCATAACTTAATCAACTTGTATTGTATATTATGTAATCTTGAGATACCATAGACACGTATACAATGTTTCGACCTATCATGTCGACACATCTATATATATTTCGGAACAACCGTAGACACTCTATATGTGAATGTTGGAGTTAGTTATACAGGGTTGAGGTTGATTCCAAAATATATATAGTTTGAGTTGTGATCAATACTGAGATACGTATACACTGGGTCGTGAATTGATTCAACATAATATTTATCGATTTATTTCTGTACATCTAACTGTGGACAACTAGTTGTAGGTTACTAACGAGGACAGCTGACTTAATAAACTTAAAACATCAAAATATATTAAAAGTGTTGTAAATATATTTTGAACATACTTTGATATATATGTATATATTGTTATAGGTTCGTGAATCAACCAGTGGCCAAGTCTTACTTCCCGATGAAGTAAAAATCTGTGAAAGTGAGTTATAGTCCCACTTTTAAAATCTAATATTTTTGGGATGAGAATACATTCAGGTTTTATAAATGATTTACAAAATAGACACAAGTACGTGAAACTACATTCTATGGTTGAATTATCGAAATCGAATATGTCCCGTTTTATTAAGTCTGGTAATCTAAGAATTAGGGAACAAACACCCTAATTGACGCGAATCCTAAAGATAGATCTATTGGGCCCAACAAACCCCATCCAAAGTACCGGATGCTTTAGTACTTCGAAATTTATATCATATCCGAAGGGTGTCCCGGAATGATGGGGATATTCTTATATATGCATCTTGTTAATGTCGGTTACCAGGTGTTCACCATATGAATGATTTTTATCTCTATGTATGGGATGTGTATTGAAATATGAAATCTTGTGGTCTATTATTATGATTTGATATATATAGGTTAAACCTATAACTCACCAACATTTTTGTTGACGTTTTAAGCATGTTTATTCTCAGGTGATTATTAAGAGCTTCCGCTGTCGCATACTTAAATAAGGGCGAGATTTGGAGTCCATGCTTGTATGATATTGTGTAAAAACTGCATTCAAGAAACTTATTATGTTGTAACATATTTGTATTGTAAACCATTATGTAATGGTCGTGTGTAAACAGGATATTTTAGATTATCATTATTTGATAATCTACGTAAAGCTTTTTTAACCTTTATTGATGAAATAAAGGTTATGGTTTGTTTTAAAATGAATGCAGTCTTTGAAAAACGTCTCATATAGAGGTCAAAACCTCGCAACGAAATCAATTAATATGGAACATTTTTAATCAATAAGAACGGGACATTTCACAACTCTGCATTGTTCAGTTGTTCAATATAGTCATATGTATTTTTGCTACAAAATACATTAGGTGAGTTTCATTTGATCCCCTTTTACTCTTTACATTTTTGGGGCTGAGATTACATGCAAATGTTTTATTAACTGTTTTACAATGATTATATGCGTGAGTTTCATTAATCCCTTTTTAAATGCTTTTGCAATATATATTTTTGAGACTGAGAATACATGCGATGTTTTTTATAACTGTTTTACGGAATAGACACAAGTACTTAAAATTACATTCTATGGTTGGATTATTAAACCGAATATGCCCCTTTTTATTAAGTCTGGTAATCTAAGAATTAGGGAACAGACACCCTAATTGACGCGAACTCTAAAGATAGATCTATCGGGCCCAACAAGCCCCATCCAAAGTACCGGATGCTTTAGTACTTCGAAATTTATATCATGTCTGAAGGAGGATCCCGGAATGATGGGGATATTCTTATATGTATAATGTGAATGTCGATTACCAGGTGTTCAATCCATATGAATGATATTTTGTCTCTATGCATGGGACGTATGTTTATGAGAAATGGAAATATGAAATCTTGTGGTCTATTAAAGTTATGAAATGATTGTTTATGATAAACTAATGAACTCACCAACCTTTTGGTTGACACTTGAAAGCATGTTTATTCTCAGGTACGAAAGAAATCTTTCGCTGTGCATTTGCTAATTTAAAGATATTACTTGAAGTCATTCTTGGTATATTTTAAAAGACGTTGCATTCGAGTCGTTAAGTTCATCAAGAATATTATTAATTTAATTATAGTTGGATATATTATGAAATGGTATGCATGTCGTTAACCCTAGATGTAATGAAAGATTGTCTTTTCAAAAACGAATGCAATGTTTGTAAAATGTATCATATAGAGGTCAAGTACCTCGCGATGTAATCAACTGTTGTGAATCGTTTATAATCGATATGGACTTCGTCCGGATGGATTATGACGGGGTTTGACAGTTGGTATCAGAGCAGAGGTCTTAGCGAACCAGGTCTGTATTAGTGTGTCTAACTGATAAGTCGTTAGGAGGCATTAGTGAGTCTGGACTTCGACCGTGTCAGCATGTCATAAGTTTTGCTTATCATTTCTAGTCGGAAATCATTTGCTTATCATCCTTAGTAAATTACCTGCTCATTATTCTTAGTCTAGACACATCTTATTGCATTGACTGCATGAAAAGTGTATAGACAAAATTCATATCTTAGCGTATCTGCTAATTCATTTCTTATGATAGACAGATCAATTCATCGCTATACTTCGAGGTACCCACCGGTCCTTCAGATAGACAGATCAATTCATCGCTATACTTCGATCCGTCAACTGACCGTAGTTCACGTATGTATAAAAAAATAGTTATCAAATGTAAATTAAATTTATGTATATGTATATATATATATATATACACACACACAATTAGTTTACCTGGTTGGTGAACCAACTAGAAAAATTTGTTTTCATGTCCATATTGAGGTTCTCTGCTTTAAACTGACTGTAAATGTTCAAAGAGAATTGTTAGTATGATCAACGTTTACGCAGTTAAGTCATTGAAAATTCATATTTTAGTATAATGACTTACTTTTTGTATTCTTCGATGTCAGAACAATTGTCGAGTACATGCCAGTGAAGTTTATCCTGAACATCCCGGGCCAGAGATTTGAACACACCTTTACTGATAAATTTACATAACGAGTTGAATAAACAAAACTCACATGACCTAATTGGCCCGTCTGCATATCTGTCAGGACGATTAAATCTCGTCTGTATACCTTCAAGAGACATTGAACATGCAGTTAATGCTTCATCAGCAACGTACCCCTCAGCTATACAACCTTCAGGCTTAGCTTTATTTCTAACATAATTTTTGAGTTTTTTCATGTATCTCTCAATTGGATACATCCACCTCATGTAAACAGGCCCTCCATATATAGCCTCTTCCGGTAAATGCATCACCAAATGAATCATTATGTCAAAAAAGCGGGAGGGTAAATTAACTCTAGAGTACATAACAGTTTAATCAATTATTTTTGAGCTTTCAACATGTCTGCCACCATTAACTCTCGAGCACAAATTTGCTTAAAGAATGCGCATAGCTGCATTATTGGTGTAGAGATGGTTTCGTCCAAAAACGCGTTAACTCCGACCGGTAATAATCGTTGCATCTTGATATGGCAATCATGAGATTTCATGTTCGTAATGTTCGTATTATCCTTGTTCACTTTGTGCCTGAAGTTTGATCCAAACCCATCTGGAAGTTTTACTTCTTTAATGAATTTACAAAAACTTACCCTGTCTTCGGGTTTTAAAGAGTATTTGGGAAGAGGTTTGAAGAATTGCCCATCTTTTTTACTTTTGGTGTTAGGTTTGAGCCACAAATCTTTTCGAATACCCAATTTTTCCATGTCAACTCGTGCATTGTGAGTGTCTTTGGACTTGTCATTCATTAATAAGGTACCCAAAATAGCCTCCAACACATTCTTTTCAATATGCATGACATCCAAGTTGTGTTGCAGTGGAAGATATTTCCAATACTTAAGTTCCCGAAAAATAGAAATTTTAGTCCAGTTGTGACGATAATTAGGGGGACGTTTTGCTTTTTCACCAACATTTGTATGATTTTTACCGGGATTACCAACTGGCAACAAATCTGTAAGTTGGTTTTTGATATCAGCTACTTTGAACTTTCTAGGTTTAGAGGTATGATCAACCTTACCATTGAATTCTAAGCTTTCTCTGTATGGGTGATTCGATTCAAGGTTCGGTCTGTGACTGACAAAAACAATTTTATTTTTCACACGCATAGCAGGAGTGTCCTCGTTACATGTAGGGCATGCTTTATAGCCTTGGACACTCCAACCGGACAAACTACTACCGGCAAGATAATCGTTTATGGTCCAAATAAGCATTGCTTTCATTTAAAAATACGTATTTGTAACTGAGTCATGTGTAACAACCCCTTCGGACCATAAAATCTTCAGTTCATCAACTAAAGGCCTCAAGTAAACATCAATATCTTTTCCAGGTGATTTAGGACCAGGAATTAACAGAGTCAGCATGAGAGAACTTTCTTTCATACATATCCATGGCGGCGTATTGTACATTGTCAATATGACTGGCCACATGCTGTAAGGATTATTCATGTTGCCGAATGGATTGAAACCATTAGCAGCTAACCCTAGTCGAACGTTTCTGTGTTCACGTGCAAAATCCGGATATCTTTTGTCAATTTCTTTCCAAGCTCGACCATCTACCGGATGACGCATCTTACCCTCTTCATTGCACCGCCCAGTAGCATGCCAAGTCATATCCTTTGCACTGTATCTTGAACTGTACAAACGTTTTAGTCTTGGAGTTATTGGAAAATAACGCAAAACTTTATTAGGAAATTTTTTCCCCATTGTGCGTTCATCTTTCCATCTACTCTCTTTACATATTAGACAGTTTTCCAAATCCTGGTATTCTTTATAAAACAAACAACAATCATTCTTACAAGCATGTATCGCTTAATACCCTAAACCGATCTTTCTCATCCACTTCTTAGTTTCGTAAAATGATTTTGGAATCGTGTTAGTTGGGGGATGTGATTGTACGAGTAATTCTAACAATTGGTCGAATGAAGTATTCGTCCATTTATTCAAGACGTTAATGTGTGTTAACTTGGCTAAAAACTCTAATGAGGACAACTTGCTACCAGGATATAGCTCGGTTTGGGTGAAGTCAATTAAATCATCAAGAGCAGTTGCGGTCGTGTCATTCATAGTCTCATCGTCATTCGGACCTTCATCCTCAAAATTAGGAACTTCCTCCAACTGAATATGGTGCAACAAATTTCTTAGAGGGTCCGTTGTGTTGTGTACTTTCGGGTGGTTGTGGTAGTTCACCGTGATGCCGCCATATGGTATAAGAGGGTTCAAACCCATATCTAGTTATATGGGCTTTTATATGTTTAGGTTTAAGAAAAACCGTATTACCACAATGTTTACATGGGCAACTACACTTACCGTGCGAATCCAAATTGTTGTTACACCTCTCAATAAATGCATTAAGACCTTTAATAAAGTCAGGATTAAATGTATGTCATATAGTAGTCCACCTCTTATCAATCGTCATAGATATTCCCTAATTAAATCAAGTTTAAAACAGCAAAAAACTTTAAAATTAAAAACACTTAATATATGTACAATCAAAGTCGGGTGGTCCAACTATGGAAGGCAACCTAACCCACTCTTTGAATGTTTTGCCTCAACTATGGATGCGCACAACTAATTTAATAGTTAGCAAAAATTCGGCAGCATTTCCCCTAAACTCCCCAAATATGTCGTATTAAACGCATATTTGTAGGAGTAAAGGGAAAATGTGTACCAAAATTTTTGTAACTAGTAAATAAGTTATACACATCCACATCCTAAAAGAGACAAAACACACATAAAGGAGTCCCAAAAAGGGGACCTTCCAAAGTTAATTTCGAATAAATTAACCTTGGATGGGTATTCTATAGGATTGATTAATTTAGAACCTAAGGTACAACTATTTCGAAATTAACCACAAAACCTAACAATGTTCATAAAACAATAAGCATAAACATAAACATAAACATAAACAATAACATTTACACTTATACTTATACTTATACAAACTAAACATACAACTTTCATCATCAAACCCATCAATTTACTAACTAAATAAATACTTAATTTTCTAATTAAAAAAATACATAACTAAACATAACTTAATTTTCAGTTTATATTAATTAAAAAAATATTAATTTTCAACCTACATAACAAACATAATCAACATACATAAGCAAAATTCGGATTTAATAAATAGCAATAACTCAAAGCATGTTCTTCATGAGCATAAACATAATAACACACAAAAATCTTCAAAACATACACACAAAATTCGGATTTAATAGCAATAACTCAAATTAAAGCATAAAAATTCGGATTTAACAAAAATAAGCAAAAAAAATCAGATTTAACAAAAATAAATGAAGAACATACCTTTGTTAGTGTTATAGGAGTAAGATTAGGTTGGATTAAGTTGGATTTGGTTGGATTTACCTCAAAATCGCCTGAGTGTATGGGAGTTTTTTTTTTTTTTGGTGATAAGCTCGACAGGCTGCCCAGCAGCTTTTTGGCCAAAAAATTTTTCCGGACGACTTTTCCCAGACGACTTGTCGTCTGGGAAGCTGGTGGAGGGAAAACCAAAAATAGCACCGCCACTTTTTCATGAATATTTTAAATATTTCAACATTTTTAATTTATTTTCATTTATTAAACAAATCTATATAATTACTTAAGTAATTAATTAAAATTTCTTAAAAATAAATTCTAAATTCTTAAAGATTATTTTTAATTACATTTAAATTATAAAATTACTTAAAATTTATTTTTAATAACTATAAAAATTACTTTTACTTACTTTTAAAATTACTTTTAATTACTTATATAATTAATTATAAATTACTTTTAATCACTTAAATAATTTTTTAATTACTTATAAATTATATAAATTAAATCCTAATTAAACCCTAATTATCATCATCGTCATCGTCGTCATCCTCATCATTATCATCGTCATCATCGTCATCGTCATCGTCATCATAATCCTTGTAATCGTTAAATTAATCCGTTATTATCATCCTCATCGTCATCGTCGTCACCATCATCGTCATCATCATCATCGTCATCATCGTCATCGTCATCATCTTCATTGTCATCATCCTCATCACATGTGACGTCAAATCTTTGGCGGGAAAACAGATGATGGTTTTTTGTGCGGGAAAATACTTCTATATAACTACCCCACCAATCACAACACTAGATGACAACAACAATATGGCTGATAATTACCATTAAGGTCCAGTGAAAACTTTGCCTGTGAAATTTTGTCGATCTTGTGGTTCAAAGATGGTTCTCAAAACTTGCTTGACTGATGAGTACCAGTACGGTTGACGATATTATGGTTGTGGTGGTAGGTTCGGCACATTGATGTCTGCACTTTGTAGAAAGCGACAAATTTGGATTGATCTGCTCTGGTCTGAGAGGGCGCTTGAGGTGATACCAGAATTGTTAAGATCCGAAAAAGATCTAGAACGTTCACTCAAAACCGCAAAACGTCAAGCAAAAATGTTGAAACTGATGTTAATTTATACTTTTGTAGCATTTGTGTCGTATTTCATTTTCAACTAACCGATGTAATCACCTATGGAAGTATTGTGTTGTAGTTTGTAGTTTCAGAATTAATTTCAGTTTCTAGTATTTCAGTTTCTAGTATTTCAGTTTCAGTATTAGTTTGTAGTTTCATAATTAATTTCAGTTTCTAGTATTTCAGTTTCTACTATTTCAATGCATCTTCATGCTTGATATTGACGCCAGCCTTCCATCATCTAATCCACCACCACCACATTCATGACCAACTTTGAATGCTTAAATGGTGTTATTGTTGTATTTTGAATTTCAATAAATTGTTGTATTTTAATAAACTGTGTAATTTTAATTTTCAATAAATCGTGTAATTTTAACATTGGATTGGTGTAATAAAGTTGTGTTGAGCAGAGATGCTCTGCATAAAGTTGTGTTGAGAAGAGATGCATTTGTGCGGGAATTCTTGGTGCAGCGGGAAACAACTTTCCTTTTTTTGGAGCCATTTTTTCCGGTACAATAATTGGATCATATCTTTCCGGACGACATTGGGTCGTCCGGGAAAACTTTGTGGATCTACTTAAAGAGTAGCCATACACACTCTTTTCATCCATATCCACCCATTCAAGTCTCTCTATCTCTATCTCTACAATCACACTATCAATCAACCCACAAATAATAGACCTATTAGTGAAGGTCGACAAGTCAGACTACAAGATTTTCCAGAGATCGATCATGAATTCAGAATAATGGGTTGGCTTCCTTTCCTTTTGCTTGATAAGTTTTTTTTTCCGGCTCTCGTGCATCAATTCTATTCCAACTTTGAATTCACTAATGAACAATTGGTGAGGTTTCAAATCTATGACAGGCAACACGAGTATACTCTTGAACAATTTGGTATGCTATTGGGCGTACCATTTAAAGGTAAAAATATCTATTTTCCCAGTGAAGACCTCGAAGCTCTTCCTCAGGATATTCCAAAATATGACATGGCCATACTTGTATGTCGTATTGCGGTTTCATTCAGAACCATAGAACATTCAGGCATCCTTGACGAATGCCTTCGTCCGGGAAATATCGCTATAAGAAATGTACTTATTAGGAGTAACATGTACCACCGCGAACCAAACGTCACTCGATTGTCAATGACCGAAGCATGTCTTTACTGGTGCATAACTCAACATCCAAGTAAATATTGCTCATTTGGTCGCTTCCCGAATGAATCAACTTCGTTATGCAGAAACAAGACCTCATCTTCCGTACGGAGCATTTCTGAACCGTCTATTTACTAGTATTGGTGCGGTTGAAGGCCTGGTGGGACGACGTCCGATAACCACGTTACCTATCGATCGGTCCTTCGTTTCTGAAACATCGGCAGCATCGAGCTCAGGTTCTGAAAGTTCGTCCACTAAATCGGATGCTCGTAGTCATCCTCGTCGTGGTTATTAGTGTGTTTCAATACCAGTAACTTTGTAGTTGTGTGCTTGAAGTGTGTTTAATTCAGTAAGTGTGTTTAAATTTAGTAAGTGTGTTTAATTTTAGTCGTGTGCTTGAAGGATATGTAGGACGACGTCTGATAAGTAAGAGTGTTTAATTCAGTAAGTGTTTTTAAATCAGTAAGTGTGTTTAATTCAGTAAAAATGTTTGTCGTTTGTTGTGTTTTATTCAAAAAAATTTGTTTGTCTACTTAAATATCTCTTTATATATAATAACCAATTTATCTACTTACAATCCGTTTTCATTCAAAACAAATGACAACAACATAACATTTTCATTCAACAGAACTAATACAACCGATACAAATACAAACGAGACACAAATACAAACGATACAAATACAAACGATACAGAAATACAAACGATACAAATCCACCCAAGTTAACTAACTAACTTAACGGAAAGTTAAAAAAGTGTTTTCGTCTTCCAAAACCAAATAAAGAGAAATGCGATCAGAAAGCCAACTTAGGGTTTCTTTTATACCGTTCCACTGATCGTCGGTACGGAGATATGTGGCGGACAATTCCGGAACACAGTCATCTTCATAAAACAAGACGTCCGTGTGTTCGAATGGAACATTTTCTTTCAAAAAGGTTAAAAGCTCATCTAAACCAACGTCGCGAACGTCAATGTTTTTGAACGTAGCTTTTGAACCACGCGTATAATCATAAACTTTCATTTCATTACGGAATTCACTTCCGTAATACACTTCGATTGAGACAATCATCGGCGAAAGGGTCACCATTTTGAGTTTGGAAGTGTGATAGTGCAGTTTAAGTGTTGGATGTGTGTTAGATATGTGTTCAATATGTGTTGAGGATCCGGTATAATTAGGCAAATCGAATGGTCGTCCCAAAATGTATTTCCAGACGATTTGTCGTCCCCAAAGGTATCCCAGACGATTTGTCGTCCGGGAAAAAAAGCCCGCGAAAACTATTCTCTTTTGGAGCCAATTTTTTACGGTACAATAATTGGATCCATTCTTTCCGGACAACATTGGGTCATCCGGGAAACTCCGGTCAAACAATCAGGAAAAAGCAAACAGAAAAGGCAATAAATTTTGTCAGCTTGTGACTTTTTGCGAACGACTTTGGTCGTCCGAAAAGGTCCTGTCCGGAAAAATCGTTTTTCTTGTAGTGCTAGTAAGAGATTACAAAATGGAAATCACCTTGCGTTTGTAAAATTCAATGGAGTTATTGATGAAGATCAAATGATTATGAAACTAGGTAACATTATGTTCAATGATCTACACATAAGAATCTTTAAGGCACGTGAGAGAAGCAAACCTTCAACGATAAGGAGAAACGAATGGCCACACATTAGCATCAACCGAAACGAATGGCCACATGTTAACATCAAAAGAATGAAAAGAACTACAAACCATAAGTACGAAGGTAATGTTCAATCCCAACAGGAACAATGATAATGAGAAGAAGAAGAATAGAAACAATCATCCTCGACAATCATATCGGGATAATCGAAACTTCAATGAAGTGATTTCTCCAACAAATGATCTCCGCTTCAAACTATTGAAACAAAAAGGAGATAACTGGACAATAACTAGGGAGTTCGAGAAGGTTGAAACATTTAATGGCGATGATAATGACATGAATCAAGAAAGTGGTAAAAACGCAACAGTTGGTGATCTTAGAAATATCGAATTCTTGAATCAAATTGAACCACTATGCAATGCAGAAGGTGCAAATAGTTTCTCCACAAAATATCTTGGTCGTTTAAAAGTTATGTTCTTATGTGACTCATCTGAGATCGCCAATAATATCCTGCAAAGTGAAGACCACCCTATAAAAAGATGCATTAGTAACATACACACATGGGAGGAGATTGATAGTATAAATCAAGGCCGACTTGATTTTGGGGGGGGGGGGGGTCCCGGTGAATTATCGGTGTGAATCTATCTTCAAATTAATTTCAAGATGGAAGGGTAAAATTCTTGACATCAAAAGCTGTTCGTTATGTCCAGGAAACCAAAATCTTACTGTTGGGAGAGTCTTAATTCAAACATGGAACGTGGAACCAATTGATGGATTAGTTAAAATTGTAGGTAAAAGCACATGTATTTACCTAAATGTCAAAGAGGACTCATCGTCGGTTGTGGAACTGAATCTTGATTTGGTTGATATCACGGATTAGGAAGAAATTGAGGAAATTATTGAGAAAAGTGACACCGAATTATAGCAATCCGCTAGTAATAATTGAAATAACGACAATAATAGGACACCGAGATTTAATGTGGAAAACCCCAAAAGGGTAAAAACCACGGGCAAGGAAAGAAACGTTTCACTAATAAGAATAATAGGAATTACACTTCTCTCTAATTATAAGGATAAATACCAAGCTTTATATCTCTTATAATTAGGAGATATATCACTTACTAATTCTCTATTAGACTACTAGAAACACAAGAATAAGAAAGAAAGAATGTGTTGGGATGATCTTAATGTGCTTCCGTTCTCTCTATTTATATTGATGAAGAATGAGAGTAGGTGAGCATATTGTCAAACATGGTGGGTGATTGTAGATGGCATCCAATAATCATTTTGTTAGTCAGCCACCAACTCCAAATATTATTCAACCATCCACCAACTCCAATTATATTAACAATCTCCCACTTGAAGATTTGATTGAAGTTCAATAAAATCTTCACACGATAATCCTTCCTTGCCAATGATGTTGCTTACATTTCCGCTAGGCCGCATGAGGAACGGCTCCAAAGAAACTTGTCACGGTTGATTGACTTTGTTATAAAATCGGCCACATTGTCGTCAGTATGAATTTTATGCACATCCACGGTTCCTTCTTCCACTTTCTCACGAACGAAGTGATACTGAACTCGTATATGCTTTGTCTTTGAATGAAATGCTGGATTCCTTGCAAGATGCAAGGCACTCTGGTTGTCACAAAATAGAATGATATTCTTTTGTTTGTGCCCGAGTTCCTCCAACAACATCTTCAACCATATTGCCTCTTTAGTATCTCCTAATTATAAGAGATATAAAGCTTGGTATTTATCCTTATAATTAGAGAGAAGTGTAATTCCTATTATTCTTATTAGTGAAGCGTTTCTTTCCTTGCCCTTGATTTTTACCCTTTTGGGATTTTCCACGTTAAATCTCGGTGTCCTATTATTGCCGTTATTTCAATTATTACTAGCGTTTTGCTATAATTCGGTGTCACTTTCCTCAATAAGTGGTATCAGAGCTAAGGTCTAATATCTAGTGTGTATTAATCTACTTATCGTATGCTCTGTGGTTGCCACGGGAGTGGATCGTCCACATCAGAAAATAAGTAAGATTATTTTCACTTGGTAAAAATTCTCGGGTACTATTTCTCGTAAAAATAGTATTGTCGAAAAGAAGATTGTAATTATAGAAATGTCTACAAAATTTGAAATTGAAAAGTTCAACGGGAGTAACTTCTCGTTATGGAAACTAAAGAAACGCTTCACTAATAAGAATAATAGGAATTACACTTCTCTCTAATTATAAAGATAAATACCAAGCTTTATATATCTTATAATTAGGAGATATATCACTTACTAATTCTCCATTAGACTACTAGAAACACAAGAATAAGAAAGAAAGAATGTGTTGGGATGATCTTAATGTGCTTATGTTCTCTTTATTTATATTGATGAAGAATGAGAGTAGGTGAGCATATTGTCAAACATGGTGGGTGATTGCAGCTGGCATCCAATAATCATTTTGTTAGTCATCCACAAACTCCAAATATTATTCAACCATCCACCAACTCCAATTATATTAACAGAAATTGTATCTGATTATGAATAGGAAAATACATATGATGATGTCGAGTCATTTTGCAGTTCAGTAGATGATATAGAATCGATACCAGGATGTGGTGACCGGAATGGTGACCAGTATGGTGATCGGAATGGTGACTGGAGTGGTGACCAGAGTGGTGATCGCCAGTAGGGATGACAATGACCACTCGATCCACCCGCTTCGTGATGGATATGAATGAACTTAAATGGATATGGATACGGATATGAATGAACTTAAATGGATATGGATATGAACATGGATGAAAAGTTTCATCCATGTATATATCCATTAACACCTGAAATACATATACAAATACATAAATATAGATATATGTGTACATATTTACTATTACGCATGCATTAACATTAGTTTTACATTTTGATTTCAACCTTATAATGTTATAACTACGATTTAATTACAATAAAACACGTATATCCAACAAAATAAATATACAAACTACATATTTGATTTTACATAATATATGTTTAATAGTAAATTCAACAAATTATGCTCGATAGTCGACAAAAATTACACATTCTTGTGTATAGATTTTAATTAAGTCATGTTATATTTATTTTACTATACTATATTTTTGTTTTCAATTCATATTAGAAAATATTATAATATTTTTTAATATTTAATGGATATCCATTAACCCGTTTAATTCAGTAGATTGAGATATGGATAGATGTAATAAAATTAAATGGACATGAATACGGATATGGATGAATAAAAACTAAATGGATATTAATATTCGATCCATTTCCATTTCTAGCGATCATAGTGGAAACCGGAGTGGTGATCAGAAAACAACTAAGCAGAAAGTAATGGAAGACGACGAGTCAACCTATCTAGGGATCAAGGAATTATTTGAAAATAATACTCCGTAATAAATGTGCAGACTTTGAAAATCAAAAAAAAAGTGCAAAACCTAATTCCAATACAAGTCTTGACGCTTTACTAATGAAGATCTTCATTGTTTTGATGAAGATAATCCATTTAATACAATTCAATTTCTCGTCGTAAAAAAAAAAAAAAAATAACCCTTTACTAAAACCCCTTCGGTTTCACACTGTTCACAAGGTTACAACTTACAACTGCCTTTTCCCCCTCACTTCCCCTTCTTTTCAACCACATTCCCCACTCATCCTTCCACGACCTTCTGCCACTTTCTTTCATTATCTCCCCAAAAAGAAAATCCTAATTCAGCATCAACATCTTCATCGCTTAATCTATATCCACCATCTGACAGGGGTAGTTTTTGGTAGTGCTGATCATCGAAACTGCACACAATCGCTACTAGCCTCTCACACAACCAACTCTCTCGACGTCACCATCACCGGCTTCACTGTCATCGTTCCCGGCATACTACCGGCTTCACTGGATGGTAAACCTAGATGTTCACCTTCGTAGATCATTATGATGATTTAGACCAACTTATAGATAGTAGGTTCACTAATTGAAATTAGAAATAATCAAGTTCTGTGATTTTATAACTCATTAATTACGTGTTTAATTACGATTAGGTGCTTTGGATGATTTCCGAACCTATTTTTCACTCTTCTTCTCAAAGGTCATTAATTATGTGTTTGATTACGATTAGGTACCTTTTAAGTGAACGCAAACATTTTGTATTAACCTGCTCTTTCTTTAATTTTACTACAACAAATAGTCGACTTAAATTTGTGGCTAATATTTTTAAATCTTATTATGTTTCATACTTGGTGTTTACCTTTTAGTCAGGTCCATTGTTTACCAATTTGTATGCCACGTAGTTGTATTTATTGTCTAACGCTGGCTCTTTTTTAATATCGTAGTTACATACGACATTGTGTGGCTCATACTGTGGTGTTTATTTTTCAACAATTTTTCTTACAACTTTTTTCCCTGCCTGACTGTCATTCGTTTTTTGTTTTTTCCAGGTGTGACGAAGTGACTGCACTTATGTCTGCAGTCACAGTAATGCCCTGTTTTGGTGTGACAAGCGGCCAAAGTCTATTTCAGAATTCACTGACCTACAAACCTCACATAATATAGAACGACGCCGACAGTAAAAAAAAAAAAAAGTAACACAACGAGCACCGCCAGCCTCCAAAAGAGCGCTATTCGAAACCAAAGGTAAATTCTCTGGTTCTCTAAATGCGTGATTATCTTTGAATACTTGCATAACGTAGTTAGCCATGGTCACTTCTACCGGTGTTAAGTCTATTTATGTGTGTATTTTTTTAACCTTTTGTGACCAACACTCTGATTGTCAAGGCTAAAATTAAGTGCACTTAGTTTTGGTATTCAACAAGAACGGAATTAAAAAGCTACGCGATTAACGTTCCACAAACAGCTCCACCAGTCTTTTGAACAACCCAACTCTACGCAACTGTTAGCAATGACAACACCTTTGTTATAAATAAATAGCAAGTACCTTTTGCTGCACGTCTATATAGTAGCCATCTATCTATTGTTGTAAAGAAACGACTCCTTAAAAAGGAGGTAACTAGAAGTAGGCTCATGTAGTAAGACATCTTTTGCTGTAAATACAAATTACAAAGTAATTACACCTTTTGTAAAGACCTTTTGAGTAACTATCTATGTGCGCGTGTTTAATTACAAACTCAAATGTTACAAGAAATTATAAACTTTGGCTGCACTAATGAAGAAAAAATAGTACCTACTTATGTTGAACTACCGTTTTTGTTTACACTGTAGCAATAACCAACGCGACCAACGGCAAATGACAACCCGCAGCGAAGCGCGGGCGATCATCCCTAGTTGGGATCAAAATTTGACAGTTAATACGGATCCAATAATTAATGAATTGGGGCCAAACCCAAAAGAAAATGAGGATAAATTAACTTGGTGAGCCTGTTTACAATCAAGAGGGCCCAAGCCCATTGGAAAATGGATCCAAATATAAAGCTAACGAGAGTGAGCCTAACACTAAATATGTGCACATGGAAGACTTGGGCCATATAATGAAGAAGAGTTTATTCCCGATTCATTTCGGCCTATTTCCGAATCTTTTGGGCCAATTCAGGAAAATCTAAACCGAACTTTAAGGAAAGGCTCTAATGATCATACTTGAAACTACCCTCTGTATAAAAAAAAACATGACAAACGTAGTTATGCTTCTGTTTCGTCAAAGAGCGAATCCTGCTGGAACACAATTGGTAACTTGGGACAAGGTGTATTTTGAGGTTACTAATGAAACTATTTGTGATTTTTTCATTGGTATACGAGTAACATAAAAACATTCGGGCAGTGAATCAATCATTATGAATGTATACCGGCCTTAAGGTGATGCGAGCGCAATTTGGATGTTGGACTCACTTGATCAGCTATTAAGTCATGGAGATGATGTAACTAAGGTACTTTGTGGTGATTTCAATAGAGTAAGGGATCAAATCAAAAGATTCAATTCTGTATTTATTGAAAGTAGAGCAAGAAGGTCCAAAATTTATAAAAACTAAAAAAATACTCACATACCGACTAAAATACAAAATACATGTAAGTGTACCGGATTGTGTAATAGTATCGTATAGATAAAGTCCAGGATTTTCGTTTCACGGATAGTCTTGCGTATGTAACTCAAGATTTTGCTAATATGTAATTGAATAAATAGTAAACAGAAAGCAGAGTAAAATATGGGGGTTTCCATTTAATGACCGAAATGTCAAAGAAAATAATTTTAATAATGAAAACAACTTAAAAATGTTTCATTGAGATTATAATATGTTACTATTAATGCAATTTTGATATGTATAGGTAATTATATAGGTTATTTATCAAATAATGTTTTGGAATTTATATTGAAGGTAAGAGACATACGCTTCCTTAAAATCCTCAATTGGTTGGACAGGCTCGTTTAGGAACAGCTTAAAACCCCACAAAAGGGTATTGATTTGAGGACCTAAAATGTTGGTCCAAAAATATAAAAAAGAAAAATATACTCAAAAAATTCATTAATGTTATAATATAATATAAATGTAAACAAAGTCAAATATGGATGGCCAATTTTTAGTATAAATACTACATCAATGTAGGGGTGTTCATCGGTTTGGTTAAAACCATTTAAACCGAAAATCAAATCGAAACCAATCCAAAAAAGTCCAAACCGAAATTATAAAATGGTTTCCAGATCGAGCAAAATCGAAAACCGAATTAAAATTTGTTTTTTCAGTTCGGTTTTTGGTTTTGAAATTTCTGAATTTGGTTAACCGAAAACCGAATAAAAAACCGAATTCAATTTCGATATTATTGAATAAATATATTTAGTTATTAATATTATTGTATATATGTGTTAGATATATAATTTGAGTAGATAATTTACCTTTTCAAGTCAAAGTTTGTTTACTCGGATTTGAAATCATATTATGATATTTTATAAGTTAATATAAACTTATTGTATATTGTAAATTTGTATATATACATTCGATTATATATATTAGTTTAGTATGATATATTTTTGTTCATATCGCAGGTAAAAATTAAAAAATCGATATTTAAAGTTGAATTTGATTTTAACCAAAACCAAACCGAAAACCGAATTTAAATCCGGTTTGGTTTTGGTTTCGGTTTTGATATTTGAATTCGGTTTTGGTTTGGTTTTCGGTTTTGAATTTAACAGTTTCAAAACCGAAAAAACCGAACCGAATAATCCGAAAAATCGAAAACCGAACCGATGAACACCCCTACATCAATGTAAGCTTGTAAACACACAATAATTTCATAATCAAAATTCTCTAAACTTATTCTCATTCTCTTTGTTCATGAATATTAGTAAATAAGTCTTGCTTGCAAAAGTATAGGCCATAGTAATTATTAATAAAAATTAAAATTACAACACGTTATCAGCACAAAGTGCTCCGTATAATCAAGGTGTATCTAGGCAAGCACAAGTCACTAATCAAGGTAAGAAATTCTTTAACGATAACTTCTATTATATATAAGTAAGGTAAATATTATTATCATTATAAGTAAAATTATATTTCTGTATCTAACTTTTATTAACTTCACTAACATGTATATTTATGTTATTTAAGTTATATATGGTCGGTTATACCGCCTGAATTATATTTATGTAATCTAACTTTTATTAACTTCACTAACATTTATATTTATGTTATTAAAGTAATATATGGTCGGTTATACCGCCTGAATTATATTTATGTAATCTAACTTTTATTAACTTCACTAACATTTATATTTATGTTATTTAAGTTATATATGGTCAGTTATAACGCCTAAATTATATTTATGTAATCTAACTTTTATTAACTTCACTAACATTTATATTTATGTTATTTAAGTTATATATGGCCGGTTATACCGCCTGAATTATATTTATGTAATCTAACTCTTAACTTCACTAACATTTATATTTATGTTATCTAACATTTATGATTACTTATGCAATTACATTATTTATTTCTTGCATACTAATGTTTATTCTTAAAATTTATTATTTATGCATAATATGTTTATTCTCTTAATCTTCGTATTTATACTAAACATATTTATACTAAATGTATTTATAGTAATCGTATTTGTACTAATAAAATTCTTTTATTAAAATTATTATTAATACAGTGAGTACATAACAGTCGTTAACGTCAACTAACGGCGTTACAACGGTCATATATACATAACGGTTGTTAACGTCAACTGGCGACGTTACAACGACTATATTTTTCATATATAAAATAAACATCTCTGTTTTCACAAATCAATCTTCATTTTCTCAGAATACCACTCTCAAAAAAGTTTTTTTGTAAAGATGATTCACACAAGGATGATTTTTCCTATTGTATTGGTCATACTAACTATCATCATTGTTGCCAATATACCACGGGGTGAACCTATATTCTATCATGCTCTTGTGGTTTTATCATTTGTAATCATGCCATTATTCTGTTGTTTGCTACTTATGAATTTAAAATGATTCTAATTTCATTTTATTATTTGTCTATGAATAGAAGTTGATTATGATTATGATTTATGTTGTTCATATTTTGATAATAGAAAATGTCGAATTTGAAAAGGCTTAAATTTGCTCCTTTATAATCAAGTGGGAACAACTACTTAACATGGGTTATGAATGTAGAAAAACATCTCGAATCAATCGGTATTTTAGAAACCCTGAATGAAAATAACAATTGTTCCGAACAAGAGAAAGCAATAGCAAGTATTTTTCTTAGCAAACATATTGACGAGTCCTTAGAATCTACATATTATATGATCGAAGATCCAAGTGTATTATGGAAAATACTCAAAGATAGATACGATATTAATTATCAAGATATAATGGTGATCCATGAAAGAATAAAATTGAAGATGTTAGTTGACGCTCTTATAAGAATCCCGGAGATTCTTATTAATGATCTGGTAACGTGGATCATCAGTCTAGTATTTCTTGAATACATGAACATCTTGTTTAGCTCTACAAATAAGTCCCAAAAGAAAAAGAAACGAGAGTGAATCTGTTGAAAAATCTTGATTAAATAAACCCCGAGCTACCTTGAGACTTGAATGATTTGAATTTTCTAAGATGCCTAGCTTGTTATGTATCACTCATAAATAAATGGTTTTAGACCATAACACATATGTTTATTAAGTGTTATCTTTTATGTACTTCAGATTGTAACTTATTTGCAGGTAATATAATTTGATTATCTTGCTGAAATATAACTCATTATTTGCTTATATTATTTGAAGTTTTAGTATGAATCCTGCTGAAATACAACATCAATTAAACGGTAAAGACCTATGTATTGCAGATAGTGGTAACATACACACTATGATCAAATCTAAGAAATATTTCATTGATTTAAATCAAATGAAGAAAGTATAAATACTATATCAGGTCTTGCAAACTTGATATAAGGAACGGAAAAGGCAAAAATTCATATTACCAAATGGTACGAATTTTCTTCTAAACAATGCCTTATTTTCTCTCAAATCAAAGAGAAATTTGTTAAGTTTCTCTGATATATATCATAATGGATATGATTATCAGTCAATGATAACCGGAAATGAGAAATATCTATGTAGCACCAAAAAGCGCATATGATGAAAAGCGCAGCGCATATGATTAAAAGCGCATATGATGAAAAGCGCAGCGCATATGATAAAAAGCGCATATGATAAAAAGCCCATATGATGAAAAGCGCATATGATGAAAAGCGCAGCGCATATGATTAAAAGCGCATATGATAAAAAACGCATATGATTAAAAGCGCATATGATGAAAAGTGCATATGATGAAAAGCACAGCGCATATGATTGAAAAGTGCATATGATGAAAAGCGCATATGTTGAAAAGCGCAGTCCATATGATTAAAAGCGCATATGATGAAAAGTGCATATGATGAAAAGCACAACGCATATGATTAAAAGCGCATATGGTGAAAAGGATATATGATGAAAAGAGCATATGGTGATTAATGAAAAGGCACATATGGTGATTAATGAAAAGGCACATATGGTGATTAATGAAAAGCACATATGGTGATTAATGAAAAGAATATTGAGAAAGAATCACCAATGTTTCTTGAAAGAATTCAAGGTTATATATATGGACCAATTCATCTATCATGTGGACCATTTTGATATTTCATGATTCTAATAGACGCATCTAGCGGATGGTCTCATGTTTGTGTGTTATCAGGCCATAATATGGCATTTGCAAAGTTTCTTGCACAAATTATTAAATTGAGAACACATTATTCTGATTACACCATTAAAAGGATGAGACTTGATAATGCTGGTAAGTTAACATCTCAAGCATTTAATGATTATTATATGTCTACAGGGATTGTTGTTGAACATCCAGTTGCTCATGTGCATACACAAAATTGGTTTAGCTGAATCAATAGATAAACGCTTGCAGCTAATAACTAGACAATTGGTAATGAGTACAAAGCTCTCAATATTTATATGGGGACATGTAAATTTACATGATGCGATATTAATTCGCATTAAACCAAGTGCAAGTCATAAGTATTCTCCATTACCAACTTAATTTTGGTCGAAAGCCAAATATTTTTCATCTTAGAACATTTGGCTGTGCGGTTTATGTTCCTATCGAACCACCACAACGCACTAAAATGGGTCCTCAAAGGAGGATGGGAATATATGTTGGATATGAAATATATTCAATTATAAGATATATTGAACCCATGACGGGTGATGTTTTTACAGCATGATGTCGTAGCGTGGGGGTATGAAATAGTTTATATTTTTACAGGGAAATACTATTAAATACGATACAATTTTACACAAGATATTTATTTATTTATAGAATGGATATACTTAAACCTTGCTACAACACTTATAGGCAGTGTACCTAATCGTACAGTAGTGTAGTTTTTAGTAAGTCCGGTTCGTTCCACAGGGAATCTTTTTAAACAAAGCTTAACGCTATATTAGTTTACTTTTATAAAAATACAAATATATATATATAAGTAATATTATTATTATAAAGGGGGGTTTTTACCGTTTAATGACCGGTTTGGCGATTTTAAAACTTTAGTCGCAGTTAAAACTAAATGTAAAATATTAAAAATAAATACAAGACTTAAATTAAAGCATAAAGTAAATAACGATAATGAAATTGCGAATAATAAAAGTGCGATAAAATAAACTTGCGATAATTAAAAAAGTACGATAATTAAAAGTGCAATTAAATACAATAACAATAAAAATGCGATAATTAGAAGTGCAATTAAATATAAAATAAAGGAAATTAAATATGAAATAAAAGAATTATGCTTATTTAAACTTCCGTAATCATGATGTTTGACGTGTTGATTTTAGTTTTATGCCCATGGGTTAATTGTCCTTTGTCCTGGATTATTTAATATGTCCGTCTGGTTTTTGTCCAATACAGTCCATCAGTCATAAATATAAAGTGCGAGTGTCCTCTTCAAATTATTCTTATACCCGAAGTTAAATATTCCAACTAATTGGGGACTTAAACTGTAACAAGATTTTAATACTTTGTTTAATAATTACACCAGGATGTCGACTGAGTGTAACCCAAGGTTTTAATATTTTGTTATCAATTATACCAAGTGTCCTTGTACATAATTTCACCCCTGTTTTAATTATTCTAGTGGCTATTAATCCATTCCCGTGTCCGGTTAAATGAACGATTATTCGTACATATAAATACCCCGCCCATCGTGTCCGATTGAGTGTATATGGTAATTTATAGGGACGCCCAATTGTAAATCTTTATATTAACATTAACAAACTATCATTTAGTTAAACAAATATAAAGCCCATTAATAGCCCATAGTCTAATTTTCACAAGTATCGTTCTTTTGTCCAAACTCCAATTATGGTACAAAGCCTAATTACCCAATTTTAGTAATTAGCCCAACATCATGATTACTTCGTTTTAAATAAGCATAATAATAACTTAGCTACGAGACATTAATGTAAAAAGGTTGAACATAACTTACAATGATTAAAAATAGCGTAGTGTTACACGGACAGAATTTCGACTTACACCCTTACAACATTCGCTAACATACCCTTATTATTAGGATTAAAATTAAAATTAAAATTAAAATATAAATTATATATATATATATTTTACGTATATATGAGAGAAGAGAAAGATAGATATTAGGTGATTTTTGCGATCAGAATTCGTTTGCTTTTATAGGGATTTTCGACTTTTGGGGCTCCGCGACTCGCGGCATTTTTGGCCTTCAAACTCCGCGAGTCGCGGAGTTTACTTTTACAGCTCACACGAGTTTGGCTCTTTGTTTACCGACGGTTTTATAAATAAATATAATATATTAAATAATTATAAGAATTATTTAAATATTATATTATATTTATGTGCATAGTTGACTTGTAATTTTTAGTCCGTTGCGTCGAGCGTTGAGAGTTGACTCTGGTCCCGGTTCCGGATTTTCGAACGTCCTCGCGTACAATTTAATATCTTGTACTTTGCGTTTTGAATCTTGTACTCTTGTAATTTCGAGACGTTTCTTATCAATAATTTGAATCTCTTTGATTGTCTTTTGTACTTTTGAGCTTTTTGGTCGTTTGCGTCTTCAATTCGTTGAATCTGTCTTTTGTCTTCACCTTTTATTATTTAAACGAATATCACTTTTAAATAGAACAATTGCAACTAAAAGCTTGTCTTTCTTGAGGAATAATGCTATGAAATATATGTTCGTTTTTAGCATTATCAAATATTCCCACACTTGAGCGTTGCTTGTCCTCAAGCAATATCGTCTTGAAATACTAGAATCACTTCTTTATTCTTCACACTTTGTACATCAGTGATTTCTATACGGCGGTATAAACAATGGTAGTAACGATATGGTTTACAGTCCCACATGACTATAAAAATTTAGATCCATTAAGGAAATTGGATCTTTATGAAAACATTTGATCTTTTGAAAATTAAATCTAGTTTTTACCCTAGATAAGTTTTCCGGAATAACCCTTTACCGATGTTTGCAAAATATTTTTATGGTTTTGGTGGATTTCAGATTTGAAAATTTTAGCTCAAAACTTGCGGTTTTGTGTCACCCACTTGCTAACCTTGTATTTGGAAAGCAACACATCCAGTTTACTTGTCCCGTATATTACCTTTCGGTAAACTACCGTCCGGTTGTAAAGGAAAGCGTTGAACAAGCAACTGTTAAGGCAATGTCCCCTGACATGCTTTTAATTATGGTCTATAACGTGTCGGACGCAATTACTATCCTTGGTAGGAGCAATAGTAAAGCTCACCCTTATAATTTTTCGGTATGGCACAAGGTCCTATCTTTGACCATTATGCAACCACCGTTCTTACGGTTGACACCCGTTTTAGTTCAGGTGACCTAATGAATTCCAGGTGAATTCCTAGGATTTTACGTTCAATGGTAATGAACGCACTGAAAAATGGGTTTTCAGAAAACAAATCGGTTTGTAATTTTGATCAAAATATTTTCTCGTTCAAGCTCGAGTTTAGATATCATTGAATTCTATGAGTTTGTAATTCTCAATCTTTAAGGTCAATCTCTAGGATTGAGTAATATCAGGCTTAAAAGCTGATTTTTAATCTTTAAGGAGATTATCCTTTCTGGGGATCTGATTTATTAGTCTTATCCAGCTAATTTGCATGGTGCCCCCCATTTTACGAGATAAATCCTTCTCATGGTTAGGATAGATCTGACCACTTGGCGACCCTGTTTAATGCTGAGGTTCGTGGATTTCCTGCTGATTTTAGTGATGACTTTTCTAGATTTTTCGTCAACCTACAGCTGGTCTGGACGACAACTTCATGACCTAAATCAAGAAGCGCGTTTCTTTTTCAGAAGACTTTACTTCCTTTTAATGATGGAATTGATTCATCGTGTAGATCCATCTCTTCTTTTCTTTCATCGGGTAAAACAGTTTAGTTTAGTCCAAAGCAAAAGTATTTTCAGTTATTTGTTACAGATATATGTGACATATGTTTAAGATAACTTGGTAAATTTTCCCACACTTGGCTTTTATTTTCCTTTTTATCGTCCTCTATTCCATTTTAAATGAATTTTAACATTTTGGTTTGTTTCTCAATTTATGTCCTTTCCGAGGTAACAATAATTTCGGTGTTAAAACCTAGTTTTATCGTTCATAAATATGTATAAACATGATTTTGAGTTCATTTAATTGAAAATTTTGAAAAATTTTACTAGAATTGGGTAGTCAGTATATAAGACTAGGGCTGTTCTTTATTATCAGAGAGCACTAGATTCTAATATAACTACTGCTTTACTAGTATTTTTAATGGTAACCAAGTGTATAAAGTAAAAAATTTTAAAATCCGAAAGAATTTAACCCCTTCCCACACTTAAGATCTTGCAATGCCCTCATTTGCAAGAAATCAGTAATAATTTAAATTATTGAGGGTGATTTGTGTGAAAATGATTAAATTTTACCAAAGTTTCCAAATATATTGGCGTTTGTTTGCTGAATGATAAATGGTGCACATCATTTGTTCATTCCGTCTTGTTGTTATTTCACATATATTTTGCATCTTGTCGTCAAAATTAGTTGCTTTTGCTGAACTTAATGCCAGTCTTTGAAAATGCGTTGTTTTACCCTGTTGTGTACATAAGATAAACTGCAAACATATATACATATTTTTGAAGTTTGGTATATTACCCCACATTCAAAAATTATTAAAATCTAAGAATAAAAGTTAGACAATTATAAAAACTATTACAATATTAACAAAAGTATTAAACGTATCAATCATTACAAATTACAAAATAAAAAAACTAAGTATACTCGGGATGATACTGGTACCAATAGGGGTTCCAGGCATAACCATAGGTGCTATAGAATGCTTCGGCAGGGTTATACGTAGGATACGGTGGCTGCATCTCTATAGACCAGGGAGGGAAGATGGGTTTCGGTGTAGGAATATAGTTTCTACGTATATGTTGGCAATGAGCTATGATTTGGTTCTGATGAACTTGCCAATCTTCAAATGCTCTCTGTCTAGCATTTTCGTACTCCTGTGAAGCTATAAACCTTTGCATTTCTTGCATCTCATTTCCCCCTCCTACATTACCTTGCTGTTGGTTTCTCTCAACCTGTGGATGTCTACCATGGTATGGTACTGCGGCGTTATTTCGCCTCTTCAAAACTTTCGCACCATGATATACATTTAAACCTATAGTATCGCGGGGTTCTGGTTCTTCTACTAATAATCCCCCCCGACTTATATCCACACCGAGATATTCACCAATCAAAGTAATAAAAATACCACCTCCTATTATGCTATGCGGTCGCATCCCCCTAACCATAGCTGATAAATAATAACCCACACAATAAGGTATACTTACAGCGCTTTGTGGGTCTCGAATACACATATGGTAAAAACAAATCCTGTTCATTTACCTTTTCCTTGTTCTTACCCCTTTGTGTAATCGAATTAGCTAAAAACCTATGAATCACTCTTAATTCGGCTCTATCTATATCCAAATAAGAGTAATTTCCCCCTTTGAAACGGTGATGGCTTGTCATTTGACTCCACACACCGTGTGTATCAAAATTTTCATCTATCTTTCTACCGTTTAGTATCAACCCTCTACAATCAGCAGATGCTAACTCCTCAGGCGTATATATACGTAAAGCCTGAGCCATGTCTAGTAAAGACATGTGGCGCATCGAACCGCCTAACAAAAATCTAATAAAAGATCGATCGGTTAAACTAGCTACCCGATCATTCAACTCTATACTACATAACAATTCTTCACACCATACTTTATATACAGGTCTACGCATGGTGAATAAACGTACCCAGTCATTAAAAGTAGAATTACCATACCTCTGTACAAGTAATTCCCTAATTGGCCCGGCCAATTCTACAGCTTCTAAGGGTCCCCATTCTATGACCCTCGGTACCTCAACAACCTTAGAATGAAGAGTATGCAAACCCCTTTGATATTTTGGATAATCTATCCAAAGTCTGTCAAATCTCAGGTTCGGGTGCAACTCTTCCAAGTGCATATCAGAAAAGGTCATGACTGGATGAGGTATATCCTGCCTGTAGTAGTTATCCACCTCCTGTTGTTCCGCATTCTCAGCAGGAGCATTGCGGGCTTGGGATGAAGATTCACCCCTTTCAGTCTGCAAAACACATCAAACACAATTTTTGTGCATCCAAATATGCATTAGTGTCAGCAAAATCATCAATCAAAATAATTACAATGACATGATCAATTTATATCAAACTTAAGCTCATTTTCACATTTTCATCAAATCTACACTTTTTCAAATAAGCATATACGAAAATGTTCGCCAAGTTCATAAGCATTCAACTCAAATAACATGTCAAAATAATCATTACTAGCAATTAAACAAGTTTCAAATGGCATTATCTCTCAAAAATCAAGTTCATGAATTTTTAGACTTGAAAAAGTCCACTTTAATTCTCAAAATCATGTTTAGGCTCAAAGTTTGGATCATTTAACTACCTAAACATGTTACACTACTTAATTTAGCAACAATTCATGACAAAAATCGGCCATAACCTGTTTATATCAAAAAGCCCCAAATTTGCTCAAGAACACAAACCCTAGATTACTCAAAATTTGAAGTTTAAGGCTTCTAATCATGTTAAACAGCATCAATCTAGGTTATACAAGCATAATACATAAACAATTTAAGCCTAATTACACTAAAAAGCATCAAAATCAAATTGGGAAAAAAAATTGCTCAAGAACACTAATTTCGGATTAAATGATGTTTAGGTGTAGAAATTTACCGTTTTTCTTGAGTAATTCCTAGATAGCATCCTTCTCAACATGATTTTAGTAAAAAATTTGGTGATTAACGGTCAAAAATTGTGATTTTGGGGGTGTATTTTCGGGTTTTTTCGTGTTTATGTTCGCAGTATTTTCTGTTGTGGGGAGTGAAACTGAGCTGTTTCAGCTCTTTATTTTTTTTCTGTAATCCGGTCCTCCCGCGACTTGCGGGGATTAAACCTCCAAACTCCGCGAGTCGCGGAGTTTGGTATTTTTTTTTTATTTATAATCTTTAACTTATAAAACAATTAAGTAAATAATTTTTAAAATTTTTTTTCCTTATTATTGAGGACGAGGTCGTTTCGGATCGATGTTCTAGTCCGTCCCTCGACAAAATTTTAAAATTTGTCTTTTTGTAGCGATTGCTTTAAAAGCTAAGATTTTTGGGTTTTTTAATGTTTTTGGCATACTTTAAATCAATAAGATTAAAAATAATGATAATAAAAGTTCTCGTCCCTCCCTTGGTTAAAGCAATTTCGGTTCAAAGACCTAGTCTTCAACTTACGACGAATTTTAAAAATCATATTTTTAACTTAATGAGATTAAGTAAATTTTTGTTTTTAAATTCACACAATTTAAATATAAAATTCAAAATTAATATTAAAAATTCACACTAAACTTAAAATTTGAAATGCATAAAATTAAAAATTCATATTTTAAAAATTAAAAATTCACACCAAACTTAATTTTAAAAATTCATATTATAAATTCACACCAAACTTATATTAATTTTTCAAATATTTACAATTTTAAAAATATTGTTTTTACAAAGTTTACAATATTAATTTAAGATTTAAATATTAATTTTAAAAACATGGTAAAAATAAAATTAAAAATCTTTTTGGCTTTTTATCCCACTTTAATCAATCAAATATTATCAAAAATATTCGCCCCTCTTTTCGGTAAAGTAATTTCGGTTCCAAGACCTAATTTAACTCATGACGAATTTTTGAAATATTTTGGGTTGATTGATTAAAGATATTTATACCTTAAGAATAAACGTTAAATTTCGCAGTGATGTAATAAATTTTTGAATGATATCAATAATTTCGGTCGCCAAACCTAATTTTATTCAATACCAATTTAATACTTTTTAGCGAACAAATTAGCGTTTATTATCAAAAGGTTAAAAATAAAAATAAAAATAAAAACTGTACAGACATACCTGTGAAATAGATTTCTTAGTTATATGATCTATCCCATTCATAAGATAGTCGGTTTAATTGGTTTTCCATGGCTACATAGGCGTAACCTCGAGCATTCAGTGTCTTTTCTTCTAAACATATGAACGGTCCGTCTCTGCATAAAGTAACAAATTCGGTATTTGAATAGGTTTGATTATTTGAACATTTACCTCCATGTGACCATTTTCCGCATTTGTGACATCGTTCTAGGTGTCGTGCTCTTCTTTTCGCTGCGGATTTTGATTTTCCTTTACCAAATTGTAATTTATTATCTTCGCATCTGGATTCTTTTCTAACTCCGTCCATTCTTTCTCTGATTACTGATACTAATTCGCTCGGTAGTATGTCATTATTTCGTTTAGTGATCAAAGCGTGTAGCATTAGACCATGGTTTAGTTCACAGGCAGTCTTCATTTCGTAAAAACCTAAAAAAAATAAAAATTCAGAATGGGGGGAGAAGACTAGTTCTTTAGGGTCTGCTAGGGAAAGACCATTCGGGTTCCATTTTCGAGAACTACACGAAAACAGACAATCTAACTCTAACAGAAATACATATTATCCTTTAAAGACTTGATTCTCCCCACACTTAGTTAGTTGTGGTGTCGAAATTGTGATTAACTTCGTTGTCGACTTCCATCGGACCATGTATGTAATGTTTAACTCTGTGACCATTAACTTTAAATTCAATCCCATTTGAATTTATTAATTCTATCGTTCCGTATGGAAAAACTCTTTTGACTATGAATGGTCCAGACCATCTTGATTTCAATTTTCCAGGAAATAGCTTGAATCGTGAATTGAAAAGAAGAACTCTGTCTCCTTCTTTAAATTCTTTTGAACTTCTGATTCTTTTATCATGCCATTTCTTCGTTCTTTCTTTATAGATTAACGAATTTTCATATGCTTCATGTCTTAATTCTTCTAATTCATTTAGTTGACTTAATCGTAAACGTCCGGCTTCATGTAAATCAAGATTACATGTCTTCAAAGCCCAAAATGCTTTGTGTTCAATTTCTACTGGAAGATGACATGCTTTTCCATAAACAAGTCTAAAAGGTGTGGTTCCAATTGGAGTTTTGTAGGCTGTTCTAAAAGCCCAGAGTGCATCCTCCAATTTAATGGACCATTCCTTCAGATTTGATCCTACGGTTTTCTCTAGAATACGTTTTAAAGCTCGATTGGTATTTTCAACTTGTCCACTTGTTTGTGGATGATATGCGGTGGAGATTTTATGAGTTACTCCATATCTTTTAAGAACTTTCTCAAGTTGATTATTACAGAAATGAGTACCCCGATCACTTATTAAAGCTTTCGGTGTTCCAAACCTTGCAAAAAGACGTTTTAAAAAGTTGACTACAACTCGTGCATCGTTAGTTGGGAGAGCTTGTGCTTCCGCCCATTTAGATACATAATCAATGGCTACGAGTATATATAGATTATTATGAGATTTTGGAAATGGACCCATAAAGTCAATACCCCAAATGTCAAATACTTCACATACTTGAATGACATTTTGTGGCATTTCATCACGTTGACTTATTTTTCCGGCCCTTTGACAAGCATCACAGGATTTGCAAAGAAGGTGTGCGTCTTTGTAAATTGTAGGCCAATAGAATCCAGCATCATAAACTTTTCTTGCTGTTAGTTGAGGCCCATAATGCCCTCCTGTTGGTCCTGTGTGACAATGGTTTAAAATTTTACTAGCTTCATCTCCGAATACACATCGGCGTATTATTCCATCGGGACAACTTTTAAACAGATGTGGATCTTCCCAAAAATAGTGTTTTATATCACTGAAGAATTTCTTTCGTCTTTGGTACGATAATCCTTTTTCAAGGAATCCACATACTAAATAGTTTGCATAGTCTGCAAACCATGGTATTTCTTTATAATCTATCTTCAATAGATATTCATCAGGAAAGTTGTCTTGTATGGCCGATTCATTTAGAACTTCTAATTCGGGATTTTCAAGACGAGAAAGATGATCAGCGGCGAGATTTTCTGCTCCTCTTTTATCTCGGATTTCAATATCAAATTCTTGTAAGAGTAAGATCCAACGGATTAATCTTGGTTTAGCATCTTGTTTTGAAAATAGGTATCTAAGAGCAGAATGGTCGGTATAGACCACCGTTTTTGCTAGAACGAGATATGATCGAAATTTGTCAAAAGCAAAGACAATAGCAAGGAGTTCTTTTTCAGTAGTTGTATAGTTCGTTTGTGCTCCTTGTAACGTCTTACTAGCATAATATATAGGTTGAGATCGTTTTTCAATCCTTTGTCCTAAAACGGCTCCCATTGCAAAATCACTTGCATCGCACATTAGTTCAAATGGTAGATTCCAATTTGGTGTTATCATGATCGGCGCATTAGTGAGTTTTTCTTTAAGAATATTAAAAGATTTGATACACTCATCTGAAAAGATGAATGGAGCATCCTTTTCTAGGAGTTTATTCATAGGAGTGGCAATTTTAGAAAAATCTTTTATGAAACGTCGGTAAAAACCGGCATGCCCTAGAAAACTCCTAACTCCTCTAACATTGGTGGGATGTGGAAGTTTAGCAATTATATCTACTTTAGGTCTATCCACTTCAATTCCTTCTTTTGAAATTTTATGTCCAAGAACGATGCCTTCTTTAACCATGAAATGGCATTTCTTCCAATTAAGTACTAGATTTGATTGTTCGCATCTAATAAGCATTCGTTCCAGATTAACTAGACATGATTCAAATGTATCACCGAAGACTGAAAAGTCATCCATGAAAACTTCCATGCATTCTTCTATCATGTCGTGAAAAATCGCCATCATACACCTTTGAAAGGTTGCAGGGGCGTTGCAAAGTCCAAATGGCATGCGTTTGTAAGCAAAAGTACCATAAGGGCACGTGAATGTGGTTTTCTCTTGATCTTCGGGTGCTATTGGAATTTGAAAATATCCGGAAAATCCATCTAGAAAACAATAGTAACTATTTCCGGCTAATCTTTCCAACATTTGATCTATGAAAGGTAAGGGAAAGTGATCTTTTCTGGTGGCGTCATTTAATTTTCTATAATCAATACACACACGCCATCCTGTTACGGTTCTAGTAGGAATAAGCTCATTTTTCTCATTTGTAATGACAGTCATGCCACCCTTCTTAGGTACGCATTGAACTGGGCTTACCCATGGACTATCAGAGATTGGATAAATTAGACCTGCGTCTAGCAGTTTAATAATCTCTTTCTTAACTACATCTTGCATATTAGGATTTAGTCTTCGTTGGCGTTGCACATACGTTTTATGACCTTCTTCCATAAGGATTTTATGTGTGCAATACGAAGGACTTATTCCTTTAATATCATGAATCTTCCATGCAATGGCTGGTTTATGAGCTTTCAACACAGAAATGAGTTGTGATTTCTCATTTTCAGTAAGAGAAGACGATATTATTACAGGTAATTCAGATTCACCATGTAAATAAGCGTATTCCAAATGGTTTGGAAGTGGCTTTAATTCTAATTTCGGAGGTTCTTCTATCGATGATTTATATCGATATTTGTCTTCTTCTTTTAGCATTTGAATTTCTTCTGTTGTTGGTTCATATCCATTAGCTATAAGTGTAGCTAACATTTCAGCTTCATCAATTGGTTCATTACCTTCTCCTAAAGAACATTCTCCTGTTCCTTGTAGTTCTGGAAATTCTTCTAATAATTCTGCATGTGCATCTATAGTTTGAATATAATAACATGTATCATCTGCAGATTGCGGTTGTTGCATTGCTCTATCAACTGAAAAGGTAACACTCTCATCCTCTATACTTAGGGTCAATTTCTTACCGAACACGTCTATCATTGCTTTAGCCGTGTTTAAGAATGGTCTTCCTAATATGAGAGGAACTTGAGAATCTTCTTCCATGTCCAGAACAACAAAATCTACTGGAAATACTAAAGTACCAACTTTAACTAGCATGTTCTCCATTATCCCTCTAGGATATTTTATTGATCTATCGGCTAGTTGTATGCTTATTCTTGTTGGTTTCAATTCTCCAAGGTCTAGTTTAGTGTATAGTGAATACGGCATTAGATTTATACTAGCACCTAAGTCTGCCAATGCTTCTATTGAACTAAGACTACCCAGAAAACATGGAATTGTGAAACTTCCTGGATCAGATAATTTTTCTGGTATCTTATTCAACAGCACTGCTGAACAATTAGCATTCATGGTAACAGCCGAGAGTTCTTCCATTTTCTTTCTATTTGAGATTAGATCTTTCAAGAATTTAGCATATCTAGGCATTCCTGAAATCACATCAATGAAAGGAAGATTTACATTTATCTGTTTAAACATATCCAAGAATTTGGATTGCTCGGCTTCAAGTTTCTCTTTCTTCATTTTACTCGGGTAAGGAAGTGGTGGTTGGTATGGTTTAACATAAGGTTTAGCCTTAACTGTGTTATCTTCATTAACCTTTTCAACTACCGGTTCTTTTTCCTTATCTTGATCAGGTTGTGGTTCTTGTGGAGTAGGAATAGTTTCATCAGAAGTTACAGGTATTTCCGGTGGTTTAAGTGTTGTACCACTTCTTGTGGTAATAGCTTTAGCTGTTTCATTCCGGGGGTTAGCATTTGTATCACTAGGTAGATTTCCCGGTTTTTTTTCACCTATTAACCTTGCTAGGTTACTTACTTCTTGTTCCAGATTTTGAATAGAAGCTTGTTGATTTCTAAATGCTTGAGCATTTTGTTCATTAGTTTGTTTCTGAGATGTAAAAAACTGCGTTTGAGTTTCAACTAGCTTCGTCATCATATCTTCTAAATTCGGCTTTTTATCATCGGTTTGTTGTGGTGGCATGTTTTGAAAATTAGGTCTTTGCTGATTGTAAGTATTATTGGATACTTGTTGATTGCTAGGACCTTGTTGGTTGTTGTATGGAATATTTCTGTTATAATTCTGGTTTTGATTGTAAATTGGTCTTGGTGGTTGATAATTATTCTGATAATTATTTCCAGTTCTTTGGTTTATGTATGAAACATTCTCTCTTTGTTCCATTGTTTGGTCAATAGTGAGACAATCTTTTGTCAAATGTGGTCCTCCACACTGCTCACAACTAATTCGTATTGAGTGAATATCTTTAGTCATCTTTTCCATTCGTCTCTCCACAGCATCTATCTTTGCGGAAATGGAATCTAAGTCATGGCTAGAATCGGCTCTAGCTGCTTTAGATGATCTAACAATGTCTTTTTCTTGGTGCCACTCATGTGAGTGGGAAGCAGTGTTATCAATAATTTTGTAAGCATCAGTTTCGGTTTTCTTCATAATAGAACCACCAGCTGCTATATCTATGTCTTTCCTTGTAGTGATGTCGCATCCTTGGTAGAATATTTGTACTATTTTACAGGTGTCTAAACCATGTTGCGGACATCCTCTTAACAACTTTCCATATCTAGTCCATGCCTCATATAGAGTTTCATTCGGTTTCTGTGTAAACGTAACAATTTCTGCTTGAAGTCTTACGGCTTTAGATGCAGGAAAGAATTGTTTAAGAAATTTGTCAACTAAAACATCCCATGTATCGATCGCCCCTTCAGGTAACGATTCCAACCAATCTTTGGCTTCTCTCTTTAAAGTCCAAGGAAATAACATGAGATATATCTGTTCATCCTCCACTTCTCGGATTTTAAATAGTGTGCAGATCCTATTAAAGGTACGTAGATGTTCATTTGGATCTTCCTTCGGCGCACCACTAAATTGGCATTGATTAGTCACCATGTGTAGAATTTGTCCTTTGATTTCATAATCTGGCGCATTAATGTCTGGATGAGTAATTGCGTGACCTTGGCCAGTGTGTTTAGCTCTCATTCGGTCTTCCATACTTAAAGGTTCCAGATTCTCCATAATTAAATTTGTTGAATCGGAATCACTAGAGGATTCTGATTTAATGGTTCGTTCCTCAACAATCTCTGTTTGAATGATTGGTGGTTCCGGAGGAAAGTTTAATGGTTCAGGATCTACGAACCGTTCCTGAATATTCTCTGGATTCTCAATTGTGAGGTCGGGTTCAAAAAATGGATTATCGAAAATTTGAACTGAAGTATTTGGTCGACTGGATGACGATTCTAAAGAAAAATCAACGGCGGTTATATTTGCTAAATGTCTTGATCTAGTTACAGGTGGTGAACGTACAAAAGGTGATGAACGTCTTGCTCGGTGCATTCACTGAATATCCTATTAGTTTTTAAAAGGAAAGAAAAATTATAATAAGTTATCCAATCAATAGACTTTTCTGATTTTGCCCACGTTTTGAATAGCCAAAAGATGCAGCAGAGGGGCAGGATTCGTTTGGTCTCAATATAATTGAGGACTGTTTGGCTCCAATAACCCGGTCCACGTACAAATCCAACTATTACTACGAACCAGAAAATTTTGATGTCTATCAATTTAACCACTTAAAATAAATTTTCGTAATTTTAAGAAAGTTAGATAAGAAGTAGAATAAAAATCTATGTCCTAAAAACTAGAATAGCGAGAAATAAGAAAGAAAAAGAGTTCGTCGAAAAAGGTCGAAAAAGAAAAATGGTTGAAAAATAAAATGTGACGGAAAAATAAAAGAAACTTGTAAAACTTAAAAATACTTGACTAACCTAACCTTATTACTACAACTAACTTAAAATTATAATCGCAAATTGAGATTACTAATTGGAATGATAATTGATACATAGTAAAAGGTGTCTAAAAATATTAAAGCTTACAGGAAAAACTATATCCCAAATGGAAATAACTTAAAAAAAAAAAACTAAAACTTAAAAAGGTGTCGCAAAATTCTAAAGTACCTAAATCTTAGTCTAAGAAAAAGCACTTAAGGAATTCTACGGCAAAGCCTAAAAATCTAGGAGTAAAAATAACTATGGCAAAAACTGAGTTTAAAACTAAATATGAGCTAAAAATATAAATATTACGCTAAAACGATTAAAAGGGACAAAATATGAAAATATACAAAAAGTTGTAAAAAGTACAATTTTTATAAAAATATTATTTTTATATTATTTATTTATTAAAACTACTAATTTTACAATTTAATAAAACTAATTTAACTAAATAAAACAAATTAAATAAAAAGTAAAACTAATTATAATAAAACTAATTATAATAATAATAATTAATTAGGGTTTAAAATAATAATTATTAATAATTACTCCGTGATTAATTGCAGTAGGGTTTCTGTCGGTGTCAGAATTACTCCGCGAGTCGCGGTTCTCAAAGCTGCAAACCCCGCGAGTCGCGGGGTTCCAGTTTTCAACTCTGGAACAGGAAATTTACGCGTTTTTTTTATTTTTTTTTATTTTCTGTTTTTATATTTTCTGTTTTATATCAAAATTTATATATAATAAAAACTTATATTTTAAAACTAGAATAAAAATGGAACTACTTATTAATTTTATAAATAAAAATCTTAAAGCTAGATTTATATATATATATATATATATATATATATATATATATATATATATATATATATATATATATATATATATATATATATATATATATATATATATATATATATATATTTTTTTTTTTTTTTTTTTGAATATTTAAAACATACTTTTATAAAAACGAATTTTAATAAAAGTAAAATATAAATCTTTTTTTTTTATATTAGCGTTGCGCTTCCGGCTTTTAAAAGAGGTCCCCGGCAGCGGCGCCAAAAATACTTGATGTCGTAGCGTGGGGGTATGAAATAGTTTATATTTTTACAGGAAAATACTATTAAATACGATACAATTTTACACAAGATATTTATTTATTTATAGAATGGATATACTTAAACCTTGCTACAACACTTATAGGCAGTGTACCTAATCGTACAGTAGTGCAGTTTTTAGTAAGTCCGGTTCGTTCCACAGGGAATCTTTTTAAACAAAGCTTAACGCTATATTAGTTTACTTTTATAAAAATACAAATATATATATATATATATATAAGTAATATTATTATTATAAAGGGGGGTTTTTACCGTTTAATGACCGGTTTGTCGATTTTAAAACTTTAGTCGCAGTTAAAACCAAATGTAAAATATTAAAAATAAATACAAGACTTAAATTAAAGCATAAAGTAAATAACGATAATGAAATTGCGAATAATAAAAGTGCGATAAAATAAACTTGCGATAATTAAAAAAGTACGATAATTAAAAGTGCAATTAAATACAATAACAATAAAAATGCGATAATTAGAAGTGCAATTAAATATAAAATAAAGGAAATTAAATATGAAATAAAAGAATTATGCTTATTTAAACTTCCGTAATCATGATGTTTGACGTGTTGATTTTAGTTTTATGCCCATGGGTTAATTGTCCTTTGTCCTGGATTATTTAATATGTCCGTCTGGTTTTTGTCCAATACAGTCCATCAGTCATAAATATAAAGTGCGAGTGTCCTCTTCAAATTATTCTTATACTCGAAGTTAAATATTCCAACTAATTGGGGACTTAAACTGTAACAAGATTTTAATACTTTGTTTAATAATTACACCAGGATGTCGACTGAGAGTAACCCAAGGTTTTAATATTTTGTTATCAATTATACCAAGTGTCCTTGTACATAATTTCACCCCCTGTTTTAATTATTCTAGTGGCTATTAATCCATTCCCGTGTCCGGTTAAATGAACGATTATTCGTACATATAAATACCCCGCCCATCGTGTCCGATTGAGTGTATATGGTAATTTATAGGGACGCCCAATTGTAAATCTTTATATTAACATTAACAAACTATCATTTAGTTAAACAAATATAAAGCCCATTAATAGCCCATAGTCTAATTTCCACAAGTATCGTTCTTTTGTCCATACCCCAATTATGGTACAAAGCCCAATTACCCAATTTTAGTAATTAGCCCAACATCATGATTACTTCGTTTTAAATAAGCATAATAATAACTTAGCTACGAGACATTAATGTAAAAAGGTTGAACATAACTTACAATGATTAAAAATAGCGTAGTGTTACACGGACAGAATTTCGACTTACACCCTTACAACATTCGCTAACATACCCTTATTATTAGGATTAAAATTAAAATTAAAATTAAAATATAAATTATATATATATATTTTACGTATATATGAGAGAAGAGAAAGATAGATATTAGGTGATTTTTGCGATCAGAATTCGTTTGCTTTTATAGGGATTTTCGACTTTTTGGGCTCCGCGACTCGCGGCATTTTTGGCCTTCAAACTCCGCGAGTCGCGGAGTTTACTTTTACAGCTCACACGAGTTTGGCTCTTTGTTTACCGACGGTTTTATAAATAAATATAATATATTAAATAATAAATAATTATAAGAATTATTTAAATATTATATTATATTTATGTGCATAGTTGACTTGTAATTTTTAGTCCGTTGCGTCGAGCGTTGAGAGTTGACTCTGGTCCCGGTTTCGGATTTTCGAACGTCCTCGCGTACAATTTAATATCTTGTACTTTGCGTTTTGAATCTTGTACTCTTGTAATTTCGAGACGTTTCTTATCAATAATTTGAATATCTTTGATTGTCTTTTGTACTTTTGAGCTTTTTGGTCGTTTGCGTCTTCAATTCGTTGAATCTGTCTTTTGTCTTCACCTTTTATTATTTAAACGAATATCACTTTTAAATAGAACAATTGCAACTAAAAGCTTGTCTTTCTTGAGGAATAATGCTATGAAATATATGTTCGTTTTTAGCATTATCACAGCACATTTTGCTGATTGTCATTATAATGAAAAATTGTTCCCTATATTAGGGGGAGAAATGAAAAATAAAGAAAAAGACGTTTCATGATGTGAACATAAATTAATGTATCTTGATCATCGCACAAAAGAATGCGAAAAGAAAGTTCAAAAATAATACATATGCAAGAACTTGCAAATAAATTACCTGATGTATCTACGGATACAAAAAGTAGTGACTAAATCATATATACTAGCAGTAAATGCTTCAGCTAAAATTGAAATTCTAAAAGCTGGTAATAATGTCACTCATGAGTCTTTGCCACGCCAGAAAAATGGGAGACCAATTGGTTCCAACGATAAAAATTCTCGAAAAATAAAATCAACTGATAATGAAGTAAAAGAAAGTGTTCAAGAAGAACCACAAATCAATACTCCTTCTGCAGAGGAGATTGATGATGTCAATACGAAAATTGCAATCAATTATGCACATTCAAAAAATATTATGAAACCGAAATGACATGAAAAATCTTGATGAGATATTTTCATATAATGTTGCATATGACATCATGAATGATGATGATGATCCAGAACCAAAATATGTCATGAAAAAATAGACATGATTGGGATCATTGGAAAAGAGCAATACGAGCTGAATTTGAATCGCTCAATAAAAGAAAAGTTTTCGGATCTATCGTTCTCACACTAAAGATGTGAAACATGTGGAATATAGATGAATTTTTATGCGAAAATGAAATGAGAAAAATGAAGTTACAAGATATAAAGCTAGACTTGTAACTCAAGATTTTTCTCAAAGACAGGGAATTGATTATGATGAAACTTATTCCCCTGTTATGAATGCAATTACTTTTAGATACTTTATCAGCCCGTCATTTTCTAAAAATCTAGAAATGCATCTCATGAATGTTATTACTGCTAATCTTTATAGATCACTTGATAGTGATATATATATATATATATATATATATATATATATATATATATATATATATATATATATATATATATATATATATATATATATATATATATATATATATATATATATATATATATATATATATATATATATATATATATATATAAAGATACCTGAAGGATTTAAGGTATCAGAAGCATCAAATGCAAAACACAAAGAAATGTACTCAATTAAATTATAAAGATTTTTACATGGGTTGATACAATAGTATAACTAATTAAGTGATTACTTAATAAGAAAAAAGGTATACAAATAATCTTATTTGAACATGTGTTCTTATTAAGAAAACAACATCCGGATATGTGATCATAGCCGTTTATGTCGATGATCTTAACATCATAGGTACAAATAAAGAGATCCATAAAGCCATTTAACTTCTAAAGAAAGAATTTGAAATAAAAGATCTCGGAAAAACCAAGTATTGCCTTGGTTTGCAGATTGAGTATATGCCTAATGGTTTACTTGTACATCAAACAACTTATACAGATTTTAAAACGTTTCACTTAATGTTGACACTGATCCATTTCGTCCCTGTGAAGATCATGAAGATATCCTAGGACCAGAAGTACCATATCTTAGTGCAATTGGAGCTCTTATGTATCTTACAAATTGTACAAGACCTGACATTTCTTTTGCAGTTAATTTGTTGGCAAGGTTCAGCTCAGCTCCCACTAAAAGACACTGGAATGGAATCAAACACATATCTCGATACCTTCGAGGAACTACTGATTTAGGATTATTTTATTCTAACGAATTAAAACAAGATTTGGTTGATTATGTAGATGCAGGTTATTTATCAGATCCACATAAAGCTAAATCTCAAACTGGATATGTATTCCTAAATGGAGGTACCACAAAATTATGGCGTTATTAAAACAAACACTTGTTGCAACATCATCAAATCATGACAAAGTGATTGCATTATATGAAACTACTCAAAAATGTGTTTGGTTGAGATCAATGACACAAATCATTATTGATTCTTGTGGACTAGAACGCTATAAAAGACCAACAACTATCTTCACCAACAACTATATATGAAGATAATGCAGCTTGCATAATACAAATGAAAGAAGAGTATCAAAAGTGACAGAACAAAATATAATTGTTGACGAGGCTCCAAAGCCTAGACGGTCTTAACGGTCATAAGTTTGATGGAAAAGAATAGTATGTTAGTAAGGCTCGGAAAAGACTAAATGGGAATAGAAATTGAAACAAGGGTTTGAACAAACCATGAAGGAGACTGTAGACAAATCACATGGGCTAAACTTGTACATAAAAGATTTAGATGATAAAGTTTCAGATGAAAACCTCAGATTCTTCTCATATACTCAAGATCTCGTAAAAGACAACCAGATTAAAATGAGATACGTTCAATTAACAACTCTGCTGGTCTTTATACCAAAGCACTGTCAACCGCTGTTTTCAGAACATACGTTCACAATATTGGCATGAGGCAAGTTCAAAAGATGTGACGACTCAGCGATGTCTACTTGAGGGGGAGTCAACTCTATACTGCACTCTTTTTTCCTTGACTAAAGTTTTTATCCCACTGGGTTTTTCTTTAGCAAAGTTTTTAACGAGGCAGTACTAGTTGCTCTTTAATAAAATTGTCATTCAAGGGGGAGTGTTATAATATAATATAAATGTAAACAAAGTCAAATATGAATGGCCAATTTTTAGTATAAATACTACATCAATGTAAGATTGTAAACACACAATAATTTCATAATTAAAATTATCTAAACTTATTCTCATTCTCTTTGTTCATGAATAATTAGTAAATAAGTCTTGCTTGCAAAAGTATAGGCCATAATAATTATTAATAATAATTAAAATTACAACAATTAATACCAATATGTTTTTAGTGAATATGTTGTTTGTTGTGTACCTTCCCAGTCCTTAACTCTACAGTTATGCAGGATTAGTATAACGGGTTCTTCTGTCGTGTATTCAGATAATAAAGAAACGTGCAACTTTTCAGCATGTGCACCCCATAATTTGCAATGAACCATTTCTCCACTAACCAAAAATAAAACATAAAATGATCAGTGTAGTGGACAAATAGGAAAAATTAATTTACACAATAATGAACAAGGGTTAATAAAGTTATTAATAATCGGTATACTGTGCATCCGATAGTTCAAACTCAATAGATTTCTTTGAACTGGCATCTTCCTTATCAACCTTCAACTTGTTCATTTTAACCAATTGGCCAACAACATCTGAGGAATATGTTAAAATAAAATCCATTAAGGTTTGTATCATTTTAGGTACACAGTCTTGTTCCATTGATGAATAACCTTAACTCTCACTTTCCAGTCATTGTGTTCCTTGGTAATCAAATTTAGTGGGCTAAAGTCTACAGCTTCACTCATTTTTTGTATTTCGATATTGGAATTCGAAGGATGAGTTTGTTTGGGTTATTTGAAAAAAGATGAATTCATATAGGTATTTATAGGACAGAGCACAGATATGAATTGTACTAAAGATTTGAAATTTAAAATTTAAAAGTAATTATGAATAACTCCATTTGTTAAATTCAAAAAAAAAATTGAATCTGTAATCTGTAGATGGTATAATTTGCAAAGATTGGTATCCAATTCACTGGAAATTAGGGATTGAAAACCAGATTAGTAGTAAATCTCGGATAAAATTATTTATATGGGTTAGACAACCAGATTGTAATTCAAACTCCATGGAGGAATTTGGGGAAGAAACGGCCAGCGATGATATTGGGATTCAAACCCTAATTGACTGGAAGTTGGACTGAAAATTGAATTTTTAAACCGCGTATTTATTATTGTGTATTCAAAATTTGAATTTCCAGTTAATAGGGTGAAGGGTATTTCAGTGAAAAAAACAACATTGGTATGGGGTTTTATTAGCTAATGATTGTTAAGGATTAATTGTAACCATTAGATCTTAGATCTTAGGGGTAGATGGGAGTCATTTGTTAATCCAAGGGTTATTAAAGGGGTTTCAAAAAGAGTAATTACTTTTAAAAAAAACCCTCTTTTAAAGTATAGTGTAGATGTAGATGTAGATGTAGATGTAGATGTAGATTGTTGTATTTGTATGTTTTTTTTTTTTTTTTTTTTTTTTTGAACGGCAGTATTGGCATCACCCAAAAGGGACTTAACTACATTCGCAATCATATGCCACTCACACACACATTAGCAGAAAATCCAAATCGCAATAATCCTGGCAGTACGGTTGAACAAGTACAAGATATACATCTACAAGAACAAGGGAATGTTAGAACTTTACTCACTTTAGAATGCGATATTACTTGGTAAAAAAGTTAGTAGTTTGCAATTAATATTAAAATTAAAATTGTTTTCATGTGATGGTAAATAATTCAAGTATCAGTTGATCAAGAATTTGCAACACAAAACTCATACCAATCTCTTCAAAATCTTCACCTTTCCATCTTTCTCTTTGCACTTTACTTGAATCCATCACATTTTTTCCAGCAATCTTGCAAATTTCATCCCAAATTTCCTTATAATTTCTTAAACCCTTCTTTTTCATTTCAACATAACTCTTACTGTTTTCGTTTAATTCAACACTATCATCAAGTGAATTGCAGCTAAGTCTTGTAGATGAAGATAACGCATTCTTGTCAAGATCCCCTCTCAGTCGCCGTCTAGAATTTGAATTATTTTGTGACTTCTTACATTCTTTTCCTGTAAAAAGTTTCATACCCAGATCACCAAACATCACCAAGACCATAAATAAATCATACAACTGAAATGAATGACCTCTATATGATACCAACTGAAATGCTCCGTTCATATCGATTATAAACGTTACATAATAATTGATTTCATTGCGAGGTACTTGACCTCTATATGATACATTTTACAAACACTGCATTCGTTTTTAAAAGACAAACTTTCATTACATCGAAAGTTGACGGCATGCATACCCTTTCATAATATATCCAACTATAATTGACTTAATAATAATCTTGGTGAACTCAACGACTCGAATGCAACGTCTTTTGAAATATGTCATGAATGACTCCAAGTAATATCTCTAAAATGAGCAAATGCATAGCGGAAGATTTCTTTGATACCTGAGAATAAACATGCTTTAAAGTGTCAACCAAAAGGTTGGTGAGTTCATAGGTTTATCGTAAACAATCGTTTCCATAATTTTAATAGACCATAAGATTTCATTTTTATATATATAAACTGCAGGAACACTCATCTGCAAAAATTATAACACAGGAACACTCATCTGTATAAAAATGTATTCATATGGTGAACACCTGGTAACCGACATTAACAAATGCATATAGAATATCCCCAAATATTCAGGTACACTCATCTGTATATAAAATCGAAGTACTAAAGCATCCATAACCTGGATGGGGTTTGTTAGGCCCATAGATCTATCTTCAGGATTCGCGTCAATTAGGGGGTCTGTTCCCTAATTCTTAGGCTACTAAGCTAAAAGGGTGATATTCAATTTCGATAATCTAACCATAGAATGTAGTTTCAATTACTTGTGTCTATTTCGTAAAACATTTATAAAAGCAGCGCATGTATTCTCAGTCCCAAAAATATATATTGCAAAAGTATTTAAAAAGGGAGCAAATGAAACTCACAATACGATATTTTGTAGTAAAAATATGCATACGACAGAACTGAACAATGCAAGGTTGGCCTCTGATTCACGAACCTATATCATTTATATATATATTAACACATATAATGGTAATCGAACCAATTTATATATTATTATTAGTGATAATAATTATATGTTTCATTAATTCATTTATTAATATTAATAAAATAATTTCTTACTAAAGTAGTTTAATAATTTATTCATAATTATAATATTTATCATAAAAATAAGAACTTACATAAAAAAAATATATAGTTTAATTAATACATTTTATTGATAAAATATAGTAATATGTAATATTATAATAATTGTAATGTATTTTTATATAAAATATTTATTTGTAATAATACTAATAACAGTAATAATAATAATAATAATAATAATAATAATAATAATAATAATAATAATAATAATAATAATAATAATAATAATAATAATAATAATAATAATAATAATAATAAAAGGAGTCTACCTTCCAAACAAGACTAAAAATAAATGCCGTATCTCATGCTCGAACCCATGACCTCTCGTTCTACTGCCACACTACTAACCATCAATCTGTCCGTTACTTTCTGAACTAATTAGTATCCTAATTCATTTTAACCCAATTATTCCTGTCTAATCCTTTAAAACCCATTTAGCAATCTCTACAATTTAGCTTTGGTCCATCAACATCTTTATTCGTTACCATTATTATTATCAGATTGTTATTATCATCTTATTTATCATTATCTTATCATAATCAATGTTATCGATCATCATGTCAACAACATCAGTAACATTCTCGGTCATCATCATTAAATCTCCATTATCGTCAATATCATCATCAAATTATCATACTATCATCATCTTCAACAATCTACCATAACTTTATCACCATTTTCATAATCATCATCATTTTCATGGTCATAACATTATTTCAAATAATCACGAAACCATCATCATCCATTCATAAATTAAGAAATTGTTTGGTTTATGTTTGTGAATCGACAGAAACTGTTTAAACAGAAATTTCGAGCAGCAGCCCAACAAGAAAAAAAAATGGTTGGAGCTTGGCCCAATACCTTGTTATGTTCGAAGCCCACATATACAGCCTAGTTTAACAATAGTCCGGTTAGCCTTGGAGCCCAATTAGTAACATTGATCAACCTAGGATTCGTACCAATTTAATTCAATTTAAGTTGCTGTACCAAAAGTATGGAATCCAAGGAATACGTCTCTATCTCGACCCCTCCACTCTCTTTTTCTTCATTCGTAACAAAAAGAGCTATCAATTACTCAAATTATTGTAAATTTACGGAGACTTTAACAACTTTTCGAATAGTAGGAAGGATCGAAGCTGGTAGCTTCTATCATAGAGATCGAATAGCACTAGCTGTAGATATAAGCTCGAACAAATTAAAGACGGTGAGGCGTCGATAGTAGTAACTATAACGACCCTACTTTTTCGACTTGCTTTCGTGCCTTGTATTTTTGCGAAACTGCGTATTTGTACGTACTGTGCTACTTTATACTCTGGAAACTTGATATACGTGGTTTACTTCCAATTATATGTTAAAACGTGCCTTAGAGTACGTAGGATACTTAACTTGTTCACCGGAAGCCTTTATAACCGTTAGCGTTACTTGACGTTTCGATTAAACCGCGAACTGCGCGCACGTTTGACTTTTGTCGTAACCGGAATATTATGACTGCAAAATATTAATTATTATTTTATAATAATAATTACTTGGGCTTTTGGATGCTTAATTTTATTTAATTATTTACTAGATCACAATAGTTAGTCTTGTTGGACTTTCTACCTTATTGGACCTTAGCTCACCCTACACTAGCTAGTGGCCCAATTAATTAGCCCAAGTATTATTTACTAGTGACCCATAATAAATAAAATAAGTACCCATTTAATTGGATGAGTCATACTAGCATTTGGATAAGGATTATCCATAATGTTACATGAGATCCTAGCATAAGTACCGACTTTAGACAACCACTAACCAAAAAGCAAGATTTTGTCCCCCCTCCCTCTTTGAAAATCACGGCCATAAGGCCCCTCCACTTCACCAATCCATGTCAAAATTTGCCTATAAATACTAGCCATATTCCTCTCATTTTACACTTGCTTCCATTTGTATTTCACACACACTTATTCTCCTATCTTCTTTCTAGTCTTTCTCACTCTAGAAACTTGTAAGTATTTAATTTTTCTTCTTCCTTTCTTCCTTTCTAATTCGTGAACATCATCATCATGGAAGATCAAGCTCTTTAGCCTTGATCTTGATTATATCTTGTTGATTCAAGCATAAATCCTTCAAGAACATGGAAGATTCAAGCTTTCTAGCTTTGAATCTTCACCAACTTTGTAGATCTATATTTTTCTTACTTTAATCTTGTTATTTTGTTATAAAGATTCAAACTTGTGTTTATAATCTTCATTTATCTTAAAGATCCAAGCTTTATGCTTCAAGATCTTCAAGAACAACCAATATGCAAGCTTTCTAGCTTGAATCTTCATATCTTGTTGTTGGATCTAAGTTTTCTAGCTTATGATCTTGTTGTTTTGTTATAAAGATCAAAACTTGTGTTTATGGTCTTCATGAAACTTAAAGATCCAAGCTTGATGCTTCAAGATCTTCAAGAGCAATAAAGGTTCAAGCTTTCTAGCTTTGCAACCTTATAACTTGTGTGAATAGGATCCAAGCTCTCTAGCTTAGGGTTCCATCACCTCATTTGACTTAGATTGTGCTCATACTTGTTTGATTGATGTAAAGTTTGTAACTTTGTTAGTAAATAGGACTTGTATTTGTGTTAAGACTAAGGATATGATGTAACCTTGGTTCATCATCCATCTAAGACTCTTAAATGAGTTGTGTTACCACTTGGTCTTAACATATTTGTATTTATGGTAGAATCTTGGTCAAAAGTGATGCTAAACCTGTAGTGACCCGAACTTTTCCATGTTTATATATATTAATTGATATTGATATTTACATGATTAAATGTTTCCAACATGTTAAGCAATCAAACTTGTTAAGACTTGATTAATTGAAATATGTTTCATATAGACAATTGACCACCCAAGTTGACCGGTGATTCACGAACGTTAAAACTTGTAAAAACTATATGATGACATATATATGGATATATATATAGTTAACATGATACTATGATAAGTAAACATATCATTAAGTATATTAACAATGAACTACATATGTAAAAACAAGACTACTAACTTAATGATTTTTAAACGAGACATATATGTAACGATTATCGTTGTAAAGACATTTAATGTATATATATCATATTAAGAGATATTCATACATGATAATATCATGATAATATAATAATTTAAAATCTCATTTGATATTATAAACATTGGGTTAACAACATTTAACAAGATCGTTAACCTAAAGGTTTCAAAACAACACTTACATGTAACGACTAACGATGACTTAACGACTCAGTTAAAATGTATATACATGTAGTGTTTTAATATGTATTTATACACTTTTGAAAGACTTCAATACACTTATCAAAATACTTCTACTTAACAAAAATGCTTACAATTACATCCTCGTTCAGTTTCATCAACAATTCTACTCGTATGCACCCGTATTCGTACTCGTACAATACACAACTTTTAGATGTATGTACTATTGGTATATATACTCCAATGATCAGCTCTTAGCAGCCCATGTGAGTCACCTAACACATGTGGGAACCATCATTTGGCAACTAGCATGAAATATCTCATAAAATTACAAAAATATGAGTAATCATTCATGACTTATTCACATGAAAACAAAATTACATATCCTTTATATCTAATCTATACACCAACGACCAAAAACACCTACAAACACTTTCATTCTTCAATTTTCTTCATCTAATTGATCTCTCTCAAGTTCTATCTTCAAGTTCTAAGTGTTCTTCATAAATTCCAAAAGTTCTAGTTTCATAAAATCAAGAATACTTTCAAGTTTGCTAGCTCACTTCCAATCTTGTAAGGTGATCATCCAACCTCAAGAAATCTTTGTTTCTTACAGTAGGTTATCATTCTAATACAAGGTAATAATCATATTCAAACTTTGGTTCAATTTCTATAACTATAACAATCTTATTTCAAGTGATGATCTTACTTGAACTTGTTTTCGTGTCATGATTCTGCTTCAAGAACTTCGAGCCATCCAAGGATCCGTTGAAGCTAGATCCATTTTTCTCTTTTCTAGTAGGTTTATCCAAGGAACTTAAGGTAGTAATGATGTTCATAACATCATTCGATTCATACATATAAAGCTATCTTATTCGAAGGTTTAAACTTGTAATCACTAGAACATAGTTTAGTTAATTCTAAACTTGTTCGCAAACAAAAGTTAATCCTTCTAACTTGACTTTTAAAATAAACTAAACACATGTTCTATATCTATATGATATGCTAACTCAATGATTTAAAACCTGGAAACACGAAAAACACCGTAAAACCGGATTTACGCCGTCGTAGTAACACCGCGGGCTGTTTTGGGTTAGTTAATTAAAAACTATGATAAACTTTGATTTAAAAGTTGTTATTCTGAGAAAATGATTTTTATTATGAACATGAAACTATATCCAAAAATTATGGTTAAACTCAAAGTGGAAGTATGTTTTCTAAAATGGTCATCTAGACGTCGTTCTTTCGACTGAAATGACTACCTTTACAAAAATGACTTGTAACTTATTTTTCCGACTATAAACCTATACTTTTTCTGTTTAGATTCATAAAATAGAGTTCAATATGAAACCATAGCAATTTGATTCACTCAAAACGGATTTAAAATGAAGAAGTTATGGGTAAAACAAGATTGGATAATTTTTCTCATTTTAGCTACGTGAAAATTGGTAAAAAATCTATTCCAACCATAACTTAATCAACTTGTATTGTATATTATGTAATCTTGAGATACCATAGACACGTATACAATGTTTCGACCTATCATGTCGACACATCTATATATATTTCGGAACAACCATAGACATTCTATATGTGAATGTTGGAGTTAGCTATACAGGGTTGAGGTTGATTCCAAAATATATATAGTTTGAGTTGTGATCAATACTGAGATACGTATACACTGGGTCGTGGATTGATTCAAGATAATATTTATCGATTTATTTCTGTACATCTAACTGTGGACAACTAGTTGTAGGTTACTAACGAGGACAGCTGACTTAATAAACTTAAAACATCAAAATATATTAAAAGTATTGTAAATATATTTTGAACATACTTTGATATATATGTATATATTGTTATAGGTTCGTGAATCAACCAGTGGCCAAGTCTTACTTTCCGACGAAGTAAAAAAATCTGTGAAAGTGAGTTATAGTCCCACTTTTAAAATCTAATATTTTTGGGATGAGAATACATGCAGGTTTTATAAATGATTTACAAAATAGACACAAGTACGTGAAACTACATTCTATGGTTGAATTATCGAAATCGAATATGCCCCTTTTTATTAAGTCTGGTAATCTAAGAATTAGGGAACAGACACCCTAATTGACGCGAATCCTAAAGATAGATCTGTTGGGCCCAACAAGCCCCATCCAAAGTACCGGATGCTTTAGTACTTCGAAATTTATATCATATCCGAAGGGTGTCCCGGAATGATGGGGATATTCTTATATATGCATCTTGTTAATGTCGGTTACCAGGTGTTCACCATATGAATGATTTTTATCTCTATGTATGGGATGTGTATTGAAATATGAAATCTTGTGGTCTATTATTATGATTTGATATATATAGGTTAAACCTATAACTCACCAATATTTTTGTTGACGTTTTAAGCATGTTTATTCTCAGGTGATTATTAAGAGCTTCCGCTGTCGCATACTTAAATAAGGACGAGATTTGGAGTCCATGCTTGTATGATATTGTGTAAAAACTGCATTCAAGAAACTTATTTTGTTGTAACATATTTGTATTGTAAACCATTATGTAATGGTCGTGTGTAAACAGGATATTTTAGATTATCATTATTTGATAATCTACATAAAGCTTTTTAAACCTTTATTGATGAAATAAAGGTTATGGTTTGTTTTAAAATGAATGCAGTCTTTGAAAAACGTCTCATATAGAGGTCAAAACCTCGCAAAGAAATCAATTAATATGGAACGTTTTTAATCAATAAGAACGGGACATTTCAGTTGGTATCCGAGCGTTGGTCTTAGAGAACCAGAATTTTGCATTAGTGTGTCTTATCGAGTTTGTTAGGATGCATTAGTGAGTCTGGACTTCGACCGTTTTACTTGAAAAATGATTGCTTAACAAATTTTGTTGGAAACTATATATTTTTAACATGTGAATATTATGTGATATATTAATCTCTTAACGCGTTTGATATTATGTGATAGATGTCTACCTCTAGAACAAGTCCCATTGACTCACCTAATAATAATGAAGAGTCAAATGTAAATTGGAATGATTCGTGGACTGATTCACAAGTTCCCGAAGAGGAACCGGAAGAAGAGTCGGAATCGGAAGAAGAATCGGAATCGGATGAAGAAATAGAACCGGTGGGGGAAATAATAAAACGGTTAAGTAAAAGAAAATCCTCAACCAACCGACCAAGGTTAATTATGGTCAATGATGTTTCCGCCAAGGAAGCAAAATATTGGGAGGATTACCAATTCTCCGATGAATCGGATTCCGACGAGAATTCCGATGATGTTATAGAAATTACCCCAACTGAATTTAAAAAGGCAAAACAAAATAATAAGGGAAAGGGCATAAAAATAGAGAAATCTAATTCCAACCCCGATGAACTTTATATGTATCGTCAACCCCCGAAGTCCTTAAGTTGTAATAATGACCCGGGAACCTCTAAACCACCAGGTTTTTCTAAACCAATGTGGATAACGACGGATCGTATTAGGGGAACATCATATATCCCTAGAAACTTGGCAAAACGAACCAAAACCGAAGAAGAAGAAACAAGCGAGTCGGAATAAGATAGTTGTATTCGTGTGGTGTAATATATGTAATATAGTGTTCTTATGCTTTATGATATATGTAAAAATTGCTTGTATTAATAAGTATTTTTTTTATGAATCTAACTCTTGTCTATTTTACAGTATAAAAACACAAAATGGATAGGCAACCCAATATTTTAAGAGGCCTACCCGGAGATATGATTGATGAAATCTTGTCTAGAGTCGGTCAGAATTCTTCGACACAACTATTTAAGGCGAGATCAGTTTGTAAGACATTTGAAGAACGTTCCAAGAATGCCTTGGTTTATAAAAGGCTTTCGTTCGAAAGATGGGGGATATCACATTGGGAAATCCATAAGTTACGATGTGTTTACTTTGACGCATATATTGCGGGGAACCCAAATGCTATTTTACGCAATGGGTTAAGAAATTATTTTGACTCAATATATCCGAATATTGGACTTCGTGATTTAGAAAAAGCGGCTAACATTCAACATAAAGAAGCATGTTATGCTTACGGATTAGTAATGTTCGCTTCTCACGAAAGTGAGAACAAGAACATCGGCCTACAACTATTAAACAAAACGTTCCCACAAGTGACGGAGTCGGTAATTGGGGTAAGAAATGAGGTTTTTAGATTGTTACGGGACTGTTGGACATTACGTAACCCTCGTCCCTTTGACGACGTTACAACACGATGTCTTATCAACGGCCATAACGGTTATGTTCCACAAGACCAAGGATGGGAAGTAATCCTAGTAAAACCAGAATGCATGACTTGTTTCTGGACGTATGAATTACGTGTCTTTATTGCCTTTGCTGAACGACTTGTGTACTAGCTAGAATTATCTTCACAACCATCTTGTATCAAATTTATTGTGTGCTATATTTCATGCTATATGTAAAATAAGCGGTATTGTAAGTTTGTAAAATATTGTGTAAAAGTTTGAACGCGAAATATTATTATAATCAGTTTTTCATATAGAATTGTAGTAGTTGAATTGTATATTAGCTACTAAGTATGAACTTAACGGGTAGGTACTACCCGAATTTAAACTTATAAAATGCTAATATGAAGAAAAAGCTTTTATAAATGAGTTCATATTATGCTACGAAATACTATTAACTACTCTTAATATTCTGTATGATTAACTTGTTCCATTTGACTATTTTGAAGGAAATGGCACCGACTACTCGACACACAGTGAATATGAATGAAGAGGAATTCCGTACTTTTCTAGCTTCAAACATAGCCGCAGTACAGGCTGCGCTACATACCAACAATAACCTTGGATCTAGCAGTACAGGAAATCGTGTAGGATGCACCTACAAAGAATTCACTACCTGCAAACCTTTGGAATTTGATGGAACCGAAGGACCGATAGGATTGAAACGGTGGACCGAGAAGGTCGAATCGGTGTTTGCCATAAGTAAGTGTACTGAAGAGGACAAAGTAAAGTACGCTACGCATACCTTCACAGGTTCTGCGTTAACATGGTGGAATACCTATCTAGAGCAAGTGGGACAAGACGATGCGTACGCACTACCGTGGTCAGCATTCAAGCACTTGATGAACGAGAAGTACCGTCCCAGAACCGAGGTCAATAAGCTCAAGACAGAACTTAGAGGGTTACGAACCCAAGGATTTGATATTACCACGTACGAAAGACGATTCACAGAATTGTGCCTATTGTGTCCGGGAGCATTCGAAGATGAGGAAGAGAAGATCGACGCGTTTGTGAAAGGATTACCGGAAAGAATCCAAGAAGATATAAGTTCACACGAACCCGCCTCCATACAACAGGCATGTAGAATGGCTCACAAACTAGTGAACCAGATTGAAGAAAGAATTAAAGAACAGATTGCTGAAGAGGTCAATGTGAAGCAAGTCAAAAGAAAGTGGGAGGAAAACGGTGATAAGAATCACCAATACAACAACAGCAATTACAACAATAATCGCAACAATTATCCCAACAATCGCAACACCAATCACAACTACAACAAACGGCCCAACAACAACAACAACAACAACAACAACAACAATAGCAACTATAACAATCAACCCAACAACAATAATAACCGCAACAACAACAACAATCAGAAGCAGCTATGCCAAAGGTGTGAAAAGTATCACTCTGGGTTCTGCACCAAATTTTGCAACAAGTGTAAAAGAAATGGTCATAGCGCGGCGAAGTGTGAGGTCTTCGGACCAGGGGTTAATAGAACGAAAGGAACAAATGGTGTCGGAACGAGTAATGGCGGAGCAAGTAGTGTCGGAGCAAGTTATGCCAATTTAGTTTGTTATAAATGTGGAAAACCGGGCCACATTATTAGAAATTGCCCGAACCAAGAGAACACGAATGGACAAGGCCGCGGAAGAGTTTTCAATATTAATGCGGCAGAGGCACATGAAGACCCGAAGCTTGTTACGGGTACGTTTCTTATTGACAATAAATCTGCTTACGTTTTATTTGATTCGGGTGCGGATAGAAGCTATATGAGTAGAGATTTTTGTGCTAAATTAAGTTGTCCATTGACGCCTTTGGATAGTAAATTTTTACTCGAATTAGCAAATGGTAAATTAATTTCAGCAGATAATATATGTCGGAATCGAGAAATTAAACTGGTTAGCGAAACATTTAAGATTGATTTGATACCAGTAGAGTTAGGGAGTTTTGATGTGATAATCGGTATGGACTGGTTGAAAGAAGTGAAAGCAGAGATCGTTTGTTACAAAAATGAAATTCGCATTATACGAGAAAAAGGAAAACCCTTAATGGTGTACGGAGAAAAGGGCAACACGAAGCTACACCTTATTAGTAATTTGAAGGCACAAAAACTAATAAGAAAAGGTTGCTATGCTGTTCTAGCACACGTCGAGAAAGTACAAACTGAAGAAAAGAGCATCAATGATGTTCCCATTGCAAAAGAATTTCCCGATGTATTTCCGAAAGAATTACCAGGATTACCCCCACATCGATCCGTTGAATTTCAAATAGATCTTGTACCAGGAGCTGCACCAATAGCTCATGCTCCTTACAGACTCGCACCCAGCGAGATGAAAGAACTGCAAAGCCAATTACAAGAACTTTTAGAGCGTGGTTTCATTCGACCAAGCACATCACCGTGGGGAGCTCCTGTTTTGTTTGTCAAGAAGAAAGATGGTACATTCAGGTTGTGTATCGACTACCGAGAGTTGAACAAACTTACCATCAAGAACCGCTACCCACTACCGAGAATCGATGACTTATTTGATCAACTACAAGGCTCGTCTGTTTATTCAAAGATTGACTTACGTTCCGGGTATCATCAAATGCGGGTGAAAGAAGATGATATTCCAAAGACTGTTTTCAGAACACGTTACGGTCATTACGAGTTTATGGTCATGCCGTTTGGTTTAACTAATGCACCAGCTGTGTTCATGGACCTTATGAACCGAGTGTGTGGACCATACCTTGACAAGTTTGTCATTGTTTTCATTGATGACATACTTATTTACTCAAAGAATGACCAAGAACACGGTGAACATTTGAGAAAGGTGTTAGAAGTATTGAGGAAGGAAGAATTGTACGCTAAATTTTCAAAGTGTGCATTTTGGTTGAAAGAAGTTCAATTCCTCGGTCACATAGTGAACAAAGAAGGTATTAAGGTGGATCCGGCAAAGATAGAAACTGTTGAAAAGTGGGAAACCCCGAAAACTCCGAAACACATACGCCAGTTTTTAGGACTAGCTGGTTACTACAGAAGGTTCATCCAAGACTTTTCCAGAATAGCAAAACCCTTGACTGCATTAACGCATAAAGGGAAGAAATTTGAATGGAATGATGAACAAGAGAAAGCGTTTCAGTTATTGAAGAAAAAGCTAACTACGGCACCTATATTGTCATTGCCTGAAGGGAATGATGATTTTGTGATTTATTGTGACGCATCAAAGCAAGGTCTCGGTTGTGTATTAATGCAACGAACGAAGGTGATTGCTTATGCGTCTAGACAATTGAAGATTCACGAACAAAATTATACGACGCATGATTTGGAATTAGGCGCGGTTGTTTTTGCATTAAAGACTTGGAGGCACTACTTATATGGGGTCAAAAGTATTATATATACCGACCACAAAAGTCTTCAACACATATTTAATCAGAAACAACTGAATATGAGGCAGCATAGGTGAATTGAATTATTGAATGATTACGACTTTGAGATTCGTTACCACCCGGAGAAGGCAAATGTGGTAGCCGATGCCTTGAGCAGGAAGGACAGAGAACCCATTCGAGTAAAATCTATGAATATAATGATTCATTATAACCTTACTACTCAAATAAAGGAGGCGCAACAAGGAGTTTTAAAAGAGGGAAATTTAAAGGATGAAATACCCAAAGGATCGGAGAAGCATCTTAATATTCGGGAAGACGGAACCCGGTATAGGGCTGAAAGGATTTGGGTACCAAAATTTGGAGATATGAGAGAAATGGTACTTAGAGAAGCTCATAAAACCAGATACTCAATACATCCTGGAACGGGGAAGATGTACAAGGATCTCAAGAAACATTTTTGGTGGCCAGGTATGAAAGCCGATGTTGCTAAATACGTAGGAGAATGTTTGACGTGTTCTAAGGTCAAAGCTGAGCATCAGAAACCATCAGGTCTACTTCAACAACCCGAAATCCCGGAATGGAAATGGGAAAACATTACCATGGATTTCATCACTAAATTGCCAAGGACTGCAAGTGATTTTGATACTATTTGGGTAATAGTTGATCGTCTCACCAAATCAGCACACTTCCTGCCAATAAGAGAAGATGACAAGATGGAGAAGTTAGCACGACTGTATTTGAAGGAAGTCGTCTCCAGACATGGAATACCAATCTCTATTATCTCTGATAGGGATGGTAGATTTATTTCAAGATTCTGGCAGACATTACAGCAAGCATTAGGAACTCGTCTAGACATGAGTACTGCCTATCATCCACAAACTGATGGGCAGAGCGAAAGGACGATACAAACGCTTGAAGACATGCTACGAGCATGTGTTATTGATTTCGGAAACAGTTGGGATTGACATCTACCGTTAGCAGAATTTTCCTACAACAACAGCTACCATTCAAGCATTGAGATGGCGCCGTTTGAAGCACTTTATGGTAGAAAGTGCAGGTCTCCGATTTGTTGGAGTGAAGTGGGGGATAGACAGATTACGGGTCCGGAGATTATACAAGAAACTACCGAGAAGATCATCCAAATTCAACAACGGTTGAAAACCGACCAAAGTCGACAAAAGAGCTACGCTGACATTAAAAGAAAAGATATAGAATTTAAAATTGGAGAGATGGTCATGCTTAAAGTTGCACCTTGGAAAGGCGTTGTTCGATTTGGTAAACGAGGGAAATTAAATCCAAGGTATATTGGACCATTCAAGATTATTGATCGTGTCGGACCAGTAGCTTACCGACTTGAGTTACCTCAACAACTCGCGGCTGTACATAACACTTTCCACGTCTCGAATTTGAAGAAATGTTTTGCTAAATAAGATCTCACTATTCCGTTAGATGAAATCCAAATCAACGAAAAACTTCAATTCATCGAAGAACCCGTCGAAATAATGGATCGTGAGGTTAAAAGACTTAAGCAAAACAAGATACCAATTATTAAGGTTCGATGGAATGCTCGTAGAGGACCCGAGTTCACCTGGGAGCATGAAGATCAGATGAAGAAGAAATACCCGCATCTATTTCCAGAATATTCGTCAACACCTTCAACAGCTTAAAATTTCGGGACGAAATTTATTTAACGGGTAGGTACTGTAGTGACCCGAACTTTTCCATGTTTATATATATTAATTGATATTGATATTTACATGATTAAATGTTTCCAACATGTTAAGCAATCAAACTTGTTAAGACTTGATTAATTGAAATATGTTTCATATAGACAATTGACCACCCAAGTTGACCGGTGATTCACGAACGTTAAAACTTGTAAAAACTATATGATGACATATATATGGATATATATATAGTTAACATGATACTATGATAAGTAAACATATCATTAAGTATATTAACAATGAACTACATATGTAAAAACAAGACTACTAACTTAATGATTTTTAAACGAGACATATATGTAACGATTATCGTTGTAAAGACATTTAATGTATATATATCATATTAAGAGATATTCATACATGATAATATCATGATAATATAATAATTTAAAATCTCATTTGATATTATAAACATTGGGTTAACAACATTTAACAAGATCGTTAACCTAAAGGTTTCAAAACAACACTTACATGTAACGACTAACGATGACTTAACGACTCAGTTAAAATGTATATACATGTAGTGTTTTAATATGTATTTATACACTTTTGAAAGACTTCAATACACTTATCAAAATACTTCTACTTAACAAAAATGCTTACAATTACATCCTCGTTCAGTTTCATCAACAATTCTACTCGTATGCACCCGTATTCGTACTCGTACAATACACAGCTTTTAGATGTATGTACTATTGGTATATACACTCCAATGATCAGCTCTTAGCAGCCCATGTGATTCACCTAACACATGTGGGAACCATCATTTGGCAACTAGCATGAAATATCTCATAAAATTACAAAAATATGAGTAATCATTCATGACTTATTTACATGAAAACAAAATTACATATCCTTTATATCTAATCCATACACGAACGACCAAAAACACCTACAAACACTTTCATTCTTCAATTTTCTTCATCTAATTGATCTCTCTCAAGTTCTATCTTCAAGTTCTAAGTGTTCTTCATAAATTCCAAAAGTTCTAGTTTCATAAAATCAAGAATACTTTCAAGTTTGCTAGCTCACTTCCAATCTTGTAAGGTGATCATCCAACCTCAAGAAATCTTTGTTTCTTACAGTAGGTTATCATTCTAATATTAGGTAATAATCATATTCAAACTTTGGTTCAATTTCTATAACTATAACAATCTTATTTCAAGTGATGATCTTACTTGAACTTGTTTTCGTGTCATGATTCTGCTTCAAGAACTTCGAGCCATCCAAGGATCCGTTGAAGCTAGATCCATTTTTCTCTTTTCTAGTAGGTTTATCCAAGGAACTTAAGGTAGTAATGATGTTCATAACATCATTTGATTCATACATATAAAGCTATCTTATTCGAAGGTTTAAACTTGTAATCACTAGAACATAGTTTAGTTAATTCTAAACTTGTTCGCAAACAAAAGTTAATCCTTCTAACTTGACTTTTAAAATAAACTAAACACATGTTCTATATCTATATGATATGCTAACTCAATGATTTAAAACCTGGAAACACGAAAAACACCGTAAAACCGGATTTACGCCGTCGTAGTAACACCGCGGGCTGTTTTGGGTTAGTTAATTAAAAACTATGATAAACTTTGATTTAAAAGTTGTTATTCTGAGAAAATGATTTTTATTATGAACATGAAACTATATCAAAAAATTATGGTTAAACTCAAAGTGGAAGTATGTTTTCTAAAATGGTCATCTAGACGTCGTTCTTTCGACTGAAATGACTACCTTTACAAAAACGACTTGTAACTTATTTTTCCGACTATAAACCTATACTTTTTCTGTTTAGATTCATAAAATAGAGTTCAATATGAAACCATAGCAATTTGATTCACTCAAAACGGATTTAAAATGAAGAAGTTATGGGTAAAACAAGATTGGATAATTTTTCTCATTTTAGCTACGTGAAAATTGGTAACAAATCTATTCCAACCATAACTTAATCAACTTGTATTGTATATTATGTAATCTTGAGATACCATAGACACGTATACAATGTTTCGACCTATCATGTCGACACATCTATATATATTTCGGAACAACCATAGACACTCTATATGTGAATGTTGGAGTTAGCTATACAGGGTTGAGGTTGATTCCAAAATATATATAGTTTGAGTTGTAATCAATACTGAGATACGTATACACTGGGTCGTGGATTGATTCAAGATAATATTTATCGATTTATTTCTGTACATCTAACTGTGGACAACTAGTTGTAGGTTACTAACGAGGACAGCTGACTTAATAAACTTAAAACATCAAAATATATTAAAAGTATTGTAAATATATTTTGAGCATACTTTGATATATATGTATATATTGTTATAGGTTCGTGAATCAACCAGTGGCCAAGTCTTACTTCCCGATGAAGTAAAAAAATCTGTGAAAGTGAGTTATAGTCCCACTTTTAAAATCTAATATTTTTGGGATGAGAATACATGCAGGTTTTATAAATGATTTACAAAATAGACACAAGTACGTGAAACTACATTCTATGGTTGAATTATCGAAATCGAATATGCCCCTTTTTATTAAGTCTGGTAATCTAAGAATTAGGGAACATACACCCTAATTGACGCGAATCCTAAAGATAGATCTATTGGGCCCAACAAGCCCCATCCAAAGTACCGGATGCTTTAGTACTTCGAAATTTATATCATATCCGAAGGGTGTCCCGGAATGATGGGGATATTCTTATATATGCATCTTGTTAATGTCGGTTACCAAGTGTTCACCATATGAATGATTTTTATCTCTATGTATGGGATGTGTATTGAAATATGAAATCTTGTGATCTATTATTATGATTTGATATATATAGGTTAAACCTATAACTCACCAACATTTTTGTTGACGTTTTAAGCATGTTTATTCTCAGGTGATTATTAAGAGCTTCTGCTGTCGCATACTTAAATAAGGACGAAATTTGGAGTCCATGCTTGTATGATATTGTGTAAAAACTGCATTCAAGAAACTTATTTTGTTGTAACATATTTGTATTGTAAACCATTATGTAATGGTCGTGTGTAAACAGGATATTTTAGATTATCATTATTTGATAATCTACGTAAAGCTTTTTAAACCTTTATTGATGAAATAAAGGTTATGGTTTGTTTTAAAATGAATGCAGTCTTTGAAAAACGTCTCATATAGAGGTCAAAACCTCGCAAAGAAATCAACTAATATGGAACGTTTTTAATCAATAAGAACGGGACATTTCAAAACCATCAACGATTTGTACACTTGAAGCTACAAGCATCAAGGATGAGAACCGTGATGAGCATCAAGCACCAAGAACCCCACCGGAGCACTTGTCCACTGATTTTTGTATCTGATCAGGCCACCTGGGCTACTGGAAAGTTGATTTTCAGTTAGTTCGGTTCGATTATATGATTTTACATTTAGGCCTCGTCTTAATCCGAGTTACGGTTTAGGATTTATTGGCCTCCGAGAGTCACTACACCCTATTAATGTTGTGCTGAAATTTCTGACCTACTCGCACTTAAACCGTTGCCACGGTCAAAAGAAGACGATTTAGGTTCTGAAAAATGGTCAGAGGTTAGGGGACTCACATACGGAGCCATAGCCACTGACTATGCATCTTTTCGATTTACGTAGAGGTCGTAGCAGCTGACCGAAGTCAGCCTATTGTTTCGATCTCTATTCTTGTCGAACTTACTTAGCTTTTATGATGATGAATGATGATGATGATGACACTTAAACTTATTTTATGCACTATTAGAATTTATAAAGACAACCTACAGACCTAGTTACCCTTGATTTAGGTTGACGACCTTTTGGACCGACTTACTACTTGTGTACTTTCATTACCGACTATACCGCTTTTATCACTGTGAGTTATAGCATCCCTTTTTACTTTAACTATTTTGGGACTGAGAATACATGCGCTTTTTACGTTTTACATACTAGGCATGAGTACTTAAACTTTATATGTGTGTGGGTTATACAACGGCATAAACATTCCCCTTAGCACGGTAACGTTTAGTCATTGGTTTTTGAACCAGTGAACGCGAATCTTAGATATGGATCCATAGGGTTTGACATCCCCACTCGGGCTAGTCGCGCTAGCATTTAACGGGTGTTTAATACTTCGTAAACATACGCACTCGCCAAGTGTACTTTTAGGGGGTTATAAAGGTTAAGTCTAGTTACCGGGTGCCCACGGTTATACATATACTTTTCATATTGTTTTGTTAAACTGAAATCTCGTGGCCTACCTTACGTTACTGTTACAACTTAAACTATAGCTCACCAACATTCGTGTTGACTTTTAAACGTGTATTTCTCAGGTGCCTAGAGGTTTATTGCTTCCGCTGTTAGACTTGCTGTCATGCTGTTATTGAATTGCTGTTAAGGACCTGTTGTATTAGTTATCCGCTGCATTACTAGAGATGTCTCATTCATGGAACTTTTATTTTGCATTCGCAACTTATGTTATTTGAATAATGGCTTTGTAATAACCTCTGTGTCACGTTATCTTTTGTAAACGCTATCTTTTTATGAATGCAAACTGGTTTTCAAACAGCATGTAGTATTCAACCGTGTAAAAATCCTGTTGTTGACGAATCATACACGATGGTTTTGTACGGGGCGTCACATTTGGTATCAGAGCATTGGTTGTAGGGAATTAGGTTGCATTAGTGAGTCTAGACCGAACCTAAGTAGGATTCACTAATAGGACTAATCTACAACTTGCTAGTTTACTTGTTTCTGCGAAACTTACTACATGCTTTTGTCTACATTTTCAGCTGTATGATCTTACTGCATGCTATTGCTTATCTTCACTGCCATGCGAACTTGTTGTATGCTTATTTCCGCTATTGCATGATTACTATCTGCTTTCACATGTTATTTCTATTTAGCACTGTTATTATTACTGCCATGCTAGGTTGCTGTAGTGCCTAATACGTGCTTGCTTTATGACTTACTGACATGGAAAAGTTATTTTTCCTTGTTCAGATGTCGGATATTTCACCTGTCATCATTTTGGGCAGCGATTCAGACTCTTTAGCCACTTCACCTACCACTGTTGCCGATCCTCTGATTCCATCGACGACACCCACCAGTGACCCCGGCGCTTCATCCTCCGGAACCAGCAGCCATACGCCTGCCCCAGTGGTTACCTCAGGCGGAGTCCAGGACCCCTCCGGAGATTCCAGCTCTACTTGCCCCAAGACCCTCAGAGCCACAGCCCCGCTCTGGTGGTGTTGTGATTCCCGGAGAATACGGGGACATTCCGTTCCGTAATGAGAATAACCATTGGTGCCGACGCCTTCCTGATGGATGTGTCATACCGATCCCACCTTTCAGATACCGGATCATGACTACCGGTCGCCGAGCGCCGCCACCTCCAGCTGTTTTCGACGATTCATCATCCGACGACTCATCCACAGACGACTCTAGTGACAATGACTCCGACGAGGAGGACCCTGATGATGCACCTGTACAGCCACCCTCCACCCCGCCGAAGAAGCGGTACTATTTCGACGGCACCGTTATTCCGAGGATCAACGGAGGTCGAGCGTTCACTGACGCACATGGTCAGCGTCGTAGGGTTACCGCCCGTAAGCAGGTTGTGCCTTACCCTGCTGATCCTTTCGTGCGTAAGCCTTACCGCTATGCAGCATCTACTTCTGGTGCTGGACCATCTGCACCACCTGTACCGACTGCACCGCCTGCCCTACCATCTCCCTCCGTCGAGGAACTGGTAAGGGAAGTGGAGATCCTTCGTGCTCGGGTAACTAAGCTCGAGGACCAGATGTCCCACGTAATGGACATCCTTTACCCACCGTCACCATAGGGCTTTGTAGTAGATTTCATTATGTAATCTCGTTTGTAGTTCATGTTTTACTTATGTACTGTACGAACCTATGCGGATGTATGCAACTCTTTATTAATGAATGGAACTTTGTATTGTTTAATTCTTGACAGTGTTCTATTTACGTTACTGTATGTTGGTTTTACGGTATTTGTACCTGGTTGCGTTACTTATTTGGCATGCGTTGTGTTGTTTCCTTGTTTACTATATACTGTATGATTATATATTAAATGCTGGATTTTGACTTAAGTCAAAATTTCTGTTTAGAGGAGCAATGGTTAATGGATGAGCATCACCCACAGCAGCATAGATTGAGGAAATGATTGTGGAACGAGTAGCCGCAGTCATGGAAAATGCTATTCCCCATCCCCACTGGTTAACCAGAACGTCCAGAACGGTTGCACTTACAAAGAGTTTCAAAGCTGCAAGCCCCACAACTTTAGTGGTACTGAGGGGCCAGTTGGTTTGACTAGGTGGTTTGAGAAATTAGAAGCTGTGTTCCGAGTCAGCAACTGCTCAGAGGCGAACAAAACCAAGTATGCCTCATGTACGCTGTTAGACGGCGCCCTAACCTGGTGGAACACACTGGCTCAAGCTAAGGGTATTGATGAGGCTTATGCCATTCCGTGGAAAGAATTCAAGGGGGCCATGATCGAAGAGTACAGCCCCAGGACAGAGATACAGAAAATGGAGGCTGAGTTCTGGGAGTTAAAGGTTGTGGGCAACGATCTTGATGGTTACAGCCGTAGGTATCTGGAATTAGCGCTGATGTGTCCCACGATGGTCACCCCGGAATTTAAGAGAATGGAACGATACTTGTGGGGAGTTCCCAAGTCCATTCAAGGAAATGTCACCTCTTCTAATCCACCCAACGTCCCGGCAGCTATGCGCATGGCGCATACCCTTATGAACCAAATTATCAGCAAAGAACCAGAAAAGGCTAAATCTGAATCGGGAGCCAGTGGTGAGAAGCGTAAGTGGAACTACAACAACAAGGGGAGAACCTATGATCAAACCCCCGCTAAGAGGCCTAACGACAAAAGGAACCCCAACCCGAACACTAGCTCGAACCCCAACTACAAGGGTAGTCTACCATAGTGCAAGAGGTGCTACAAGCACCATACCGGGTACTGTAATGTGGTCTGTGAAAAGTGCAAAAGGACCGGGCATATTGGTAAGGACTGCAAGATTCCCATCCCAGCTGTGAGGACCAACCCCAATGGACCAAGAAAGTGTTATGAGTGTGGACAACAGGGCCACTTCAGGAATGAGTGTCCCAACAAGCGAAAGGATGGTGGACCACTGCGTGGAAGAGCTTTCAATGTGAACGCAAGGGATGCCCGTGAGAACCCCGACTTGGTTACAGGTATATTCACTATCTACAAACTATTAGCCTCTGTCCTATTTGATACTAGTGCCGATAGAAGCTATGTCTGTAGAAACTTTTGCTCTAAGATAGCTTGGTCCTTAGTGCCTTTAGAGGAGAATATGCTAGTTGAGGTAGCCAATGGAAAACTTGAGAAAGTTGACCAAATTGGCCGAGGAGCTATTATTAACAAAGCTGGCATAGATTTCGAAATTGACTTGATACCCATCAAATTGGGAAGCTTTGACGTGATTGTCAGCATGGACTGGTTGACTAAAGTAAGGGCCGATATTATCTGTGGAGATAAAGCTCTTCGTATACCACGAGGAGACGGTGAGCCATTGACTATTTACGGAGAGAGATGTAACTCAAAACTGAACCTCATTAGTTGTATGAAAGCGCAGAAGATCATGAAGAAAGGACGTCTTGCTATTTTAGCACACGTGAAGGCTTTAGAGACAGAGGAGAAGAGTGTGATTGATGTGCAAACCGTGAATGAATTCCCCGACGTCTTTCCGGAAGAACTGCCTGGATTACCGCCACCGAGAGCCGTGGAATTCCAGATCGATCTAGTGCTGAGAGCTGCACCCGTAGCTCGCGCACCTTATCGACTAGCACCTTCTGAACTGCAAGAGTTGCAGAGTCAACTTCAGGAATTGCTCGACCGAGGGTTTATCCAACCAAGCTCGTCGCCTTGGGGAGCGCCCGTTTTATTCGTGAAGAAGAAGGACGGATCTTTCCGCATGTGTATCTATTATCGTGAGCTGAACAAGTTGACGATTAAGAATCGGTATCCCCTTCCCAGAATTGACGATCTTTTTGATCAGCTACAAGGATCGAGCGTGTACTCTAAGATCGATTTGCGATCCGGTTACCACCAGTTGAGGGTGAAAGAGAGTGATGTGATGAAGACTGCGTTTAGAACCCGATATGGTCATTACGAGTTTCTCGTGATGCTATTCGGATTAACCAACACACCAGCCGTGTTCATGGACCTCATGAATCGTGTCTGCAAGCCTTATCTGGATAAATTCGTTATCGTCTTCATAGATGATATCCTCATCTACTCCAAGAGCGTAGAAGAACATGAGCAACATCTTCGGTTAGTGCTTGAACTCTTGAGACGAGAGCAGCTTTATGCCAAATTCTCCAAGTGTGAATTTTGGCTGAAGGAAGTCCAATTTCTGGGTCATATTGTGAGTGATCAAGGTATCAAAGTTGATCCCGCCAAGATTGAAGCTATCAGCAAGTGGGAGACACCCACTACTCCCACTCACATCTGCCAATTTCTAGGTCTTGCCGGTTAATACAGAAGGTTTATTGAAGGTTTTTCGTTGATTGCGCGTCCTTTGACCGCACTGACTCACAAAGGAAAGAAGTTCGTTTGGGAAACCGAACAAGAAGCAGCATTTCAAACCCTGAATCAGAAGTTAACCACCGCACCTATCTTATCTCTTTCCGAAGGTAGTGACGACTTCGTTGTGTACTGCGATGCTTCGAAGAATGGTTTTGGTTGTGTATTGATGCAAAGAACAAAGGTCATTGCTTATGCATCTCGTCAGCTGAAGATTCATGAGCAAAACTACACTACCCATGATCGCGAACTTGGAGCCGTTGTCTTCACTTTGAAGTTGTGGATACACTATCTTTATGGGACAAAGAGTACCATATTCACCGATCACAAAAGCCTCCAACACATCTTTGACCAGAAACACCTGAACATGAGACAACGACAATGGATTGAGATGCTGAACGACTATAATTGTGAACTTCGTTACCATCCTAGTAAGGCCAATGTTGTAGCCGACGCTTTAAGTCGAAAGGAGAGAACGGTACCTCTTTGTGTTCGGGCTCTGAACATCACCATCCATTCGAACCTCCATAGCCAGATCCGAGTAGCCCAAGAAGAGGCTCTCAAGGAGGAGAACATATCTCGTGAATACCTGAACATCTTGGTCTCTAAATTCGAGGTTAAGGAGTCTGGACTTCAATGTTATGCCGGAAGAATTTGGGTACCTCATTATGGGGATTTACGAAGCCTTTTACTTGATGAAGCCCACAAGTCGAGATATTCGATTCATCCAGGAGCCAGAAAAATGTACCACGATCTTAAGGAACAGTATTGGTGGCCAAATCTTAAGAAGGATGTTGCAACTTATGTTGGGAGGTGTTTGACTTGCTCGAAGGTTAAGGCTAAACATCAGAGGCCATCTGGATTACTCCAACAACCAGAAATCCCACAATAGAAATGGGAAGCAATTACGATGGATTTCATCATGAAGCTACCAAAAACGGTGGGCGGATACGATACAATCTGGGTTATCGTTGACCGTCTTACCAAATCTGCTCATTTCCTAGCAATGAAGGAAACAGATACAATGGAGAGACTTGCTCAATTGTACATCAAAGAAGTTGTATCTTGTCATGGTGTGCCCCTATCAATTATCTCAGATCACGATCCCCGTTTTGCTTCCAGATTCTGGCGTTCTTTGCAAGAAGCCTTGGGAACTCGTCTCGACATGAGCATCGCGTATCACCTCCAGACCGAAGGTCAGAGCAAACGAACGATTCAGACTTTGGAGGACATGTTGCGTGCCTATGTTATTGACTTCAAAAAGTCTTGGGAAAGGCATCTACCGCTAGCCGAATTCTCTTACAACAACAGTTATCACTCGAGTATTAAAGCTGCGCCTTTTGAAGCATTGTATGGCCGCAAGTGCCGTTCTCCTATTTTTTGGGCCGAGTTAGGCGAAGTGCAAATCACCGGACCCGAGGTAGTCCATGAAACGACGAAGAAGATTTCTCAGATTCAAGCGGCCCTCGATCGCCAAAAGAGTTATGCTGATCTTAAATGTAAAGACTTCGAATTCAATGTGGGTGACCATGTGATGTTGAAAGTCGCACCTTGGAAAGGTGTAATCCGCTTTGGAAAGCGTGGAAAGTTAAACTCGCGATTTATTGGTCCTTTTGAAATTTTGAAACGTGTTGGACCCGTTGCTTATCGTCTGGATCTTCCGACTCAGTTGAGTACTGTTCATCCTACCTTTCATGTATCAAATCTGAAGAAGTGCCTTGCTCCACTGGAACTTGTCATACCATTGGAAGAACTTACGATTGATGACAAACGCCACTTCGTGGAAGAACCTGTCAAAATTATGGACCGTGAGGTCAAAACCTTGAAACGCAATAAGATTCCAATTGTCCGAGTTCGATGGAATGCCAAGCATGGACCTGAGTTTACCTGGGAACGAGAGGATCAAATGATGCAGAAGTATCCTCACCTTTTCCCAACTCCATCACCATCAGCTTAAATTTCGGGACGAAATTTCCAATAACAGGTGGGTAATGTAACGACCTGACTTTTTCGACTTGCTTTCGTGCCTTGTATTTTTGCGAAACTGCGTATTTGTACGTACTGTGCTACTTTATACTCTGGAAACTTGATATACGTGGTTTACTTCCAATTATATGTTAAAACGTGCCTTAGAGTACGTAGGATACTTAACTTGTTCACCGGAAGCCTTTATAACCGTTAGCGTTACTTGACGTTTAGATTAAACCGCGAACTGCGCGCACGTTTGACTTTTGTCGTAACCGGAATATTATGACTGCAAAATATTAATTATTATTTTATAATAATAATTACTTGGGCTTTTGGATGCTTAATTTTATTTAATTATTTACTAGATCACAATAGTTAGTCTTGTTGGACTTTCTACCTTATTGGACCTTAGCCCACCCTACACTAGCTAGTGGCCCAATTAATTAGCCCAAGTATTATTTACTAGTGACCCATAATAAATAAAATAAATGCCCATTTAATTGGATGAGTCATACTAGCATTTGGATAAGGATTATCCATAATGTTACATGGGATCCTAGGATAAGTACCTACTTTAGACAACCACTAACTAAAAAGCAAGATTTTGTCCCCCCCCCCCTTTGAAAATCACGGCCATAAGGCCCCTCCACCTCACCAATCCATGTCAAAATTTGCCTATAAATACTAGCCATATTCCTCTCATTTTACACTTGCTTCCATTTGTATTTCACACACACTTATTCTCCTATCTTCTTTCTAGTCTTTCTCACTCTAGAAACTTGTAAGTATTTAATTTTTTTTCTTCCTTTCTTCCTTTCTAATTCGTGAACATCATCATCATGGAAGATCAAGCTCTTTAGCCTTGATCTTGATTATATCTTGTTGATTCAAGCATGAATCCTTCAAGAACATGGAAGATTCAAGCTTTCTAGCTTTGAATCTTCACTAACTTTGTAGATCTATATTTTTCTTACTTTAATCTTGTTATTTTGTTATAAAGATTCAAACTTGTGTTTGTAATCTTCATGTATCTTAAAGATCCAAGCTTTATGCTTCAAGATCTTCAAGAACAACCAAGATGCAAGCTTTCTATCTTGAATCTTCATATCTTGTTATTGGATCTAAGTTTTCTAGCTTATGATCTTGTTGTTTTGTTATAAAGATCAAAACTTGTGTTTATGGTCTTCATGAAACTTAAAGATCCAAGCTTTATGCTTCAAGATCTTCAAGAGCAATTAAGGTTCAAGCTTTCTAGCTTTGTAACCTTGTAACTTGTGTGAATAGGATCCAAGCTCTCTAGCTTAGGGTTCCATCACCTCATTTGACTTAGATTGTGCTCATACTTATTTGATTGATGTAAAGTTTGTAACTTTGTTAGTAAATAGGACTTGTATTTGTGTTAAGACTAAGGATATGATGTAACCTTGGTTCATTATCCATATAAGACTCTTAAATGAGTTGTGTTACCACTTGGTCTTAACATATTGTGTATTGATGGTAGAATCTTGGTCAAAAGTGATGCTAAACCATCAACGAGTTGTACACTTGAAGCTACAAGAATCAAGGATGAGAACCGTGATGAGCATCAAGCACCAAGAACCCCACCGGAGCACTTGTCCACTGATTTTCGTATCTGATCAGGCCATGTGTGTGATGACCCGAAAATTTCCGATCAAATTTAAACTTTAATTATTATATGATTCCAACACGATAAGCAAAATATGTAAGGTTAAGTCTCGAAAACTTTAGAACAGTTTACATGAACGCATTTTACCTTGACTATTCCCAACGGTTCACGAACAATTGTGTGTAAATGACTATGTAGATATATATATATATATATATATATATATATATATATATATATATATATATATATATATATATATATATATATATATATATATATAAATGAAAGTGTACATATAATAATTTGAATTGATAAAATACACTTTAATCAATTGGAATTAAGAATGTAAAACAATAAATAAAATAATTAAGCTATTATTAAAGTGAATATATATAAATATATATAATTTATAATTATTTGTAATATATAAATAAATGTTATATAATTGTAATATTAATATATTAAATGTAATTACAAGTTAAAAATATAATTGTTATGTTATTATTATTATTCTTAGTATTTTTAATATTAATATGTTTATTAGAATTATTAATTTTATCATTTTTATTAATTTATTTATTATTAAGTTCCATTATTATTATTAACATAAATATTAAAAATTAAGGAAGTATAATCAATATTATAATTTCTTTATAAATTTAGATTCCAATATAGATACTAATCATATACATATACGTATTCTGTTTCATTTCAACATCACCCTTTTTCTAATTTGTTTCTTATCTCAAATTCAATAGTAGGATTAGAATTCAAACAAGCGTACAATCAGTTAGACCTCACTATCACTTTATTTTTTTATTTCTTCTGATTGATTTTCCTGTCTGCTAGAGTACAAATCGAATTTCCAATTTCCTATACAAAACAAAACTCATGGAATCATGTGTACTAACTTAAATAATTCAATTATCATCTCTATCTCTATCACTATATACAAATATATCATAATTACATTCAAATTGAAAACCACAATATCAGACAAACACTATCTCTTATTCATTCTTATGTATTATTATCACCTTTAAACATCACCATGAAATCAATCCATTATCGATGAGTGTTATTGCTGTGTCTGTTAATTGTTCAACTATCATCGATTCTTATTGTTGATGTTTACACCATCAGATCATCAACCCGCTACACATGATTTTTGTTAACACTCATGTCAAGCCTGTGATCACACAATCCGTAACCACCAACAACCACTTCATGAACAACCAACTCCATGATCACCTCCACCGTCACCTTTCTCTTTCTCATCTCTCTCACTTAAACTAGAAACACTAACAATCACCACCTTTAATCAACCTTCAACCATCTTCAATGAAAGGACCCGTCCTAATCCACCTAGACGAAGTCATCAACATTTGGTCCCATTGCGATGATCGGCTCCAAGTAATGTCCTTATATTGAGCAAATGCACAGCGGAAGACTTAATTCGTACCTGAGAATAAACATACTTTAAAGTGTCAACCAAAAGGTTGGTGAGTTCATAGGTTTATCATAACAATCATTTCAATATGTTAATAGACCACAAGATTTCATAATCATAAACATAATACACTCGCAAGTGTATGTAAAGCATTCTAAGTGGTTGAGCACTTGGTAACCATACTTAACATTTAATCAACGTCGCATATTCCCTTTATTATGAAATCTCACTACACTGTACCAAGTGTAGTCACTAAAACGAAGTACTGTGCAACCGTTGAATACTGGTCGTCCAGTCCGGTTGGGGTTGTCAGGCCCGATAGATCTATCAACAGGATTCGCGTTTACAATACCACATGTAAATAGTAGTTACCAAGCTACAGGGAAGTATGCCAGTGGTACAACTCAACGTAGAATATATTTTTAAGTACTTGTGTCTATTTCGTAAACATTTATAAAACAATCGCATGTATTCTCAGCCCAAAAATATATATTGCAAAAGCAATTAAAAAGGGAGCAAATGAAACTCACTTTTGCCTTGAAGGTATTTAATTCGACTTGGTCTCTGATAGATATCACGAACCTAACCATATATATAATATATCAACATATTTTCTTTTTAAGCAATCGTTACATATATATATACTTTTAATATTTTCTTAGTCCGTAGTTAGCAGTCCGATGTTAGTGGTCCACAATTAGTTGCTTAAATAAAATAAATAAAGACCCCATCGTATTCGTATTGATCAGAATTAATCTCGACCCATGGTACCATGTTGTCAAATGACGTGTTGCGTACATAAAGTACCGTGTTGTCAAATGACGTGTTGCGTACAATCATGAGGTCTTATGATTAATCTTCTCGTGTTGTTTACGGGTGGTCCTGAAATATATAAAATCAAATCATAAGTAATTATATATAAAATATCATATTAATTAGAAAAGATATGATTAATTTACTTTTTCTACAAATATTTTCGTAGCTAAACTAGCTTCGGATACCCAATCTTGTTTTAGTCGTAGTTTCTTCATTACAACTCCGTTTTTGTTGGTTCAACTTGCCACTTCCTTGGATCGAGTAAAATTTTAAGAATATGAACTGAAAATACCTTAGTTTGTATTCTAAATCATAGGTTATAGGTCAAACCTTGGTGAAACTTATGAAAGTGATCATTTTCCATCATAAAAACAACATTTAATGATCATTTTTCTAAAAATACTTACACTTTGAGTTAAACCATGAAATTTTTATGTGTTAACATATTCATAAGAAATATCATTTTTCCAGAACATGAACTTCCAATTCAAAGTTCAAGATGGTTTTTAATTATCCAACCAAAAACAGCCCCCGGTTGCACTCTGACGACGTAGATTCAGTTTTTAAGATGTTCTTTGTAAAAATAAGTTATATTTTGTTAGGTTAGCATATCATTATGATATATTACAGGTCTTGAAGTGTTTTAAAAGTCAAGTTAGAAGGATCTATTTAGTTTGCGAACAAGTTTGAAATCATTCAAACCATGTTCTTGTTGTTAAAATTTTATACCACAAAATAAGATAGCTATATGAATATGAATTGAATAAGATTATGAACAAGGTTACTACCTCAAGTTACTTGGACAAAGTTACTGCAAAAGATAAGAAATAATCTTGGAATCAAAGAGTGGTGGAGTTAGATCAAAAGGTTGGAAGTAAACTTCTTCAAATGGGTGGTTATTTTGATATGTTCTTGAAAGAGTTTTCTTATGGTGTTTAAGGCTTGTAATTGAAGCTAAATGATGGGGAAAGTGCTTGGAGATGATCAAGTATGAAGTTAGGAGTATTTTGAGAGATAAATGAGGGTGTAGATATGAGAAAATGGAGTGAAGAAATGGTGTTCATTTATAAAAACGTTTTTAGTTTATAAAGAAAGAAAAGGATTCCTAATTTTGTTTTCTTACTAATAATTCATACTACTTGACAAATCCTAGTTACCTCATATCTAGGGCAGTAATAATGTTGATTAGGATGTTGACTTGATGTGTATATACCAATAGTAAATACGTATAGAAGCTGGGTATGATACGGGTACATATACCCTAGATATACGTATAGAAATCTTGAGGAAACGGAACGAGAATTCAAATATAGCTATCTTTTGTGAATATACTTATATTGTTTTATGTATTTAAGTCCTTAAAAAGTGATTAAATACATTATATATACGATACATGTATAAGCATTATAGATTATAAGTATATATATCAAAGAATGTTACGTATAGTTATCGTTTTGAAAACTTAAGTTAGTAGTTTCAAAATATACTTATAACTCATTGTCATTAGTACACAATGAGATGTTAAACCATCCTTAGATCATGTTAAATATATATAAATACATATATATACACAAACGTATAATTATCTTATGTTATATAGTTCATGATATCATCGGTCATATTGGACGGTCAAACATTGTGTAAAACTCTTTTCAAAAACATAAGTCTCAACAATTTGGATTGCTTATCATGTTGGTATGGTTTAATTTATGTAAATATTAATCTCATAAGTATAATTTGGTCCAAAAATTTTGGGTCATTACAGTACCTACCCGTTAAAGAAATTTCGTCCCCGAAATTTGATAGAGGTTGTTATGGATAACAATAAGAAGGTTTTCATGACAAATATAAGGTGATAATGGAGTTTTATCATCATTGAGTAATGTAGATAAAACGATTCGATTATGCGAAGAATATAAATAAGACTATCGTAAAAGAGTGAGATGAGTAAAATATATTCGTCTTAACCAATGACGTAGTTATGATTGATTTCCGGGATTTAAGGGATTTAAAGAGAATCTTACGTAATAAGATTTGGTTCTTTGGTGATTAAGGAAATCAGGATCTTCTTTGATTATATGCAATAATCTGTTTCGATTGCTCTGTCGGATATTTCACTATAAATTCACCCCTTCGTTTCCTTATTTTCCACGACTCACACCTTCTATTCTTTCTCCCTTGATTCTTACTTTAAAGCATTCATCAATATGCTCCATCCAGTCCTGATTCTTGATATACTCCTAACTTTTATATTTGTCATTCTTCTTTTTCATCTACCACCAGAAGAATCTATTTACTTCTACTATACTCTTGTGTTTATAGTGTTTCTAATTCTCCCGTGTCTCTATATTGCTATCTGCATCGATATACATGGTTTGTAATTTCGGGGTTATTATCGGAGTTTATGTTCTTCATTATTTTTCAGAGCTTCATGCTTTCGTTTTCTCTTCCCAACTTCGAGTCAAGCGAGTAATGGTCCGGAATTCGTAGATATGAAATTCAGAATGAACATAGCTAATGCTTTAAGAAGAAAATGGTAATAGAATGATTTTGATTTGTTAAATTACCAGAATACCCTGGAGAAGACCGAGTCATCCAGAAAAATATTCTCTTGATATGTTTAGAGATTAGATAGAATGTAAGAGTCGTGTAAATGGCACATGATGACGGTACTGTGAATCATCATGCTTCATTAGAAACTCAGCATGACTTACTGTAATATAATGACGTTGATCAAGTGTCATTATATTATACTAATCCATGCTTCAGTTCCCAACACTACTTCAAAACATTCATATTTTAAACTCGAAGGTTTCAGAATTTAGAAACTAACACAGTTTCTTTTATGTTGCAGATATTACGGAGAGATAAATGATCTCAGATAAGAATAGTTGTGAAAATATCGCCAGAAATATGGAGGATATTTATAATAGAACATACGAGAATATCTTAGAATTTCTAATATCAATGGATGATAAAGAAGATTTGTCTGTGAAGGTTTAGAATGAGAAATAAGATGTTTGCTAACGATTTCAGCAGGCACAGAATCATTTGGATTCTTTGAAGGCAAACTTATTCTTTGTGATTTGTCCACGACTTTCTTCATAGTTTTGCATAATCCGCTTTTCGGTACTAAATTTTCTATCGAGCGTTCCTAACACTCCTTTCTTTATCATCAAACTTTTGGCCATTAAGATCATCTACAACATGCTGCTTCGTCAGCATTTTCAAAGTTAACTGATCTGGGTCATCGGTTATCAAACCGAGGTAGTTTCAGGAGAATTGTGTTTTTAGAATGATTAATCGCTGATGGTAATATTGTGGAATATAAAAGGTTCCCCAGTAACAATAAAGAGTACGCATATATATCGCGGTTATAATAAAGTTGTTTCGGATGAAAAGTCGGAGTTGACTTGCTGGAGCTGTGAAAAAATTAGCTACTTTGGAAAGGGATTGCAAAACGATCTTCGGTAATAACAATGTCAAAGGAACTAGAACAGATACGTGTCAAACGTTTACTCAGTTTCTGAGGGTTTTTCAGGTGCATAACTATATGTATCAATCTTTTCTTCCGTAGATGAAGTGCGGTTGGTTTATCCTCTCAGTTGAGTTGATTTTAAGAATCATGATAGATTTGAACGCTGATTGTAATCGTCGAGATACAATGAGGTTTAAGATGAAATCGAGTGGCAATCTTGAAGAAATGTTTAGTTTCCTATGTTATAATCAATATTTTAATTCATTTTAATTGTCCAATGTCATTAGTCCACAGTCGATAGTCCACAGTAACAGTCCAATAATTCATATATAGTTTAATATATAATATACGAATTAATTAATACGTGTCGTGACCCGTATACGTCTCAGACTCGATCACAACTCAAACTATATATATTATTGTAGAATCAACCTCAACTCTGTATAGAGAACTCGATCATTACTGCATATAGAGTGTCTATGGTGATTCCAAATAATATATATAGATGCGTCGATATGATATGTCAAAACATTATATACGTGTCCCGATATTTAAAGTGCGTAAAATAATTACAAAAATTAAATAACGATAAATAAAAGTGCGATAATTAAATTGCGATAAATAAACTGCGATAAATAAAATGTAATCAGTTAGCTAGGAACAGTTAGTGTGGACCAAATTTTTCATAGTTAATTTGTTTGTTTCTAACAGATTTTATTTTGTCATATGTTTTCTTCATATGCCACTTGTTAGATTCTGGGAAGTCAAAATCCAAATATGAAATTGAATGAAAATGGTTATTCTGCGGTGAACGGATACGTATATCGGTGGTTGTAAGTAGGATAGTAAATGACTGTTGAATCAGCTTCGACGAATGTACAATGTAACTTATTAAGATGAAATCTAATTATTCCTCGGGTATTACCTACCCGTTAAAAAAAAAAATTTCACCATTAATATTTTGTACAAAAGAACTTTTAATTACAATCTTTATGAAAACATATATACATATATATTTTCTTCAGATGAAATCATGAATTTAATGAGTTAATATGATATTAATCTCATTTGCTTTTCGGTTTGAGCTAGAATAAGAAATCTCTAAAACTTTTTTAAACCACATATTCTTCGCAGAATATCAATGAAGTTATGGATCAATACTTCATCGTTCATTATTTTTGGTACTCCTTAGTATCAATGGTGCGTATGATGTTGATGTTTGTGGGACAGATTATGATGTCGAGACGTGTGATGCGGATGTTGTTTGTTAGTGGGGATGATGGTATTGTTGATGTTATTGATGGTGGTGCTGATTATGCTGCTGGTGCTACTGCCGGTGTTTGCAACCTTCGCACCATGTTCTCCAAAGCCGTCACGCGAGCGCGAAGTTCGTTAACTTCTGCTAGTACACCGGGATGATTGGCCGTTGGAGCGAGCGAATGAACAAGATTTTTAATATGGGATAGTATATAATCTTGACGAGATACTCTAGAAATGAGAGAGAAAATGGTGTTTCGAATAGGTTCGTCGGTAAGTGCTTCAGGTTCATCGCCAAGAGGGCAATTTGGTGGATGGAATGGATCACCTTCTTCTTGTCTCCAGTGATTTAGTATATTACGAACTCATCCCCAATTCACCCAGAATAGATGATGGGAAATTGGTTGATCCATTCCGGTGACGCTGCTTTCAGAGCTCGAATGGAAATCCATATCGGCATAACTGTCGGAATCTGAAGAATTCGAACTAGATGTGGAATCCATCTTGTATAATGGGGAAAATGTAATTTTGGTATGGAATAGATTATAGGAGTTAGATTTGGTACTCTTCAATACATAATTTACATATGTATATATAATACCAAAATCCCGTAAATTACGGAGAATCTTTGAAAAGATATCAGTCAAAGTTCGTAATAACAGATATGCTAAGATAAGAATTTGTCTATACACTATCAATGCAGTAAATGCAGTAAAATGTGTCTAGACTTATGAATGATAAACAGGTAATTTCCTAAGGATGATAAGCAGATGATTTTCGACTAGAAATGATAAGTAAAACTTTTGACATGTAGACACGGTCGAAGTCCAGAGTCATTAATGCATCCTAACAACTACTAGTTAGACACACTAATGCAAGACTTGGTTCGCTATGACCAACGCTCTGATACCAACTGAAAGGACCCGTCCTAATCCACCTAGATGAAGTCATCAACATTTGGTCCCATTGCGATGATCGGCTCCAAGTAATGTCCTTATATTGAGCAAATGCACAGCGGAAGACTTAATTCGTACCTGAGAATAAACATACTTTAAAGTGTCAACCAAAAGGTTGGTGAGTTCATAGGTTTATCATAACAATCATTTCAATATGTTAATAGACCACAAGATTTCATAATCATAAACATAATACACTTGCAAGTGTATGTAAAGCATTCTAAGTGGTTGAGCACTTGGTAACCATACTTAACATTTAATCAACGTCGCATATTCCCTTTATTATGAAATCTCACTACACTGTACCAAGTGTAGTCACTAAAACGAAGTACTGTGCAACCGTTGAATACTGGTCGTCCAGTCCGGTTGGGGTTGTCAGGCCCGATAGATCTATCAACAGGATTCGCGTTTACAATACCACATGTAAATAGTAGTTACCAAGCTACAGGGAAGTATGCCAGTGGTACAACTCAACGTAGAATATATTTTTAAGTACTTGTGTCTATTTCGTAAACATTTATAAAACAATCGCATGTATTCTCAGCCCAAAAATATATATTACAAAAGCAATTAAAAAGGGAGCAAATGAAACTCACTTTTGCCTTGAAGGTATTTAATTCGACTTGGTCTCTGATAGATATCACGAACCTAACCATATATATAATATATCAACATATTTTCTTTTTAAGTAATCGTTACATATATATATACTTTTAATATTTTCTTAGTCCGTAGTTAGCAGTCCGATGTTAGTGGTCCACAATTAGTTGCTTAAATAAAATAAATAAAGACCCCATCGTATTCGTATTGATCAGAATTAATCTCGACCCATGGTACCATGTTGTCAAATGACGTGTTGCGTACATAAAGTACCGTGTTGTCAAATGACGTGTTGCGTACAATCATGAGGTCTTATGATTAATCTTCTCGTGTTGTTTACGGGTGGTCCTGAAATATATAAAATCAAATCATAAGTAATTATATATAAAATATCATATTAATTAGAAAAGATATGATTAATTTACTTTTTCTACAAATATTTTCGTAGCTAAACTAGCTTCGGATACCCAATCTTGTTTTAGTCGTAGTTTCTTCATTACAACTCCGTTTTTGTTGGTTCAACTTGCCACTTCCTTGGATCGAGTCAAATTTTAAGAATATGAACTGAAAATACCTTAGTTTGTATTCTAAATCATAGGTTATAGGTCAAACCTTGGTGAAACTTATGAAAGTGATCATTTTCCATCATAAAAACAACATTTAATGATCATTTTTCTAAAAATACTTACACTTTGAGTTAAACCATGAAATTTTTATGTGTTAACATATTCATAAGAAATATCATTTTTCCAGAACATGAACTTCCAATTCAAAGTTCAAGATGGTTTTTAATTATCCAACCAAAAACAGCCCCCGGTTGCACTCTGACGACGTAGATTCAGTTTTTAAGATGTTCTTTGTAAAACTAAGTTATATTTTGTTAGGTTAGCATATCATTATGATATATTACAGGTCTTGAAGTGTTTTAAAAGTCAAGTTAGAAGGATCTATTTAGTTTGCGAATAAGTTTGAAATCATTCAAACCATGTTCTTGTTGTTAAAATTTTATACCACAAAATAAGATAGCTATATGAATATGAATTGAATAAGATTATGAACAAGGTTACTACCTCAAGTTACTTGGACAAAGTTACTGCAAAAGATAAGAAATAATCTTGGAATCAAAGAGTGGTGGAGTTAGATCAAAAGGTTGGAAGTAAACTTATTCAAATGGGTGGTTATTTTGATATGTTCTTGAAAGAGTTTTCTTATGGTGTTTAAGGCTTGTAATTGAAGCTAAATGATAGGGAAAATGCTTGGAGATGATCAAGTATGAAGTTAGGAGTATTTTGAGAGATAAATGAGGGTGTAGATATGAGAAAATGGAGTGAAGAAATGGTGTTCATTTATAAAAACGTTTTTAGTTTATAAAGAAAGAAAAGGATTCCTAATTTTGTTTTCTTACTAATAATTCATACTACTTGACAAATCCTAGTTACCTCATATCTAGGGCAGTAATAATGTTGATTAGGATGTTGATTTGATGTGTATATACCAATAGTAAATACGTATAGAAGCTGGGTATGATACGGGTACATATACCCTAGATATACGTATAGAAATCTTGAGGAAACGGAACGAGAATTCAAATATAGCTATCTTTTGTGAATATACTTATATTGTTTTATGTATTTAAGTCCTTAAAAAGTGATTAAATACATTATATATACGATACATGTATAAGCATTATAGATTATAAGTATATATATCAAAGAATGTTACGTATAGTTATCGTTTTGAAAACTTAAGTTAGTAGTTTCAAAATATACTTATAACTCATTGTCATTAGTACACAATGAGATGTTAAACCATCCTTAGATCATGTTAAATATATATAAATACATATATATACACAAACGTATAATTATCTTATGTTATATAGTTCGTGATATCATCGGTCATATTGGACGGTCAAACATTGTGTAAAACTCTTTTCAAAAACACAAGTCTCAACAATTTGGATTGCTTATCATGTTGGTATGGTTTAATTTATGTAAATATTAATCTCATAAGTATAATTTGGTCCGAAAATTTTGGGTCATTACAGTACCTACCCGTTAAAGAAATTTCGTCCCCGAAATTTGATAGAGGTTGTTATGGATAACAATAAGAAGGTTTTCATGACAAATATAAGGTGATAATGGAGTTTTATCATCATTGAGTAATGTAGATAAAACGATTCGATTATGCGAAGAATATAAATAAGACTATCGTAAAAGAGTAAGATGAGTAAAATATATTCGTCTTAACCAATGACGTAGTTATGATTGATTTCCGGGATTTAAGGGATTTAAAGAGAATCTTACGTAATAAGATTTGGTTCTTTGGTGATTAAGGAAATCAGGATCTTCTTTGATTATATGCAATAATCTGTTTCGATTGCTCTGTCGGATATTTCACTATAAATTCACCCCTTCGTTTCCTTATTTTCCACGACTCACACCTTCTATTCTTTCTCCCTTGATTCTTACTTTAAAGCATTCATCAATATGCTCCATCCAGTCCTGATTCTTGATATACTCCTAACTTTTATATTTGTCATTCTTCTTTTTCATCTACCACCAGAAGAATCTATTTACTTCTACTATACTCTTGTGTTTATAGTGTTTCTAATTCTCCCGTGTCTCTATATTGCTATCTGCATCGATATACATGGTTTGTAATTTCGGGGTTATTATCGGAGTTTATATTCTTCATTATTTTTCGGAGCTTCATGCTTTCGTTTTCTCTTCCCAACTTCGAGTCAAGCGAGTAATGGTCCGGAATTCGTAGATATGAAATTCAGAATGAACATAGCTAATGCTTTAAGAAGAAAATGGTAATAGAATGATTTTGATTTGTTAAATTACCAGAATACCCTGGAGAAGACCGAGTCATCCAGAAAAATATTCTCTTGATATGTTTAGAGATTAAATAGAATGTAAGAGTCGTGTAAATGGCACATGATGACGGTACTGTGAATCATCATGCTTCATTAGAAACTCAGCATGACTTACTGTAATATAATGACGTTGATCAAGTGTCATTATATTATACTAATCCATGCTTCAGTTCCCAACACTACTTCAAAACATTCAAATTTTAAACTCGAAGGTTTCAGAATTTAGAAACTAACACAGTTTCTTTTATGTTGCAGATATTACGGAGAGATAAATGATCTCAGATAAGAATAGTTGTGAAAATATCGCCAGAAATATGGAGGATATTTATAATAGAACATACGAGAATATCTTAGAATTTCTAATATCAATGGATGATGAAGAAGATTTGTCTGTGAAGGTTTAGAATGAGAAATAAGATGTTTGCTAACGATTTCAGCAGGCACAGAATCATTTGGATTCTTTGAAGGCAAACTTATTCTTTGTGATTTGTCCACGACTTTCTTCATAGTTTCGCATAATCCGCTTTTCGGTACTAAATTTTCTATCGAGCGTTCCTAACACTCCTTTCTTTATCATCAAACTTTTGGCCATTAAGATCATCTACAACATGCTGCTTCGTCAGCATTTTCAAAGTTAACTGATCTGGGTCATCGGTTATCAAACCGAGGTAGTTTCAGGAGAATTGTGTTTTTAGAATGATTAATCGCTGATGGTAATATTGTGGAATATAAAAGGTTCCCCAGTAACAATAAAGAGTACGCATATATATCGCGGTTATAATAAAGTTGTTTCGGATGAAAAGTCGGAGTTGACTTGCTGGAGCTGTGAAAAAATTAGCTACTTTGGAAAGGGATTGCAAAACGATCTTCGGTAATAACAATGTCAAAGGAACTAGAACAGATACGTGTCAAACGTTTACTCAGTTTCTGAGGGTTTTTCAGGTGCATAACTATATGTATCAATCTTTTCTTCCGTAGATGAAGTGCGGTTGGTTTATCCTCTCAGTTGAGTTGATTTTAAGAATCATGATAGATTTGAACGCTGATTGTAATCGTCGAGATACAATGAGGTTTAAGATGAAATCGAGTGGCAATCTTGAAGAAATGTTTAGTTTCCTATGTTATAATCAATATTTTAATTCATTTTAATTGTCCAATGTCATTAGTCCACAGTCGATAGTCCACAGTAACAGTCCAATAATTCATATATAGTTTAATATATAATATACGAATTAATTAATACGTGTCGTGACCCGTATACGTCTCAGACTCGATCACAACTCAAACTATATATATTATTGTAGAATCAACCTCAACTCTGTATAGAGAACTCGATCATTACTGCATATAGAGTGTCTATGGTGATTCCAAATAATATATATAGATGCGTCGATATGATATGTCAAAACATTATATACGTGTCCCGATATTTAAAGTGCGTAAAATAATTACAAAAATTAAATAACGATAAATAAAAGTGCGATAATTAAATTGCGATAAATAAACTGCGATAAATAAAATGTAATCAGTTAGCTAGGAACAGTTAGCTGGAACAGTTAGCGTGGATTCTTAACAAAATTTTTCATAGTTAATTTGTTTGTTTCTAACAGATTTTATTTTGTCATATGTTTTCTTCATATGCTACTTGTTAGATTCTGGAAAGTCAAAATCCAAATATGAAATTGAATGAAAATGGTTATTCTGCGGTGAACGGATACGTATATCGGTGGTTGTAAGTAAGATAGTAAATGACTGTTGAATCAGCTTCGACGAATGTACAATGTAACTTATTAAGATGAAATCTAATTATTCCTCGGGTATTACCTACCCGTTAAAAAAAAAAAATTTCACCATTAATATTTTGTACAAAAGAACTTTTAATTACAATCTTTATGAAAACATATATACATATATATTTTCTTCAGATGAAATCATGAATTTAATGAGTTAATATGATATTAATCTCATTTGCTTTTCGGTTTGAGCTAGAATAAGAAATCTCTAAAACTTTTTTAAACCACATATTCTTCGCAGAATATCAATGAAGTTATGGATCAATACTTCATCGTTCATTATTGTTGGTACTCCTTAGTATCAATGGTGCGTATGATGTTGATGTTTGTGGGACAGATTATGATGTCGAGACGTGTGATGCGGATGTTGTTTGTTAGTGGTGATGATGGTATTGTTGATGTTATTGATGGTGGTGCTGATTATGCTGCTGGTGCTGCTGCCGGTGTTTGCAACCTTCGCACCATGTTCTCCAAAGCCGTCACGCGAGCGCGAAGTTCATTATGTAGTGACCCGAACTTTTCCATGTTTATATATATTAATTGAGATTGATATTTACATGATTTAATGTTTCCAACATGTTAAGCAATCAAAATTGTTAAGACTTGATTAATTGAAATATGTTTCATATAGACAATTGACCACCCAAGTTGACCGGCGATTCACGAACGTTAAAACTTGTAAAAACGACATGACGATATATATATGGATATACATATGGTTAACATGAGATTATAATAAGTAAGTATCTCCATAAATATATTAACAATGAGTTATATACATATAAACAAGACTACTAACTTAAGGATTTCGAAACGAGACATATATGTAACGATTATCGTTGTAACGACATTTAAATGTATATATATCATATTAAGATATATTAATATATCATAATATCATGATAATATAATAATTTAACATCTCATTAGATATAATAAACAATGGGTTAACAACATTAATTGAGATCGTTAACTTAAAGGTTTCAAAACAACACTTACATGTAACGACTAACGATGACTTAACGGCTCAGTTAGAATGTATATACATGTAGTGTATTTAGATGTATTAAAATACTTTTGGAAGACTTTAAGACATATATCGAAACACTCATACTTAACAAAAATGGTTACAGTTACTTTCCCATTCTTTTCTTTCATCAAGAATTCTAGTCGTATTTTTACCCGTATTATACACAGCTTCAAAACGTACTTACTATGGGTATATACCAATAGGAACTAGCATGGGATTCCACTCTTGATTATTTCATGTATGACTAATCAATTTTAACTTCTACCATGAGCTAGTCAACTAACTAGAACTCCTTTTAACCCCACTCAACACTCACCAATTACCACTCATCATTCACTCCATTTCACTTCCAATTCTCTTTCTAATTCTCTCTCAACACACCCACACTATTATGAACGTATTTTTCCAGTAGTTAATCATCATCTTCATCAAAAATCACTTCAAGAATCAAGCTATAATCATCATAGGAAGAACACTTCAAGAACACTCTAAAAATCCCTTCAAGTTTACTAATTTACTTCCAAGCTTTCTAATCCATTCCAAGTAATCATCTAAGATCAAGAAACCTTTGTTATATACATTAGGTTATCTTTCTTATTCAAGGTAATATTCATATTCAAACTTTGATTCAATTTCTATAACTATAAACTATCTTAATTCGAGTAAAAATCTTACTTGAACTTGTTTTTGTGTCATGATCCTACTTCAAGAACTTTCAAGCCATCCAAGATCCTTTCAAGCTAGATCATTTCTTGTCACTTCCAGTAGGTTTACCTACTAAACTTGAGGTAGTAATGATGTTCATAACATCATTCGATTCATATATATAAAACTATCTTATTCGAAGGTTTAAACTCGTAATCACTAGAACATAGTTTAGTTAATTCTAAACTTGTTCGCAAACAAAAGTTAATCCTTCTAACTTGACTTTTAAAATTAACTAAACACATGTTCTATATCTATATGATATGCTAACTTAATGATTTAAAACCTGGAAACACGAAAAACACCGTAAAACCGGATTTACGCCGTCATAGTAACACCGCGGGCTGTTTTGGGTTAGTTAATTAAAAACTATGAGAAACTTTGATTTAAAAGTTGTTATTCTGAGAAAATGATTTTTATTATGAACATGAAACTATATCCAAAAATTATGGTTAAACTCAAAGTGGAAGTATGTTTTCTAAAATGGTCATCTAGACGTCGTTCTTTTGACTGAAATGACTACCTTTACAAAAAACGACTTGTAACTTATTTTTCCGACTATAAACCTATACTTTTCTGTTTAGATTCATAAAATAGAGTTCAATATGAAACCATAGCAATTTGATTCACTTAAAACGGATTTAAAATGAAGAAGTTATGGGTAAAACAAGATTGGATAATTTTTCTCATTTTAGCTACGTGAAAATTGGTAACAAATCTATTCCAACCATAACTTAATCAACTTGTATTGTATATTATGTAATCTTGAGATACCATAGACACGTATACAATGTTTCGACCTATCATTTCGACACATCTATATATATTTCGGAACAACCATAGACACTCTATATGTGAATGTTGGAGTTAGCTATACAGGGTTGAGGTTGATTCCAAAATATATATAGTTTGAGTTGTGATCAATACTGAGATACGTATACACTGGGTCGTGGATTGATTCAAGATAATATTTATCGATTTATTTCTGTACATCTAACTGTGGACAACTAGTTGTAGGTTACTAACGAGGACAGCTGACTTAATAAACTTAAAACATCAAAATATATTAAAAGTGTTGTAAATATATTTTAAACATACTTTGATATATATGTATATATTGTTATAGGTTCGTGAATCAACCAGTGGCCAAGTCTTACTTCCCAACGAAGTAAAAATCTGTGAAAGTGAGTTATAGTCCCACTTTTAAAATCTAATATTTTTGGGATGAGAATACATGCAGGTTTTATAAATGATTTACAAAATAGACACAAGTACGTGAAACTACATTCTATGGTTGAATTATCGAAATCGAATATGCCCCTTTTTATTAAGTCTGGTAATCTAAGAATTAGGGAACAGACACCCTAATTGACGCGAATCCTAAAGATAGATCTATTGGGCCTAACAAACCCCATCCAAAGTACCGGATGCTTTAGTACTTCGAAATTTATATCATATCCGAAGGGTGTCCCGGAATGATGGGGATATTCTTAAAAATGCATCTTGTTATTGTCGGTTACCAGGTGTTCACCATATGAATGATTTTTATCTCTATGTATGGGATGTGTATTGAAATATGAAATCTTGTGGTCTATTATTACGATTTGATATATATAGGTTAAACCTATAACTCACCAACATTTTTGTTGACGTTTAAAGCATGTTTATTCTCAGGTGAATATTAAGAGCTTCCGCTGTTGCATACTAAAATAAGGACAAGATTTGGAGTCCATGTTTGTATGATATTGTGTAAAAACTGCATTCAAGAAACTGATTTCGATGTAACATATTTGTATTGTAAACCATTATGTAATGGTCGTGTGTAAACAGGATATTTTAGATTATCATTATTTGATAATCTACGTAAAGCTTTTTAAACCTTTATAAAGGTTATGGTGTTTTAAAAATGAATGCAGTCTTTGAAAAACGTCTCATATAGAGGTCAAAACCTCGCAACGAAATCAATTAATATGGAACGTTTTTAATCAATAAGAACGGGACATTTCAGTTGGTATCCGAGCGTTGGTCTTAGAGAACCAGAATTTTGCATTAGTGTGTCTTATCGAGTTTGTTAGGATGCATTAGTGAGTCTGGACTTCGACCGTGTTTACTTGAAAAATGATTGCTTAACAAATTTTGTTGGAAACTATATATTTTTAACATGTGAATATTATGTGATATATTAATCTCTTAACGCGTTTGATATTATGTGATAGATGTCTACCTCTAGAACAAGTCCCATTGACTCACCTAATAATAATGAAGAGTTAAATGTAAATTGGAATGATTCGTGGACTGATTCACAAGTTCCCGAAGAGGAACCGGAAGAAGAGTCGGAACCAGAAGAAGAATCGGAACCGGAAGAAGAATCGGAACCAGATGAAGAAATAGAACCGGTGGGGGAAATAATAAAACGGTTAAGTAAAAGAAAATCCTCAACCAACCGACCAAGGTTAATTATGGTCAATGGTGTTTCCGCTAAGGAAGCAAAATATTGGGAGGATTACCAATTCTCCGATGAATCGGATTCTGACGAGAATTCCGATGATGTTATAGAAATTACCCCAACTGAATTTAAAAAGGCAAAAGAAAATAATAAGGGAAAGGGTATAAAAATAGAGAAATCTAATTCCAACCCCGATGAACTTTATATGTATCGTCAACCCCCAAAGTCCTTAAGTGGTAACAATGACCCGGGAACCTCTAAACCACCAGGTTTTTCTAAACCAATGTGGAAAATTACGGCTCGTATTAGGGGAACATCATATATCCCTAGAAACTTGGCAAAACGAACCAAAATCAAAGAAGAAGAAACAAGCGAGTCGGAATAAGTTAGTTGTATTCGTGTGGTGTAATATATGTAATATAGTGTGCTTATGCTTTATGATATATGTAAAAATTGCTTGTATTAATAAGTATTTTTTTTATGAATCTAACTCTTGTCTATTTTACAGTATAAAAACAGAAAATGGATAGACAACCCAATATTTTAAGAGACCTACCAGGAGACATGATTGATGAAATCTTGTCTAGAGTCGGTCAGAATTCTTCGGCACAACTATTTAAGGCGAGATCAGTTTGTAAGACATTCGAAGAACGTTCCAAGAATGCCTTGGTTTATAAAAGGCTTTCGTTCGAAAGATGGGGGATATCACATTGGGAAATCCATAAGTTACGATGTGTTTACTTTGACACATATATTGCGGGGAACCCAAATGCTATTTTACGCAATGGGTTAAGAAATTATTTTGACTCAATATATCCGAATATTGGACTTCGTGATTTAGAAAAAGCGGCTAACATGCAACATAAAGAAGCATGTTATGCTTACGGATTAGTAATGTTCGCTTCTCACCAAAGTGAGAACAAGAACATCGGGCTACAACTATTAAACAAAACGTTCCCACAAGTGACGGAGTCGGTAATTGGGGTAAGAAATGAGGTATTTAGATTGTTACGGGACTGTTGGACATTACGTAACCCTCGTCCCTTTGACGACGTTACAACACGCTGTCTTATCAACGGCCATAACGGTTATGTTCCACAAGACCAAGGATGGGAAGTAATCCTAGTAAAACCTGAATGCATGACTTGTTTCTGGACGTATGAATTACGTGTCTTTATTGCCTTTGCTGAACGACTTGTGTACTAGCTAGAATTATCTTCACAACCATCTTGTATCAAATTTATTGTGTGCTATATTTCATGCTATATGTAAAATAAGCGGTATTGTAAGTTTGTAAAATATTGTGTAAAAGTTTGAACGCGAAATATTATTATAATCAGTTTTTCATATAGAATTGTAGTAGTTGAATTGTATATTAGCTACTAAGTATGAACTTAACGGGTAGGTACTACCCGAATTTAAACTTATAAAACGCTAATATGAAGAAAAAGCTTTTATAAATGAGTTCATATTATGCTACAATATACTATTAACTACTCTTAATATTCTGTATGATTAACTTGTTCCATTTGACTATTTTGAAGGAAATGGCACCGACTACTCGACACACCGTGAATATGAATGAAGAGGAATTCCGTACTTTTCTAGCTTCAAACATAGCCGCAGTACAGGCTGCACTACATACCAACAATAACCTTGGATCTAGCAGTACAGGAAATCGTGTAGGATGCACCTACAAAGAATTCACTGCCTGCAAACCTTTGGAATTTGATGGAACCGAAGGACCGATCGGATTGAAACGGTGGACCGAGAAGGTCGAATCGGTGTTTGCCATAAGTAAGTGTACTGAAGAGGACAAAGTGAAGTACGCTACGCATACCTTCACAGGTTCTGCGTTAACATGGTGGAATACCTATCTAGAGCAAGTGGGACAAGACGATGCGTACGCACTACCGTGGTCAGCATTCAAGCACTTGATGAACGAGAATTACCGTCCCAGAACCGAGGTCAATAAGCTCAAGACAGAACTTAGAGGGTTACGAACCCAAGGATTTGATATTACCACGTACGAAAGACGATTCACAGAATTGTGCCTATTGTGTCCGGGAGCATTCGAAGATGAGGAAGAGAAGATCGACGCGTTTGTGAAAGGATTACCGGAAAGAATCCAAGAAGATATAAGTTCACACGAGCCCGCCTCCATACAACAGGCATGTAGAATGGCTCACAAACTAGTGAACCAGATTGAAGAAAGAATTAAAGAACAGACTGCTGAAGAGGCCAATGTGAAGCAAGTCAAAAGAAAGTGGGAGGAAAACGGTGATAAGAATCACCAATACAACAATTACAACAATAATCGCAACAATTATCCCAACAATCGCAACATCAACCGCAACTACAACAAACGGCCCAACAACAACAACAACAACAACAACAACAACAGCAACTACAACAATCATCCCAACAACAATAATAACCGCAACAACAACAACAACAATCAGAAGCAGCTATGCCAAAGGTGTGAAAAGTATCACTCAGGGTTCTACACCAAATTTTGCAATAAGTGTAAAAGAAATGGTCATAGCGCGACAAAGTGTGAGGTCTACGGACCAGGGGTTAATAGAACGAAAGGAACAAATGGTGTCAGAACGAGTAGTGGCGGAGCAAGTAGTGTCGGAGCAAGTTATGCCAATGTAGTTTGTTATAAATGTGGAAAACCGGGCCACATTATTAGAAATTGCCCGAACCAGGAGAACACGAATGGACAAGGCCGCGGAAGAGTTTTCAATATTAATGCGGCAGAGGCACAAGAAGACCCGGAGCTTGTTACAGGTATGTTTCTTATTGACAATAAATCTGCTTACGTTTTATTTGATTCGGGTGCGGATAGAAGCTATATGAGTAGAGATTTTTGTGCTAAATTAAGTTGTCCATTGACGCCTTTGGATAGTAAATTTTTACTCGAATTAGCATATGGTAAATTAATTTCAGCAGATAATATATGTCGGAATCGAGAAATTAAACTGGTTAGCGAAACATTTAAGATTGATTTGATACCAGTAGAGTTAGGGAGTTTTGATGTGATAATCGGTATGGACTGGTTGAAAGAAGTGAAAGCAGAGATCGTTTGTTACGAAAATGAAATTCGCATTATACGAGAAAAAGGAAAACCCTTAATGGTGTACGGAGAAAAGGGCAACACGAAGCTACATCTTATTAGTAATTTGAAGGCACAAAAACTAATAAGAAAAGGTTGCTATGCTGTTCTAGCACACGTCGAGAAAGTACAAACTGAAGAAAAGAGCATCAATGATGTTCCCGTCGCAAAAGAATTTCCCGATGTATTTCCGAAAGAATTACCGGGATTACCCCCACATCGATCCGTTGAATTTCAAATAGATCTTGTACCAGGAGCTGCACCAATAGCTCGTGCTCCTTACAGACTCGCACCCAGTGAGATGAAAGAACTGCAAAGCCAATTACAAGAACTTTTAGAGCGTGGTTTCATTCGACCAAGCACATCACCGTGGGGAGCTCCTGTTTTGTTTGTCAAGAAGAAAGATGGTACATTCAGGTTGTGTATCGACTACCGAGAGTTGAACAAACTTACCATCAAGAACCGCTACCCACTACCAAGAATCGACGACTTATTTGATCAACTACAAGGCTCGTCTGTTTATTCAAAGATTGACTTACGTTCCGGGTATCATCAAATGCGGGTGAAAGAAGATGATATTCCAAAGACTGCTTTCAGAACACGTTACGGTCATTATGAGTTTATGGTCATGCCATTTGGTTTAACTAATGCACCAGCTGTGTTCATGGACCTTATGAACCGAGTGTGTGGACCATACCTTGACAAATTTGTCATTGTTTTCATTGATGACATACTTATTTACTCAAAGAATGACCAAGAACACTGTGAACATTTGAGAAAGGTGTTAGAAGTATTGAGGAAGGAAGAATTGTACGCTAAGTTTTCAAAGTGTGCATTTTGGTTGGAAGAAGTTCAATTCCTCGGTCACATAGTGAACAAAGAAGGTATTAAGGTGGATCCGGCAAAGATAGAAACTGTTGAAAAGTGGGAAACCCCGAAAACTCCGAAACACATACGCCAGTTTTTAGGACTAGCTGGTTACTACAGAAGGTTCATCCAAGACTTTTCCAGAATAGCAAAACCCTTGACTGCATTAACGCATAAAGGGAAGAAATTTGAATAGAATGATGAACAAGATAAAGCGTTTCAGTTATTGAAGAAAAAGCTAACTACGGCACCTATATTGTCATTGCCTGAAGGGAATGATGATTTTGTGATTTATTGTGATGCATCAAAGCAAGGTCTCGGTTGTGTATTAATGCAACGAACGAAGGTGATTGCTTATGCGTCTAGACAATTGAAGATTCACGAACAAAATTATACGACGCATGATTTGGAATTAGGCGCGGTTGTTTTTGCATTAAAGACTTGGAGGCACTACTTATATGGGGTCAAAAGTATTATATATACCGACCATAAAAGTCTTCAACACATATTTAATCAGAAACAACTGAATATGAGGCAGCGTAGGTGGATTGAATTGTTGAATGATTACGACTTTGAGATTCGTTACCACCCGGGGAAGGCAAATGTGGTAGCCGATGCCTTGAGCAGGAAGGACAGAGAACCCATTCGAGTAAAATCTATGAATATAATGATTCATAATAACCTTACTACTCAAATAAAGGAGGCGCAACAAGGAGTTTTAAAAGAGGGAAATTTAAAGGATGAAATACCCAAAGGATCGGAGAAGCATCTTAATATTCGGGAAGACGGAACCCGGTATAGGGCTGAAAGGATTTGGGTACCAAAATTTGGAGATATGAGAGAAATGGTACTTAGAGAAGCTCATAAAACCAGATACTCAATACATCCTGGAACGGGGAAGATGTACAAGGATCTCAAGAAACATTTTTGGTGGCCGGGTATGAAAGCCGATGTTGCTAAATACGTAGGAGAATGTTTGACGTGTTCTAAGGTCAAAGCTGAGCATCAGAAACCATCAGGTCTACTTCAACAACCCGAAATCCCAGAATGGAAATGGGAAAACATTACCATGGATTTCATCACTAAATTGCCAAGGACTGCAAGTGGTTTTGATACTATTTGGGTAATAGTTGATCGTCTCACCAAATCAGCACACTTCCTGCCGATAAGAGAAGATGACAAGATGGAGAAGTTAGCACGACTGTATTTGAAGGAAGTCGTCTCCAGACATGGAATACCAATCTCTATTATCTCTGATAGGGATGGCAGATTTATTTCAAGATTCTGGCAGACATTACAGCAAGCATTAGGAACTCGTCTAGACATGAGTACTGCGTATCATCCACAAACTGATGGGCAGAGCGAAAGGACGATACAAACGCTTGAAGACATGCTACGAGCATGTGTTATTGATTTCAGAAACAGTTGGGATCGACATCTACCGTTAGCAGAATTTTCCTACAACAACAGCTACCATTCAAGCATTGAGATGGCGCCGTTTGAAGCACTTTATGGTAGAAAGTTCAGGTCTCCAATTTGTTGGAGTGAAGTGGGGGATAGACAGATTACGGGTCCAGAGATTATACAAGAAACTACCGAGAAGATCATCCAAATTCAACAACGGTTGAAAACCGCCCAAAGCCGACAAAAGAGCTACGCTGACATTAAAAGAAAAGATATAGAATTTGAAATTAGAGAGATGGTCATGCTTAAAGTTGCACCTTGGAAAGGCGTTGTTCGATTTGGTAAACGAGGGAAATTAAATCCAAGGTATATTGGACCATTCAAGATTATTGATCGTGTCGGACCAGTAGCTTACCGACTTGAGTTACCTCAACAACTCGCGGCTGTACATAACACTTTCCACGTCTCGAATTTGAAGAAATGTTTTGCTAAAGAAGATCTCACTATTCCGTTAGATGAAATCCAAATCAACGAAAAACTCCAATTCATCGAAGAACCCGTCGAAATAATGGATCGTGAGGTTAAAAGACTTAAGCAAAATAAGATACCAATTGTTAAGGTTCGATGGAATGCTCGTAGAGGACCCGAGTTCACCTGGGAGCGTGAAGATCAGATGAAGAAGAAATACCCGCATCTATTTCCAGAAGATTCGTCAACACCTTCAACAGCTTAAAATTTCGGGAGGAAATTTATTTAACGGGTAGGTACTGTAGTGACCCGAACTTTTCCATGTTTATATATATTAATTGAGATTGATATTTACATGATTTAATGTTTCCAACATGTTAAGCAATCAAAATTGTTAAGACTTGATTAATAGAAATATGTTTCATATAGACAATTGACCACCCAAGTTGACCGGCGATTCACGAACGTTAAAACTTGTAAAAACGACATGACGATATATATATGGATATACATATGGTTAACATGAGATTATAATAAGTAAGTATCTCCATAAATATATTAACAATGAGTTATATACATATAAACAAGACTACTAACTTAAGGATTTCGAAACGAGACATATATGTAACGATTATCGTTGTAACGACATTTAAATGTATATATATCATATTAAGATATATTAATATATCATAATATCATGATAATATAATAATTTAACATCTCATTAGATATAATAAACAATGGGTTAACAACATTAATTGAGATCGTTAACTTAAAGGTTTCAAAACAACACTTACATGTAACGACTAACGATGACTTAACGACTCAGTTAAAATGTATATACATGTAGTGTATTTAGATGTATTAAAATACTTTTGGAAGACTTTAAGACATATATCAAAACACTCATACTTAACAAAAATGGTTACAGTTACTTTCCCATTCTTTTCTTTCATCAAGAATTCTAGTCGTATTTTTACCCGTATTATACACAGCTTCAAAACGTACTTACTATGGGTATATACCAATAGGAACTAGCATGGGATTCCACTCTTGATTATGTCATGTATGACTAATCAATTTTAACTTCTACCATGAGCTAGTCAACTAACTAGAACTCCTTTTAACCCCACTCAACACTCACCAATTACCACTCATCATTCACTCCATTTCACTTCCAATTCTCTTTCTAATTCTCTCTTAACACACCCACACTATTATGAACGTATTTTTTCAGTAGTTAATCATCATCTTCATCAAAAATCACTTCAAGAATCAAGCTATAATCATCATAGGAAGAACACTTCAAGAACACTCTAAAAATCCCTTCAAGTTTACTAATTTACTTCCAAGCTTTCTAATCCATTCCAAGTAATCATCTAAGATCAAGAAACCTTTGTTATATACAGTAGGTTATCTTTCTTATTCAAGGTAATATTCATATTCAAACTTTGATTCAATTTCTATAACTATAAACTATCTTAATTCGAGTAAAAATCTTACTTGAACTTGTTTTTGTGTCATGATCCTACTTCAAGAACTTTCAAGCCATCCAAGATCCTTTCAAGCTAGATCATTTCTTGTCACTTCCAGTAGGTTTACCTACTAAACTTGAGGTAGTAATGATGTTCATAACATCATTCGATTCATATATATAAAACTATCTTATTCGAAGGTTTAAACTCGTAATCACTAGAACATAGTTTAGTTAATTCTAAACTTGTTCGCAAACAAAAGTTAATCCTTCTAACTTGACTTTTAAAATTAACTAAACACATGTTCTATATCTATATGATATGCTAACTTAATGATTTAAAACCTGGAAACACGAAAAACACCGTAAAACCGGATTTACGCCGTCATAGTAACACCGCGGGCTGTTTTGGGTTAGTTAATTAAAAACTATGAGAAACTTTGATTTAAAAGTTGTTATTCTGAGAAAATGATTTTTATTATGAACATGAAACTATATCCAAAAATTATGGTTAAACTCAAAGTGGAAGTATGTTTTCTAAAATGGTCATCTAGACGTCGTTCTTTTGACTGAAATGACTACCTTTACAAAAAACGACTTGTAACTTATTTTTCCGACTATAAACCTATACTTTTCTGTTTAGATTCATAAAATAGAGTTCAATATGAAACCATAGCAATTTGATTCACTTAAAACGGATTTAAAATGAAGAAGTTATGGGTAAAACAAGATTGGATAATTTTTCTCATTTTAGCTACGTGAAAATTGGTAACAAATCTATTCCAACCATAACTTAATCAACTTGTATTGTATATTATGTAATCTTGAGATACCATAGACACGTATACAATGTTTCGACCTATCATTTCGACACATCTATATATATTTCGGAACAACCATAGACACTCTATATGTGAATGTTGGAGTTAGCTATACAGGGTTGAGGTTGATTCCAAAATATATATAGTTTGAGTTGTGATCAATACTGAGATACGTATACACTGGGTCGTGGATTGATTCAAGATAATATTTATCGATTTATTTCTGTACATCTAACTGTGGACAACTAGTTGTAGGTTACTAACGAGGACAGCTGACTTAATAAACTTAAAACATCAAAATATATTAAAAGTGTTGTAAATATATTTTAAACATACTTTGATATATATGTATATATTGTTATAGGTTCGTGAATCAACCAGTGGCCAAGTCTTACTTCCCAACGAAGTAAAAATCTGTGAAAGTGAGTTATAGTCCCACTTTTAAAATCTAATATTTTTGGGATGAGAATACATGCAGGTTTTATAAATGATTTACAAAATAGACACAAGTACGTGAAACTACATTCTATGGTTGAATTATCGAAATCGAATATGCCCCTTTTTATTAAGTCTGGTAATCTAAGAATTAGGGAACAGACACCCTAATTGACGCGAATCCTAAAGATAGATCTATTGGGCCTAACAAACCCCATCCAAAGTACCGGATGCTTTAGTACTTCGAAATTTATATCATATCCGAAGGGTGTCCCGGAATGATGGGGATATTCTTAAAAATGCATCTTGTTATTGTCGGTTACCAGGTGTTCACCATATGAATGATTTTTATCTCTATGTATGGGATGTGTATTGAAATATGAAATCTTGTGGTCTATTATTACGATTTGATATATATAGGTTAAACCTATAACTCACCAAAATTTTTGTTGACGTTTAAAGCATGTTTATTCTCAGGTGAATATTAAGAGCTTCCGCTGTTGCATACTAAAATAAGGACAAGATTTGGAGTCCATGTTTGTATGATATTGTGTAAAAACTGCATTCAAGAAACTGATTTCGATGTAACATATTTGTATTGTAAACCATTATGTAATGGTCGTGTGTAAACAGGATATTTTAGATTATCATTATTTGATAATCTACGTAAAGCTTTTTAAACCTTTATAAAGGTTATGGTGTTTTAAAAATGAATGCAGTCTTTGAAAAACGTCTCATATAGAGGTCAAAACCTCGCAACGAAATCAATTAATATGGAACGTTTTTAATCAATAAGAACGGGACATTTCACGTTAACTTCTGCTAGTACACCAGGATGATTGGCCGTTGGAGCGAGCGAATGAACAAGATTTGTAATATGGGATAGTATATAATCTTGACGAGATACTCTAGAAATGAGAGAGAAAATGGTGTTTCGAATAGGTTCGTCGGTAAGTGCTTCAGGTTCATCGCCAAGAGGGCAATTTGGTGGATGGAATGGATCACCTTCTTCTTGTCTCCAGTGATTTAGTATATTACGAACTCATCCCCAATTCACCCAGAATAGATGATGGGAAATTGGTTGATCCATTCCGGTGACGCTGCTTTCGGAGCTCGAATGGAAATCCATATCGGCATAACTGTCGGAATCTGAAGAATTCGAACTAGATGTGGAATCCATCTTGTATAATGGGGAAAATGTAATTTTGGTATGGAATAGATTATAGGAGTTAGATTTGGTACTCTTCAATACATAATTTACATATGTATATATAATACCAAAATCCCGTAAATTACGGAGAATCTTTGAAAAGATATCAGTCAAAGTTCGTAATAACAGATATGCTAAGATAAGAATTTGTCTATACACTATCAATGCAGTAAATGCAGTAAAATGTGTCTAGACTTATGAATGATAAACAGGTAATTTCCTAAGGATGATAAGCAGATGATTTTCGACTAGAAATGATAAGTAAAACTTTTGACATGTAGACACGGTCGAAGTCCAGACTCATTAATGCATCCTAACAACTACTAGTTAGACACACTAATGCAAGACCTGGTTCGCTACGACCAACGCTCTGATACCAACTGAAAGGACCCGTCCTAATCCACCTAGACGAAGTCATCAACATTTGGTCCCATTGCGATGATCGGCTCCAAGTAATGTCCTTATATTGAGCAAATGCACAGCGGAAGACTTAATTCGTACCTGAGAATAAACATACTTTAAAGTGTCAACCAAAAGGTTGGTGAGTTCATAGGTTTATCATAACAATCATTTCAATATGTTAATAGACCACAAGATTTCATAATCATAAACATAATACACTCGCAAGTGTATGTAAAGCATTCTAAGTGGTTGAGCACTTGGTAACCATACTTAACATTTAATCAACGTCGCATATTCCCTTTATTATGAAATCTCACTATACTGTACCAAGTGTAGTCACTAAAACGAAGTACTGTGCAACCGTTGAATACTGGTCGTCCAGTCCGGTTGCGGTTGTCAGGCCCGATAGATCTATCAACAGGATTCGCGTTTACAATACCACATGTAAATAGTAGTTACCAAGCTACAGGGAAGTATGCCAGTGGTACAACTCAACGTAGAATATATTTTTAAGTACTTGTGTCTATTTCGTAAACATTTATAAAACAATCGCATGTATTCTCAGCCCAAAAATATATATTGCAAAAGCAATTAAAAAGGGAGCAAATGAAACTCACTTTTGCCTTGAAGGTATTTAATTCGACTTGGTCTCTGATAGATATCACGAACCTAACCATATATATAATATATCAACATATTTTCTTTTTAAGTAATCGTTACATATATATATACTTTTAATATTTTCTTAGTCCGTAGTTAGCAGTCCGATGTTAGTGGTCCACAATTAGTTGCTTAAATAAAATAAATAAAGACCCCATCGTATTCGTATTGATCAGAATTAATCTCGACCCATGGTACCATGTTGTCAAATGACGTGTTGCGTACATAAAGTACCGTGTTGTCAAATGACGTGTTGCGTACAATCATGAGGTCTTATGATTAATCTTCTCGTGTTGTTTACGGGTGGTCCTGAAATATATAAAATCAAATCATAAGTAATTATATATAAAATATCATATTAATTAGAAAAGATATGATTAATTTACTTTTTCTACAAATATTTTCGTAGCTAAACTAGCTTCGGATACCCAATCTTGTTTTAGTTGTAGTTTCTTTATTACAACTCCGTTTTTGTTGGTTCAACTTGCCACTTCCTTGGATCGAGTCAAATTTTAAGAATATGAACTGAAAATACCTTAGTTTGTATTCTAAATCATAGGTTATAGGTCAAACCTTGGTGAAACTTATGAAAGTGATCATTTTCCATCATAAAAACAACATTTAATGATCATTTTTCTAAAAATACTTACACTTTGAGTTAAACCATGAAATTTTTATGTGTTAACACATTCATAAGAAATATCATTTTTCCAGAACATGAACTTCCAATTCAAAGTTCAAGATGGTTTTTAATTATCCAACCAAAAACAGTCCCCGGTTGCACTCTGACGACGTAGATTCAGTTTTTAAGATGTTCTTTGTAAAACTAAGTTATATTTTGTTAGGTTAGCATATCATTATGATATATTACAGGTCTTGAAGTGTTTTAAAAGTCAAGTTAGAAGGATCTATTTAGTTTGCGAACAAGTTTGAAATCATTCAAACCATGTTCTTGTTGTTAAAATTTTATACCACAAAATAAGATAGCTATATGAATATGAATTGAATAAGATTATGAACAAGGTTACTACCTCAAGTTACTTGGACAAAGTTACTGCAAAAGATAAGAAATAATCTTGGAATCAAAGAGTGGTGGAGTTAGATCAAAAGGTTGGAAGTAAACTTCTTCAAATGGGTGGTTATTTTGATATGTTCTTGAAAGAGTTTTCTTATGGTGTTTAAGGCTTGTAATTGAAGCTAAATGATGGGGAAAATGCTTGGAGATGATCAAGTATGAAGTTAGGAGTATTTTGAGAGATAAATGAGGGTGTAGATATGAGAAAATGGAGTGAAGAAATGGTGTTCATTTATAAAAATGTTTTTAGTTTATAAAGAAAGAAAAGGATTCCTAATTTTGTTTTCTTACTAATAATTCATACTACTTGACAAATCCTAGTTACCTCATATCTAGGGCAGTAATAATGTTGAGTAGGATGTTGATTTGATGTGTATATACCAATAGTAAATACGTATAGAAGCTGGGTATGATACGGGTACATATACCCTAGATATACGTATAGAAATCTTGAGGAAACGGAACGAGAATTCAAATATAGCTATCTTTTGTGAATATACTTATATTGTTTTATGTATTTAAGTCCTTAAAAAGTGATTAAATACATTATATATACGATACATGTATAAGCATTATAGATTATAAGTATATATATCAAAGAATGTTACGTATAGTTATCGTTTTGAAAACTTAAGTTAGTAGTTTCAAAATATACTTATAACTCATTGTCATTAGTACACAATGAGATGTTAAACCATCCTTAGATCATGTTAAATATATATAAATACATATATATACACAAACGTATAATTATCTTATGTTATATAGTTCGTGATATCATCGGTCATATTGGACGGTCAAACATTGTGTAAAACTCTTTTCAAAAACACAAGTCTCAACAATTTGGATTGCTTATCATGTTGGTATGGTTTAATTTATGTAAATATTAATCTCATAAGTATAATTTGGTCCGAAAATTTTGGGTCATTACATTCAATAACTGCTAAAGCTATCGGACTGCTGCTAAAATTGTGCTCGTTCGATTCATTTTATGTTACCATCACCACTGATTCAAACTACCACCAAGACAACCGTCGACAACCTTTATTTTTGTTTTGGTTCGAACCACAACCGGTATTACTATTTCTTCTTCTCCTTGCTCAACCAAAACCCACTTCGATTTTCTATTATTCGAACGTACAACATCAATCACCATTTGAACACCACCATGTACCATCGCAAAACTACAGTTGCTATTACATTTCTTTTCTGTTATAACCATCACGAAACAACCAACGAGAACGACAAACACCATGACTAAACTGCAGTTGTTTCTCTTCCTTTTCTGTCGTGAAAAAAAAAACCAACACCAATCACCTGCACAGTTTTTTTTTTCTTCTTCTGATTCCATTCGTGTCTATAATGAAGGTAATGAAAACATGGTTACACGATAATGATCACACGAAGATGATGAGGTAAACGATAAATATGATGTGCTGTTCCTGTGTTCATTTGATTGATATTGCAAAACAAAGTAACTTTAACTCACTAATTGGCCGACAAGTTCCAAAAGAGATAACCCACTTGTGCAATTTGACAATTAAATATTATGGCAAGTATTGTTTATTTTTTTTAAAGTCACACGACTATATCTGTCATTTGGCCGAACTATTTTTGCTATGGATTTTCTTGTGGATCAAACTACGTTCTTGGGCTCCTGCTTGTGTTTTCTATATGGGCCAAGACCCAACAAATTTAAGGGTGTTGAACTTGAGAATGATCGTGTTATACATGTACAATATTGATAGCAATGATGATAGTATTTACATGATATTCGATGATAATAATGATGATGATGGCGATTAGTTTTGATGATGAATTAATGATGTATGGGTTATGATATTGAAACCGTAAGTAATGGTATGATAGATTAGATAAAGATGAAGAAATCAGACAATCAAGTTAAAACAGCTTAATCTCCTAGTTATCCAGAAAGGAAAGATAGCTTGGATGGTTTAGGAGGTGTGTTGATTACCTAGAGGTCTGGGGTTTGAAACTGGACAACAACATATTTTTTTTTATATAGCAGCTGTCTTAAACTCATGTTTGTTGGGCTGTATTTCTATTAGGCTTCGAATTATCAGTTGGGCCGTAAACTCATGCTTGTTGGACTGTATTTCTATTAGGCTTCGAATTATTAATTGGGCCGGATTATTACAGATTATATCGTTTAATACGGAGCATAAATCATAAAAACATGAATGGAAGGATGGTGTGGAGTGTTGATGGGGAGCGAAAGGTTAAGGGTTCGAGCCTTGTCGGTGGCATTTCGTTTTTAAGAAAAGCTTTTGAGGTAGTTATGTTATATTATTATTATTATTATTATTATTATTATTATTATTATTATTATTATTATTATTATTATTATTATTATTATTATTATTATTATTATTATTATTATTATTATTATTATTATTAATATTATTATCAAAATATTCATTTTTTTATTATTATTAACAAAAGTATTTTTTTATTAAAATTATCATTTTCGTTATTATTATTACAATAAAATTTAGTTATATATAAAATCATATTTAACAAAACTACATTAATATCTTATAATAAATATTAAGTGGTTATTTAAAAGCATATAAAATAAATATATTAATTAAATTATTAGCAAAATATATAATTTATTAGGATATCAAGTATATCACTAATGATATATAAATTCGTTCGATTACGAGTATATGTGTGTTAATATATATAAATGATATAGGTTCGTGAATCCAAGGCCAACCCTGCATTGTTCAATATAGTCATATGTATTTTTACTACAAAATACATTAGGTGAGTTTCATTAATCCATTTTTAAATGCTTTTGCAATATATATATTTTTGGGACTGAGAATACATGCGCTGTTTTTATAACTGTTTTATGAAATAGACACAAGTAATTGAAACTATATTATATGGTTGAATGATCGAAATCGAATATGCCCCTTTGTATTAAGTCTGGTAATCTAAGAATTAGGGAACAGACACCCTAATTGACGCGAACTCTAAAAATAGATCTATCGGGCCCAACAAGCCCCATCCAAAGTACCGGATGCTTTAGTACTTCAAAATTTATATCATGTCCGAAGGAGGATCCCGGAATGATGGGGATATTCTTATATGCATATTGTGAATGATGTCGGTTACCAGGTGTTCAATCCATATGAATGATTATTTTGTCTCTATGCATGGGACGTATATTTATGAGAACTGAATATGGAAATCTTGTGGTCTATTAAAATGATGGTAATGGTTATTTTTGTTAAACTAATGAACTCACCAACCTTTTGGTTGACACTTGAAAGCATGTTTATTCTCAGGTATGAAAGAAATCTTCCGCTGTGAAATTGCTCATTTAAATATATTACTTGGAGTCATTCATGACATATTTCTAAAGACGTTGCATTCGAGTCGTTGAATTCATCAAGATTATTATTAAGTCAATTGTAGTTAGATATTATAAAATGGTATGCATGACGTCCACTTTCGATGTAATGAAATATTGTCTTTTCAAAAACGAATGCAATGTTTGTAAAAAGTATCATATAGAGGTCAAGTACCTCGCGATGTAATCAACTGTTGTGATTCGTTTATAATTGATATGGACTTGGTCCGGATGGATTAGGACGGGTCTTCACAGTTGGTATCAGAGTGGTGGTCTTAGCGAACCATGTCTGCATTAGTGTGTCTAACTGATAAGTCGTTAGGATGCATTAGTGAGTCTGGACTTCGACCGTGTCTGCATGTCAAAAGTTTGCTTATCATTTTGTGTCAAAAATTACCTGCTTATCATTCTTTGAGAATCACTTGCTTATCATTCTTAGCCTAGACACATTTTACTGCATTGACTGCATGAATAGTGTATAGATAAAATTCATATCTTAGCATATCTGCTATTTCATATCTTAGCGTATCTGTTATTGTTACCTTTGCCTGACAGCTTCGGTAGATTCCTCCGTAACTTATGGGATTTTAGTATTATATATGCATATGTAAATTATGTATTGAAGGGTACTAATCTACATCCTATAATCTATTTCTTATCGAAAATCCTTCATCTGATCGTACGAGATGAATCCCTCAACCAGTTCGAGTCCTTCAGATTCTGATAGCTATTCTGATAATTATTCCGACAGCTATTCCGATATGGATTTCCACTCGAACTTCGAAAACAGTATAACCAGAATGAATCAATCAATCAGCCATCCCCAATTCATCTGATGAGTTCGTAGTCGACTTAATCAATGGAGACGAGAAGAAAACGATACTTTCCATCAACCGAATTCACCTCTTGGCGATGAACCTGAAGCATTCACCGGCGAACCAATCCGAAACACCATTTTCACCCTCATTACCGAATATCTCGCCATTATTATATACTATCTCAAATTTTAAACCTTATTCATTCATTTGTTACGACCGACAATCATCCCCGAGTAATCGAAGAAGTCAACGAGCTTCGCACCCGAGTTGTAGCCGTGAAAAGTATGGTGTAAAATGTACCAGCTTCAGCACCACTACCGGCATCAACAGTACCACCAACAACAACATTCGCATCCTAAGTCTCAATTTCACAATCTGTTCCACGAACATCAACATCATACGCACCATGGATACCAAGGAGTACCAACATCAATTAACAATGAAGTATTGAACCATAACTTCATCAATATTCTGCGAAGAATATGTGGTTCCTAATAGTTTTGGAGATTACTTATTCTAGCTCCAATCGAAAAACAAATGAGACTAATATTATATTGACTCATTAAATCCATAATTACATCTGAAGAAAATATATATGTATATATATTTTCATAAAGATTGTGATTAAAAATTCTTTCATACAAACTGTTAATGATGAAAATATTTTAACTGGTAGGTAATACCAGAGGAATATTTAGTTTTCACATTAATAAGTTACACCGTACATTCTTCAATTCAGATTCAGCAGTCATTAACAACACTGCTCAAATTCACACATATACGTATCCGTTCACCAAAGAATAACTATTTTCATCCAAGTTCAGTTTCATATTCGGATTTTGAACTATCAGAATCCAAAAAGTGGCATAATGAAGAAAACATTTGACGGAATAAAATTTTTTTAGAAACAAACAAAATAACTTTGAGAAATTTTGTTAAGGATCCACGCTAACAAAATCCTAGCTAACTGTTCCTAGCTAACTGTGGACTAATCAACTGAGGACCTACCAACAGTGGACAATTAAAAGGAATTAAAATATTGATTATAACATATGAAACTAAACAATTTTTTTTTTCAAGTTGCCACTTGATTTCATCTTAAACCTCATCTGTATCTTGACGATTACAATCTGCGTTCAAACCTTTCATGATTCTTGAAAACACCTCAATCGATAGGATGAATCAACCGCACTTCATCTACAGAAGGAAAGGTTTATGCATATAGTTATGCACCTGAGAAACTCTCGGCAACTGAGTAAAAGTTTAACACGTAGCCGCATCAGATCCTTTGGCATTTATTAGCAAAAAATAACTTTGCGATCCCTTTTCAAAGTAGCCAATTTTGTCACAGCTCCAGCAAGTCAACTTCGACTTTTCATTCGAAGTAGCCTTACTATAATCCTGATATATACAATTACCCTTTTTATAACGGAGAATTATTTTATATTCTACCATATTACCAGAAGACGTACCAGCAGCCTCGTTGTTTTTTTTTTTTTGGCTTAAATCTCTCTGACAAATCATTATATTTATTCATTGAAACCCTATCATATACTCATCCGCATCTTGTAACGAGAACTGCCATACCAATTACCGGGAATCAGCAAATTTGTATTTTGAGTCTCGCAACGTTTCCACATCAACAGTTATATGTATCCATATAACATTTATCTCTTAGAACTATGATCTCCCATTCCGAAATTCAGAAAAGCACCCAGTCTGTGAATTAATGCTCTAAATTTTGAAAAGTTGAATGAAGCAACAAAAACTATGGATGATTTTAACAGTCAAAAGTTTGATAAAAAAAAAACGGATACGTTGGAAAAGCTCAAAAGGAAGTTTGGTACTGAAAAACGAATTGAGCAAACCATGAAGGAGACTCTGAGCAAATCACAAGGACTAAACTTGTACATAAAGAACCCTGATGATTCTGTTTCTGATGAAGTCTTTAGTGAATATCTTGCTCCTTATTTATTCTAAATCCTTGCGAAAGGATTTTCTTCATCAACATTCGATCTCAGAAATTCTGAAAATATCATCATAAATATCTTTGATATTCTGAGAATATTTTCATAACAATTCTAATCTGAAATCATTAATCTCTTCGTGCTATCAGTGTTACATCATATAGAAACTGTTAGTTTCTATATTCTATAAACTTTCGAGCTTGAAATATGAATGTTATTGAAGTAATGTTGGGAACTGATGCATGAGTTAGTATAATATAATGATACTTGATCAACGTGATTATATTACAGTAAGTCATGCTGAGTTTCTAATGAGACGTGATGATTCACAGATCATAACGTCATCACGTGCCATGCTACATAACTCTTTCATTCTGCGTAACTTCTGAACATATCAAAAATATATATTCTTGATAGTTCTATACTCAGTGATTCTGATAATTTGAAAATCAAATCGTGCTAATACCTTATTTCTTATTTAGAACATGATGTTTATCCGAAATTCCAAACTTACGAATTCTGGACCATTACTCGCTTTACTAGAGGTCGGGAGAATAATAAAAAGGCAAAGAGATCCAAAATATAAGAGAAAATATAAAGCCCAAAAACAACACCAAAATTACAAACCGTGGATATCAGTGCGTATAACAATATAAAGACACGGGAGGATTATAAATACAATAATCCCTAGAGCATAGTAGAAATAAACAGATTCATCCTGTGGAAGTTGGAAAAGGAGAATGATTGTTATGACAGTCAGGATAAGGACAAGGATTAGAACTGGATTAAGCATTCTTATAATCTTTTGAGTATATGAACTGAGAAAGAAGGTATAGGAGTGGTGAAAACTAATGGAACGGAAGAGTTTAAATTATAATGGAAATATCAGACAGAGCAATCGAGGCAGATCACCGTATTTAATTATAGAGATCTTAATCTCCTTATTCTCCGAAAAATCAAATCTTATAGATTTCCAAGATTTTCTTTTGAATCCCTTGAATTCTGGAATTCAACCAAAACAACGTCAAAAGTTAAGACGCCCCTTACTTCCTAAATTCAACCATGACTACGTCACCGGTTAGGACGAATTTACATTTTACTCATTACACTCTTTTGTGATAGCTTCACTCTTACGCTTCACATGGTCGAATAGTTTTATATGTATTAATCAATAATGATAAAACTCTAATTTTTCAACTCATATTCGTCATGAAAACATTTGTATGGTTAACCATGACGACCTCACTCAAATTTCGGGATGAAATTTCTTTTAACGGGTAGGTACTGTGTTGACCCGGAAATTTCCGATCAAATTTAAACTTTAATTATTATATGATTCCAACACGATAAGCAAAATCTGTAAGGTTAAGTCTCGAAAACTTTAGAACAGTTTACATGAATGCATTTGACCTTGACTATTCCCAACGGTTCACGAACAATTGTGTGTAAATGACTATGTAGATATATATATATATATATATATATATATATATATATATATATATATATATATATATATATATATATATAAATATAAATGAAAGTGTACATATAATAATTTGAATTAATAAAATACACTTTAATCAATTGGAATTAAGAATGTAAAACATTAAATAAAATAATTAAGCTATTATTAAAGTGAATATATATAAATATATATAATTTATAATTATTTGTAATATATAAATAAATGTTATATAATTGTAATATTAATATATTAAATGTAATTACAAGTTAAAAATATAATTGTTATGTTATTATTATTATTCTTAGTATTTTTAATATTAATATGTTTATTAGAATTATTAATTTTATCATTTTTATTAATTTATTTATTATTAAGTTCCATTATTATTATTAACATAAATATTAAAAATTAAGGATGTATAATCAATATTATAATTTCTTTATAAATTTAGATTCCAATATAGATACTAATCATATACATATACGTATTCTGTTTCATTTCAACATCACCCTTTTTCTAATTTGTTTCTTATCTCAAATTCAATAGTAGGATTAGAATTCAAACAAGCGTACAATCAGTTAGACCTCACTATCACTTTATTTTTTTATTTCTTCTGATTGATTTTCCTGTCTGCTAGAGTACAAATCGAATTTCCAATTTCCTATACAAAACAAAACTCATGGAATCATGTGTACTAACTTAAATAAATCAATTATCATCTCTATCTCTATCACTATATACAAATATATCATAATTACATTCAAATTGAAAACCACAATATCAGACAAACACTATCTCTTATTCATTCTTATGTATTATTATCACCTTTAAACATCACCATGAAATCAATCCATTATCGATGAGTGTTATTGCTGTGTCTGTTAATTGTTCAACTATCATCGATTCTTATTGTTGATGTTTACACCATCAGATCATCAACCCGCTACACATGATTTTTGTTAACACTCATGTCAAGCCTGTGATCACACAATCCGTAACCACCAACAACCACTTCATGAACAACCAACTCCATGATCACCTCCACCGTCACCTTTCTCTTTCTCATCTCTCTCACTTAAACTAGAAACACTAACAATCACCACCTTTAATCAACCTTCAACCATCTTCAATAACTGCTAAAGCTATCGGACTGCTGCTAAAATTGTGCTCGTTCGATTCATTTTATGTTACCATCACCACTGATTCAAACTACCACAAAGACAACCGTCGACAACCTTTATTTTTGTTTTGGTTCGAACCACAACCGGTATTACTGTTTTTTCTTCTCCTTGCTCAACCAAAACCCACTTCGATTTTCTATTATTCGAACGTACAACATCAATCACCATTTGAACACCACCATGTACCATCGCAAAACTACAGTTGCTATTACATTTCTTTTCTGTTATAACCATCACGAAACAACCAACGAGAACGAAAAACACCATGACTGAACTGCAGTTATTTCTCTTCCTTTTCTGTCGTGAAAAAAAAAAAACCAACACCCATCACCTGCACAATTTTTTTTCTTTTTCTGATTCCATTCGTGTCTATAATGAAGGTAATGAAAACATGGTTACACGATAATGATCACACGAAGATGATGAGGTAAACGATAAATATGATGTGCTGTTCCTGTGTTCATTTGATTGATATTGCAAAACAAAGTAACTTTAACTCACTAATTGGCTGACAAGTTCCAAAAGAGATAACCCACTTGTGCAATTTGACAATTAAATATTATGGCAAGTATTGTTTATTTTTTTTTAAAGTCACACGACTATATCTGTCATTTGGCCGAACTATTTTTGCTATGGATTTTCTTGTGGATCAAACTACGTTCTTGGGCTCCTGCTTGTGTTTTCTATATGGGCCAAGACCCAACAAATTTAAGGGTGTTGAACTTGAGAATGATCGTGTTATACATGTACAATATTGATAGCAATGATGATAGTATTTACATGATATTCGATGATAATAATGATGATGATGGCGATTAGTTTTGATGATGAATTAATGATGTATGGGTTATGATATTGAAACCGTAAGTAATGGTATGATAGATTAGATAAAGATGAAGAAATCAGACAATCAAGTTAAAACAGCTTAATCTCCTAGTTATCCAGAAAGGAAAGATAGCTTGGATGGTTTAGGAGGTGTGTTGATTACCTAGAGGTCTGGGGTTCGAAACTGGACAACAACATATTTTTTTTATATAGCAGCTATCTTAAACTCATGTTTGTTGGGCTGTATTTCTATTAGGCTTCGAATTATCAGTTGGGCCGTAAACTCATGCTTGTTGGACTGTATTTGTATTAGGCTTCGAATTATTAATTGGGCCGGATTATTACAGATTATATCGTTTAATACGGAGCATAAATCATAAAAACATGAATGGAAGGATGGTGTGGAGTGTTGATGGGGAGCGAAAGGTTAAGGGTTCGAGCCTTGTCGGTGGCATTTCGTTTTTAAGAAAAGCTTTTGAGGTAGTTATGTTATATTATTATTATTATTATTATTATTATTATTATTATTATTATTATTATTATTATTATTATTATTATTATTATTATTATTATTATTATTATTATTATTATTATTAATATTATTATCAAAATATTCATTTTTTATTATTATTAACAAAAGTATTTTTTTATTAAAATTATCATTTTCGTTATTATTATTACAATAAAATTTAGTTATATATAAAATCATATTTAACAAAACTACATTAATATCTTATAATAAATATTAAGTGGTTATTTAAAATCATATAAAATGAATATATTAATTAAATTATTAGCAAAATATATAATCTATTAGGATATCAAGAATATCACTAATGACATATAAATTCGTTCGATTACGAGTATATGTGTGTTAATATATATAAATGATATAGGTTCGTGAATCCAAGGCCAACCCTGCATTGTTCAATATAGTCATATGTATTTTTACTACAAAATACATTAGGTGAGTTTCATTAATCCCTTTTTAAATGCTTTTGCAATATATATATTTTTGGGACTGAGAATACATGCGCTGTTTTTATAACTGTTTTACGAAATAGACACAAGTAATCGAAACTATATTATATGGTTGAATGATCGAAATCGAATATGCCCCTTTGTATTAAGTCTGGTAATCTATGAATTAGGGAACAGACACCCTAATTGACGCGAACTCTAAAGATAGATCTATCGGGCCCAACAAGCCCCATCCAAAGTACCGGATGCTTTAGTACTTCGAAATTTATATCATGTCCGAAGGAGGATCCCGGAATGATGGGGATATTCTTATATGCATATTGTGAATGTCGGTTACCAGGTGTTCAATCCATATGAATGATTATTTTGTCTCTATGCATGGGACTTATATTTATGAGAACTGAATATGGAAATCTTGTGGTCTATTAAAATGATGGTAATGGTTATTTTTGTTAAACTAATGAACTCACCAACCTTTTGGTTGACACTTGAAAGCATGTTTATTCTCAGGTATGAAAGAAATCTTCCGCTGTGAAATTGCTCATTTAAAGATATTACTTGGAGTCATTCATGACATATTTCTAAAGACGTTGCATTCGAGTCGTTGAATTCATCAAGATTATTATTAAGTCAATTGTAGTTAGATATTATAAAATGGTATGCATGACATCCACTTTTGATGTAATGAAATATTGTCTTTTCAAAAACGAATGCAATGTTTGTAAAAAGTATCATATAGAGGTCAAGTACCTCGCGATGTAATCAACTGTTGTGATTCGTTTATAATCGATATGGACTTGGTCCGGATGGATTAGGATGGGTCTTCACAATGTGGACTACCGGAAAGTTGATTTTCAGTTAGTTCGGTTCGAGTAGATGATTTTCCATTTAGGCCTCGTCTTAATCCGAGTTACGGTTTAGGATTTATGGGCCTCCGAGAGTCACTACACCCTATTAATGTTGTGCTGAAATTTCTGACCTACTCGCACTTAAACCGTCGCCACGGTCAAACGAAGACGAGTTAGGTTCTGAAAATTGGTCAGTTGTTAGGGGACTCACATACGGAGCCATAGCCACTGACTATGCGTCTTTTCAATTTATGTAGAGGTCGTAACAGCTGACCGAAGTCATCCTATTGTTTCGATCTCTATTCTTGTCGAACTTACTTAGCTTTTATGATGATGAATGATGATGATGATGACACTTAAACTTATTTTATGTACTATTAGAATTTATAAAGACAACCTAATAACCTAGTAACCCTTGATTTAGGTTGACAACCTTTCGGACCGACTTACTACTTGCGTACTTTCATTACCGACTATACCGCTTTTATCACTGTGAGTTATAGCATCCCTTTTTACTTTAACTATTTTGGGACTGAGAATACATGCGCTTTTTACGTTTTACATACTAGGAACGAGTACTTAAACTTTATATGTGTGTGGGTTATACAATGGCATAAACATTCCCCTTAGCACGGTAACGTTTAGTCATTGGTTTTTGAACCGGTGAACACGAATCTTAGATATGGATCCATAAGGTTTGACATCCCCACTGGGGCTAGTAACGCTAGCATTTAACGGGTGTTTAATACTTTGTAAACATATGCACTCGCCAAGTGTACTTTTAGGGGGTTATAAACATTAAGTCTAGTTACCGGGTGCCCACGGTTATACATATACTTTTCATACTATTTTGTTACACTGAAATCTCGTGGCCTACCTTAGGTTACTGTTACAACTTAAACTATAGCTCACCAACATTCGTGTTGACTTTTAAGCGTGTATTTCTCTGGTGCCTAGAGCTTTATTGCTTCTGTTAGACTTGCTGTCATGCTGTTATTGAATTGCTGTTAAGGACCTGCTGTATTAGTTATCCGCTGCATTACTAGAGATGTCTCATTTCATGGAACTTTTATTTTGCATTCGCAACTTATGTTATTTGAATAATGGCTTTGTAATGTGTGAGGACCCGTCCTTATCCTCCCGGACGAAGTCTTCAACATTTGGTTCCATTGCGATGATCGACTCCAAGTAACGTCCTTAATATGAGCTAATGCACAGCGGAAGACTTAATTCGTACCTGAGAATATCATGCTTTAAAATGTCAACATAAAGTTGGTGAGATATATAGGTTTGATGCTAGTAGCGTAATAACTATGGACCACAAGATTTCATATATTTAAACATAATACACTCGCAAGTGTATGCAAAAGTAGTTGAGCACTTGGTAACCATACTTAACATTTAAATCATCGCAGCATATTCTTAAATAATCGCTACACCGTACCAAGTGTAGTATACAGAAACGAAGTACTGTGCAACCGTTGAAAACTGGTCGTCCAGCCCGGTTGGGGTTGTCAGGCCCGATAGATCTATCAACAGGATTCGCGTTTACATTCCTCTTGTAAATATTAGCTACCAAGTATAAAGAAATATGCCATGGTACAACTCAACATAGAATTTATTTTTGATCACTTGTGTCCATAACGTAAATCATAAAATGCATATATTCTCATCCCAAAATATTTAGAGTTTAAAAGGGACTATATACTCACCATACTGTATTTTGTAGTAAAAATACATATAACATCGTTGATCAATTATATGGTTGGCCTCGGATTCACGAACCTATATCATGTATATATATATATATTAACACCTATAGTTGAAGTTAAATAGATTTATGCATTATTATTAGTATAAGTGTTATTTTTAATTATTCATGTGTTTCATTATTACTTAAGTATATTTACTTTATATACCTTAAATAAATAATTTATAAAATATAGTTTTACTAAGTATATTTTTATATAACTAACTTTTATTGTAATAATAATAATAATGGTAAAAGTAATAATAATGATAGTAATAATATTAAAAATGATAAAAATATTAAGAGTAATGCTAATACTAATAATAATAATGATAAAAATAATAACAATGATAAAAATGAAAATTTTAATAAAAATGTTAATTTTAATAATAATGATACTAATGATTTTTGGTAATAATAATAATAATAATAATAATAATAATAATAATAATAATAATAATAATAATAATAATAATAATAATAATAATAATAATAATAATAATAAAAACATTAATGAGACTACCTTTAATAGTTTTCCCAAAAATAAATGCCCTAGACAGGGCTCGAACCTGCGACCCCTCATCTAAACACAAACACTCCAACCAATGAACCACTTGTATCTTAATCATCTTCTCATTATCATATCTATACTCACAATCATAACCATAATCGTAATCATGATCACAATCATAATCATCTTTAACGTCATCGTTTCATTTGAGTTTTTCGTCATCAATTCGATACCATAATCATTTCATCATCTTTATTTTCCTAATCTATAACGAGTCATCCATATCATCTTCATTATCATAATCAAACCATCATCAACATGCACACCCTCATTATCATCCTATATAGTATTCGTTCCTTTAATCCTTCTCGCCATTATCATTACTTTTATTCATGAGTTCAAGTATCAACACCACAATCTTAAAATATCATTAACATAATCATCATTTTTAATTCATTATCCTAATCATCCATTCATTGAATCCCTATTATATCTAACGTGGCCCAAAAAAATTATAATATGATAGCCCAGCCGAAAGTTTGTTTCACGGCCCAATAGAGAAAGGATTTGGCCTTCGGCCCAATCAGTCACCCGTTTCAAATTAAACAGAAAAGGAAGCGTAATAGAACATATATCAGATTGGATTTGGAATCCATTTACACGTCCCCACTCCATTCTTCTTTTTAAAACAAAATTCCAATCAAACAATGTAACGACCCGGATTTTTTCGATCGTTTTACACTTATAAGATTAATATTTATATAAATTAAAACTTACCAACATGATAAGCAATCTAAATTGTTGAGATTTATGATTTTGAAAAGAGTTTTACATAACGTTTAACCGTCTAGTTTGACCGATGATATCACGAACTATACAATATATGTTAATTATACGTTTGTGTATATATATGTATATATACATATTTAACATGATTTAAGGATGTTTAAATATCTCATTTTGTATTAATAACAATAAGTTATAAGTATATTTTGAAACTACTAACTTAAGCTTTCAAAACGATAACTATACGTAACGTTATTTGACCTAAATACTTACGACCTATAATGTTTATACATATATCGTATATATAATGTATTTAATCACTTTTAAAGACTTAAATACATAAAACAATATAAGTATATTCACAAAAGATAGCTATATTTGAATCCTCATTCCATTTTTCACAAGATTTCTATACGTATATCTAGAGTATATGTACTCGTATCATACCTAGCTTCTATACGTATTTACTATTGGTATATACACATCAAATCACCACCAACCAGCCCTTGTTCATGCCTTATGTATAAGGTAACTACTTTTGTTATTTAGTATGACAATTTCACATGATTAAAAGATCTTTTCACAAAATTACAAATTTATACACCTTTTACACCACCATAAATACATGCATCCATTTTCAATTTTTGGAACATCATTTCTCTAGCTAAACACACACACTTACTAGCCTCATGTCTCTCTAAGAACTCCAGCAAAAATCCTCTCAAGAATCACCTTAAACACCACCATAAAAAGATCAACAAAAACACTACAAAAATACAACTTTCAATTCAAGTTTATGTCTTAAGTTGCTTCCAATCTTTCATCCACTTCCATCACCCTTTTGATTCTAGCTTCTTACTCCTCTTTTACAGAAACCTTGTCCAAGGAACTTGAGGTAGTATCTATGTTCATAACCTTATTCAATTCATATATATATAGCTATCTTATTTTGTGGTATAAAAGTTTAACAACAAGAACATAGTTTGAATGTTTTCAAACTTGTTTGCAAACTAAATAGATCCTTCTAACTTAACTTTTAAAATACTTCAAGACCTGTAATATAACTTAAATATATGCTAATTTAACAAGGTATAATTTGGTTTTTCAAAGAATATCTTAAAAACTGTTTTTACGACGTCGGAGTGCCACCGGGGACTGTTTTGGGTTGGATAATTAAAAACTATCTTAAACTTTGAGTTGGAGGTTTATGTTCTGGAAAAATGATTTTTACTATGAATATGATAACACATAAAAATTTCATGATTTAATTCAAAGTATAAGTATTTTTAGAAAAATAATCATTTAAGGTTGTTTAAATAAAGGAAAATGTTTAACTTCATAAGTTTCACTAAAGTTTCACCTATGCCGTGTGATTTTGAATACAAACCAAGGTATTTTCAGTTCATAGTCTTAAAGAGGGACTCGATCCAAGGAGATGGCAAGTTGAATCAACGAAAACGGATTTGTAACGAAGAAACTATGACCGAAACAAAATTGGTTATCCAAGACTTGTTTAACTTCGGGATTAATTGGGAAAAATTAAATAAAATCACATCTTTCTAAAATAACATGATATTTTATATATATGTACTCATAATTCAATTTTATATGGTTCAGGATCACCCGTAAACAATACGAGAAGATTAATCATAAGATCCCATGATTGTACGCAACACGTCATTTGACAACACCGGTACTTTATGTACGCAACACGTCATTTGACAACACCGGTACCATGGGTCAAGATTAATCTCGACCAATACATATACGATGGGGGTTTTATTTATTTCATTGGGGGTTTATTAAACAACTAAATATGAACCATTAAAATTGAATTACTAACATCGGACTGCTAACTACGGACTAAGGAATTATTAAAAGTATTAAAAGTATTATAAGTATATATATGTGACGATTGTTTAAAAAGAAAAGGTATTGATATATTATATATGGATAGGTTCGTGATATCAATCGGAGACCAAGTCGAAATTACATATCTTCAAGACAAAAGTGAGTATATAGTCCCACTTTTAAACTCTAAATATTTCGGGATGAGAATACATGTATTTTATGTTTTACGCTATGGACACAAGTAACTGAAAAATATATTCTACGTTGAGTTGTACCACTGGCATACTTCCTTGTAGCTTGGTAACTAATATTTACAGCGGTATTGTAAACGCGAATCCTGTTGATAGATCTATCGGGCCTGACAACCCCAACCGGACTGGACGACCAGTATTCAACGGTTGCACAGTACTTCGTTTCGTGACTACACCTTGGTACGGTGTAGTAAGATTTCATAATAAAGGGAATATGCGACGTGATTAAATGTTAAGTATGGTTACCAAGTGCTCAACCACTTAGAATATTTTTATTAAAATGTTTATATATGAAATCTTGTGTTCCATTGTTATAACGCTGCTAGCATCAAACCTATATATCTCACCAACTTTATGTTGACGTTTTAAAGCATGTTATTCTCAGGTATGAATTAAGTCTTCCGCTGTGCATTAGCTCATGTTAAGGATACTACTTGGGACCTTTTAAGCCATGATACAAAGACGTTGCATTCGAGTCATTGGAGTTCAATAGAGAATATAAATAAGTAAATGACAGATTAGGTCATTTGGATATTATGAAATGTTAGACGAAAATGTCAAATATTGATGTAATGATAGTTTGCCTTTTAAGAATAAATGCAACGTTTGTAAAATGTATCATATAGAGGTCAAGTACCTCGCAATGTTATCATATGTTATTGTATTCGTCCCTATGGATTGGGTCGGGTCGTCTCATGTGGTATCAGAGCGTTGGTCTTAGCGAACCAGGCCTTGCATTAGTGTGTCTAACTGGTAGTTGTTAGGATGCATTAGTGAGTCTGGACTTTGACCGTGTCTACATGTCAAAAGTTTTGCTTATCATATCTAGTCGAAAATCATCTGCTTATCATCCTTAAGAATTGCCTGCTTAGTATTCTTAAGTCTAGACACGTCTTACTGCATTTGGTGCATCGATAGTGTATAGACAAAATTCATATCCTAGCGTATCTAATACTATAAACATTGCCCGACGAATTTCAAAGATTCTCCGTAATTCACGGGATTTCGGTATTATATATACATATGAAAATTATGTATTGAAGAGTACCAAACCCAACTCCTATAATCTATTCCAAACCAAAAAAATTCATTTCTCCAACTATACAAGATGAATTCTTCATCCAGTTCGAATTCCTCCGACTTCGATAGCTACGCCGACATGGATTTCCATTCGAGCTCCGAGAACAGCGTCACCGGAATGGATCAACCAATTTCCCATCATCTATTCTGGATGAACTGGGGATGGGTTCGTAATATACTAAATTTCTGGAGGCAAGAAGAAGGTGATCCATTTCATCCACCAAATTGCCCTCTTAACGATGAACCTGAAGCACTTACCGGCGAACCCATTCGAAACACCATTTTCTCACTCATTTCTAGAGTATCTCGTCATGATTACATACTATCCCATATTTCAAATCTTGTTCATTCGCTCGTTCCAACCGTCAATCATCCCGGTATAATAGAACAAGTCAACGAACTCCGTGCTCGGGTAGTGGTTTTGGAGAATATGGTGCGAAGGTTACAAACACCAACAGCAGCACCAGCAGCATAATCCGTACTACCATCGTCAACGCCGACAGTACCTTTATCACCCCAATCACAATCTCAACATCACAATATGTATCTCGAATATCAACATCACACGACTCAATATCTGTACTTCGAGTATGATCTTCGTTCTATATATCGTTCTACATCGATTATCTTCGCTTTACATATCGTATGACGATTATGTAATTTCTAAAGTCTTAGAGATTATGTAATCTAGAATTAACGATAAATCAAATGAGTTTAATATCTTATTGACTCATTAAATCTATGATTATCTCTGAAGAAAATATATATGCAAGTATATTTTCATAAAGATAGTAATTAAAAATTCCTTCGTACAAACTATTAATGATGAAAATATTTTAACGGGTGGGTAGTACCCAAGGAATATTTAGAATTCACATTAACAAGTTACACTGTACATTCTTCGAATCTGATTCAACGATCATTTATTATCCTACTTACAATTACCGATATACGTATCCGTTCACCCCAGATTAACCATTTCCATTTAAATTTCATATTTGGATTTTTACCTATCCGAATCCAACAAGTGGCATAATGAAGAAACATTGGCAAAATAAAAATTGTTAGAAACAGATGAATTAATTAATTGAAATTGTGATAGGATTACACGCTAACTGTTCCGGCTAACTGTTCCCAGCTAACTGATTAATATTTAATTTATCGCAATTTACATTCTTGCAATTTTAATTTCTGTACTTTACATACCGTCGGGACACATGTACAACAACACGTCGGATTAATTCTGAGACAACACGTTGTATAATGGGTCATGATATATATTTATTTATTTTACGCATTTTAAATAACGGGACACGTATACCAGGTTTCGACTTATCATATTGATCCATCTATATATATATTTCGGAACAACCATAGACACTCTATATGTGAAGGTGGGAGTTGGCTATACAGGGTCAGAGTTGATTCCAAAATATATATATACTTTGAGTTGTGATCGACACCGAGACCAGTACACGGGTCACGATACGTATTAAGTAATTCGAATATTATATATTTAGTTCATATATGAATTTATTGAACCATTGGACAATCGGACTATTGGACTGCTAACTTTGGACAATTAAAAATGAGTTAAAATGATGATTATTACATATGAAACTAAACAATCCTTCAAGTTTGCCACTTGATTCTATTTTAAACCTCATTTGTATCTTGACGATTACAATTCGCATTCACAACTTTTCATGATTCTTGAAAACATCTCGATCGAGAAGTTCAACCAGCCGCACCTCGTCTACGGAATAAAGATTTATGCATACAGTTATGCACCTAAAAATTTTTGAACTCGAAGTTATAGTTAAAACGTATCCGCATCGAATTCCTTATCATCCATTAGCAAAAACAATCACGCGATTCCTTTTCAATTAACTAATTTTGTCACAGCTCCACTTCGATATCTCAGTAAGACTACTCTTATTACAATCTCGATATATATATATATATATATATATACGTTGTTCTTTCGCCATCGTTACCGGAGAACCTTTTATATTCCATCATATTACCATCAGCGTTTAATCATCTAAAAATACAATTCTCCTTAAACCATCTTGGTTTGATAACCAATGACCCAGATCCGATAACTTTGAAAATACTGACGAAGCAGCATGTTGTAGAAGGTCTTAATGACCAAATGTTGATGATAAAAGAAGGAAGTGTTAGGAACGCTCGATAGAAAATTGGTACTGAAAACCGGATTGAACAAACCATGAAGGAGACTCTGAACAAGTTACAAGGACTAAACTTGTACATAAAGAATTATGACGATTCTGTAGCAAACACCTTGCTTCTGAATCTAAACCCTTACGGGTCAATCTTCATCATCATCCTTCGACATTAGAAATTCCAAGATATTATCATATCTTTCATTATAAATATCCTCAATATTTCTGAAGATATTTTCACCACTATCCTTATCTGAAATCATTTATCTCTCTGTAATATCTGCGTTACAATATAAAGGAAACTGTGTTAGTTTCTAAATCCTTCAAGTTTAAAATAGGAATGTTCTGAAGCAGTGTTGGGAACTGATGCATGAACTAGTATAATATAATGAAACTTGATCAACTTCATTATATTACAGTAAGTCATGTTAAGTTTCTAATGGAATGTGATGATTCACAGTACCGTCATCATGTGCCATGTTACACGGCTCTTACATTCTATCAAGTCTTCAAACATATTAGAACGTATCACCTTGATAGTTCTATTTTTTTTCGGAATATTCGAGTAATTTAACGAATCAAGATCGTGCCATTACAATTTCATTCTAAAACCAATAGCAAGGTTCATTCCAAATTTCCTACCTACGAATTTCGGACCATTGTTCGCTTGGCTCGAGGACGGGAAGAAGAAATGAAGGGACAAAACTTCAGAATAGAAATAGGAACATAAACCACAGCAAATAAGAGAGAGCATTAACTGTGGATGACAATGATTTTAAGGGACGGGAGTAGGAACATCGAAATATAAGGGAAGGTATAAAACCTAACAACAACCCCGAAACTACAAACCGTGCATATCAATACGTATTGCAACGTAAAGGCACGGGAGAATTAAAAACATTATAATTCCAAGGAAAGGATAAAAGAGAATAGATTCTTCTGGTGATAGATGAAAAAGAAGAATGAAAGATATGAAAGTTAGAAATATAACAAGGGTTAGAATGGGATGGAGCATATTAGCGAATGTCTTAAAGTAGGAACTAAAGAGAAAGAATAGAAGATGTGGGAAGAAAGAAAGGGAAGGAGGTAAATTTATAGTGAAATATTCGACAAAGAAATCAAAACAGATTGCCGCGTTAAATCAAAGAAGATCCTGATCGCCGCAAAACTAAATCTTATTACATAAGATTTTCTTTAAAACCCTTAAATCCAGGAAATCGATCATAATCACGTCATCGGTTACAACAATTCTATATTTACTCATTTCACTCTTTTGTGATAGCTTCGCTCGTGCGTCTCACATAACCAAATCGTTTTATCTAAATCTTTCAATAATGATAAAATTTCATTATTACCTCATATTTGTCATGAAAACATTCCTATTGTTATTTATGACAACCTCTACCAAATTTCGGGACGAAATTTCTTTAACGGGTGGGTACTGTAACGACCCGGATTTTTTCGATCGTTTTACACTTATAAGATTAATATTTATATAAATTAAAACTTAACAACATGATAAGCAATCTAAATTGTTGAGATTTATGATTTTGAAAAGAGTTTTACATAACGTTTAACCGTCTAGTTTGACCGATGATATCACGAACTATACAATATATGTTAATTATACGTTTGTGTATATATATGTATATATACATATTTAACATGATTTAAGGATGTTTAAATATCTCATTTTGTATTAATAACAATAAGTTATAAGTATATTTTGAAACTACTAACTTAAGCTTTCAAAACGATAACTATACGTAACGTTATTTGACCTAAATACTTACGACCTATAATGTTTATACATATATCGTATATATAATGTATTTAATCACTTTTAAAGACTTAAATACATAAAACAATATAAGTATATTCACAAAAGATAGCTATATTTGAATCCTCATTCCATTTTTCACAAGATTTCTATACGTATATCTAGAGTATATGTACTCGTATCATACCTAGCTTCTATACGTATTTACTATTGGTATATACACATCAAATCACCACCAACCAGCCCTTGTTCATGCCTTATGTATAAGGTAACTACTTTTGTTATTTAGTATGACAATTTCACATGATTAAAAGATCTTTTCACAAAATTACAAATTTATACACCTTTTACACCACCATAAATACATGCATCCATTTTCAATTTTTGGAACATCATTTCTCTAGCTAAACACACACACTTACTAGCCTCATGTCTCTCTAAGAACTCCAGCAAAAATCCTCTCAAGAATCACCTTAAACACCACCATAAAAAGATCAACAAAAACACTACAAAAATACAACTTTCAATTCAAGTTTATGTCTTAAGTTGCTTCCAATCTTTCATCCACTTCCATCACCCTTTTGATTCTAGCTTCTTACTCCTCTTTTACAGCAACCTTGTCCAAGGAACTTGAGGTAGTATCTATGTTCATAACCTTATTCGATTCATATATATATAGCTATCTTATTTTGTGGTATAAAAGTTTAACAACAAGAACATAGTTTGAATGTTTTCAAACTTGTTTGCAAACTAAATAGATCCTTCTAACTTAACTTTTAAAATACTTCAAGACCTGTAATATAACTTAAATATATGCTAATTTAACAAGGTATAATTTGGTTTTTCAAAGAATATCTTAAAAACTGTTTTTACGACGTCGGAGTGCCACCGGGGACTGTTTTGGGTTGGATAATTAAAAACTATCTTAAACTTTGAGTTGGAGGTTTATGTTCTGGAAAAATGATTTTTACTATGAATATGATAACACATAAAAATTTCATGATTTAATTCAAAGTATAAGTATTTTTAGAAAAATAATCATTTAAGGTTGTTTAAATAAAGGAAAATGTTTAACTTCATAAGTTTCACTAAAGTTTCACCTATGCCGTGTGATTTTGAATACAAACCAAGGTATTTTCAGTTCATAGTCTTAAAGAGGGACTCGATCCAAGGAGATGGCAAGTTGAATCAACGAAAACGGATTTGTAACGAAGAAACTATGACCGAAACAAAATTGGTTATCCAAGACTTGTTTAACTTCGGGATTAATTGGGAAAAATTAAATAAAATCACATCTTTCTAAAATAACATGATATTTTATATATATGTACTCATAATTCAATTTTATATGGTTCAGGATCACCCGTAAACAATACGAGAAGATTAATCATAAGATCCCATGATTGTACGCAACACGTCATTTGACAACACCGGTACTTTATGTACGCAACACGTCATTTGACAACACCGGTACCATGGGTCAAGATTAATCTCGACCAATACATATACGATGGGGGTTTTATTTATTTCATTGGGGTTTATTAAACAACTAAATATGAACCATTAAAATTGAATTACTAACATCGGACTGCTAACTACGGACTAAGGAATTATTAAAAGTATTAAAAGTATTATAAGTATATATATGTGACGATTGTTTAAAAAGAAAAGGTATTGATATATTATATATGGATAGGTTCGTGATATCAATCGGAGACCAAGTCGAAATTACATATCTTCAAGACAAAAGTGAGTATATAGTCCCACTTTTAAACTCTAAATATTTCGGGATGAGAATACATGTATTTTATGTTTTACGCTATGGACACAAGTAACTGAAAAATATATTCTACGTTGAGTTGTACCACTGGCATACTTCCCTGTAGCTTGGTAACTAATATTTACAGCGGTATTGTAAACGCGAATCCTGTTGATAGATCTATCGGGCCTGACAACCCCAACCGGACTGGACGACCAGTATTCAACGGTTGCACAGTACTTCGTTTCGTGACTACACCTTGGTACGGTGTAGTAAGATTTCATAATAAAGGGAATATGCGACGTGATTAAATGTTAAGTATGGTTACCAAGTGCTCAACCACTTAGAATATTTTTATTAAAATGTTTATATATGAAATCTTGTGTTCCATTGTTATAACGCTGCTAGCATCAAACCTATATATCTCACCAACTTTATGTTGACGTTTTAAAGCATGTTATTCTCAGGTATGAATTAAGTCTTCCGCTGTGCATTAGCTCATGTTAAGGATACTACTTGGGACCTTTTAAGCCATGATACAAAGACGTTGCATTCGAGTCATTGGAGTTCAATAGAGAATATAAATAAGTAAATGACAGATTAGGTCATTTGGATATTATGAAATGTTAGACGAAAATGTCAAATATTGATGTAATGATAGTTTGCCTTTTAAGAATAAATGCAACGTTTGTAAAATGTATCATATAGAGGTCAAGTACCTCGCAATGTTATCATATGTTATTGTATTCGTCCCTATGGATTGGGTCGGGTCGTCTCAAACAACTTTCTTGGTGGAGTTTTGTAATTGTGGGGTATCGGGTTTTTAAAAAAAAAAAAAAATATAACCGACACCTTTTGGAGACAAACACAAGTGGGTTCAAATTTTTTTATTTGTTGTTTTGGTTGATCCGCAAGAAGGAAAAAAAAAACATATATATATATATATATAAACTAGTGGCCATTGATTGATATTTGTTGGTGTGGATTCGTTCGAACAGTATCTAATCAAACAAATGGAAGTGTCGATTGGACAAGAAAAGGGATTACGTAACAATACAAGGTTTCGGTTGTGGGAAGATGGGTGACTTACGGTGGTTCTCGTATGATAGTGGTGACAACGGGTTATGGTTCTTGTTTTTGTAATGGAAGTTGGTGTGTGGTTTATGTAGAGTTTCGTTGGTGATTTTTGATCGGCCCAAAACAGTATAGCAGCGAGTAGCAATATCATATATGGATGCAGCAGTAATCGGTGTAAGGTGGTGTTTGTTAGGATAGTTTCACCGAGCACAATTAAATAAAAAAAAATTGAAACGATGGCGGTCTTGGTTCTGGTTTATCAAACGAAACAGGAAACAATAAAAGTAAGATGGTTGATGATTCTAATGGTGACGGGCTGGTCCAGAAAAGCAGAAGGGTTTATGGTGATTGAAGGTGACGGTTGTAAGGTAGCAGGAGGCGGTTCTAGCAACAACAAAAGGGTTAATAGAGATGGTGGCTTGATGTAGATGATTTTGTGGGTTTGCTCCGGTGTTCGGTGTTTGAGGATAGTGGTTATGGAGGTCTCAGTGAAGGTTTGAGGTGTAGATGAAAAGGCTCAAGTTGGGATATATCTATATCTTATATCCCTCTCCATATATGATTATGTAATATATATATATAGAGAAAGAGATAGAAATATATATATATAGAGAAAGAGATAGATGGATGATTACTTAATACATAAAGAAAAAAAAAATAAAGTAGGAAACAAGTGGATGTTTAGTGAAGGCATATTACTCCGTAAGATTCGATTATAGTGAGAAGAAACCAAAACAACACAGTAACCAATTGAATAATTCAATCTTAATTCATACTCATTATCCAATCACAAACAGTAAATTGAAGAAATTTAATCAATTAGGCACAGTATAATACATTATAATATAATTTAGATTTAAACGTGTTAATTTGTTAGCCGTCACTATATACGGACTAAACTTCGTACTCTGTTGTTAATTCAATGGCGGATAAAAGTTCACAGAAAAAAAAAATCCCACATTTTTAAATTAAGTATATTTAATTATTTCACATTATTATTTACACACATATATTTATATTCATATATACCTACTTACACATAATTGTTCGTGAATCGTCAAGCTTGGTCAAAAGGGTAACTAATTATCCAGATATAGTTTTCGGACTTTCTAGACTCAACATTAAAGATTCTGCTTATCGTGTCGAAAATATATAAAGATTAAGGTTTAAATTTGGTCGGAAATTTCCGGGTCGTTACAGTACCCACCCGTTAAAGAAATTTCGTCCCCGAAATTTGATCGAGGTTGTCATAGATAACAATAAAATTGTTTTTATGACGAATATGAGTTGATATATAGAGTTTTATCATTATTGATTAATATAGATAAAACAATTCGATCATGTGAAGCGTACGAGTGAAGTTATCACAAAAGATCGAGATAGAGATTTAACTTTTGACGTAGTCACGGTGGATTTTCGAAATTCAAGGAATTTAAGGAAATCTTCCAATTAGAAAGAAAATGTGATAGCATGATTTATTAGCAACTGTTGGAATTACGGGAGAACAGAAATATCAAGGATATATTTCCGTGATATGCTTAGAGATCAAGTAGAATGAAAGAGTCATGTAACATGTCACATGATGATGGTACTGTGAATCATCACATTCCATTAGAAACTCAACATGAATTACTGTAATATAATGAAGTTGATCAAGTTTCATTATATTATACTAATTCATGCATCAGTTCCCAACACTGCTTCAGGACATTCCTATTTTAAACTCGAAGGTTTTAGAACTTAGAAACTAACACAGTTTCTTTTATGTTGTAACGCAGATGTTACGGAGAGATAAATGATCCCAGATAAGAATAGTTGTGAAAATGTCTCCAGAAATATGGAGAATATGTATAACGGAATATATGAAGATATCTTATAATATCTAAGATAAGATGATGATGATGAATATCATCTGGAAAGGTTTAGAACAAGGAATAGGGTTCTTACTAACAGTTTCAGCATGCACTAAATCATTTGGATTCTTTGTAGTCAAACTTATTCTTTGTGATTTGTTCACGGTTTCCTTCATACTTTGCTCAATCCGGTTTCTGGTTCCAAACCTTCTCTTTTTCTGAGCTTCACCATCAAACTTTTGACTGTTAAAGTCGTTTACGGTTTTTGCTGCTTCATCAGCATTTCAAGAACTACTTCACAGTTCAGGGTGTTTTTCAGAAACTTCACATCCGAAATATGAAATTCTTAGGGGTAGGCGTTATAGGTATGACGGGAGAAGTTTTGCAAGATTTTCAGAATACTGATTGCGATTTTTGCCAAAGAGATGACAAGTTGCTGGTACAACCGCTGATGATATCGTGAAATATAAAAGGTTTTCCGGTAACGACGGTGAAAGGACAAGGTATGTATCGAGGTTATAGTGAGGCTAGTCTTACTGGGAAGTTGGAGTTATCTTGCTGAAGCTGTGACAAATTTGGTTACTTGGAAAGGAATCGTATGGTTGTTTTTACTAATAAATGGCAAAGGATTCAACACAGGTACGTGTTAAACTATGAATTTGGGTTTGGGAGTTTCTCAGATGCATAAACGTAGATAAAGTGCGGCGGGTTCATCCTTCCGATCGAGGTGTTTTCAAGAAAGATTTGAACGCGGATTGTAACTGTCGAGGTACAAATGAGGTTTAAGATGGAATCAAGTGGCAAACTTGAAGAAATTTTTTTTTTTTGTTTTATATGTTATAAACAACATTTTAATCCATTTTAATTGTCCAAAGTTAGCAGTCTAATAATCCGATTGTCCAATGGTCCAATAAATTCACATATAAATTAAATATATAATATTCGAATAAATTAATACGTATAGTGACCCGTGTACCGGTCTCAGTGTCGATCACAACTCAAATCATATATATAATTTGGAATCAACTCCGACCCTGTATAGCCAACTCCCACCTTCACATATAGAGTGTCTATGGTTGTTCCGAAATATATATATAGATGGGTCAATATGATAAGTCGAAACCTTGTATACGTGTCCCGTTATTTAAGGTGCGTAAAATAAATAAATATATATCATGACCCATTATACAACGTGTTGTCTCAGAATAAATCCGACGTATTGTTGTACATGTGTCCCGACAGTATGTACAGTGCAGAAATTAAAATTGCGAGAATGTAAATTGCAATAAATTAAATGTTAATCAGTTAGCTGGGAACAGTTAGCCGGAACAGTTAGCGTGAAATCCTATCACAATTTCAACTAATTAATTCGTTTGTTTCTATCATTTTTTTTTATCCAATATTTTCTTCGTTATGTCACTTGTTGGATTCTGATAGGTTAAAATCCGAATATGAAATTTGAATGAAAATGGTTATTCTGGGGTGAGCGGATACAAATATCGGTGGTTGTAAGTAGGATAATAGATGACCGTTGAATCAGATTCGAAGAATGTACAGTGTAACTTATTAATGTGAAATCTAAATATTCCTCGGGTACTACCCACCCGTTAAAATATTTTTATCATTAACAGTTTGTACAAAAGAATTTTTAATTACAATCTTTATGAAAAGATACTTGCATATATATTTTCGTCAGATGTAATTATGGATTTAATGAGTCAAAAACTCATTTGATTTATCGTTAATAATAGATTACATAATCTCTAAAACTTTAGAAATTACATAATCACCATGTCGAACGAGGAAAAATGAGGTAGAATGATACGTAAAGCGAAGATAATCGATGTAGATCGATGTGTAGAACGAAGTTCATACTCGAAGTACAGATGGTGATATTGAGGCGTGTAATGTTGATATTCGAGATAGGGGTTACGATGTTGAGGTTTACAACGCGGTTGTGGTATAGGGGTGATAAGGGTACTGTCGACGTCGATGATGGTGGTACTGATTATGCTGCTGGTGCTGCTGCTGGTGTTCGTAACCTTCGCACCAGGTTCTCCAAAGTTGTCACACGAGCGCGTAGTTCGTTAACTTCTTCTAGTACTACGGAATGATTGACGGTTGAAGCAAGTGAATGAATAAGATTCGATCTATGGAATAGTATGTAATCGTGATGGAATACTCGGAAAAAGGGGAGAGAAAATGGTTTCTCGAACAGGTTCGCCAGTAAGCGCTTCAGGTTGAAAAGGGCAATTTGGTGGATGGAAGAGATCTTCGACGTGAAATGATTTTCGGATATCGGATGATATTATAACTATATAGAATATCTATATGTATTTCATAGACTACAGAGGAATTTACGGCATATATCAGGAAAGTCTACAGATATGCTAAGATATGAATCTTGTCTATACACTATCGATGCACTAAATGCAGTAAGACGTGTCTAGACTTATGAATGATAAGCAGGAAATTTCCTAAGGATGATAAGTAGATGATTTCCGACTAGGTATGATAAGCAAAACTTTTGACATGTAGACACGGCCAAAGTCCAGACTCACTAATGTATCCTAACAACTACTAGTTAGACACACTAATGCAAGGCCTGGTTCGCTAAGACCACCGCTCTGATACCACCTGTGAGGACCCGTCCTTATCCTCCCGGACGAAGTCTTCAACATTTGGTTCCATTGCGATGATCGACTCCAAGTAACGTCCTTAATATGAGCTAATGCACAACGGAAGACTTAATTCGTACCTGAGAATATCATGCTTTAAAATGTCAACATAAAGTTGGTGAGATATATAGGTTTGATGCTAGTAGCGTAATAACTATGGACCACAAGATTTCATATATTTAAACATAATACACTCGCAAGTGTATGCAAAAGTAGTTGAGCACTTGGTAACCATACTTAACATTTAAATCATCGCAGCATATTCTTAAATAATCGCTACACCGTACCAAGTGTAGTATACAGAAACGAAGTACTGTGCAACCGTTGAAAACTGGTCGTCCAGCCCGGTTGGGGTTGTCAGGCCCGATAGATCTATCAACAGGATTCGCGTTTACATTCCTCATGTAAATATTAGCTACCAAGTATAAAGAAATATGCCATGGTACAACTCAACATAGAATTTATTTTTGATCACTTGTGTCCATAACGTAAATCATAAAATGCATATATTCTCATCCCAAAATATTTAGAGTTTAAAAGGGACTATATACTCACCATACTGTACTTTGTAGTAAAAATACATATAACATCGTTGATCAATTATATGGTTGGCCTCGGATTCACGAACCTATATCATGTATATATATATATTAACACCTATAGTTGAAGTTAAATAGATTTATGCATTATTATTAGTATAAGTGTTATTTTTAATTATTCATGTGTTTCATTATTACTTAAGTATATTTACTTTATATACCTTAAATAAATAATTTATAAAATATAGTTTTACTAAGTATATTTTTATATAACTAACTTTTATTGTAATAATAATAATAATAATGGTAAAAGTAATAATAATGATAGTAATAATATTAAAAATGATAAAAATATTAAGAGTAATGCTAATACTAATAATAATAATGATAAAAATAATAACAATGATAAAAATGAAAATTTTAATAAAAATGTTAATTTTAATAATAATGATACTAATGATTTTTGGTAATAATAATAATAATAATGATGATAATAATAATAATAATAATAATAATAATAATAATAATAATAATAATAATAAAAACATTAATGAGACTACCTTTAATAGTTTTCCCAAAAATAAATGCCCTAGACAGGGCTCGAACCTGCGACCCCTCATCTAAACACAAACACTCCAACCAATGAACCACTTGTATCTTAATCATCTTCTCATTATCATATCTATACTCACAATCATAACCATAATCGTAATCATGATCACAATCATAATCATCTTTAACGTCATCGTTTCATTTGAGTTTTTCGTCATCAATTCGATACCATAATCATTTCATCATCTTTATTTTCCTAATCTATAACGAGTCATCCATATCATCTTCATTATCATAATCAAACCATCATCAACATGCACACCCTCATTATCATCCTATATAGTATTCGTTCCTTTAATCCTTCTCGCCATTATCATTACTTTTATTCATGAGTTCAAGTATCAACACCACAATCTTAAAATATCATTAACATAATCGTCATTTTTAATTCATTATCCTAATCATCCATTCATTGAATCCCTATTATATCTAACGTGGCCCAAAAAAATTATAATATGATAGCCCAGCCGAAAGTTTGTTTCACGACCCAATAGAGAAAGGATTTGGCCTTCGGCCCAATCAGTCACCCGTTTCAAATTAAACAGAAAAGGAAGCGTAATAGAACATATATCAGATTGGATTTGGAATCCATTTACACGTCCCCACTCCATTCTTCTTTTTAAAACAAAATTCCAATCAAACAACTTTCTTGGTGGAGTTTTGTAATTGTGGGGTATCGGGTTTTTTAAAAAAAAAAATATATATATATATAACCGACACCTTTTGGAGACAAACACAAGTGGGTTCAAATTTTTTTTATTTGTTGTTTTGGTTGATCCGCAAGAAGGAAAAAAAACATATATATATATATATAAACTAGTGGCCATTGATTGATATTTGTTGGTGTGGATTCGTTCGAACAGTATCTAATCAAACAAATGGAAGTGTCGATTGGACAAGAAAAGGGATTACGTAACAATACAAGGTTTCGGTTGTGGGAAGATGGGTGACTTACGGTGGTTCTCGTATGATAGTGGTGACAACGGGTTATGGTTCTTGTTTTTGTAATGGAAGTTGGTGTGTGGTTTATGTAGAGTTTCGTTGGTGATTTTTGATCGGCCCAAAACAGTATAGCAGCAAGTAGCAATATCATATATGGATGCAGCAGTAATCGGTGTAAGGTGGTGTTTGTTAGGATATTTGTGGTGGTTTCACCGAGCACAATTAAATAAAAAAAAATTGAAACGATGGCGGTCTTGGTTCTGGTTTATCAAACGAAACAGGAAACAATAAAAGTAAGATGGTTGATGATTCTAATGGTGACGGGCTGGTCCAGAAAAGCAGAAGGGTTTATGGTGATTGAAGGTGACGGTTGTAAGGTAGCAGGAGGCGGTTCTAGCAACAACAAAAGGGTTAATAGAGATGGTGGCTTGATGTAGATGATTTTGTGGGTTTGCTCCGGTGTTCGGTGTTTGAGGATAGTGGTTATGGAGGTCTCAGTGAAGGTTTGAGGTGTAGATGAAAAGGCTCAAGGTGGGATATATCTATATCTTATATCCCTCTCCATATATGATTATGTAATATATATATAGAGAGAAAGAGATAGAAATATATATATATATAGAGAAAGAGATAGATGGATGATTACTTAATACATAAAGAAAAAAAAATAAAGTAGGAAACAAGTGGATGTTTAGTGAAGGCATATTACTCCGTAAGATTCGATTATAGTGAGAAGAAACCAAAACAACACAGTAACCAATTGAATAATTCAATCTTAATTCATACTCATTATCCAATCACAAACAGTAAATTGAAGAAATTTAATCAATTAGGCACAGTATAATACATTATAATATAATTTAGATTTAAACGTGTTAATTTGTTAGCCGTCACTATATACGGACTAAACTTCGTACTCTGTTGTAAATTCAATGGCGGATAAAAGTTCACAGAAAAAAAAAATCCCACATTTTTAAATTAAGTATATTTAATTATTTCACATTATTATTTACACACATATATTTATATTCATATATACCTACTTACACATAATTGTTCGTGAATCGTCAAGCTTGGTCAAAAGGGTAACTAATTATCCAGATATAGTTTTCGGACTTTCTAGACTCAACATTAAATATTCTGCTTATCGTGTCGAAAATATATAAAGATTAAGGTTTAAATTTGGTCGGAAATTTCCGGGTCGTTACATAATGACCTCTGTGTCACGTTATGTTTTGTAAACGCTATCTTTTTATGAATGCAAACTGGTTTTCAAATAGCATGTAGTATTCAACCGTGTAAAAATCCTGTTGTTGACGAATCGTACACGATGGTTTTGTACGGGGCGTCACAGTAACAGACACAAAAACAAAGGTGGTGGTTGAATAGTGATCGGAGTAAAAATTGTTTTGGGTTGGGTTTTGTACAAAAGTTAAAAGGATTTTTGGTGGTTTCGATGGTGCTCAGACAGGAAACAGAAAAATAGAAAGTAGGCGGCAGTAACGGTTAACATGGTGGCTCTCGGATTGAAATAGAAAACGAGACATAGCTGCAAACAAGCAGGTACAGTAGGTGATTAAATGGAATAAATGGTGGTGGTTTGAGTTGGGTTTAACCAAGTAACAAAACAGAAAAAAGTGAGTAGTAGTAGTTAGTCGATGGGTCTTGATGGGTTGTTTTCATTGCAGGTACATTAGAAAAAAATGGTGGTTGTTTGGGTGGTTAAAGAGAATCATGGCAGTGGTGGTGATTTCAATACAGTGGCGATTGAGGTGGAGACGGGAGGTGATGGAGGTGGTCGGACATGGTAAGGCTGTTTGGGTGTGAAATGGGTTTGTACTGCAAACAGGTTAAGGTGTTCGTCTTGGGTTTAAATTGAAGTATAATGGGAGAGAAAATAATAGTATCTTATAATGATGGTGATCGTAAATATAGAAACATTATAGATAATAATGATGATGATGATTATCGATAGAAACAAGTAAAAGTAGCAGTAATTCTTTATGGTGTTTGGGCAGTTTTATAGAAACAGATAGATAGTAGTAGCATACGAGTAGGTAACAGAAATAGAAGAGTAAACACGTACGAGCAGCAGTAGCCTTGGTTGGTTTGAACTGTGATGGTCTTGGTTGGTTTATCACGAAAAGAAACAGAAGAAAGAAAGAAAAGAAAATGGTGAAGGTGGTGGTTGTGGATGAAGAAGAAGTGGAGTTTCATGTTTCGTGGTTGATCGAGCTTATATGTATTAGTTTGTATATGTATCTTATATATATATTAGAGATGGAATAGATATTGATGATGGTGATATGCAACAGAAAGTGAAACTTTGAAACAGTAAATCAATCAATTATATCAATAAAATACAGTGAATGATTTGGTGATTTGTTAAGTAGTGGATGTGGGGATCGAATAAGGAAATCACGGATATTATTGTTTTCTTCAAGTGAGTTTGTTAGTTAATTGGGTGATTAGGTTGATGGTGGGTTTTATAATCATATTCCAACTTGACATATATATACAAATAATGATAATAGATAGTAGATATAGATAACACATCGACATATACTAGTGGGAATGAAAAGTAAAGGAAACAGTTAAAGTAGAATGAATCTCAAATTTGGTACAATACTGTTGTTTCAAATTATCACGGAGTGAAAAATAATAATATAATAATAATTTTAATTTAAAATAAAAACGTGTGATTTAAGTTAGCCGTCGTTTACTATTGGTTTTATATTTCATTTATGGACTGAAATTCGTGTTTTATTGCTAATCAGTGATGGGTAACAGTCTACATAATAAAATCCCAAAATATTATATTAATAAGCATATTCATTTCGCTCTTAACCCTTATAAACCTGGTTGTAAAATGTAGTCCGATACTAGATTTCAATCCCAAATAATATAGACAGAGTATATAAAAAAAATAATCGTATTCTAAACAAACCTCAATTTTTACGAACTCTATTTACGAACGAACGTTTATTTTTATAACCTTTAGGTTCATATTAAACTTGTTTAATAACAAGCGAGATGACAAATAAGTATTATGAACATTTAATTGTTATATTCGAAACCCTATATATATTTTCAATATACTTCATTCATATATATATATAGATATATTTTTAAATAAAATTATTATATATTATTTTATTTTACAATATTAATTCTAACAATTATATCATATAATATTTCAATTTATATTTCAAATTATTATATCTATATATATATATATATATATATATATATATATTTAAATTATACATATCAATTTACAAATGGTAGTTCGTGAATCGTCGGAAACACTCGAAGGTCAAATGAATATATGAGACAGTTCAAATTTTTTGAGACTCAACCTAACAGACTTTGCTTAAAATAATAAATCGTATCGAGAGTTTGGTTTAAAATTAGTCAAAAATTTCCGGGTCGTCACAGTACCTACCCGTTAAAGAAATTTCGTCCCGAAATTTGATCGTGGTTGTCATGGCTAACAATAAAAATGTTTTCATGACGAATATGAGTTGACACATAGAGTTTTATCATCATTGAGTAATATAGATAAAACTATTTGATTTCGCGAAGAGTACGAGTGAAGCTATCACAAAATAGTGAACTGAAGAAATAGTGATTCGTCTTGACTTTTGACGTAGTCACGATTGATTTTCGGAATTCAAGGGATTTAAAGATAATCTTTGTAATCTATATAAGATATGATTCTTCAGTAATTAAGGAAATTAGGATCCTCTTTGGTTAAATACAATAATCTGTTTTGATTTGCTCTGTCGGATATTTCACTATAAATCCATCCCCTTCATTTCTTTTATATTTTAAAGTTCCATCCTTTTGTCTTCTCTTCACGACTTTAAGTCAAGCGAATAATGTTCCAAAATTCGTAGGTGTGAAGTTTCAAATGAACATGACTAATGTTCAAAGAGAGATTGTAATAGCACTATCTTGATTGGTTAAATTACCAGAATTCAAGAGAAAAGATAGGACTATCAAGAAAATATGTTCTTGATATGTTTATAGATTAGATAAAACGTAATAGTCGTGTAACATGGCACATGATGACGTTATAGTCTGTGAATCATCATGTTTCATTAGAAAATCAGCATGACTTACTGTAATATAATCACATTGATCAAGTGTCATTATATTATACTAACACATGCTTCAATTCCCAACACTACTTCAAAAACATTCATTTTTTTAATTCGAATCTTTCATAATTTAGAAACTAAAATAGTTTCCTTTCTGATGTAACACTGATGTCGCGAAAAGATAAATGATTTTAGATAAGAATAGTTATGAAAATATCTTCAGAAATATCGAGGATATTTATAATGAAAGATACGATAATATCTTAGAATTTCTAATATCGATGGATGGTGATGAAGATTTGTCCTTAACAGTGTAGATTCAGGAGCAAGGTGTTCATTAATGACTTCAGCAGATACTGAATCATTTGAATTCTTTGAAGGCAGGTTTAGTCTTTGTGATTTGTCCACAGCCTCCTTCATGGTTTGCTCAATCCGTTTTCTAGTTCCAACTTTTCTGAGCTTTGCCAACATACTATTCTTTATCATCAAACTTCCGAAGGTAAGGGTCGTTTACAGTTTTTGCTGCTTCATCAGCATTTTCCAAAAATTCGGAGAACTAATTCATAGTTTGGGGTGCTTTTCAGAATTTCAGAATGGAAGATCATAATTCTCAGAGATAAATGTTATATGTATACATATAACTGTTGATGTAGAAATGTTGCGAGATTTAAAATACTGATTGCTGATTCCCGGTAATTGGTATGGTAATTCTCGCTAAAAGATGTGGATGAGTATATGATAAGGTTTTAATGAACAAATATAATGGTTTTTCGGAGAGACTTTAGCCAATGAGAAATGAAGTTGCTGGTAAGCTTACTGCTAATGTGGTGGGATATAAACAGTTCCCCGGTAACGATGATGAAGGGGTAATCTTTATAATAAGGTTTATTCGAATGAAAAATTGAAGTTGATTTGTTGGAGCTGTGACAAAATTGACTAATTTGAAAAAGAATTGCAATGTTATTTTCGGTAATAACAATGCCAAAGGAGTTATCACAGATACGTGTTAAACGTTTACTCAGGTTCCGAGTGTTTTCAGGTGCATAACTATATGCATAAATCTTTTCTTCCGTAGATGAAGTGCGATTGGTTTATCCTCTCGATTGAGGTGTTTTCAAGAATCGTGAAAAGTTTGTACGCAGATTGTAATCGTCAAGATACAAATGAGGTTTAAGATGAAATCAAGTGGCAAACTTGAAGAAATGTTTAGTTTCATATGTTATAATCAATATTTTAATTCATTTTTAATTGTCCAATGTTAGTAGTCCACAGTTAATAGCCCACAATTAGTAGTTCAACAATTCATATATAGTTTAATATATAATATTCAAATTAATTAATACATGTCGTGACCCATTGTATACATGTCTCAGACTCAATCACAACTCAAAGTATATATATTATTTTAAAATCAACCTCAATGTGACAACCCGAAAATTTCTGAGTTAATTTAAATAAAAACTTTATATGATTTCATTAAACTTTAACTGTTTCCGACAATTCACGAACATCCAATTATAAAAAAAATGTATAAATATATATGTATGTGTATATACATCATTTACAACCATTATTATTAGTATTATAATTATTATTTATAATTATCATTATCATTAATATAATACTAATATATTATTAATACTATTATTATAAATATCTTTATTATTAATACAACTTATTATTATTAATAATATTATTATTATTAATAGAATTATTAACATTTATAATGATTATTATCATTATTATTAATTATAATTAAAAGTATCATTTTTATTATTAATATTGTCATATTAATATCATTATCATTATGATCTTTATCATTTATTATTATTATTGTTAATGATGTTATTATTAATAATATTATGAAATATCATTATTCTTGCTATTTACATTATTATTATTTTTATTAATAATATTAGAAGTATTATCATTAATAATATTATTACTTGTTATTATTATTATTAGGATTTTTATTAATATAATTATTAATATAAATTCTTATCAGTAATATTTAAAAAAAAAGGATACAGACCTAATACCTAAATTAGGTCAAGATCTCTAATGTGTTTGATATTTTTTTTAACTCGTGACTCTGCTCTTTTTATTTTTTTATTTGCCATCTTGATCATATCTGATTATATTTTATTTTTTTATCTGATGTATATTATTTTTTTTTCTGTTGAAACAATCTGAGTCGACACCCATTTATATTATGTAAATCAATCATATCAAGTGATAAACGAGTCATCCTCCATTGCCATTACCAGTATAAAACCACTGCAGCTACAATTCAAAAATTAAAAAAATAAATAAATAGAAAAACAGTCCAATATCTCTGTTCTTGAGTCAAAATTTCAAAACCTCAAATTCGAATACAATTTCAAATTCCTTAAATGCAATTTTGTTAGGAATCCTTTAAAGAAACTATCTGCAAAATCTTGTTTTTCAATTCTTAAAATCGAGCTTTAATTTTGGAGTCAAAGCTTTGAAATTAAAAAGTCAACAGGTTGTTCTTCAAGAAATTCGATTGCATTTTAATGTTTCCTGTCAAATTAAAGGTTCCAATAGTTTTTAAGGGTGAATTGAAACATAATTTGTGTTGAAATCGTTGTCTGAAACATCCTCAAATTCGAAAACCAATTTAAAGTTCATCATGTCCCTAAACGAACTGTTACAGCTTATGTTTTAAATTTGTTTCTATTTTAATTAAAACCAAATACAGCTAGTTGATTTCTGTTCCAATTAACGAACCTAAAAAGCTTAGTAAATTGATTGACTTAATTGTTTCTGGTCGATTGAAAATTTGAAGAAGTAGAAGTGGAAACAGAAAATAGTTACGGGTTATATATTTAAGTGATGGAAATAAATCAGAAAAATAGAAAATGGATGGATGGTTTGGGTTGTTAGCGGGTGAGCGAGAGGTCAAGGGTTCGAGCCCCGTCTTGGGCATATTTTTTTTTAGAAAAGCTTTTCAAGGTAACTCTCCTTATCAAAGTTTAATCTTAATTATTATTATTATTATTATTAGCATTTTCATTATTAATATTATAATTTTAACTATTATTATTAATAATAAAAGTTACCAAGTATTATTAGCATAATTAAAATTAAAATTATAATTGTTATTACTACTAAAATTATTATTACTAGTATTATTAGTAAGTATTATTATTAATATTATCATTTGTATTATTAAAAGTATTACAAATTTTATCATTTTTTTAGTATCATTATTATCATTACTAATATTGTAAGTAATAGTATTAATTAGTATTAATATTATTATCATTATTAAGTATTGTTACCAAAAATCATAATTTTGATTATTGTTATTATTAAACTTTTCATTTTTATTAAAACTGTTATCATTATTGTTATAAATCTTATTATTATTAATATCATTTATCATTAATGAAATCATAAACATTATTATCGTTATTAGTAATATTGAGTATTATTATTATCATTACAAATATTATTTTAAGTATTATTATAATTACTATTTTTACAAACAAATGATATATATACATATATTCACACATAACATAATAAAATTTATATTCTTAACTATTTAGAATATATAAAATGAATATAAGAAACTTATATGTTACTAATATAAAAGTGGCATGACTAATGGGAAAATATATATATAAACTTATTCGATTACGAGTATATGTGTTAATATATATACTTGATATAGGTTCGTGAATCCGAGGACAACTCTGCACTTGTTCAGTACCGCTCATAAGCTTAATTATTACGAAATACGAAATACAGTATCGTGATTTTTCATCTGCTCCCTTTTTATCTATATTTTTGGGCTGAGAATACATGCGCAACTTTTATAACTGTTTTATACGTTAGACACAAGTACCAACTATTAAACTGTGATATGTTGGGCTATGACCAGCAAGTCCCCAACCGACAAGTATAAACGATAACTTGTTACGGGGCAAACTTGAAAGTCTAGTCTAAATATTTGTACCAACTATTAAACTATGCTATACTCAGCTATGTCCGACTAAGTCCCTACAGTGATATTTTTAATTGCTGCGGCATTCTTAATTATTGGGGATAGGCCTATCGGGATTAACGTCCCCGATACATTTGACTAAGTCTTTGTATTACTTAATAATGAAATTAAACGACAAGGACAGAACAACTTGTCACGGGGCAAACAATGTTTAGTCTAAATATCACGCACTGGCATAACTTTTTGATCCTGCGGGAGATCAACTTGACTGGACATGAGTGATCTACTTATGAAAACAAATCTTGTGGTCTAACACTATTACTGAAATCATTATTTATGACAAACCTATGAACTCACTCAACCTCGTGTTGACTTTTTAAGCATGTTTATTCTCAGGTACTTAAATATTGCTTCCGCTGTATATCTACTGCTTTGATGATGATTGCTTGCTATGCTTGGAGTCTTCATTACATATCATATCAATTAAAGACATATTTATCTTCCGCTGCAAAACTCAACAAAATGTCTCATGTAGAGTCGTTCTCGTTTATACAACTGTGATTTGATATAATTAGACACAAATACCCCAGGCCCTTTTTGGGGGTGTCATAGATTGGTATCAGAGCATGTTAGTTGTGGAGAACCAGGATTGCATTTTATGTGTGCCTTATACAATTAGGTACCTTAGCAATGTAGGACTACAACTTTCCTTGACCGTAGTGCCTTTACTTGTTGCCTTTAACTGTTAAATGCTACACTATACTTTAGAAACTTTACTTATCTTAGAATGCCGAGCCAACCTAAGAACTCTGCTCACTTCCCTAAGTATTATCCAATTACGCCACCGCATTTAAATGCGACACCATGATTTCTGAAATTCCTGACATTCCTATGTCATCTATCATGGTTTTGTGTATTACATATGTATTACATGAAATATTATCCATGATTTTTGAAACTCCTATAATTGTTACTATTCATACTCAAACGTATATAACTCCCTGTTATATCACGTACCTATATGCCTTATACCTTTATGCATTGGTTTGCGAACCGGAAAATGTCATTGGGTTATCACAGTATACGAATTGAAAGTCTTTAATCGAAAGATTATTAGATTACATACTTATCGTTTTATAATCTCGACACGTCATACTGCCATTATTGGAGTATAGACAAATCATATCTTATCATATCTATCCCAATAGACCTTGTCTACCACTTTTCCTAAATTTCCTCCGTAAATTACGAAAATCTTTTTACTATAAATACGTATTCAAGGAGACGAATATATCATTCAGTATTCAATACCCATTTCATATCAAACCCTATTCCAAACACATAATATGAATTTCTCGAACTCCTCGAGCTCCAACGGTAGCGTAACCGGAACAAATGAACCAATCAGCCATCATCTATTCTGGATGAATTGGGGATGGGTTCGTAGCCGACTCAATCAATGGAGGCAAGAAGAAGGTGATCCCTTCCACCAACCAAATTCACCTCTTGGCGAAGAACCTGAGGTGCTTACCGGTGAACCAGTCCGAAACACCATTTTATCTCTTCTTTCCAGGGTATCCCATCACGAATATATAATATCAAAGATTTTAGATCTTATTCACCCCCTTGTTCCAACCGCCAATCATCCCGGAATAGTAGAAGAAGTCAATGAGCTTCGCGCTCGAGTGGTGGCACTAGAGAACACGGTGCGATATCTACAAGCATCAGCTGCACCAGCAGCATAACCAGTACCATCATCACCATCAATAACAACATCCGCATCCCACGCCTCAACATCACACTCAGTATTTCAAACATCAACATCATACGCCCATAGATACCAAGGAATATTAGTAATAATGAGCTAAGATGTATTGACTCATTCTTCGTGAAGAATTATATATGTATACCTTATATATATATATATGATTTAGAACAATAATAAATCTTGTCGTGCTAAGCAATTACGTGTGAATCTCAACCAGTATGTACTACTTGGTTAATTCATATCACTAATCTGCTATGATGTACACCCTTCGTTAATGACTTAACAATTGTTAATCACTGCTTCAACACAATAAACTCCATTTCATAATAAATCAAGTGTAACGATGAATGTATTGATTCATAACTTCATTAGCGAAATATTTTGCGACAATTATGAAATCTCTAAGGTTTTGGAGATTATTTACTCTCGTTCCAAACCGCAAAACAGATGAGTTTAATATATATTAACTCATTAAATCCATGATTATATCTGAAGAATACATATATGAACGTATATCTTCATAAAGATTGTAAATTCTATTGTATAAACTGTTAATTGTGAAAATATTTTAACGGGTAGGTAATACCCGAGAAATATTTACATCTCACATTAATACATTGTACATTCTTCAATTTCGATTCATAAATCATTAATTATACGCACTACCTTCACAATGATACACAATCATCTTCATACAAAATCAATTACACATTCTGAAATTAACATATCGGAATTCAAGTAAAGCTTTAGCGGGTGTTATCTTCCTAAAGATCACTACATTCACGAATTATATTCATTTGTATTCTGCAATGAATTATCACATCAAACCACCGAAATTATCATTCATTACTTTTAAAGCCTATTTGTTAACCATTAGATCTGTTAACGATTACAATCAGCGTTTAATCATCTAAAAAATAAAATTTCTTGAAACCATCTCGGATTGATAACCAATGATTCAGATATGGTAGTATTAAATGCAGAGGAAACAAAAGAATTTTCCTAGTCATTGGATCTTAGAAATTCTAAGATATCATCGTATCCTTCGTTATAAATATCCTCTATATTTCTGAAGATATCTTTATAACGATTCTTGTTAGCAATTAATTATCTCTTTGCGATATCTTTATCACATCATAAAGGAAACTGTTTTAGTTTCTATATTCTGTAAAATTCAAGTTTAAATTATGAATGATTTGAAGTAGTGTTGGGAATTGAAGCATGAGTTAGTATAATATAATGACGTCAGGCCAACGTGATTATATTACAGTAAGTCATGCTAAATTTTTAATGGAAGATGATGATTCATAGACTTTATAATCATCATTTGCCATGTTACACGTCTCTAACATTTAAACTCTGAAACATATCAAGAAAATATTTTTCTTGATAGTTCTATCTTTCCGGATATTCTGGTAATTTGACAAATCAAATCGTGCTATTACCTTTCCTTCTGCTTTATATATTATGATCATTTAAAACTTCATACCTACGAATTCTGGACCGTTACTTGCTTTACAAAAGCATGAAGCTTCGACATATAAGGGAAAATATAAAGCCCGATAACGACACAGAAATTACAAACCGTGTATATCAATGCGAATAGCAATATAAAGACATGGGAGAGCTAAAAACACAATAAATCCTAGAGCATAGTAGAAGTAAACAGACTCCTCTGGTGGAAGTTGGAAAAGAAGGAAAATTGTAGCAATAACCAATATAAGTTCAAGAACAAGAACTGGATTGAGCATATTAACAAATCTTTTGGAAGTAAGAATTGAGAAAGAAAGTATAGAAGTAGTGAAGATAATGAAATGGAAGAAGCTAATTTATAGCAAAATTCCAGACATAGCAATCAAGACAATTCACCGCATTTAATTAAAGAAAATCCTAGTTTCCTTAATTACCAGAGAATCAAATCTTATAAAGATTTTGAAGATTTCTTTAATTCCTTGAATTCCAGAAATCAACTTTAACTATGTCAAAAAGTTAAGGCAAACAGATATTTCCTTATTTTAATCTTTTATGATAGCTTCGTTTATACTCTTCCTATAATCGAAATATTTTATCCATATTACCCAATGTTGATAAAACTCTATTTTTCAACTCATATTCATCATTCTTGTTGTAAAGAATGACGATCTCTATCAAATTTCATGATTATGATTTTCATGAACTCCTCTCTGTTTTTGTCTGCCCTAATATTGTGGCATAAACGCTCAAGGTTTAAATAAGCTCACTATTATTCATAACACATTTCATGTATGCTTGTATAGCGTTGTTATTTCTTTCTAAGAAAACCTAATAAGTGACACTTTTGTTAAATCCTTTAGATAACCTCCGCATTAATAATAAAATGCACTTCGTAAAATTTATGGATCGTAAGATTTAAACGCTAGAAACAAAACAATATTCTATCCGTTGGAATTCACGAAAGGCCCCGAGCATACCTGAGAATGTGAAGACCAAATAAAACGAAAATATCCTCACTTGTTTACAAACAACGCCGATGGATGGCAACAACTAAAATTTCGGGATGGAATTTCTATTAACAGGGGGATACTGTGACAACCCGAAAATTTCTGAGTTAATTTAAACAAAAACTTTATATGATTTCATTAAACTTTAACTATTTCCGACTATTCACGAACATCCAATTATAAAAAAATGTATAAATATATATGTATTTGTATATACATCATTTACAACCATTATTATTAGTATTATAATTATTATTAATAATTATCATTATCATTAATATAATACTAATATATTATTAATAATATTATTATAAATATCTTTATTATTAATACAACTTATTATTATTAATAATATTATTATTATTAATAGTATTATTAACATTTATAATGATTATTATCATTATTATTAATTATAATTAAAAGTATCATTTTTATTATTAATATTGTCATATTAATATCAGTATCATTATGATCTTTATCATTTATTATTATTATTGTAAATGATGTTATTATTAATAATATTATGAAATATCATTATTCTTTCTATTTACATTATTATTATTTTTATTAATAATATTAGAAGTATTATCATTAATAATATTATTACTTGTTATTATTATTAGGATTTTTATTAATATAATTAATAATATAAATTCTTATCAGTAATATTTAAAAAAAAGGATACAGACCTAATACCTAAATTAGGTCAAGATCTCTAATGCGTTTGATATTTTTTTTTAACTCGTGACTCTGCTCTTTTTATTTTTTTATTTGCCATCTTGATCATATCTGATTATATTTTATTTTTTTATCTGATGTATATTATTTTATTTTTTTGTTAAAACAATCTGAGTCGACACCCATTTATATTATGTAAATCGATCATATCAAGTGATAAATGAGTCATCCTCCATTGCCATTACCAGTATAAAACCACTGCAGCAGCAATTCGAAAATTAAAAAAAAATAGAAAAACAGTCCAATATCTCTGTTCTTGAGTCAAAATTTCAAAACCTCAAATTCGAATACAATTTCAAATTCCTTAAATGCAATTTTGTTAGGAATCCTTTAAAGAAACTATCTGCAAAATCTTGTTTTTCAATTCTTAAAATCGAGCTTTAATTTTGGAGTCAAAGCTTTGAAATTAAAAAGTCAACATGTTGTTCTTCAAGAAATTCGATTGCATTTTAATGTTTCTTGTCAAATTAAAGGTTCCAATAGTTTTTAAGGGTGAATTGAAACATAATTTGTGTTGAAATCGTTGTCTGAAACATCCTCAAATTCGAAAACCAATTTGAAGTTCATCATGTCCCTAAACGAACTATTACAGCTTCTGTTTTAAATTTGTTTCTATTTTAATTAATACCAAATACAGCTAGTTGATTTCTGTTCCAATTAACGAACCTAAAAAGCTTAGTAAATTGATTGACTTAATTTGTAACGACCCTGGATTTTCCAATGTTTATTTATTAATAATGTTTATTATTAATGCGTGTGATTAAACGAATGTATGTTATTACATTTACATGTTGCCATGATTAACCGTACTTGACTTTAAATTGCCCGAAACGTCTTTGTGACACCCGAAACTTTCACGAATAATATTTTTAGAGTATTATTTACATTCATGATTGATTTTATTAATCATTTTAATTAACTATGGTGATTAGTTAGTTACTTGGGCTTTAATTGGATTTATTTATTACTTACATGAAACTTGGGCTTGTTTAATGTTAATGGACTCATGAATAAAGACTTATAAGCCCACCCTACTTCTTAGTTGGACTAGTTAGCCCATGTCTTACACTTGTAAGTATCATTTTAGATGTAACTAGTTAGTTTATGCACTTGAAATCTAGTTTACACATAATCCACATGCATGCATCCTCATTATCCAACTTTTAAGCTTTAACACATGAAGAACCATTAAACATTTGCCTCCCCCCTTTGATGGGCTGCTGACCATCGGCTTTCTCACATGGGGGAGAGGGTTTTATTTTCAAACTTTGATTAACTTCTTACTTGTAGTCTTCACATGTTCATTTCACTTTACACACACACACTTTAAACTTACCTTCTTTTCTCTCTTTTCTCTCTAAGTCTTGTAAGTAATATGAACACTTTTCCTCTCTTTTCTTCATTTTAAAACCGAATTACATATACACATTCATCATCATTTGTTAGTTGATACTTGTTCATGTTTGTTAATTAATTACTTGTTGCTGTTTACTTACTATTTTCTAAGAAGCAAACTTGTTAGTTTGATTCTTCATCTAACTTGTTCTTACAAGGCATACAAGAACATAAAGTTTCTAGCTTATGTTCTTCATTTATTGTTTCAAAAGATTTAGAGTTCATGTATTGCAAATCATACTTGTAAGTCATGTTAGTAAACTTTAAAGTTTACTTTCTAAAGATCAAACTTTGGTTTGAATCTTTAAAGTATGAACAACCATGAACCTTTTACTTGTTTACTTAGTTATTTCTTTGTATTACGTACTTTAATTTCATGTTTGTTGGTTGTTATTGGTCAAATGTTACTAGTTAACTTTGATCTCGTTAATCTTGAACTAAAGTTAACTTTAAAAGTTCAAGAACATGTAAGTAAACTTTTTATTATTATAACTTGGTACACTTATGTTAGATCTAGACTTTTGAGTCTTGGATCTTCAAGATCAAGCTAAGAACTATGTTCTACAACTTAAGATCTTGATTTCATGAGTTACTTTCAAGTTTGTAACTTATTATTAGTTTTAAAGTTCATGTATGTGTTAGATCTAAGACTTTGATGTAACTTTGGTTCATCAAACCTCATACAACTCTTAAGTGAGTTGTGCTTCATGTCTTAGACTTGCACTTGGGTTATGATGGTCAAACCTTGGTGAAAATGATGCAAACACATCAACGAGTTGTACACTTGAAGCTGCATGCATCAAGGATGAGAACCGTGATAAGCATCGAACACCAAGAACCACCGGAACCTACTGACCTGTCTATTTTCTGTATTCTGAGTCTGATCAGTAAGACCTGGGCTGTTGTGATTATGATTTTCAAATATTTCTGTTCGAGTAGATAACTTTTCATATAGGACTCGTCTTAATCCGAGTTACGGTTTAGGATTTATGGCCCTCCGATCGTCACTATGTCCTTTTAACGATGTGCAGAAATTTCTGACCTACTCGCACTTAGACCGTCGCCACAGTCAAACGAAGACGAGTTTGCTTCTGTAAATTTTACCACACTTAAAGGACTCATATATGGAGCCATGGCCACTGGTCTCACCTTATTTCAGTAAGGGTAGAGGCCGTGGTGACTGACTGAAGTCAGCCTTTGTTTTAAACTACTTTCATAAACGAAACTTACTTTACGCCTTTTGTTTGATGATGAATGATGATGACCCTTAAGACCTTATTTACATACTTTTAAACCTATTCGGATGATTTACTGACTTAGTACTATTTGACTTAGGTTGAGGACTCGTTGGACCTTTCGGACCGATTACTTGCACACTTTTCCCGACTCGACTTTACCGCCACTTTATCATTGTGAGTTATAGCATTTCCTTTTTACTTTAACTTATTTTGGGAACTGAGAATACATGTGGATTTTATGTTTTACATACTAGGCACGAGTACTTAAACTTATATATGTGTGGGTTATATAACGACAGAAACATTCCCTTTAGCTCGGTAACGTTTAGTCATTGGTTTTTGAACCGGTGAACGCGAATCTTAGATATGGATCCATAGGGTTTGACATCCCCACTCGGGCTAGTAGCGCTAGCATTTAACGGGTGTTTAATACTTCGTAGACATACGCACTTGCCAAGTGTACTTTCAGGGGGTATAAACGTTAAGTTAGTTACCAAGTGCCCACGGTTAACATATACTTTATCATACTATTTTGAAACGCTCTTTGTAGCACTGAAATCTCGTGGCCTACCTTACATACTGTTATACTTAAACTATAGCTCACCAACCTATGTGTTGACATTTTTAAGCATATTTTTCTCAGGTGCTTAAGGTTATTTGCTTCCGCTGTCGTGCTAGTCTTGCCGTAGACACCCGCTGCTCTAGTGTTATCACCGCATGAATTGTTTATCTTGCATTCAAACTTTAATACATTTGAACTATGTTTTGTAATGACCTGAGGGTCACATAAATTTATTCATGCTTGCTATTCGTAGAAGCATACTGTTGGTGTAAAACAATTGACGTCGGTTATGACGTCATCTTTTTATCGTGAATGCAACTTTTTTTATTACAGCATATAGTACTTAACCTTGTAATGATCCTGTTGTTGATGATTCGTACACGATGGTTTTGTACGGGGCATCACATTTGGTATCAGAGCATTGGTTGTAGGGAATTAGGATGCATTAGTGAGTCTAAGACAGACCCGAGTAGGATTCACTAATAGGACTAATCTACAACTTGCTAGTTTACCTGTTTCTGCTGAACTTACTGCATGCTACTGCTTACTTTTACTGCTATATGCCATATGCTACTACATGATTTCACTACTGTATGATATTACTTGCTTTCGATTGCATGCTACTTCTGTACGATACGTTATTATTGCCATGCTACTTATTGTTATACATGATTTAAGCTGTTGGCCTAATACGTACTTGCTTTATGACTTACTGACATGGAAAATTTATTTTTCCTTGTTCAGATGTCGGATGTTCCACCTGCTATCGTTTTGGGCAGTTTAGACTCGTCAGCCACCCCACCTGCTGCTGCTGCCGACACACCGATCCCGCTACCCACGAGTGACCCCGGCGCTTCATCTTCCGGGACTAACAGCCAGGCGCCTGCCCCAGTGGCTACTATTGATGGACACGTGGACCCTACGGAGATTCCAGCTCCGTCTGCTCCCGAACCCTCGGAGCCACAGCCCCGCATCGGTGGTGTTGTGATTCCCGCGGAGTTCGGGGAAGGGCCATTCCGTAACCATATGCGCATGCCGTGCCGACGTGCTCCTAATGGACGTTTAGTGCCGATTCCGCCAGGCAGATACAGACAGATGATGGCCGCCCACGGACTACCAGTTCAGCCACCAGTGCCACCACCACATGATTCGGATGACTCATCATCCACCGATTCTTCATCAGATGACTCTTCCTCAGACGACTCCAGTGATGATGAGGACCCTGCTGATATACCTATTCAGCCACCCTCCACCCCGCCGAAGAAGCGGTAGTGCTTCGACGGTACCATCATTCTGGGGATCAATGGAGGACGAGCCTTCACTAACGCGTTTGGTCGACGTCGTAGGGTTACTGCTCGTAAGCGGCTTATGCCGTACCCTGCCGACCCACAAGTGCGTAAGATACCCCGTTACGTACTGACTATTTCTGGAGCCGGAACGTCTGCACCCCGTTTCGTGCGGTCTGCACCACCGGCACCACCCGCACCACCTGCACCGCCTGCCCCACCATCTCCCTCTAACGAGGAACTGAGGAGGGAGGTGGGAATCCTTCGAGCTCGGGTTACTGAGCTCGAGGAGCAGTTGGCTCAGGTTTTAGACATCCTACACCCACCTTTACCGTAGGACCTTTTGTATTAGATTTCATGATGTAATCTAGTTGTAGTTTCATATTTCACTTATGTATTGTACGAATCTATCATGATGTATGAAACTTATTATTAATGAATGGAAACTTTGGGATGTTACTTTTTGCACAAGTGTTCTATTTACGTTACTGTATGGTGTTTTGCGGTACTTGTATCAACTTGCGTTACTTAATTAACATGTGTTGTGCCGTTTACATGTTGGTTGTTATATACTATATTATTATATATTGAATGCTGGATTTTGACTTGAGTCAAAATGTTTGTATAGAATACCATGGCTAACGGTCGATCCACACCTACTGCTGCTCAAATTGAAGAGATGATCCAAGAACGTGTAGCTGCAGCCATTGCGGAAATGCAACCCCAAGCTCCACCGCCACCGCCACCACCACCGGTTATTCAACCCATTCGAAATGGGTGTACTTACAAGGAATTCTAGAGCTGTAAACCACATAACTTCAGCGGTACTGAGGGACCGGTTGGTCTCACCAGATGGTTCGAGAAACTTGAATCAGTATTCCGAGTTAGCAACTGTTTGGAGGACAACAAAACCAAATTTGCTTCTTGCACGCTATCTGACGGCGCGCTCACGTGGTGGAACACAATGGAACAGGCACAAGGAATTGATGAGGCGTATGCTACGCCATGGGAAGCATTTAAGTGTGCCATGATTGAGGAGTATTGTCCGAGAACCGAAATCCAAAAGATGGAAATAGAATTCATGCAGTTAAAGGCCGTTGGGAACGACCTTGATGGTTACAACAGGAGATTTTTGGAACTAGCCCTGATGTGTCCGACAATGGTCACCCCAGAATTCAAGCGAATGGAGAGATACTTCTGGGGACTCCCTAAGAGCATTAAGGGAAACGTCACCTCATCCAAACCACCAAATGTTCCCGAAGCGATGCGCATGGCGCATACTTTAATGAATCAAATAACCATCGATGAACCGGAGAAAACTAAGTCTGAAGCGGGTACTAGCGAGAAGCGCAAATGGGATAACCACAACAACAACAACAACAACAACAACAGGGTTAGGAACTATGAACAGAACCCGGCGAAACGACATGAGGGTTTCAGAGGAAACAACAATGGTGGAAACCCCAACCCCAATAACAACACCAGCTCCAACCCGAACTACAAGGGAACCCTACCTCAATGCAAGAGGTGTTACAAACACCACACTGGGTATTGCAATGTTGTCTGCGAGAAGTGCCAATGGTCTGGGCATGTTGGAAAAGACTGCAAGGTCACCACTTTGAATGGGAAGCCGAACCCCACAGGGCCAAGGAAGTGTTACGAATGCGGACAGACGGGCCATTTCAGAAATGCGTGCTCAAACAAGCGAAAAGATGGCGGACCACCCCGCGCTAGAGCTTTCAATGTTAATGAAAGGGACGCACGCGAAAACCCTGACTTGGTGACCGGTATATTCAAAATCAACAATCTTTTGGATTATGTCTTGTTTGATACTGGTGCGGATAAAAGTTATGTATGTATACATTTTTGCGATAAGATTAATTGGTCGTTAGTCCCGTTAAAAGAGAGTATGCTTGTCGAGGTCGCCAATGGAAAACTTGAAAAGGTTGACCATATTAGTCGTGGAGCTATTATCAACATAGCTGGTGAAGATTTCGAAATTGATTTGATACCTATCAAACTGGGAAGTTTTGACTTGATCGTCGATATGGATTGGTTGAGCAAGATAAGGGCTGATATTATCTGCGGAGATAAAGCACTTCGTATACCACAAGGAGACGGTGAGCCACTGATCATCTACGGAGAGAGATGTACCTCAAAGCTGAACCTCATTAGTTGCGTGAAAGCGCAAAAGATCATGAAGAAGGGACGTTTTGCTGTCCTAGCGCATGTGAAAACAGTAGAAACTGAGGTGAAAAACGTGAACAACGTTCGAATTGTGAACGAATTTTCTGATGTCTTCCCTGAGGAATTGTCGGGATTGCCACCGCAGAGAGCAGTAGAGTTTCAAATTGACTTAGTGCCAGGAGCTGCACCTGTAGCTCACGCACCTTATAGACTCGCACCTTCCGAGATGCAAGAATTACAGAGACAACTACAAGGACTACTTGATCGAGGATTTATCTAACCAAGTTTCTCGCCTTGGGGCGCACCTGTGTTGTTTGTGAAGAAGAAGGATGGATCCTTCCGTATGTATATCGACTACCGTGAACTCAACAAATTGACTATCAAGAATCGGTATCCTCTTCCACGAATTGATGATCTTTTTGATCAACTACAAGGATCGAGCATTTACTCAAAGATCGATTTACGATCCGGTTATCACCAATTGAGGGTGAAGGAAAGTGACGTGATGAAAACTGCATTCAGGACCCGTTATGGTCATTATGAGTTTCTCGTGATGCCATTCGGTTTGACAAATGCACCTGCCGTGTTCATGGACCTCATGAATCGTGCCTGCAAGCCGTACTTGGATAAGTTTGTTATCGTCTTCATAGATGATATCCTCATCTACTCTAAGAGCGAAGAAGAGCATGAGCAACACCTCTGACTAGTACTTGAACTCTTGAGACAAGAGCAACTTTACGCCAAATTCTCCAAGTGTGAATTTTGGTTGAAGGAAGTACAATTTCTGGGTGATGTTGTGAGCGACCAGGGTATTAAAGTTGATCCCACCAAGATTGAAGCTATCAGCAAGTGGGAGACCCCCACTACTCCGACGCATATTCGCCAATTCCTAGGTCTCGCCGGTTATTACCGAAGGTTTGTCGAAGGATTTTCTCTGATTGCGCGTCCTTTGACCGCACTGACTCACAAGGGTAAGAAGTTCATTTAGGAACCCGCACACGAATCAGCATTCCAAACTTTGAAGAAGAAGTTAACCACCGCACCTATCCTATCACTTCCTGAGGGCAGTGACGACTTTGTTGTTTATTGTGATGCATCGAAGAGTGGTTTTGGTTGTGTACTAATGCAACGATCAAAAGTTATTGCCTATGCCCCTCGCCAACTGAAGATTCACAAATGGAACTACACTACTCACGATCTCGAACTTGGAGCCGTCGTCTTTGTGCTTAAATTGTGGAGACACTATTTGTATGGGACTAAGAGCACTATTTTCACCGATCACAAGAGTCTCCAGCACATCTTCGATCAGAAGCAACTGAATATGAGACAGCGTCGATGGATCGAGATGCTCAACGACTACGATTGTGAACTTAGTTATCATCCTGGAAAGGCCAATGTTGTAGTTGACGCTTTAAGCCGAAAGGAGAGGACGGCACCTCTTCGTGTTAGGGCTCTGAACATCACCATCCATTCAAATCTCAACAGCCAGATCAGAGTAGCCCAATATGAGGCTCTCAAGAAGGAGAATTTAACTCATGAACATTTGAACATACTTGTCTCTCGATTCGAGGTTAGGGAGTCTGGACTCCGATATTATGCCGGAAGAATTTGGGTACCTCTTTATGGAGATCTACGGAACCTTATACTTGATGAAGCACACAAATCAAGATATTCGATTCATCCCGGCACGGGCAAGATGTACCACGACCTTAAAGAACAGTATTGGTGGCCGAATCTTAAGAAGGACGTTGCGACTTATGTTGGTAAGTGTTTGACTTGCTCGAAGGTTAAAGCCGAGCATCAGAGACCTTCTGGTTTACTTCAACAACCAGAAATCCCACAATGGAAGTGGGAAAGGATAACGATGGATTTTATCACCAAGCTACCAAAGACGGTGGGCGGATACGATACCATCTGGGTTATCGTTGACTGTCTTACCAAATCTGCACACTTTCTAGCGATGAAGGAAACAGATACAATGGAGAGACTTGCTCAACTATACATCAAGGAGGTTGTATCTCGTCATGGTGTACCTTTATCGATCATCTCCGATCGCGATCCCCGTTTTGCTTCTAGATTTTGGCGTTCTTTGTAAGAAGCCATGGGAACTCGTCTTGACATGAGTACTGCTTATCACCCTCAGACTGACGGGCAAAGTGAACGAACAATTCAGACCTTGGAGGACATGTTGCGTGCATGTCTCATTGATTTCGGAAAGGCCTGAGAAAGGCATTTGCCGTTACCCGAATTCTCGTACAACAACAGTTATCACTCAAGCATTAATGCTGCACCTTTTGAAGCATTGTATGGCCGCAAGTGCCGATCTCCTATTTTTTGGGCTGAAGTGGGCGAAAAGCAAATCACCGGACCCGAGGTAGTCCACGAAACCACGGAGAAGATTGCTCAGATTCAAGCTAGACTTAAGACTGCCCGCGATCTTCAAGAGAGTTATGCTGATCTTAAACGTAAGGACTTTGAATTCAATGTGGGTGACCGTGTAATGTTAAAGGTTGCACCTTGGAAAGGTGTGATTCGTTTTGGAAAACGTGGAAAGTTGAACCCACGATACATTGGTCCTTTTGAAATCTTAGAACGTGTTGGACCCGTTACTTACCGTTTGGATCTACCAGCACAATTGAGCTCAGTTCATCCTACCTTCCACGTATCAAACTTGAAGAAGTGTCTTGCTGCACCGGAACTTATCATACCACTGGAAGAACTTACAATTGACGACAAACTCCACTTCGTGGAAGAGCCTGTTGAGATTATGGATCGTGAGATCAAAACTTTGAAACGCAACAAGATTCCCATTGTACGAGTACGATGGAATGCCAAACGAGGACCTGAGTTTACTTGGGAGTGAGAGGATCAAATGATGCGGAAGTATCCTCACCTTTTCCCGACTCCTCCATCTACCTCAGCTTAAATTTCGAGATGAAATTTTCTTTAACAGGTGGGTAATGTAACGACCCTGGATTTTCCAACGTTTATTTATTAATAATGCTTATTATTAATGCGTGTGATTAAACGAATGTATGTTATTACATTTACATGTTGCAATGATTAACCGTACTTGACTTTAAATTGCCCGAAATGTCTTTATGACACACGAAACTTTCACGAATAATATTTTTAGAGTATTATTTACATTCATGATTGATTTTATTAATCATTTTAATTAACTATGGTGATTAGTTAGTTACTTGGGCTTTAATTGGATTTATTTGTTACATACATGAAACTTGGGCTTGTTTAATGTTAATGGACTCATGAATAAAGACTTATAAGCCCACCCTACTTCTTAGTTGGACTAGTTAGCCCATGTCTTACACTTGTAAGTATCATTTTAGATGTAACTAGTTAGTTTATGCACTTGAAATCTAGTTTACACATAATCCCCATGCATGCATCCTCATTATCCAACTTTTAAGCTTTAACACATGAAGAACCATTAAACATTTGCCTCCCCCCTTTGATGGGCTGCTGACCGTCGACTTTCTCCCATGTGGGAGTGGGTTTTATTTTCAAACGTTGATTAACTTCTTACTTGTAGTCTTCACATGTTCATTTCACTTTACACACACACTTCAAACTTACCTTCTTTTCTCTCTTTTCTCTCTAAGTCTTGTAAGTAATATGAACACTTTTCCTCTCTTTTCTTCATCTTAAAACCGAATTACATATACACATTCATCATCATTTGTTAGTTGATACTTGTTCATGTTTGTTAATTAATTACTTGTTGTTGTTTACTTACTATTTTCTAAGAAGCAAACTTGTTAGTTTGATTCTTCATCTAACTTGTTCTTACAAGGCATACAAGAACATAAAGTTTCTAGCTTATGTTCTTCATTTATTGTTTCAAAAGATTTAGAGTTCATGTGTTGCAAATCATACTTGTAAGTCATGTTAGTAAACTTTAAAGTTTACTTTCTAAAGATTAAACTTTGGTTTGAATCTTTAAAGTATGAACAACCATGAATCTTTTACTTGTTTACTTAGTTATTTCTTTGTATTATGTACTTTAATTTCATGTTTGTTGGTTGTTATTGGTCAAATGTTACTAGTTAACTTTGATCTCATTAATCTTGAACTAAAGTTAACTTTAAAAGTTCAAGAACATGTAAGTAAACTTTCTATTATTATAACTTGGTACACTTATATTAGATCTAGACTTTTGAGTCTTGGATCTTCAAGATCAAACTAAGAACTATGTTCTACAACTTAAGATCTTGATTTCATGAGTTTACTTTCAAGTTTGTAACTTATTATTAGTTTTAAAGTTCATGTATGTGTTAGATCTAAGCCTTTGATGTAACTTTGGTTCATCAAACTTCATACAACTCTTAAGTGAGTTGTGCTTCATGTCTTAGACTTGCACTTGGGTTATGATGGTCAAACCTTGGTGAAAATGATGCAAACACATCAACGAGTTGTACACTTGAAGCTACATGCATCAAGGATGAGAACCGTGATAAGCATCGAACACCAAGAACCACCGGAACCTACTGACCTGTCTATTTTCTGTATTCTGAGTCTGATCAGTAAGACCTGGGGTGTTGTGATTATGATTTTCAAATATTTCTGTTCGAGTAGATAACTTTTCATATAGGACTTGTCTTAATCCGAGTTACGGTTTAGGATTTATGGCCCTCCGATCGTCACTATGTCCTTTTAACGATGTGCAGAAATTTCTGACCTACTCGCACTTAGACCGTCGCCACGGTCAAACGAAGACAAGTTTGCTTCTGTAAATTTTACCACACTTAAAGGACTCATATACGGATCCATGGCCACTGGTCTCACCTTATTTCAGTAAGGTTAGAGGCCGTGGTGACTGACTGAAGTCAGCCTTTGTTTTAAACTACTTTCATAAACGAAACTTACTTTACGCCTTTTGTTTGATGATGAATGATGATGACCCTTAAGACCTTATTTACATACTTTTAAACCTATTCGGACGATTTACTGACTTAGTACTATTTGACTTAGGTTGAGGACTCGTTGGACCTTTCGGACCGATTACTTGCACACTTTTCCCGACTCGAATTTACCGCCACTTTATCATTGTGAGTTATAGCATTTCCTTTTTACTTTAACTTATTTTGGGAACTGAGAATACATGCGGATTTTATGTTTTACATACTAGGCACGAGTACTTAAACTTATATATGTGTGGGTTATATAACGGCAGAAACATTCCCTTTAGCTCGGTAACGTTTAGTCATTGGTTTTTGAACCGGTGAACGCGAATCTTAGATATGGATCCATAGGGTTTCACATCCCCACTCGGGCTAGTAGCGCTAGCATTTAACGGGTGTTTAATACTTCGTAGACATACGCACTTGCCAAGTGTACTTTCAGGGGGTATAAACGTTAAGTTAGTTACCAAGTGCCCACGGTTAACATATACTTTATCATACTATTTTGAAACGCTCTTTGTAGCACTGAAATCTCGTGGCCTACCTTACATACTGTTATACTTAAACTATGGCTCACCAACCTTTGTGTTGACGTTTTTAAGCATGTTTTTCTCAGGTGCTTAAGGTTATTTACTTCCGCTGTCGTGCTAGTCTTGCCGTAGACACCCGCTGCTCTAGTGTTATCACCGCATGAACTGTTTATCTTGCATTCAAACTTTAATACATTTGAACTATGTTTTGTAATGACCTGAGGGTCACATACATTTATTCATGCTTGCTATTCGTAGAAGCATACTGTTGGTGTAAAACAATTGACGTCAATTATGACGTCATCTTTTTATCGTGAATGCAACTTCTTTTATTACAGCATATAGTACTTAACCTTGTAATGATCCTGTTGTTGATGATTCGTACACGATGGTTTTGTACGGGGCATCACATTTGGTATCAGAGCATTGGTTGTAGGGAATTAGGATGCATTATTGAGTCTAAGACCGACCCGAGTAGGATTCACTAATAGGAGTAATCTACAACTTGCTAGTTTACGTGTTTCTACTGAACTTACTGCATGCTGCTGCTTACTTTTACTGCTATATGCCATATGCTACTACATGATTTCACTACTGTATGATATTACTTGCTTTCGATTGAATGCTACTTCTGTACGATACGTTATTATTGCCATGCTACTTATTGTTATATATGATTTAAGCTGTTGGCCTAATACGTGCTTGCTTTATGACTTACTGACATGGAAAATTTATTTTTCCTTGTTCAGATGTCGGATGTTCTACCTATTATCGTTTTGGGACTCGTCAGCCACCCCACCTGCTGCTGCTGCCGACACACCGATCCCGCTACCCACGAGTGACCCCGGCGCTTCATCTTCCGGGACTAGCAGCCAGGCGCCTGCCCCAGTGGCTACTATTGACGGACACGTGGACCCAACGGAGATTCCAGCTCTGTCTGCTCCCTGACCCTCGGAGCCACAGCCCCGCATCGGTGGTGTTGTGATTCCCGCGGAGTTCGGGGAAGGGCCATTCCGTAACCATATGCGCATGCCGTACCGACGCGCTCCTAATGGACGTTTAGTGCCGATTCTGTCAGGTAGATACAGACAGATGATGGACGCCCACGGACTGCCAGTTCAGCCACCAGTGCCACCACCACATGATTCGGATGACTCATCATCCGCCGATTCTTCATCAGATGACTCTTCCTCAGACGACTCCAGTGATGATGAGGACCCTGCTGATATACCTATTCAGCCACCCTCCACCCCACCGAAGAAGCGGTATCGCTTCGACGGTACCATCATTCTGGGGATCAACGGAGGACGAGCCTTCACTGACGCGTTTGGTCGACGTCGTAGGGTTACTGCTCGTAAGCGGCTTGTGCCGTACCCTGCCGACGCACAAGTGCGTAAGACACCCCGTTACGTACTGACTATTTCTGGAGCCGGAACGTCTGCACCCCGTTTCGTGCGGTCTGAACCACCGGCACCACCCGCACCACCCGCACCACCTGCACCGCCTGCCCCACCATCTCCCTCTAACGAGGAACTGAGGAGGGAGGTGGGAATCCTCCGAGCTCGGGTTACTAAGCTCGAGGAGCAGTTGGCTCAGGTTTTAGACATCCTACACCCACTTTCACCGTAGGACCTTTTGTATTAGATTTCATGATGTAATCTAGTTGTAGTTTCATATTTCACTTATGTATTGTACGAATCTATCATGATGTATGAAACTTATTATTAATGAATGGAAACTTTGGGATGTTACTTTTTGCACAAGTGTTCTATTTACGTTACTGTATGGTGTTTTGCAGTACTTGTATCAACTTGCGTTACTTAATTAACATGTGTTGTGCCGTTTACATGTTGGTTGTTATATACTATATTATTATATATTGAATGCTGGATTTTGACTTGAGTCAAAATGTTTGTATAGAACACCATGGCTAACGGTCGATCCACACCTACTGCTGCTCAAATTGAAGAGATGATCCAAGAACGTGTAGCCGCAGCCATTGCGAAAATGCAACCCCAAGCTCCACCGCCACCGCCACCACCACCGGTTATTCAACCCATTCGAAATGGGTGTACTTACAAGGAATTCCAGAGCTGTAAACCACATAACTTCAGCGGTACTGAGGGACCGGTTGGTCTCACCAGATGGTTCGAGAAACTTGAATCAGTATTCCGAGTTAGCAACTGTTCGGAGGACAACAAAACCAAATTTGCTTCTTGCACGCTATCTGACGGCGCGCTCACGTGGTGGAACACAATGGAACAGGCACAAGGAATTGATGAGGCGTATGCTACGCCATGGGAAGCATTTAAGTGTGCCATGATTGAGGAGTATTGTCCGAGAACCGAAATCCAAAAGATGGAAATGGAATTCATGCAGTTAAAGGTCGTTGGGAACGACCTTGATGGTTACAACAGGAGATTTTTGGAACTAGCCCTGATGTGTCCGACAATGGTCACTCCAGAATTCAAGCGAATGGAGAGATACTTCTGGGGACTCCCTAAGTGCATTAAGGGAAACGTCACCTCATCCAAACCACCAAATGTTCCCGAAGCGATGTGCATGGCGCATACTTTAAGGAATCAAATAACCATCGATGAACCGCAGAAAACTAAGTCTGAAGCGGGTACTAGCGAGAAGCGCAAATGGGATAACCACAACAACAACAACAAAAGGGTTAGGAACTATGAACAGAACCCGGCGAAACGACATGAAGGTTTTAGAGGAAACAACAACGGTGGAAACCCCAACCTCAACAACAACACCAACTCCAACCCGAACTACAAGGGAACCCTACCTCAATGCAAGAGGTGTTACAAACACCACACTGGGTATTGCAATGTTGTCTGCGAGAAGTGCCAACGGTCTGGGCATGTTGGAAAAGACTGCAAGGTCACCACTTTGAATGGGAAGCTAGACCCCACAGGGCTAAGGAAGTGTTACGAATGCGGACAGACGGGCCATTTCAGAAATGCGTGCCCAAATAAGCGAAAAGACGGCGGACCACCCCGCGCTAGAGCTTTCAATGTTAATGCAAGGGACGCACGCGAAAACCCCGACTTGGTGACAGGTATATTCAAAATCAACAATCTTTTAGCTTCTGTCTTGTTTGATACTGGTGCGGATAGAAGTTATGTATGTAGACATTTTTGCGATAAGATTAATTAGTCGTTAGTCCCGTTAAAAGAGAGTATGCATGGAAAACTTGAAAAGGTTGACCATATTAGTCGTGGAGCTATTATCAACATAGCTGGTGCAGATTTCGAAATTGATTTGATACCTATCAAACTGGGAAGTTTTGACGTGATCGTCGGTATGGATTGGTTGAGCAAGATAAGGGCTGATATTATCTGCGGAGATAAAGCACTTCGTATACCACAAGGAGACGGTGAGCCACTGATCATCTACGGAGAGAGATGTACCTCGAAGCTGAACCTCATTAGTTGCGTGAAAGCGCAAAAGATCATGAAGAAGGGACGTTTTGCTGTAACGACCTGAGGGTCACATACATTTATTCATGCTTGCTATTCGTAGAAGCATACTGTTGGTGTAAAACAATTGACGTCGGTTATGACGTCATCTTTTTTATCGTGAATGCAACTTCTTTTATTACAGCATATAGTACTTAACCTTGTAATGATCCTGTTGTTGATGATTCGTACACGATGGTTTTGTACGGGGCATCACATAATTGTTTCTGGTCGATTGAAAATTTGAAGAAGTAGAAGTGGAAACAGAAAATAGTTACGGGTTATATATTTAAGTGATGGAAATAAATCAGAAAAATAGAAAATAGATGGATGGTTTGGGTTGTTAGCGGGTGAGCGAGAGGTCATGGGTTCGAGCCCCATCTTGGGCATATTTTTTTTTAGAAAATCTTTTCAAGGTAACTCTCCTTATCAAAGTTTAATGTTAATTATTATTATTATTATTATTATTATTATTATTATTATTATTATTATTATTATTATTATTATTATTATTATTATTATTATTATTATTATTAGCATTTTCATTATTAATATTATGATTTTAACTATTATTATTAATAATAAAAGTTACCAAGTATTATTAGCATAATTAAAATTAAAATTATAATTGTTATTACTACTAAAATTATTATTACTAGTATTATTAGTAAGTATTATTATTAATATTATCATTTGTATTATTAAAAGTATTACAAATTTTATCATTTTTTTAGTATCATTATTATCATTACTAATATTGTAAGTAATAGTATTAATTAGTATTAATATTATTATCATTATTAAGTATTGTTACCAAAAATCATAATTTTGATTATTGTTATTATTAAACTTTTCATTTTTATTAAAACTGTTATCATTATTGTTATAAATCTTATTATTATTAATATCATTTATCATTAATGAAATCATAAACATTATTATCATTATTAGTAATATTGAGTATTATTATTATTATCATTACAAATATTATTTTAAGTATTATTATAATTACTATTTTTACAAACAAATGATATATATACATATATTCACACATAACATAATAAAATTTATATTCTTAACTATTTAGAATATATAAAATGAATATAAGAAACTTATATGTTACTAATATAAAAGTGGCATGACTAATGGGAAAATATATATATAAACTTATTCGATTACGAGTATATGTGTTAATATATATACTTGATATAGGTTCGTGAATCCGAGGACAACGCTGCACTTGTTCAGTACCGCTCATAAGCTTAATTATTACGAAATACGAAATACAGTATCGTGAGTTTTCATCTGCTCCCTTTTTATCTATATTTTTGGGCTGAGAATACATGCGCAACTTTTATAACTGTTTTATACGTTAGACACAAGTACCAACTATTAAACTGTGATATGTTGGGCTATGACCAGCAAGTCCCCAACCGACAAGTATAAACGATAACTTGTTACGGGGCAAACTTGAAAGTCTAGTCTAAATATCAGTACCAACTATTAAACTATGCTATACCCGAGTATGTCCGACTAAGTCCCTACAGTGATATTTTTAATTGCTGCGGCATTCTTAATTATTGGGGATAGGCCTATCGGGAGTAACGTCCCCGATACATTTGACTAAGTCTTTGTATTACTTAATAATGAAATTAAACGACAAGGACATAACAACTTGTCACGGGGCAAACAACGTTTAGTCTAAATATCACGTACTGGCATAACTTTTTGATCCTGCGGGAGATCAACTTGACTAGATCTGAGTGATCTACTTATGAAAACAAATCTTGTGGTCTAACACTATTACTGAAATCATTATTTATGACAAATCTATGAACTCACTCAACCTCGTGTTGACTTTTTAAGCATGTTTATTCTCAGGTACTTAAATATTGCTTCCGCTGTATATCTACTGCTTTGATGATGATTGCTTGCTATGCTTGGAGTCTTCATTACATATCATATCAATTAAAGACATATTTATCTTCCGCTGCAAAACTCAACAAAACGTCTCATGTAGAGTCGTTCTCGTTTATACAACTGTGATTTAATATAATTAGACATAAATACCCCAGGCCCTATTGGGGGTGTCATACTCAACCATGTATAGCTAACTCGATCATTACCGCATATAGAGTGTCTATGGTTATTCCAAATAATATATATAGATGATGTCGATATGATATGTCAAAACATTGTATATGTGTCCCGATATTTAAAATGCGTAAATAACAGTATTTAAATGACGATAAATAAAGTGCGTAAAATAAATAACAGAAATTAAATGACGATAAATAAAATTGCGAGAATTAAAATTGCAATAAATAAAATGTAATCAGTTAGCTAGGAACAGTTAACTGAAAACAGTTGGCGTGAATTCTTAACAAAATTTATCATAGTTAATTTGTTTGTTTCTAACAAATTTTATTTTTGTCCAATGTTTTCTTTATTATGCCACTTGTTGGATTCTGATAAGTCAAAATTCAAATATGAAATTGAATGAAAATGGTTATTCTGTGGTGAACGGATACATATATATGTGGATGTAAGTAGGATAATAATTGACTGTCGAATCAGGTTCGAAGAATGTACAGTGTAACTTATTAATGTGAAATCTAAATATTCCTCGAGTATTACCTACCCGTTAAAATATTTTCACCATGTGTAATGCGGATGTTGTTGTTGGTGGTACTGGTGATGTCGGTGATGTTGCTGAAGTTGGTAAGTTTTGCACCATATTCTCCAAATTCATTATTCAGGCGCGAAGCTCGTTGACTTCTTCGATTACTCTGGAATGATTGGCGGTTGGAACAAGGGAGTAAATAAGGTTTTGAATTTGAGATAGTATATAATCATGGTGAGATATTCGGGAAATGAGAGAGAAAATGGTGTCTCGAACAGGTTCGCCGGTAAGTGCTTCAGGTTCATCGCCAAGGGGTGAATTCGGTTGGTGGAAAGGATCACCTTCTTCTCGTCTCCATTGATTCGTCGACTACGAACTCATCCCCGATTCATCCAGAATTGATGATGGCTGATTGGTTGATCCATTCCGGTCACACTGCTTTCAGAGATCGAGTGAAACTCCATATCGGAATCCGAGAGACTTGAACTAGTGGCGAGTTCCATTTCATACGACTGAATAAAGGATTTTTCGATATGAAATGATTTTCGGCTATCGGATGATATTTAATTACATAGAATATATATATATATATATATATATATATATATATATATATATATATATATATATATATATATATATATATATATATATATATATAGAGCAAAAGATTTCGTAGATAACGGAGAAATTTACGGAATATGACAGGCAAAGTGTACAGTAACAGATACGCTAAGATGTGAATTAGCAGATACGCTAAGATATGAATTTTGTCTATACACTATTCATGCAATCAATACAGTAAGATGTGTCTAGACTTTAAGGATGATAAGCAAGAAATTTTCGACACGAAATGATAAGCAAAACTTTTTGACATGCAACTAAGGTCGAAGTCCAGACTCACTAATGCATCCTAACAACTATCAGTTAGACACACTAATGCAAGACCTGGTTCGCTAAGACCACCGCTCTGATACCAACTGAAATGCCCCATTCATATCGATTATAAACGTTACATAATAATTGATTTCATTGCGAGTTATTTGACCTCTATATGATACATTTTACAAACATTGCATTCGTTTTTAAAAGACAAACTTTCATTACATCGAAAGTTGACGGCATGCATACCCTTTCATAATATATCCAACTATAATTGACTTAATAATAATCTTGATGAACTCAACGACTCGAATGCAACGTATTTTGAAATATGTCATGAATGACTCCAAGTAATATCTTTAAAATGATCAAATGCACAGCGAAAGATTTCTTTCTTACCTGAGAATAAACATGCTTTAAAGTGTCAACCAAAAGGTTGGTGAGTTCATAGGTTTATTATAAACAATCGTTTCCATAATTTTAATAGACCACAAGATTTCATTTTTATATATATAAACTGCAGGAACACTCATCTGCAAAAATTATAATACAGGAACACTCATCTGTATAAAAATTCATTCATATGGTGAACACCTGGTAACCGACATTAACAAATGCATATAGAATATTCCCAAATATACAGGTACACTCATCTGTATATAAAATCGAAGTACTAAAGCATCCATAACCTGGATGGGGTTTGTTAGGCCCATAGATCTATCTTCAGGATTCGCGTCAATTAGGGGGTCTGTTCCCTAATTCTTAGGCTACAAAGCTAAAAGGGTGATATTCAATTTCGATAATCCAACCATAGAATCTAGTTTCAATTACTTGTGTCTATTTCGTAAAACATTTATAAAAGCAGCGCATGTATTCTCAGTCCCAAAAATATATATTGCAAAAGTATTTAAAAAGGGGCAAATGAAACTCACAATACGATATTTTGTAGTAAAAATATGTATACGACAAAACTGAACAATGCAAAGTTGGCCTCTGATTCACGAACCTATATTATTTATATATATATTAACACATATAATGGCAATTGAACCAATTTATATATTATTATTAATGATAATAATTATATGTATCATTAATTCATTTATTAATATTAATAAAATAATTTCTTACTAAAGTAGTTTAATAATTTATTCATAATTATAATATTTATCATAAAAATAAGAACTTACATAAAAAATATATAGTTTAATTAATACATTTTATTGATAAAATATAGTAATATGTAATATTATAATAATTGTAATGTATTTTTATATAAAATATTTATTTGTAATAATACTAATAACAGTAATAATAACAATAATAATAATAATAATAATAATAATAATAATAATTATTATTATTATTATTATTATTATTATTATTATTATTATTATTATTATTATTATTATAAAAAGAGTCTACCTTCCAAACAAGCCTAAAAATAAATACCGTATCTCATGCTCGAACCCATGACCTCTCGTTCCACTGCCACACTACTAACCATCAATCTGTTCTTTACTTTCTGAACTAATTAGTATCCTAATTCATTTTAACCCAATTATTCCTGTCTAATCCTTTAAAACCCATTTAGCAATCTCTACAATTTAGCTTTGGTCCATCAACATCTTTATTCGTTACCATTATTATTATCAAATTGTTATTATCATCTTATTTATCATTATCTTATCATAATCAATGTTATCGATCATCATGTCAACAACATCAGTAACGTTCTCGGTCATCATCATTAAATCTCCATTATCGTCAATATCATCATCAAATTATCATACTATCATCATCTTCAACAATCTACCATAACTTTATCACCATTATCATAATCGTCATCATTTTCATGGTCATAACATTATTTCAAATAATCACGAAACCATCATCATCCATTCTGATAATGCTAAAAAAGAACATATATTTCATAGCATTATCCCTCAAGAAAGACAAGATTTTAGTTGCAATTATTCTATTTACAAATGATATTCGTTTAAATAATAAAAGGGAAGACAAAAGACAGATTCGACGAATTAAAGACGCAAACGACTAAAAAGCTCAAAAGTATAAAGTACAATCCAAGTGGTTCAAATTATTGATGAGAAACGTCTAGAAATTACAAGAGTACAAGCCGCAAAACGCAAAGTACAAGATATTAAATTGTACGCAAGGACGTTCAAAAATCCGAAATCGGGACCAGAGCCAACTCTCAACGCTCGACGCAACGAACTAAAAATTACAAGTCAACTATGCACATGAATATAATATAATATATAATTAATTCTTAAAATTATATATATATATTATATTATATAATAAAACATCGGCAAATAAGAAAACAAAAATATGTGAGCTGTCCCAGGCGGCCATGCGATCGCATGGCCAGAAGGCACAAAATCCATGCGATTGCATGGGCATCAGAATCTGGCTACATCTATAAATTGCAACGTTTTTCAGCGAATTATGTACATCTTTATCTATCTCTCTCTCAAAGTATAAATAAATATATATATATATATATTATAATTTTAATTTTAATTTTAATTTTAATAATAAGGGTATGTTAGCGAATGTTGTAAGGGTGTAAGTCGAAATTCTGTCAGTGTAACGCTACGCTATTTTTAATCATTGTAAGTTATGTTCAACCTTTTTAAATTAATGTCTCGTAGCTAAGTTATTATTATGCTTATTTAAGCCGAAGTAATCGTGATGTTAGGCTAAATATTAAAATTGGGTAATTGGGCTTTGTACCATAATTGGGGTTTGGACAAAAGAACGACACTTGTGGAAATTAGACTATGTGCTATTAATGGGCTTTATATTTGTTTAATTAAATGATAGTTTGTTAATTTAATATAAAGATTTACAATTGGACGTACCTATAAATAACTACATACACTCAATCGGACACGATGGGCGGGATATTTATAAGTACTAATAATCGTTCATTTAACCAGACACGGGAATAGATTAATAGTTAATGGACTTATTAAAATAGGGGTGAATTATGTACAAGGACACTTGGCGTAATTGTTAACAAAGTATTAAAACCTTGTTTTACACGCAGTCGATATCCTGGTGTAATTATTAAACAAAGTATTAAAACCTTGTTACAGTTTAAGTCCCCAATTAGTTGGAATATTTGACTTCGGATATAAGGATAATTTGACGAGGACACTCGCACTTTATATTTATGACTGATGGACTGTTATGGACAAAAACCAGACGGACATATTGAATAATCCAGGACAAAGGACAATTAACCCATGGTAATAAACTAAAATCAACACGTCAAACATCATGATTACGGAAGTTTAAATAAGCATAATTCCTTTATTTCATATTTAATTGCACTTTTAATTATCGCACTTTTATTTACTGTCATTTTATTTAAATGCACTTTTAATTATCGTACTTTTTAATTATCGCAATTTTATTTATCATCATTTTATTTATAGCATTTTTATTTATCGCAATTTCATTATCGTTATTTACTTTACGCTTAAAATTAAGTTATATTTATTTTTAATATTTTACATTAGGTTTTAACTGCGACTTAAGTTTTAAAATCGACAAACCGGTCATTAAATGGTAAAAAACCCCCTTTTTATAATAATAATACTACTTATATATATATTTATATTTTTACAAATATAGTTTTTAAAAATATAGCGTTAAACTTGGCTAAGATCCCTGTGGAACGAACCGGACTTACTAAAAACTACACTACTGTACGATTAGGTACACTGCCTATAAGTATTATAGCAAGGTTTAGGTATATCCATTCTATAAATAAATAAATAACTTGTGTAAAATTGTATCGTATTTAATAGTATTTTGTAGTAAAAATATAACTATTTCATATACACCTCTACGCACATCAAGTATTTTTGGCGCCGCTGCCGGGGAGCTGCTTAAAAGCCGGAAGCGAAACGCTATATAAAAAAAAGATTTTTATTAAGTTTTAATTTCTTTTTGTAAAATACGTTTTAAATATTAAAAATACAAAAATATAAAAAGAAAAAACAAATATATATATTTTTAAGAGTTTGTTAAATATATATATAAGATTATAAAGTCTCTTTATTTTTATTTTAGTTTTTAAAATATAAGTTTTTATTTAATTTATATAAATATTTTATATAAATATTAAAACAGAAAAAAAAAAATTGGGCCAAGGTACTGTAGAAGCCCAACTTCTGAACTGGATCCGAGTACCATGCGACTCATGGAATTAACAAGGAAACCTCATGCGATCGCATGAGGTAACCTGACACGCCTGAAACTTCTGACCTACTGCATTAATTACGGAGTATAAATTAATTATAATTAATTAAAACCCTAATTAGGGTTATTTATTTAATTATTTTGTTTTAGTTTTTAATTAATTTGTATTATTTAGTTTAATTAGTTTTAATAAATTATAAAATTAATATTTTATAAATAAATAATATAAAAATAATATTTTTATAAAAATTGTACTTTTTATAACTTTAAGTTTATTTTTATATTTTATAACTTTTTATTTGTTCTAGCGTAATATTTGTATTTTTCGTTCGTATTTAGTTTTAAGTCATAGTTTTTGCCATAGTTATTTTTATTTCTAGATTTTTAGGCTTTGCCGTAAAATTCCTTAAGTACTTTTTCTTTAGACTAAGATTTAGGTTCTTTAGAATTTTGCGACGCCGTTTTATAAATTTTAGTACTTTTTAAGTTATTGTCGTTTTGGATATAGTATTTCTTTTAAGCTTTAATATTTTTAGACGCAACTTTTAATTCTTAGTTTTTAGACTTTTAAGTTTCGACGCGCTACATTCTTTTTATTATTTTTCGACCTTTTATTTTTCGACGTTTTTCGACGCGCTCTTTTTCTTTCTTATTTCTAGATGCTCTAGTTTTTAGGACATAGAATTTTCTATTTCTTCTCTAAAATTTCTTTAAACTTCAACGAAAAATTATTTTAAGTGGTTAAATTGATAGACATCCAAAATTTTCTGGTTCGTAGTAATAGTTGGATTTGTTAGTGGCGAGTTGTGGGCTTCCGATTTAAAGGGTCCTGGCTACCTGCTGCATCTATTGGCTATTCGAAACGTGGGTAAAATCAGAAAAGTCTATTAATTTGATAACTTATATAATTTTTTATCTTTATAACTAATAGGATATTCAGTGAATGCACCGAGCAAAACGTTCACCACCTTTTATACGTTCACCACCTGTAACTAGATCAAGACATCTAGCCAATATTGTTGCCGTTGATTTTTATTTAGAATCGTCATCCAGTCGACCAAGTACTCCAATACAAATTTCCGATAATCCATTTTTTGAATCCGACCTCACAATTGAGAATTCGGAGGATATTCAGGGACAATTCAGAGATCCTGAACCACTAATCTTTCCTCCGGAACCACCAATCATTCAAACAGAGATTGTAGAAGAACAACCCATTAAATCAGAATCCTCTAGTGATTCAGATTCAACAAATTCAATCATGGAAAATCTGGAACCTCTAAGTATGGAAGACCGAATGAGAGCTAAATGCACTGGTCAAGGTCACGCCATTATTAAGCCAGAAATTAATGCGCCAGATTATGAAATCAAGGGACAAATCCTACACATTGTAACTAATCAATGCCAATATAGTGGTACGCCAAAAGAAGATCCAAACGAACATCTTCGAACCTTTAATAGGATTTGTACTCTATTTAAAATCAGAGAAGTTGAGGATGAACAGATCTATCTCATGTTATTTCCCTGGACTTTAAAGGGAGAAGCCAAAGATTGGTTAGAATCGTTACCTGAAGGGGCGATTGATACATGGGATGTCTTAGTTGAAAATTTTCTTAAACAATTCTTTCCGGCATCTAAAGCCGTGAGACTTCAAGGAGAAATAGTTACGTTCACACAAAAGCCAAATGAAACATTATATGAAGCGTGGACATGATTCAGAAAGTTGTTGAGAGGATGTCCTCAACACGGTTTAGACACTTATCAAATAGTACAAATATTCTACCAAGGTGTCGACGTTACTACACGAAAAGACATCGACATCACAGCTGGTAGTTCCATTATGAAGAAAACCGCAACTGAAGCCTACAAAATTATTGATAACACAGCATCCCACTCACATGAGTGGCACCAGGAAAAAGATATCTTTCGTTCATCTAAAGCGGCTAGAGCCGATTCTAGCCATGACTTTGATTCCGTTTCCGCAAAAATAGATGCTTTCGAGAGACGAATGGAAAAGATGAATAAGATATTCACGCAATACGAATTAGTTGTGAGCAATGTGGTGGACCACACTTAACGAAAGATTGTCACATCGAGCAAACATTGGAACAACGAGAGAATGTTTCCTACATGAACCAAAGGCCGGGAAATAATTATCAAAATAATTATCAACCGCCAAGGTCGAACTTTAATCGAAATCAAAACATTCTTTACAATCCAAATGGACCAAACAATAACTCGTATAACTAACAAGGTCCGAATAACCAACCAACTCAAAACAACACTTTCAATCAACAAAGACCTGGTTTGTATAAACCACCACAACAAACCGAAGAGAAAAAGTCAAATCTAGAAGAAATGATGGCAAAGCTAATGGAATCTCAAACACAATTTATTACATCTCAAACCCAAACGAATGAGAGGTTGGATCATTCATTAAGAACTCAACATGCTTCCATTTTGAATCTAGAAAAACACGTAGGTACTCTTGCTAGCATGATGAGTGAGAGGGAACAAGGAAATCTACCGAGTAATACTGAAGTAAATCCTCGGAATGAGAATGTTAATATGGTTTCAACAAATTCTGAAAAACCAGCTCCAGAAGATGGGAAGGTTTTAGATGTGAGTAACAATGAAGAAGTTACAACACCACTACCACCACCCGAGTATGTAAAGCCAGTGGTGGCACCATACAGACCACCCATCCCGTTTCCAAGAAAAGGAGTTGAGTATGAGCAAGTAATAGGTAATAAAGTTTGTGATACTTCTGGAAAGAAGAAGAAGAATACGAAAGTACAAGAAACAAAAACCGTAAAGATAAACCCGGTGAAGATAGTTCCACCAAAACCTCCACCCAGGGTGGGTGATCCGGGTGAATTTATTGTTCCTTGTCTACTTAGTGATTGTGTCATGTATGATGCACTAGCAGATTTAGGTGCAAGTGTGAGTGTTATGCCTCTTTCATTATATAAGAGATTAGGAGTAGGTGAGTTAAGTCCAACAGAGATGAGTGTCCGACTCTTTGATCAAACCATTAGGCACCCAGTTGGAATTGCTGACAACCTACCCGTTCAAGTGGGTAATTTAACCTTTTTAGTCGAATTTATTGTCATTGACATAGAAGAGGACCCAAACATTCCTCAAATTTTAGGTCGACCATTCTTAGCGTCCACCGGGGCGTTATTTGACGTAAGAGAGGGTAGAATGACACTTAGTAATAATGAAAAATCGATCACCTTTGTGAGTCGAAAGTCTAAATCTCCACTAACTAAAATCGTTGAACCGATAAAAACTATCGATGAGAAGCATATTGTTTTACCAACTCCAACAGTAGTGCTTAACAATAATAAAACGCTTAAGTGTGGAAAAAATGAAGTAACACCTAATGATGACCTGATAACAAAGAACCCCGTTGTTGATACGAAATTAAATGACCCCGTTATTAATAGTTCAATGAAGAAACTTATTAAACGGATTCGCGATGCTAGAACCAAGGGGAACTTTAAGTTATGTAACCGGTTAGTATCTAATCTATCGCCTAAAGAAAATGCAAAACTAGTTGAATTTGTGGATATTACACAGGAATCCGACCAATGGCTTAAAGCAAAAGTCACAGATATGCAAGTTGATTATGGTCCAAGAGAAATTGACAATGAAGTTAACCACAATTTCGACACTACAGCTACCTAAGTGTAGGGAGATTCAAATGTTCTAAGAAATAATGCTGTCTAGGGTTAGTTGTTCTGTTCTCGTGTAGTTCCGAGAATGGAATTCGATTGGTCTTTTCCGCTAGCAGACACTAAAGAACTAGTTTTCTCCCCCCATTCTGAATTTTTTTTATTTTGTAGGTTTTATATGAAATTAATATGCTTTTTAATTTTAAGTTTTGTGTGAATTTAAAAAAAAATTAATTTATTTCATTAAGTTTAAAAGATGATTTCTAAAATTCATCGTAAGTTGAAGACTAGGTCATGAAACCGAAATTGCTTTACCCAAGGGCGGGGCGACAAATTTTGTTATCATTATTTTTAATATTATTGATCTAAAGTATACCAAAAAAATTATAAAAACCCAAAAATCTTTGCTTTTAAAACAATCGCTTTAAAAATGACAAATTTTAAATTTTGTCGAGGGACGTACTAGGTAAACATACCTAAACTACCTAAAGTAAAAGGAAACAAAATTTTAAAAAATTATTCATTTAAATTGTTTTAATAAATAAAGGTTTTATAAAAAAATATATATATTATATATATGTTTGTAGTTTATCTTATGTACAAAACATGGTAAAACAGCGCACTTTCAAAGACTGACATTAAGTTCAGCAAAAGCTACTAATTTTGACGATAAGACGCAAAACATATGTGAAATTACAACAAAAGAAATGAACGATGAGGTGCGCCATCTATCATTCGACGACCTTAGTAATTACAAACTCGGTATTTTTAATCACTTTTCTACACTAATCACCCTCATGAATTTATAATTATAGTCTGATTTCGTGCAAATGAGGGCATTGCATGATCTCAAGTGTGGGGAAGGGTTATAAATTCTCTCGGGTTTACACTTAGTTTAATTGCCAAATTTTGTGAAAATTTGAAAAATTTTCAACTAAATGAATTCAAAATCATGTTTATACATATTTATGAATGATAAAACTAGGTGTTAATGCCGAAATTATTGTTACCTCGGAGAGAACATAAATAGAGAAACAACCCAAAACGTTAGAATTCATTTAAAATGGAATAGAGGAGAATAAAAAGGCAAAGAAAAAAAATAAATAAAAGCTAAGTGTGGGAAGAATTTACCAATTTCTTTAAAACACATATCACATATTTGGTACAAGATTATTGCAGGTACTTTTGTTTTGGACGATTTTAATCAGTTTTACCCGATTTATTGTAATACCTTTGAAAGAATAGATGGATCTACACGATGAATTAATTCCATCATTAAAAGGAAGTAAAGTCTTCCGAAAAAGACACGCGCTTCTTGATTTAGGTCAGGAAGTTGTCATTTAGACCAGCTGTAGGTTGACGAATAATCTAGAAAAGTCATCTCTAAAATCAGCAGGAAATCCACGGACCTCATCATCAAACAGGGTCGCCATGTGGTCAGACTTATCCCAACCATGAGAGGATCTGTCTCGTAAAATGGGGAGGGGCCGTGCAAATTAGCTTAATAAGACTAATGAATCAGACCCCCAGAAAGGATAATCTCCTTAAAGATTAAAAATCAGCCTTTAAGCCTGATATTACTCAATCCTTGAGATTGACATTAAAGATTGAGAATTACAAACTCATGGAATTCGATGATATCTAAACTCAAGCTTGAACGAGAAAATATTTTGATCAAAATAAAACCGATTTGTTTTCTGAAAACCTATTATCAATGCGTTCATTACCATTGAATGTAAAATCCTAGGAATTCACCTAGAATTCATTAGGTCACTTGCACCGAATCGGGTGTCAACCGTAAGAATGGTGGTTGCATAGCATGGTCGAAGACATGACCTTGTGCCAGACCGAAAAATTATAGGGTGATATTTACTATTGCTCCTACAAAGGATAGTAATTGCATCCAACACGTTATAGACCATAATTAAAAGCATGTCACGAGACATTGCCTTAACAGTTGCTTGTTCAACGCTTTCCTTTACAACCGGACGGTAGTTTACCGAAAGGTAATATACGGAGCAAGTATACTGGACATGTTGCTTTCCTAATACATGGTTAGCAAGTGGGTGACACAAAACCATAAGTTTTGAGCTAAAATTTTCAAATCTGAAACCCAAAAAACTCACAAAAACAATTTCGCAAACACCGGTAAAGGGTTATTCCGGAAAACTTATCTAGGGTAAAAGCTAGATTGAATTTTCAAAAGATCAATTGTTTTCATAAAGATCCAATTTCCTAAAGGATCTAAATTTTCATAGTCATGTGGGACTGTAAACCACAACGTTACTATCATTGTTCATACTGCCAAATCGAAATCACTGATGTACAAAGTGTGAAGAATAAAGAAGTGATTCTAGTATTTTTATTTCAAGACTATATTGCTTGAGGACAAGCAACGCTCAAGTGTGGGAATATTTGATAATGCTAAAAACGAACATATATTTCATAGCATTATCCCTCAAGAAAGACAAGTTTTTAGTTGCAATTGTTCTATTTACAAGTGATATTCGTTTAAATAATAAAAGGTGAAGACAAAAGACAGATTCGATGAATTGAAGACGCAAATGACCAAAAAGCTCAAAAGTACAAAGTAAAATCTAAGTGGTTCAAATTATTGATGAGAAACGTCTAGAAATTACAAGAGTACAAGCCGCCAAACGCAAAGTACAAGATATTAAATTGTACGCAAGGACGTTCGAAAATTCGGAACCGGGACCAGAGTTAACTCTCAACGCTCGACGCAACGGACTAAAAATTACAAGTCAACTATGCACATGAATATAATATAATATATAATTAATTCTTAAAATTATATATATATTATATTATATAATAAAATATCGGCAAATAAGAAAACAAAAATATGTGAGCTGTCCCAAGCGGCCATGCGATCGCATGGCCAGAAGACACAAAATCCATGCGATCGCATGGGCATCAGAATCTGGCCACATCTATAAATTGCAACGTTTTTCAGCGAATTATGTACATCTTTATCTATCTCTCTCTCAACGTATAAATAAATATTTATTTATATATATATATATATATATATATATATATATATATATATATATATATATATATATATATATATATATATATTATAATTTTAATTTTAATTTTAATAATAAGGGTATATTAGCGAATGTTGTAAGGGTGTAAGTCGAAATTCTGTCCGTGTAACGCTAAGCTATTTTTAATCATTGTAAGTTATGTTCAACCTTTTTAAATTAATGTCTCGTAGCTAAGTTATTATTATGCTTATTTAAGCCGAAGTAATCGTGATGTTGGGCTAAATATTAAAATTGGGTAATTGGGCTTTGTACCATAATTGGGATTTGGACAAAAGAACGACACTTGTAGAAATTAGACTATGGGCTATTAATGGGCTTTATATTTGTTTAATTAAATGATAGTTTGTTAATTTAATATAAAGATTTACAATTGGACGTACCTATAAATAACTACATACACTCAATCGGATACGATGGGCGGGATATTTATAAGTACTAATAATCGTTCATTTAACCGGACACGGGAATGGATTAATAGTTAATGGACTTATTAAAACAGGGGTGAATTATGTATAAGGACACTTGGCGTAATTGTTAACAAAGTATTAAAACCTTGTTTTACACGCAGTCGATATCCTGGTGTAATTATTAAACAAAGTATTAAGACCTTGTTATAGTTTAAGTCCCCAATTAGTTGGAATATTTGACTTCGGATATAAGGATAATTTGACGAGGACACTCGCACTTTATATTTATGATTGATGGACTGTTATGGACAAAAACCAGACGGACATATTGAATAATCCAGGACAAAGGACAATTAACCCATGGTAATAAACTAAAATCAACACGTCAAACATCATGATTACGGAAGTTTAAATAAGCATAATTCCTTTATTTCATATTTAATTGCACTTTTAATTATCACACTTTTATTTACTGTCATTTTATTTAAATGCACTTTTAATTATCGTACTTTTTAATTATCACAATTTTATTTATCGTCATTTTATTTATCGCATTTTTATTTATCGCAATTTCATTATCGTTATTTACTTTACGCTTAAAATTAAGTTATATTTATTTTTAATATTTTACATTAGGTTTTAACTGCGATTTAAGTTTTAAAATAGACAAACCAGTCATTAAACGGTAAAAAACCCCCTTTTTATAATAATAATACTACTTATATATATATTTATATTTTTACAAATATAGTTTTTAAAAATATAGCGTTAAACTTGGCTAAGATCCCTGTGGAACGAACCGGACTTACTAAAAACTACACTACTGTACGATTAGGTACACTGCCTATAAGTGTTGTAGCAAGGTTTAGGTATATCTACTCTATAAATAAATAAATAACTTGTGTAAAATTGTATCGTATTTAATAGTATTTTGTAGTAAAAATATAACTATTTCGTATACACCTCTACGCACATCACATTCATAAATTAAGAAAATGTTTGGTTTATGGTTGTGAATCGACAGAAACTGTTTAAACAGAAATTTTGAGCAGCAGCCCAACAAGAAAAAAATGGTTGGAGCTTGGCCCAATACCTTGTTATGTTCGAAGCCCACATATACAGCCAAGTTTAACAATAGTCCGGTTAGCCTTGGAGCCCAATTAGTAACATTGATCAACCTAGGATTCGTACTAATTTAATTCAATATAAGTTGCTGTACTAAAAGTCTGGAATCCAAGGAATACATCTCTATCTCGACCCCTCCACTCTCTTTTTCTTTATTCGTAACAAAAGGAGCTATCAATTACTCAAATTATTGTAAATTTACAGGGACTTTAACAACTTTTCGAACAGTAGGAAGGATCAAAGCTGGTAGCTTCTATCATAGAGATCGAATAGCACTAGCTGTAGATATAAGCTCGAACAAATTAAAGACGGTGAGGCGTCGATGGTAGTAACAGACACAAAAACAGAGGTGGTGGTTTAATAGTGATCGGAGTAAAAAAAATTTGGATTGGGTTTTGTACAACGATAGGAAACCAACAACAAAAGTTAAAAGGATTTGTGGTGGTTTCAATGGTGCTCAGACAGGAAACAGAAAAACAGAAAGTAGGCGGCAGTAATGGTTAACATGGTGGCTCTCGGATTGAAATAGAAAACAAGACATAGCTGCAAATAAGCAGGTACAATAGGTGATTAAATGGAATAAATGGTGGTGGTTTGAGTTGGGTTTAACCAAGTAACAAAACAGAAAAAAATAGCGAGTAGTAGTAGTTAGTCGATGGGTCTTGATAGGTTATTTTCATTGCAGGTACATCAGAAAAAATGGTGGTTGTTTGGGTGGTTAAAGAGAATCGTGGCAGTGGTGGTGATTTCAATATGGTGGAGATTGAGGTGGAGACGGGAGGTGATGGAGGTGGTCGAACATGGTAAGGCTGTTTGGGTGTGAAATGGGATTGAACTGTAAACAGGTTAAGGTGTTCGACTTGGGTTTAAATAGAAGTATAACGGGAGAGAAAATAATAGTAACTTATAATGATGGTGATCGTTAATATAGAAACAGTATAGATAATAATGATGATGATGATTATCGATAGAAACAAGTAAAAGTAACAATAATTCTTTATGGTGTTTGGGCAGTTTAATAGAAACAGATAGAAAGTAGTAGCATACGAGTAGGTAACAGAAGTAGAAGAGTAAACACGTACTAGCAACAGTAGCCTTGGTTGGTTTGAACTGTGATGGTCTTGGTTGGTTTATCACGAAAAGAAACAGAAGAAAGAAAGAAAAGAAAATGGTGAAGGTGGTGGTTGTGGATGAAGAAGAAGTGGAGTTTCATGTTTCGTGGTTGATCGAGCTTATATGTATTAGTTTGTATATGTATCTTATATATATATATTAGAAATGGAATAGATATTGATGATGGTGATATGCAACAGAAAGTGAAACTTTGAAACAGTAATTCAATCAATTAAATCAATTAAATACAGTGAATGATTTGGTGATTTGTTAAGTAGTGGATGTGGGGATCGAATAAGGAAATCACGGATACTATTGTTTTCTTCAAGTGAGTTTGTTAGTTAATTGGGTGATGAGGTTGATGGTGGGTTTTATAATCATATTCCTACTTGACATATATATACAAATAATGATAATAGATAGTAGATATTGATAACACATCGACATATACTACTGGGAATGAAAAGTAAAGGAAACAGTTAAAGTAGAACGAATCTCAAATTTGATACAATACTGTTGTTTCAAATTATCACGGAGTGAATAATAATAATATAATTATAATTATAATTTAAAATAAAAACGTGTGATTTAAGTTAGCCGTCGTTTACTATTGGTTTTATATTTCATTTATGGACTAAAATTCGTGTTTTATTGCTAATCAGTGATGGGTAACAGTTTACATAATAAAATCCCAAAATATTATATTAATAAGCATATTCATTTTGCTCTTAACCCTTATAAACCTGGTCGTAAAATGTAGTCCGATACTATATTTCAATCCTAAATAATATAGACAGAGTATATAAAAAAATAATCGTATTCTAAACAAACCTCATTTTTTACGAACTCTATTTACGAGCGAACGTTTATTTTTATATCCTTTAGGTTCATATTAAACTTGTTTAATAACAAGCGAGATGACAAATAAGTATTACGAACATTTAATTGTTATATTCGAAACCCTATATATATATTTTCAATATACTTCATTCATTCATATATATATATATATATATATATATATATATATATATATATATATATATATATATATATATATATATATATATACATATATATATATAGATATATTTTTAAATAAAATTATTATATATTATTTTATTTTACAATATTAATTCTAACAATTATATCATATAATATTTCAATTTATATTTCAAATTATTATATATATATATATATATATATATATATATATATATATATATATATATATATATATATATATATATATATATATATATATATATAGGGGTAGGATCAAGAGGGAAGTAACCAATCGGGGGGAAGCGGGGGGAAGCAAAAATTTTTTTCTTCGTTTTTTTGAAAAAACTTTGTTCGCGAACATTATAGATGAGATGAAAATATAAACATTTAGTAGAGACACTTTGTGATAAATGTTTTTATTTTGGCAGGAAAATGCTCGAAGAAGTAATATATAACAATTATCGTGTTTTTCGAGCGTATTTTGAGGCTTTAGCTATTGGGGTTTAGATATTAGGGTTTAGATATTAGGGTTTATAGGGTTTAGATATTAGGGTTTAGAAATTTAGGGTTTAGGGTTTAGATTTAGGGTTTAGATTTAGGGTTTAGATTGAGTTTTTAACACGAACGGTTTAGAGTTTAGGGTTTAGGGTTTAGAGTTTAGGGTTTAGAGTTTAGGGTTTAGGGTTTAGAGTTTGGTGTTTTGGGTTTATGGAATAAACCTAAAACACCAAACCCTAAACCCTAAACCCTAAACCCAAAACTCTAAATCGGGCTAAATTTTACTTCACAAAACATGAAAAAAACGTTCATATTCTTCATGAACAATATTATCTTGAATGTTATTTTTGTCGATCGTTTTCCCGCCTAAATAATAACATTCATCACGAAGTGTCTATTCTAAATGTTCATATTTTCGTGTGATCTTGATGCCGGAAAAAAAAAATTTCAAAAAAAACGAAAATTTTTTTTTTTTTTGCTTCCCCCGCTTCCCCCCGATTGGTTAGTTCCCCATTGATCCTGCCCCTATATATATATATATATATATATATATATATGGTTGTTCGTGAATTGTCGGAAACACTCGAAGGTCAAATGAATATATGAAACAGTTCAAAATTTTTGAGACTCAACCTAACAGACTTTGCTTAAATAATAAATCGTATCGAGAGTTTGGTTTAAAATTAGTCGAAAATTTTCGAGTCGTCACATTTTCGAGCTCCACAAAGCTTGGTGCTTTAAGAACACAACTACTCTTTTTCTCCAACTTCAATTTATCAACTGGCATAGAATCTAACCCCATAAGTTTGGCCACAATTCCAGGATTCCCCTTGAGCTTATTATCATCACAATTAATATTACCACCAAATTCATTACTTTTATAAACATTTTGATCAAGAGGGAGTGTGGGAAGGCTGTGGAAACCCAGCACACGGCATAAAACTGACGGAATGCATCCAATTGTAGCGTAACTACAACGACGGGTTTCAGATGTTGAAGAAGAAGAACGGGAAGAAGATGAATGAAGAAATTGTTATATATTATTGCTTGCTTTTCCTTGATGCATAGAGATGGGTATAAATACCAATAAAACTCCATAACCGACTCCCTAAACGACTCCCATCATTATGGGATTAGTTATGACAATAATGACCAATGTTGACTATTGACTACACATGTCATAATGACCTATGTTAGACCACACATAATGACATAGGATGACATCCCCTGCGGAAGTGCGTCAGACACTCAAACTGGATCAAAACTCGTCAAACAATGCATACGGGAGGGCCTTTGGTGAAGATGCCAGCAAACTGATATCTGGAAGAAAATACTAGATAAATAAAAGATAACTTTTTTTATTTGTTGCATCGAATTGACTGATAATCGTTGATTGGTTGCATTGCTTGACTGCGTTTCCTTTTTCGTAACAATCTTTTTTTTATGTCGTGGCTTGCTTTACTTATCCTAAGGATTGAGCAGGACTTGGGCTTAGAACTTTTATCGACGATAACAATCTTCATCAATGCTGCAAATAATTTTTTTGACTATATTCTCTTTTTTTTCCGGAGTTTGGAACCTAGTCAAGCTAGGCCCTCATCCTCATGCCGATTATTTATATTAATTTAAAACCAAAATAAAATAATAAATAGAAAGAAATAAAACACGGTTCTACGACATCAAGTTTGCAACGAACTAAAAATACGTAGATGATAAATTCTATATGTCGATCAACGAAATTGAACTTACATAAATCCAAATAAAATAATGGTTGCTATTTGCTAACAAAATGGGAGAGGCGACAGATACTAATAGCTAAACATGATAAACGGATGGCTGAAGAAAAAAAAATTAATGGCTACAAAAATAAAGAAACTCGATATGCTTATGTTCAACGGCTGTTAAAGAAGAAGTAGAAAATATGGATTCCTCCGGATCACCGAGTAATCGGTGACCGGAGGATGAAAAACTTGAAGAGGAAGTGGTAGATCCGAGGTTTAGAGAACCTAGTCTGATACCATGTTAAATTATGATTGTGATATATTATTGCTTGCTTTTCCTTGATACATAGAGATGGGTATAAATACCAATAAAACTCCATAACCGACTCCCTAAACGACTCCCATCATTATGGGATTAGTTATGACAATAATGACCTATGTTGACTATTGACCACACATAATGACATAGGCTGACAGAAATTTCATGGTGGTTGTTAGATGATCATGCGAGAGGAATAAACTGGGAATATCATGAAGTAAAAGTTCGTGTTAAAAAATTATTTAAAATTTGTGATGTGATATAAAGAAAAGATGAAAAAGAGAGTGAATTGGGATTGAGATTTTATATTTAAAATGATAAAATAATAAAGTGGTGAGAACAGGGTAAAGAGGTGGGTAGCGGGATATGTATTTGAATGTTGGAAGAATGTTTTTACGGTCACCTAACAAAAACATACTGACACGTGCTTCCCACGCACGTTTAAATGTTTAAACTGGTAAATACGGAGTATTTGTTTCAGGTTTTTGTACAAAATACTTTCAAGTTGTTTCGTATATTAAAAGTGATAAATGTATGTGCTGGACATAGCGAGATTAAGGGATGTTTCCATTTATATTAAGAACTAGCCTTTAAGAGCCCGTGCGTTGCACGGCGTTTCTTAATCAATCAAACGGGAAACGTACATGTTATCTGAATATAGTTAATTTATGAGTAAGAAATCTATTCTTGTAGATGAAATTAACAAAATATGATTGATTTTTGTTGCTTTACACAGATCCAATAGATTAAGACTACTATTTCCGCCTTCAGCAAAACACAAATGAAATGACCCACAATAGTAAATTTATATGTAAATACATCACCAAAATTTCATAACTGAAACATTGCTCTATACACAAGTACACAACACAAAGATTAAAGATAATAAATCTAACATGTTTATTTGTTGTCCTTCATACATATGCAAAATTGCAAATGTATCAAAATCTTTGCAGTAGCCATTTTTAAACTGGTATACATTATAGAGTTCCAGTTGTCCATGAAAGCCTTCAATCCAGCAAATTGACATTATAGATTTTCAAGTGTCCATTTATATGATAAAAGTTCAACTTTACAAAGACACTAATTCAGAACAAATAATAAATTTCCAAGTATAAATAATAGATAACTTTTCAACTTACCATGAAACACCATATCAAATTCACAGCTCCTCCAAGTGTGGACTCATCCGCACATCCTTTGCAATCTCTCATTATTTTGCTAGTTCTCACACCAATTGTGTAGACAACTACTTGAAAATGAACAAATCACACAGTTAACTGGAGATAATTAGTAACACTGTACAAATTGTGGAAAATATAATAGGTCTTTCATATGATTATCTTGTTGGTTGCTTGGTTCATGAATGCTACAGTTAACCAAATATTTCTTACTGTGAGAGAATCTATAAGTTTTACCTACAATTGACAGCACATGTTCAAAATGTTGTGCAAAAGACTGAAATACAAATTATGAAACAAATTAACTAAAATAAAATTATAACCATATTAAACCTCATAAGATTTCACTAATAAATACTTACAAAAATCATTCCAATTATCCTCAACTCGCTAGTATTTTTAAGCAATTGATGTCGTGCGAGGTGTACGTGAAATACTATATATTTTTGATACGAAAAGCGATACAAATTACACAAGTTTTAATTATTTATTTACAGATGGGATATACCTAAACCTTGCTACAACACTATAGGCAGTGTACCTAATCGTAGAGTAGTATAGTTTTTAGTAAGTCCGGTTCGTTCCACAGGGAGCTGGCTTATTTCACAATATATTTTAATTAACTATATTTGTACAAAATATATATAATTATATATAATAATATATAAAATGGGAGTTTACCGTTTAATGACCGGTTTGTCGATTTTATATTTTAAGCGAAGCGTATAGTAAATGACGATATTTAACTAACAATATAAAATAAATAACAATAATTAAAATGACAATAAATAAAAGTACGAGGAAATATGAAATAAAATATATTATGCTTATTTAAACTTTCGTAACCATGATGTTTGATGTTTTGATTTTAATTTATTGTCCTGGGTTAATTGTCCTTTGTCCTGGATGTATTTGAAACCTATCTGGTTTTTGTCCATAATAGTTCATCGGTCATAATTATAAACTGCTCGGCAAATTTAACCTTATACCCGAAGTCAAATATTCCAACTAACTGGGGATTCGAACTGTAACAAGGTCTTAATACTTTGCTTAATGAATACACCAGGTTATCGATTGTGTGTAAACCAAGGTTTTAATACTTTGTTAACAATTACACCAATTACCCTTGAATGTAATTCACCCCTGTTTTAATGAGTCCATTGACTATTAATCCATCCCCGTGTCCGGTAAAATGAACAATAATTCGTACTTATAAATATCCCGCCCATCGTGTCCGATTAAGCGTATGTGGTTATATATAGATACGTCAAATCATAACCTTTATATTAAATTAACGAGGTATCGTTAATTTAATGTAAAACCCATTAATAGCCCATAGTCTAATTTCCACAAGTGTCGTTCTTTTGTCCAAACCCCAATTATGGTACAAAACCCAATTACCCCGTCTTTAATATTTAGCTCAACATCATGATTACTTCGGCTCAAATAAGCATAATAATAACTTAAGTACGAGACATTAATTTAAAAAGGAGAACATAGCTTACATTGAGTATTTATCGCGTAGTGTTACACGGACAGAATTTCGACTTCAAAAACCCGTAAAATAACCTTTACATAACCCGAACTAATCTAATATAAAACTACCCTATACTATATATATATATATATATATATATATATATATATATATATATATATATATTATACTACGGAGTATTATTATTATTATTTATATTTTTAAACTCGGCAGAATGCATGGCCTTTTATAGGCATTTCTGATTTTTGCAGCTCCGCGAGTTGCGGCGTTTTAAGCCTGCAAACTCCGCGAGTCGTGGAGTTTGAAAATCCAGCTCACATACTTTTGGAACCTTGCTTGTCGACATAATTTATATATAAATATAAAATATAAATAATTAATATAATTATTTATATATTGTATTATATTCTTATGCATAGTAGACTTGTAATTTTTGGTCCATTGCGTCGGGCGTTGATAGTTGGCTCGGGTACCGGTTCCGGATTTTCGAACGCCTTTTCGTATAATTTAATATCTTGTACTTTGCGTTCCACAACTTGTACTTTTGTCATTTTTAGACGTTTCTCATCAATAAATTGAACCATTTGGATTGTATCTTGTACATTTGAGCTTTTTGGACGTTTGCGTCTTCAAATCTTCGTTTTCGCCTTTTATCTTCGCACTTATTTAATATAAACGATTACAACTTAAAATAGGACAATTACAACTAAATAATTTACATATTGGGAGGATATTGCTACTAAATATATGTTCATTTGGAGCACTATCAAATATCCCCACACTTGAACGTTGCTTGTCCTCAAGCAATACAGAACTTGAAATTAAATCACACTTCACTCGAATCACTTTTTTTATTCTCACACTTTATACATCAGTGATTTTGATACGGCGGTATGAATAATGGTAGTAACATTGTGGTTTATAGTCCCACATGACTATAAAAATTTAGATCCTTTAAGGAAATTGGATCTTTATGAAAACATTTGATCTTTTGAAAATTCATTCTAGCTTTTACCCTAGATAAGTTTTTCGGAATAACCCTTCACCGGTGTTGCAAAAAATTTTTGTGGGTTTTGTGGGTTTCAGATTTGAAAATTTTAGCTCAAAACTTATGGTTTTGTGTCACCCATTTGTTAACCTTGTATTAGGAAAGCAACACGTCCAATATACTTGCTCCGTATATTACCTTTCGGTAAACTACCGTCCGGTTGTAAAGGAAAGCGATGAACAAGAAATTGTTAAGGCAATATCTAATGACATGCTTTTGATTATGGTCTATAAACGTGTCGGATGCTAGTACTATCCTTTGTAGGAGCAATAGTAAAGATCATCCTATGGTTTTTCGGTCTGGCACAAGGTCTTGTCTTTGACCATGCTATGCAACCACCGTTCTTACGGTTGACACCCGATTTGGTTCAGGTGACCTAATGAATTCCAGGTGAATTCCTAGGATTTTACGTTCAATGGTAATGAACGCATTAAAAATGGGTTTTCAGAAAACAAATCGGTTTTATTTTTGATCAAATTATTTTCTCGTTCAAGCTCGAGTTTAGATATCATTGAATTCCATGAGTTTGAATTCTCAATCTTTAAGGTCAATCTCAAGGATTGAGTAATATCAGGCTTAAAAGCTGATTTTTGATCTTTAAGGAGATTATCCTTTCTGGGGGTCTGATTCATTAGTCTTATCAAGCTAATTTGCACGGCGCCATCCCCATTTTACGAGACAGATCCTCTCATGGTTAGGATAAGTCTGACCACTTGGCGACCCTGTTTGATGCTGAGGTCCGTGGATTTCCTGCTGATTTTAGTGATGACTTTTCTAGATTTTTCGTCAACCTACAGCTGGTCTGGACTACAACTTCCTGACCTAAATCAAGAAGCGCGTGTCTTTTTCGGAAGACTTTACTTCCTTTTAATGATGGAATTGATTCATCGTGTAGATCCATTTTTTCTTTTCTTTCATCGGGTAAAACAGTTAATTTAGTCCAAAACAAAAGCACCTGCAATAACTTTACGGAAACATGTGATAGATAATTTTTTATTGAATAACTTGGTATATTCTCCCCACACTTGGCTTTTTATTGAATAACTTGGTATATTCTCCCCACACTTGGCTTTTATTTATTATGTTCTTTGCCTTTTTATTCTCTTATATTCCATTTTAAATGAATTCAAGCGTTTTGGGTTGTTTCTTAATTTATGTCCTTTCCGAGGTAACGATAATTTCGGTATTAACACCTAGTTTTCATCGTTCATAAATATGTATAAACATGATTTTGAATTCATTTAGTTGAAAATTTTTCAAATTTTCACAAAATTTGGCAAATAAAACCAAGTGTAAACCCGAGAGAATTTATAATCCTTCCCCACACTTAAGATCATGCAATGCCCTCATTTGCATGAAATCAGACTATAATTATAAATTCACGAGGGTGATAAGTGTAGAAAAGTGATTAAAAATACTCAGTTTGTAATTACAAAGCTCGTCGAATGATAGATGGTGCGCCTCATTGTTCATTCCTTCTTGTTTTATCACACATGTTTTTCTTCAAAAATGGTTGCTTTTCTTAACTGTTATCTAATATTTGAAAATACGTCTTTTACCCTAACTCATCATGCATTTTTATTAACGAGTTATGCACTAACCCGAACCCCTAATTTAACATTAAGTGGGGTTAGACTTCCCCACACTTAGCTGACGACATGTGAAGTCGGTAGAATAAGTTCCACGAATTAAAATAGTGAGCCAGTTATTTACATCTCGGGTGGTGTATAATATATCAATGGGTTTAAAGTTTAGACCCACCCGATCGTCACTACTTAATTCTTTTTTAAGTGTAGCTTTTAGTAAATGGATATGTCTCTTTTCTGGTTCTTGGTCAAATGGATCGATATACACCGACATATATATTATAGGGTGGATAATTCCTAACATTTCCTTCCTTTTATTCTCGGGATCAAAGTTTTCACCTCTATTACCCAATTGGGTGAAATTCGAGGTGTCATTATCTATTACAGCTCGTAGTTCATTTCCGGTGGATGACTCGTCTATTGAGAATATTGGGTTGGAAGGTTGTGGAATGGTGAATTTCGGGATCAAAGCAAATTCTTCGTCATTAATGGTACTTATTGGTCTCACCATTTTGGTCTCGGGGGTAAAATTTTCAACGTTATCGTTTTCCCAAGAGTACCAATTTGTCACCCTTACTTCTTCTTCATTCATTGATGGATCGATGATTTTGTCGGTAGAGGCTAATGTGTCATTATGTTGTGAAATTGGTAAGACTGAATAAAAAGTATCATCTGGATAGTTGGTGATTTCGGAGCTCTCGAATTCATCAAATTTCGATGATATGAGATTTTCTTGCACACGACTCCTCAGATCAACAGGTGTGTAATCTGATAGAGTTTCAGCTTGCCTATTTACAAACCCTCTCATTTGTTCATTTTGAGCATCAAGTTCTTCGAGTTTGATTTTCATATTGTCTAATAAATTTTCAGACACGTAATTTTTCTCGTCTACTGGTTGTTGAGTTTGGATATATTCTTGGGAATAATCCCAATTAGAATTTTATTCCTCATAATCATTCCATTCAGGTTCCATGGGTGCGTAATTTTCCATAGGAACGTAATAATAACATTCCCATCTTGAATAATAATCTCCACAAATTTCACAACCAGTTATTGTTTCGTCATTCGTGATCCAAGATTGACTGAACGAATTGTCATCAACACCCGTTTGAGAGTATTGATTAAATTGATTTCGGATGTCATAAAGAGTTTCCAAAATATTCTCGAGATTTTCCATAATGCGCTTATTACCAAATTTTAGCTACAATGTGGTGCATTTACTTAATTATCCTATTGGTTATAAAAATATAAGTTATCAAATTAATAGACTTTTCTGCTTTTGCCCACGTTTCGAATAGCCAATAGATGCAGCAGGGAGCCAGAACCCTTTAAATCAGAAGCTCACAACTCAGCCACTAACAAATCCAACTATTACTACGAAGCAGAAAATTTGGATGTCTATCAATTTAACCGCTTAAAATAATTTTTCGTTTGGAATTTTAGAGAAGAAGTAGAGAAACTTTCTAAGTCCTAAAAACTAGCGTGTCGAGAAATAAGAAAGAAAAAGAGTGCGCGTCGAAAAACGTCGAAAAATAAAAATAAGAAAATAGCGCGTCGTAACTTAAAAGTTTAAAAATTAAATCTAAAAAGTTACGGCTAAAGGTATTAAAGCTTAAAGGAATTCTATATCCAAAACGACAATAACTTAATTAGGCACTAAAATCTAAAAACTGCGTCGCAAAATTCTAAAGCACCTAAATCTTAGTCTAAAGAAAAAGCACTTAAGGGATTTTACGGCAAAGCCTAAAAATCTAGAAAATAAATATAAGCTACGGCAAAACTAAATTTAAAATTAACTACGAACGATAAAAATAAAAATATTACGATTACACTAAATAAAAGGATACAAAACATAAAAATAAAAGTGATAAAATTACTTATTTTTATAAAAATATTATTTTTATATTTATTTTATAAAAGTATTAATTTTTATATATAATAAAACTAATTATTATTAATTAAAACTAATTAATTAAAACTAAAACTAAATAATAAATTAATTAAACTAATTTAGGGTTTTAAAAATAATAATAATTAATATAATCCTTAATTAATGCGATTAGGGTTTACCAGGCGCGTCAGGGCGGCTCTGCGAGTCGCGGTTCCACGTACCATCAAATCTCCGCGAGTCGCGGAGATTAAAAAACATTTTTTTTAATTTCATATTGTTTTTCTTAAATGATATATAAATATATTTATACAAAAATAAATTAAAAATATAGCGTTTCGCTGATTCCCCGGCAGCGGCGCCAAAAACTTGATGTCGTGCGAGGTGTACGTGAAATACTATATATTTTTGATACGAAAAGCGATACAAATTACACAAGTTTTAATTATTTATTTACAGATGGGATATACCTAAACCTTGCTACAACACTATAGGCAATGTACCTAATCGTAGAGTAGTATAGTTTTTAGTAAGTCCGGTTCGTTCCACAGGAAGCTGGCTTATTTCACACTATATTTTAATTAACTATATTTGTACAAAATATATATAATTAAATATAATAATATATAAAAGGGGAGTTTACCGTTTAATGACCAGTTTGTCGATTTTATATTTTAAGCGAAGCGTATAGTAAATGACGATATTTAACTAATAATATAAAATAAATAACAATAATTAAAATGACAATAAATAAAAGTACGAGGAAATATGAAATAAAATATATTATGCTTATTTAAACTTCCGTAACCATGATGTTTGATGTTTTGATTTTAATTTATTGTCCTGGGTTAATTGTCCTTTGTCCTGGATGTATTTGAAACCTATCTGGTTTTTGTCCATAATAGTTCATCGGTCATAATTATAAACTGCTCGGCAAATTTAACCTTATACCCGAAGTCAAATATTCCAACTAACTGGGGATTCGAACTGTAACAAGGTCTTAATACTTTGCTTAATGAATACACCAGGTTATCGACTGTGTGTAAACCAAGGTTTTAATACTTTGTTAACAATTACACCAATTACCCTTGAATGTAATTCACCCCTGTTTTAATGAGTCTATTGACTATTAATCCATCCCCGTGTCCGGTCAAATGAACAATAATTCGTACTTATAAATATCCCGCCCATCGTGTCCGATTAAGCGTATGTGGTTATATATAGATACATCAAATCATAACCTTTATATTAAATTAACGAGGTATCGTTAATTTAATATAAAGCCCATTAATAGCCCATAGTCTAATTTCCACAAGTGTCGTTCTTTTGTCCAAACCCCAATTATGGTACAAAACCCAATTACCCCGTCTTTAATATTTAGCTCAACATCATGATTACTTCGGCTCAAATAAGCATAATAATAACTTAAGTACGAGACATTAATTTAAAAAGGAGAACATAGCTTACATTGAGTATTTATCGCGTAGTGTTACACAGACAGAATTTCGACTTCAAAAACCGGTAAAATAACCTTTACATAACCCGAACTAATCTAATATAAAACTACCCTATATATATATATATATATATATATATATATATATATATATATATATATATATATATATATATATATATATATATATATATATATATTATACTAAGAAGTATTATTATTATTATTTATATTTTTAAACTCAGCAGAATGCATGGCCTTTTATAGGCATTTCTGATTTTTGCAGCTCCGCGAGTTGCGGCGTTTTAAGCCTGCAAACTCCGCGAGTTGTGGAGTTTGAAAATCCAGCTCACATACTTTTGGAACCTTGCTTGTCGACATAATTTATATATAAATATAAAATATAAATAATTAATATAATTATTTATATATTATATTATATTCTTGTGCATAGTAGACTTGTAATTTTTGGTCCGTTGCGTCGGGCGTTGATAGTTGGCTCGGGTACCGGTTCCGGATTTTTGAACGCCTTTTCGTATAATTTAATATCTTGTACTTTGCGTTCTGCAACTTGTACTTTTGTCATTTTTAGACGTTTCTAATCAATAAATTGAACCATTTGGATTGTATCTTGTACATTTGAACTTTTTGGACGTTTGCGTCTTCAAATCTTCGTTTTCGCCTTTTGTCTTTTCACTTATTTAATATAAATGATTACAACTTAAAATAGGACAATTACAACTAAATAATTTACATATTGGGAGGATGTTGCTACTAAATATATGTTCATTTGAAGCATTATCAGCAATTCATGACATAAAAGTTGCAGCATCACAATAATATAATGAAAAGGCTATAGAAGTAAGCTAACTGCTCATAATAATATAAATTAGTATATAAATATCATTGTTTTGGTCCAGGCTCATAATAATATAAATTATATATAAGTTATGAGCATGTGCGTTGCACGGTAGTTTAAAAAACAATAATAAACACTTCCATGAAAATTGTGCCATTAACATAACCACATACTCAAAAGTTTCATAAAGAAAATATTAAATATATTGATTTGCTGTTATTAAAGAAAATAAGTAACATAATTGAATCAGCAACATGAAAAGGTGGTTTCTTGCCTGTGACACGATTATGTAGTGCATAACCATCATTTGACCATTAGAAGTCAAATTGCCTTCATGACCTTAAAAAACTATATTTCTCATAGCATACAATAACTCATTAGAAAAACTCTTATGGACCAATAAATTCAATTCTGCATGAACGCCTTGTGTTGTTTCTGGACTCATGTACCTGCATCAAGTCAAAAGAAAAAAAAACATTTAAATGCAAGAAAAAGAAAATGCAAAACTCATTACAAAACTATATTAATTCACAATCTCTTGGAGTCCATCCACCTGGAAAGTAAAATTATTGCAACCTTCAAGTAAACTTCTTATGGCCAATTTTACAACTTTTTGAATTTTGAAGTAGACTGGATGAATCAAGAGTGACTTTATGCTGTAGGAAAGTCTACATCATGAAACGATACGATAAACTTTAAATTTACATTCTAATTCCCTAAGTGAATAATGAATCATTTTAGCTTCTTAAAATTCAAGCTTTTTTGTCGAGTCAATTCTTCTAAATGTACATATGTATTTTTGCCAAAAAGCAAAAAACAAAAAACAAAAAAAATCCATCAAGACTATAGAGAATAATCATAAGAGAGTAGTAATGTTGACAATGTTAACATTAAGTGGCCTTGTTTTAAATTTCCTTTGTTTCTGCTGGCATGTCACTTAAGTCATAATTACAGAAGAATGTATGAAGAGGTCTCTTCTCTGGATAGCTTAGAACTTGTGAAAGAATCTAACATGATCCAAAAGTTAAGATAACATGGCATTAAATATTGAATTGTAATCCATAAAATCGATTAGCAAAGCAACGTAAATAACTTGTAAAATGACTTAAACAATTCATAAGATCTCATGTACCAATTGAATATGCCCTTTCATTGGAATATGCAAATGGGTTTGTGACCATCATTTATCCAGTTTTGGCTTGAAGAGTTTTTTCTTGCAAGATCTATTGAAGAATGGTACAGTAAGTAACTATCACCATCAAGACTCGTAACTACAAACAGAAGCTTCCTTGCTTTTGCTGAGAAGCTCTCCCCACTTACACTTAGTATAGCCAAAAACAACTATCAAATTTTAGCACTCAGTTGTGCAGTGTATTGAGACAACCCCTAATCATATGCAACAGAACAATACACAAAAACATAGTACCAACCTTAATAACGTCTCCTGATGAAAGCCAACCAGATAATAACGAATCTTCAAAAGAACCAACGATGACATCGTAACAGAAAAACATTCTGATCTCTCCTTTAATTTCTGAAAAGGCAAGCTCGTTCATGTATGTGAGTGCAGCTTATTAACACTTTGAGGAGTCTCTCCTCTGTGTATTGAAAAATAAATTCCAGGTGTCGAAATGGGTGGATCGGACTGTTTGGAATGATTATGATTTAGGAGAATTAACCACCTGAAAAAATAATCGTAAAATATAGTTTGGACCAAGTTGTAAGCAACCAAAAGTCCAACACTTCTTTAGCTACCAATCCATGAGTATAAATTTAGTAGCATGAATTGTAAAATACTTGCATAAAGAAACTTAAACCTTTAATGACGAAATTTAACCCTCAATCTCTTCTTTATCAAATGGATCATCTTTGAAACAGTTAAACCTTTCTCATCCAGAGCTCATGCCATTTGTTTAAACATGTTTAGCAGTAAATAGTGCATACAATTTTTTTTAATAAAAACAGAAATTAAGGTAAGGATTTTGCAAATATTGCTCATAAAACATGTTTTAAAATATAGTCAAAGACTTACATCAGGACATCTCTTAAGTAAAGGGTAAAAATGTCTTTCGTTCACTCTTTTCGTCTCAAGACCACATAATTTCAAATACTATTAATAACTAATTCAGTTCATGATCTTCAAAGGGCTTAAGCTATCTGCAGATCAGATCATTGTTAGTCTCTATACGTATAATAATAGTCGATTCCTCACAAAGCAATTGATCAGTTACAATACTAACCTTGTTAATCGATTGTTGGTACCACGAATAACTTGAGTAGAATTTAACGCGATTTAGATATCACCAAAATATAAATAGACAGATTTCAATCCTAACTGCATAAAGTGAAAACACAGCACAACAATTTTATTTATGATCTCATATAGTCCATTTCAAACAAACCAATATATCCTCGTAATAAAACACAAGTCCACTGATGCAAATAGAATTTCAGCTGGGAAAAAGTCATTATAACTTATGTGATCAACTTGACAAAAGAAAAGCATACTATATAAAAGATCATCTTATAGAAACTGATATTAATGAACATGTAGATGTTGTTTAGTGTTAGCTGAAAAAAATAAATGAAAATGGACGATGACAAAATAAATAAACACTGATACATTAAAATCGTCAATCAGTACCGTACTGAAATTTTTGTTAATCAAAAACGAAATAAGACAAAGTAATCAAATGAAGTGGAATATGTCATTTATCATTAAATAAATTCATTAAGACAAAACATCAAACATCTTGTTTGCAAACACATACCTTTAGCGAAGGTAACAATTATTTTGAGATATATTCATCTATTCAAACAAATCAAAATATATATAAAAAAAACAAAATATCAATAAGGCTATTAACAACTTCATCAGATTTCAAAGCAATGTCATCAACAGATAATGTGATTAGTTAAACATACAATTTGCAGCTCTTCAACTTGCTTGCAGATCATGTAAAATATCAATAAATTGTTCTGAGTCCAATGGTTTATATCCCAATATCTCTTCCAAATAATTTTCTACGAAACTGATATCATAAACAAAAAAGTGGTTCACTTAGGTTATTGACAGTAAATCATAAAACACTTCAATTTAACAAAACCATAAAAAAAATCATTACATAAAAGTGGTTCACTTGGGTTATTGACAGTAAATCATAAAACGCTTCAATTCAACAAAACCATAAAAAAAATCATGACAAGTGATACCGCTGGAAAACACGGCGGAGCTTTCGCCGGAGACGGACACGACGGACACCGCTAGGGTTTACACCTTTTGGTGGGCAGCACCAATCGCCGATGTAGATAAAATTGGTACCTTCGCGTTCAAGAAACCGTTACGGATTTAATGGTGCTGGTGGCGCCGGCTAATTCGGCGGAGTAATGACATAATCAGCGATCAAAAAGAATTGGGGGTGGTTGGGCTTTGGAGAGAGAAGCTGATCCGTTTTTTTTTTGTTTTTTTGGTATGATTTTACAGAAATGAAGTAAAAAAATGAGTTTTGTGTGGTTAAATGCCACGTGTTACATGGAGGAGCGTGAATAGTTGAATTTTTCTACCAGTAATATAATGGCATGTGTTATAGAAGAGAGAAGATCAATGGATGGGTGACATGTGGCAGTATGCCACATGCTTTGTAAGGGGTAGAGATAAGAATGTAGTATTTAATTTATAAATAGAGTAAATTACCAAATCGGTCCCTCTCAATTATTTACTGCAAAATCGGTCCTTATTTGCATTTTGGAGTCCCAAATCAGTCCCTGATGTCCCTCTCATTTTAGGACAACCATTCCTAGCGTCCGCCGGGGCGTTAGTTGATGTTTTGAAAGGAAGATTGACATTAAGAGATGGTGACAAATTGGTCACGTTTGTGAATAAAAAGGGTAAAAACCCACCTACCAAAGTTAGGGAGTCGATACAAAATGTCTATGTTAAACATAATACCACACCGAACCCTACGACTGTGATAGTTGAGGCTGAAAAGCCTAAGTGTGGGGAAGTTAAGTGATAGTGCTCCAAATGAACATATATTTAGGCAACATATATTTAGGCACAATATTCTTCCAATATGTAAAGCTTTTAGTTACTATTGTTCTATTTTTATGTAATAATAGTTTAAATAAATAAGTGCGAAGACAAAAGAAGAAAACGACGATTTGAAGACGCAAACGACCAAAAAGCTCAAAAGTACAAAGTACAATCCAAGTGGTTCGAAATATTGATGAGAAACGTCTCAAAATTACAAAAGTACAAGTTGCAAAACGCAAAGTACAAGATATCTTCGCGTACGAAAGGACGTTTGAAAATCCGGAACTGGGACCAGAGTCAACTCTCAACGCGCGACGCAACGGAGCAAAAATTACAAGTCAACTATGCACAAGAATATAAGATAATATATATATAATTAATATAAATTATATATAAATTATATATATATATATATATATATATATATATATATATATATATATATATAATAATATATCGACAAGCAAGAAAACAAAAAATATGTGAGCTGGATCTGACGGCCATGCGATCGCATGGGAAATAGGCATAAAACCCATGTGAGTACATGAGCCCATGCGAGTGCATGAGATTTGCACTAAAATCTCATTCGACCGCATGAGTTACTGTAGCAGGCCAAATTCTATAAATTCAGCATTTTTTGGACGAGTTTAGAGGATATCTTTTTCTTTTCCTTCTATGTAATTATATATATATATATATATATATATATATATATATATATATATATATATATATATATATATATATATATATATATATATATATATATTTATAATTTAAAGTTTAATTTAAGTTTAATAATAATTGGGTTATTGTAAGAAATGTTTTAAGGTTTTATAAGACGGAACTCTGTCCGTTTAACGCTATGCGATTAATCACCACTGTAAGCTATGTTCTTCCTTTTTAAATTAATGTATCGTAACTAAGTTATTATTATGCTTATTTGAGCCGAAGTAATCATGATGTTAGACTAAAAATTAAGATTGGGTTATTAGATTTTATACCATAATTAAGGTTTGGATATTGGACTATGACTATTAATAGATAAGGGGTATTGTCTAATCGAGCGATAACTCATTGGAACCTGTCGAACCTATCTTCAAATTAGTTAATCTAATAATTATTAAAATGATTATGTATGTCCTATTTAGTGACGTTTATACGACATCTTTTATGATCATTTAATTAATTATTTGGGTTGAGTAATTGCTTTTTCATTCTGATCAAGTGGGTAAATTAATATTCATATCTAATCAAAACAAGGGTGGATTACATACAGTGATAACTGGTGTAATTGTTGACAGAAGTGATAACTGCGTCACAGTTTAAATCCTTAATTATTTGGAATATTTGACTTCGGATATAAGGGTAATTTGACGAGGACACTCGCACTTTATATTTATGACTGATGGACTATTATGGACAAAAACCAAATAGGTATCAAATAATCCAGGACAAAGGACAATTAACCCGGGTAATAAATTAAAATCAACACGTCAAACATCATGATTACGAAGTTTAAATAAGCATAATACTTTTATTTCATATTTCATCGTACCTTTATTTACTGTCATTTTAATTACTGTAATTTACTTTATCGCAATTTAAATTCTGTCATTTATATTATCGTCATTTATCTTTACGCTTTATTTAAAATCGACAAACCGGTCATTAAACGGTAAAAACCCCCTTTTATAATAATAATACTATGTATAATTATATATATTTTGTATAAATATAGTTGTTAAAAATATAGCGTTAAACTCAGCTAGCTCTCTGTGAAATGAACCAGACTTACTAAAAACTACACTACTCTACGATTAGGTACACTGCCTATAAGTGTTGTAGCAAGGTTTAAGTATATCCCATCTATATAAATAAATAAAACTTGTGTAAATTGTATCGTATTTCGTAGTAAAAATATAACTATTTCGTATACACCGCTGCACACATCAAGTTTTTGGCGCCGCTGCCGGGGACGCCGAAGCAAAACGCTATAAAAAAAAGATTTTTATTAAGTTTTAATTTCTTTTTGTAAAAATACGTTTTAAATATTAAAAATAAAAAAAATATAAAAGAAAAACAAAATATATATTTTTAAGAGTTTGTTTAAAATATATAAAATTATAAAGTATTTTTATTTCTATTTTAGTTTTTAAAATATAAGTTTAATTTAATTTATATAAATATTTTGTAACAAATTAGAAAAAAAAATATAAGTAAAAGTAAACGGGCCGAACTGTAGCAGACCAATCTTCTAGCCTGGAAACCGAAGCCATGCGGTCGCATGACCAAACCAAAGAAACCTCATGCGGTCGCATGAGGTGATTTGACAGCCCAGGTACCTGGTACGACAGGATTAGGGTTAGGTTATTAATAATTATTATTATTAATTAATATTAATCAGGGTTTTAATTTAATATTAGTTAGTTTTAGTTTTAATTAATTTGTATTTTAAGTTTTAATTAGTTTTAAACTTAATACTTTTATAAAATAATAATATAAAAACAATATTTTTATAAAAAATTGTATTTTTATAACTTTAGTTTTATTTTTATATTTCGTATCTTTTTAATCGTTTATTTCGTAATTTGTATATTTATCGTTCGTAACTAGTTTTAAACTTAGTATTTTGCCGTAATTAATTTTTATTTCTAGATTTTAAGACTTTGCCGTAAAATCCCTTAAGTGCTTTTTCTTTAGATTAAGATTTAGGCGCTTTAGAATTTTGCGACGCCGTTTATGAATTTTAGTACCTTTTTAAGTTATTGCCGTTTTGGATATAGAATTCCTTTTAAGCTTTAATACCTTTAGACGTAAGTTTTAATATTTAGTTTTTAGACTTTTAAGTTTCGACGCTTATTTTCTTATTTTTATTTTTTGACTGTTTGTTTTTCAACCTTTTATTTTTCGATGCGCTCTTTTTCTTTCATATTTCTCGAAGCTCTAGTTTTTAGGACATAGAATTTTCTATTTCTTCTCTAAAATTTCAAAACGAAAAATTATTTTAAGCGGTTAAATTGATAGACATCTAAAATTTTCTAGTTCGTAGTAATAGTTGGATTTGTTAGTGGCGAGTTGTGGGCTTCCGATTTAAAGGGTCCTGGCTACCTGCTGCATCTATTGACTATTCGAAACGTGGGCAAAATCAGAAAAGTCTATTAATTTGATAACTTATATAATTTTTATCTTTTACAACTAATAGGATATTCAGTGAATGCACCGAGCAAAACGTTCACCACCTTTCATACGTTCCCCACCTGTAACTCGATCAAGACATCTAGCCAATATTATCGCCGTTGATTTTTCTTTAAAATCATCATCTAGTCGAACAAGTACTCCAACTCAAATTTCCGATAATCCATTTTTTGAACCCGACTTCATTACCGAGAACCCGGAGGATATTCAAGGACAATTCCAAGATCCTGAACCACTAATCATTCTTCCTGAATCACAAATCGTTAAATCAGAATTCTCTAGTGATTTGTATTCAACAAATTCAATTATGGAAGTAACTGAACCTCTAAGTATGTAAGACCGAATGAGAGCCACACTAACTGGCCAAGGTCACGCCATTATTAAGCCACACATTAATGCGTCAGATTATGAAATCAAAGGACAAATCCTACACATGGTAACTAATCAATGCCAATATAGTGGTACGCCGAAGGAAGATCCAAATGAACATCTTCGAACCTTTAATAGGATCTGTACTCTATTTAAAATCCGAGAAGTTGAGGATGAACAGATCTATCTCATGTTGTTTCCCTGGACTTTAAAGGGAGAAGCCAAAGATTGGTTAGAATCGTTACATGACGGGGCGATTGATGCATGGGATGTCTTAGTTGAAAAATTTCTTAAACAATTCTTTCCGGCATCTAAAGCCGTGAGACTTCAAGGAGAAATTGTTACGTTCACGCAAAAGCCAAATGAAACTCTATATGAGGCGTGGACAAGATTTGGAAAATTGTTAAGAGGATGTCCGCAACATGGTTTAGACACTTATCAAATAGTACAAATATTCTACCAAGGATGTGACATTGCTACACGAAAAGACATCGACATAGCAGCTGGTGGTTCCATTATGAAGAAAACCGCAACTGAAGCTTATAAAATTATTGATAACACAGCCTCCCACTCACATGAGTGGCATCAGGAAAAAGATATTTTTCGTTCATCTAAAGCGGTTAGAGCCGATTCTAGCCATGACTTTGATTCCGTTTCCGCAAAAATAGATGCTTTCGAAAGACGAATGGAAAAGATGACTAAAGATATTCACGCAATATGAATCAGTTGTGAGCAATGCGGTGGACCACACTTAACGAAATATTGTCACATCGAACAAACGATGGAACAATGAGAGAATGTTTCCTACATGAACTAAAGGCCGGGAAATAATTATCAAAATAATTATCAACAGCCAAGGCCAAACTTCAATCGAAATCAAAATATTCTTTACAATCCAAATGGACCAAACAATAACTCATATAACCAACAAGGTCCAAATAACCAACCAACTCAAAACAACACTTTCAATCAACAAAGACCTAGCTTGTATAAACCACCACAACAAACCGAAGAGAAAAAGCCAAATCTAGAAGAAATGATGGCAAGGCTAATGGAATCTCAAACACAATTTATTACATCTCAAACCCAAACAAATGAGAGGTTTGATCAGTCACTAACAACTCAACAAGCTTCCATTTTGAATCTAGAAAAACACGTAGGTACTCTTGCTAGCATGATAAGTGAGAGGGAACAAGGAAAGCTATCGAGTAATACTGAAGTAAATCCTCGGAATGAGAATGTTAATATGGTTTCAACGAATTCTGAAAAACCAGCATCAGAAGATGGGAAGGTTTTAGATGTGAGTAACAATGAAGAAGTTACACCATCACCACCACCCGAGTATGTAAAGCCAGTGGTGACACCATACAGACCACCCATCCCGTTTCTAAGAAAAGGAGTTGAGTATGAGCAAGTAATAGGTAATAAAGTTTGTGATACCTCTGGAAAGAAGAAGAAGAATAAGAAAGTACAAGAAACAAAAACCGTAAAGATAAACCCGGTGAAGACAGTTCCACCAAAACCTCCACCAAGGTTGGGTGATCTGGGTAAATTTATTGTTCCTTGTCTACTTAGTGATTGTGTCATGTATGATGCACTAGCAGATTTAGGTACGAGTGTGAGTATTATGCCTCTTTCATTATATAAGAGATTAGGAGTAGGTGAGTTAAGTCCAACGGAGATGAGTGTTCGACTCTTTGATCAAACCATTAGGCACCCAGTTGGAATTGCTGACAGCCTACAAGTTCAAGTAGGTAATTTAACCTTTCAAGTCGAATTTATTGTCATTGACATAGAAGAAGACCCAAACGTTCCTCTAATTTTAGGTCGACCATTCTTAGCGTCCACCGGGGCGTTATTTGATGTAAGAGAGGGTAGAATAACACTTAGTAATGATGAAAAATCGATCACCTTTGTGAGTCGAAAGTCTAAATCTCCACCAACCAAAACCGTTAAACCAACAAAAACGATTGGTAAAACCATGTTGTTTTATCAACTCCAACGGTAGTGCTTAGCAATAATAAAACGCCTAAGTGTTGGGAAAATGAAGTAAAACCTAATGATGACCTGATAACAAAGAACCCCGTTGTTGATACGAAATTAAATGACCCCATTATTAACAGTTCAATGAAGAAACTTATTAAACGGATTCGCGATGCTAGAACCAAGGGGAACTTTAAGTTATGTAACCGGTTAGTATCCAATCTATCGCCTAAAGAAAAGGAAAAACTAGTTGAATTTGTGGATATTACACAGGAATCCGACCAATGGCTTAAAGCAAAAGTCACAGATATGCAAGTTGATTATGGTCTAAAAGAAATTGACGATGAAGTTAATCACAATTTCAAAACCACAGCTACTTAAGTGTGGGGAGATTCAAATGTTCTAAAAAGAAAACGTTGTCTAGAGTTAGTTGTTCTGTTCTCGTGTAGTTCCAAGAATGGAATCCGATTGGTCTTTTCCACTAGCAAACACTAAAGAACTAGTTTTCTCCACCCATTCTGAATTTTTGTTTTGTAGGTTTTGAATGAAATTAATATGCATTTTTAAATTTAAGTTTTGTAGGAATTTAAAAACGAAAATTACTTTATTTCATTAAGTTTAAAAAATGATTTCTAAAATTCATCGTAAGTTAAAGACTAGGTCATGGAACCGAAATTGCTTTACCCGAGGGCGGGGCGACAAATTTTGTTATCATTATTTTTAATATTATTGATCTAAAGTATACAAAAAAATAAAAAAACCCCAAAAATATTTGCTTTTTAAAACAATCACTTTAAAAACGACAAATTTTAAATTTTGTCGAAGGATGGACTAGGTAAACATACCGAAACTACCTAAAGTAAAAGGAAACAAAATTTTAAAAAAATTATTCATTTAAATTGATTTAATAAATAAAGGTTTTATAAAAAATATATACATATATATTATATATATGTTTGTAGTTTATCTTATGTACAAAACAGGGTAAAACATCGCACTTTCAAAGAATGGCATTAAAGTTCAGAAAAAGCTACTAATTTTGACGACAAGACGCAAAATATCAAATGTGATATAAATTAATATGTTTGCAAACTCGGTATTTTTAATCACTTTTCTACACTAATCACCCTCATGAATTTATAATTATAGTCTGATTTCATGCAAATGAGGGCATTGCATGATCTCAAGTGTGGGGAAGGTTTATAAATTCTCTCGGGTTTACACTTAGTATAATTGCCAAATTTTGTGAAAATTTGAAAAATTTTCAACTAATTGAATTCAAAATCATGTTTATACATATTTATGAATGATAAAACTAGGTGTTAATGCCGAAATTATTGTTACCTCGGAGAGAACATAAATGGAGAAACAACCCAAAACGTTAGAATTCATTTAAAATAGAATAGAGGAGAATAAAAAAGCACAGAAAACAATGAATAAAAGCTAAGTGTGGGAAGAATTTACCAAGTTCTTTAAAAACACATATCACATATTTGGTACAGATTATTGCAGGTACTTTTGCTTTGGACTAAACTAATTAGTTTTACCCGATTTATTGTAATACCTTTGAAAGAATAGATGGACCTATACGAAGAATCAATTCCATCAATAAAAGGAAGTAAAGTCTTCCGAAAAAGACACGCGCTTTTTGATTTAGGTCAGGAAGTTGTCGTCCAGACCAGCTGTAGGTTGACGAAAAATTTAGAAAAGTCATCTCTAAAATCAGCAGGAAATCCACGGACTTCAGCATCAAACAGGGTCGTCAAGTGGTCAGACTTATCCTAAACATGAGAGGATCTGTCTCGTAATTACAAACTCATGAAATTCGATGATATCTAAACTCGAGCTTGAACGAGAAAATATTTTGATCAAATTAAAACCGATTTGTTTTCTGAAAACCTATTTTCAATGCGTTCATTACCATTGAACGTAAAATCCTAAGAATTCACCGGAATTCATTAGGTCTCCTGAACCAAATCGGGTGTCAACCGTAAAAACGGTGGTTGCATAGCATGGTCGAAGACAGGACCTTGTGCCAGACCGAAAAACTATAGGGTGATCTTTACTATTGCTCCTATAAAGGATAGTAATTGCATCCGACACGTTTTAGACCATGAACATCTGCATGTCATTAGACATTGCCTCAACAGTTTCTTGTTCAACGCTTTTCTTTACAACCAGACGGTAGTTTACCGAAAGGTAATATACGGAGCAAGTATACTGGACGTGTGCTTTCCTAATACAAGGATTAGCAAGTGGGTGACACAAAACCGCAAGTTTTGAGCTAAAATTTTAAAAGCTGAAACCCACAAAACCCACAAAAACATTTTGCAAACACCGGTGAAGGGTTATTCCGGTAAACTTATCTAGGGTAAAAGCTAGAATGAATTTTCAAAAGATCAAATGTTTTCATAAAGATCCAATTTCCTTAAAGGAACTAAATTTTCTTAGTCATGTGGGACTGTAAACCACATCGTTACAACCATTGTTCATACCGCCGTATTAAAATCACTGATGTATAAAGTGTGAGAATAAAAAAAAGTGATTCAAGTGAAGTGTGATTATATTTTAAGTTCTATATTGCTTGAGGACAAGCAACGCTCAAGTGTGGGGATATTTGATAGTGCTCCAAATGAACATATATTTAGGCACAATATCCTTCCAATATGTAAAGCTTTTAGTTACTATTGTTCTATTTTTATGTAATAATAGTTTAAATAAATAAGTACGAAGACAAAAGAAGAAAACGACGATTTGAAGACGCAAACGACCAAAAAGCTCAAAAGTACAAAGTACAATCCAAGTGGTTCAAAATATTGATGAGAAACGTTTCAAAATTACAAAAGTACAAGTCACAAAACTCAAAGTACAAGATATCTTCGCGTACGAAAGGACGTTTGAAAATCCAGAACCGGGACCAGAGTCAACTCTCAACGCGCGACGCAACGGAGCAAAAATTACAAGTCAACTATGCACAAGAATATAATATAATATATATATAATTAATATAAATTATATATATTATATATATATATAATAATATGTCGACAAGCAAGAAAACAAAAAATATCTGAGCTGAATTTGACGGCCATGCGATCGCATGGGAAATAAGCATAAAACCCATGCGAGTGCATGAGCCCATGCGAGTGCATGAGATTTGCACCAAAATCTCATGCGACCGCATGAGTTACTGTAGCAGGCCACATTCTATAAATTCAGCATTTTTCGGACGAGTATAGAGGATATCCTTTTCTTTTCCTTCTCTGTAATATATATATATATATATATATATATATATATATATATATATATATATATATATATATATTTATAATTTAAAGTTTAATTTAAGTTTAATAATAATTGGGTTATTGTAAGAAATATTTTAAGGTTTTATAAGACGGAACTCTGTCCGTTTAACGCTACGCGATTAATCACCACTGTAAGCTATGTTCTTCCTTTTTAAATTAATGTCTCGTAACTAAGTTATTATTATGCTTATTTGAGCTGAAGTAATCATGATGTTAGACTAAAAATTAAGATTGGGTTATTAGATTTTGTACCATAATTAAGGTTTGGACAAAAGACCGACACTTGTGGATATTGGACAATGACTATTAATAGATAAGGGGTATTGTCTAATCTAGCGACAACTCATTGGAACCTGTCGAACCTATCTTCAAATTAGTTAATCTAATAATTATTAAAATAATTATGTATGTCCTATTTAGTGACGTTTATACGACATCTTTTACGATCATTTAATTAATTATTTAGGATGGGTAATTGATTTTTCATTCTAATCAAGTGGGTAAATTAATATTCATATCTAATCAAAACAGGGGTGGATTATATACAGTGATAACTGGTGTAATTGTTGACAGAAGTGATAACTGCGTCACAGTTTAAATCCTTAATTAGTTGGAATATTTGACTTCGGATATAAGGGTAATTTGACGAGGACACTCGCACTTTATATTTATGATTGATGGACTATTATGGACAAAAACCAAATAGGTATCAAATAATCCAAGACAAAGGACAATTAACTCGGGTAATAAATTAAAATCAACACGTCAAATATCATGATTACAGAAGTTTAAATAAGCATAATACTTTTATTTCATATTTCATCGTACCTTTATTTACTGTCATTTTAATTACTGCAATTTACTTTATCGCAATTTAAATTCTGTCATTTATATTATCGTCATTTATCTTTACGCTTTATTTAAAATCGACAAACCGGTTATTAAATGGTAAAACCCCCCTTTTATAATAATAATACTATGTATAATTATATATATTTTGTATAAATATAGTTGTTAAAAATATAGCGTTAAACTCAGCTAGCTCCCTGTGGAACGAACCAGACTTACTAAAAACCACACTACTCTACGATTAGGTACACTGCCTATAAGTGTTGTAGCAAGGTTTAAGTATATCTCATCTATATAAATAAATAAAACTTGTGTAAATTGTATCGTATTTCGTAGTAAAAATATAACTATTTCGTATACACCGCTGCACACATCATTAAGTTAACACCTGTTGTTGACCCCATCCCAAAGAACCCAATTGTCGATAAAATAGTAGATGACCCCATCATTGAACGTTCAATGAAGAAGCTTTATAAACGGGTTCACGATGCTAGAATTAAGGGGAACTTTAAGTTGAGTAACCAGTTAGTATCCAATCTGTCGCCCAAAGAAAAGGCGAAACTAGTTGATTTTATGAAGGATACAAAGGAAGCCAACGAATGGCTTGAAACAAAGGTTACGGATGGTTCTCGAGGATCGAGGAATGGAGGAGTATATCCTCCCGGTATTAGTTGAGATCGAGGAAGAGTCGAGTGCAACGACTCAGAAATAAACATGCACAAGTGTAAATAAGTGATAGTTTGTTTTTATAATATTGTGTGAAGAAAAATTTACTTTTTATCGATGACTTAAAATAACAATTTCTAAAATTTGTGTGGTATCACTAAGTGTAAAAAGTCGAAATTACTTTACCCGAAGATGGGACAAAAATTTTGTTATTAATATCTTTAAGTTTATTGATTTAAGAGTATACGGTATATATATATATATATATATATATATATATAACCCTTTTGTGTGTTTGTTTATTTGTTTTTGTTTTGTTTGTGTGCATATAAATAAGGGTAAAAGACGCATTTTCATAGACTAACATTCAGTTCAAGCAAAAGAGCCATTTTTGAGGAAACTTGTATGTGATGATGATTGAGGAATGACCATCAGCCATCGGTTCGCGATCTCCAACTTTAAGCCAAAGAGATTCTAACTCCTTTTCTCACTTTTGCCCTCTCAAATTTATCGTTGTAGTCTGATTTCATGCAAGTGAGAGCATTGCATGATCTTAAGTGTGGAGAGGTGATTATAAATTCTCCCGGGTTTATACACTTGGCTTGTTTTCTAAATTTTGTGAAAAAATTTTAAAATTTTTAACTAAATAAATACAAATCTTGTTTAAAATGTTTATGAATGATTTCACTAGGTGTAAAAACTGAAATTATCGGTACCCTCCGAGAGGACACAAATTGAGAAACAACTAATTTCATGAATTTATTTAGTTAATAATTATAAAATATTGTATAAAAACCCAAGTGTGGGGAGATTAGTCAATATATATGAACTGCTTATCACTGTTTGTGTATTGATTATTGCAGGTACTTTTGATTTGGACCGGATTAATTAGTTTTACCCATAAATATTGAAAGGATGAATTGATTTCATCCTTAAAAGGAAGTCAAGTCTTCCAATAAGACGCCATTTTCTGACTTAGGTAAAAAGTTGACGTCTAAAACAGTTATAGAGTTGACAAAAAACCTTGAAAAGTCATCTCAATTATCGGCTAGAAATCCACCTGTCCTCAACATCAAACAGGGACTTGTGGTCAGACTTATCCTAATCATGGGGGGATCTATCTCATACAATGCGAAGGCACCATGACACTACTTTGGTAGATTAGTTAGATCCCCAGACGGATGATCTCCGTAAATATCAACGCATCTATGTAAGACTGCGGTCAACATACATATGCCTTAACAGATTGAGGTGTGCAAACTCATGGCTCACCATTAATATTTAGACGTAATGTAGCATCTTCCTAAGCTACATTATTTTCTAACAAGCATTATGAAATGTCCCGTTCATATTGATTATAAACGTTCCATATTAATTGATTTCGTTGCGAGGTTTTGACCTCTATATGAGACGTTTTTCAAAGACTGCATTCGTTTTTAAAACAAACCATAACCTTTATTTTATCGACAAGGTTAAAAGGACACCGCCTAGATTATCCAGAAATGATAATCTAAAAATATCACACTTACACACTACCAATACATATTGGTTTACAATATTAATATGTTACAACAAAGTAAAATCTCGAATGTAGTTTTAAACAATATTATACAAGCATGCTGACACCAAATCTTGTCCATATTTTAGCATGAAACAGCGGAAGCTCTTAATAATCACCTGAGAATAAACATGCTTTAAACGTCAACAAAAATGTTGGTGAGTTATAGGTTTAACCTATATATTTATCAAATCGTAATAATAGACCACAAGATTTCATATTTCAATATACATCCCATACATAGAGATAAAAATCATTCATATGGTGAATACCTGGTAACCGACATTAACAAGATGCATATAAGAATATCCCCTATCATTCCGGGAAATCCTTCAGACATGATAAAAATGAATTCGAAGTACTAAAGCATCCGGTACTTTGGATGGGGTTCGTTAGGCCCAATAGATCTATCTTTAGGATTCGCGTCAATTAGTAGATCGGTTTACTAATTCTTAGGCTACCAAGCAAAAGGGGCATATTCAGCTTCGATCATTCACCCATATAATGTAGTTTCAATTACTTGTGTCTATTTCGTAAATCATTTATAAAACTGCATGTATTCTCATCCCAAAAATATTAGATTTTAAAAGTGGGACTATAACTCACTTTTACATATTTTTACTTCGTCGGGAAGTAAGACATGGCCACTGGTCGATTCACGAACCTATAACAAATATGTACATATATATCAAAGTATGTTCAAAATATATTTACAACATTTTTAATACGTTTTAATGTTTTAAGTTTATTAAGTTAGTTGTCCTCGTTAGTAACCTACAACTAGTTGTTCACAGTTAGATGTACAGAAATAAATAGATATATATTATCTTGAATCAATCCACGATCCAATGTATACACGTCTCAGGCTAGATCACAACTCAAAGTATATATATTTTTGGAATCAACCTCAACCCTGTATAGCTAACTCAAACATTACTGCATATAGAGTGTCTATGGTTGTTCCAAATAATATATACATGGGTCGATATGACATGTCAAAACATTGGCATACGTGTCTATGGTATCCCAAGATTACATAATATATTAGAATATATGTATAATACAATATAAGTTAGCTAGGATATGATTAATATGGATTTGTTACCAATTTTCACGTAGCTACAACAAGCAAAAATTATCCAATCTTGTTTTACCCATAACTTCTTCGTTTTAAATCCGTTTTGAGTGATTCAAGTGGCTATGGTTTCATATTGAACTTAAGTTTATGAATCTAAACATAAAATGTATAAGTTTATATTCATAAATACAGATTACAAGTCGTTTTTGTAAAGGTAGTCATTTCAGTCGAAAGAACGACGTCTTGATGACCATTTTGAAAAACATACTTTCACTTTGAGTTTAACCATGATTTTTGGATATAGTTTCATGTTCATAAGAAAAATCATTTTACCAGAAGAACAACTTTTAAATCAAAGTTTATCATAGTTTTTAATTAACTAACCCAAAACAGCCTGCGGTGTTACTACGACGGCGTATATCCGGTTTTTTTGGTGTTTTTCGTGTTTTCAGGTTTTAAATCAATAAGTTAGCATATCATATAGATATAGAACATGTGTTTAGTTGATTTTTAAAGTCAAGTTAGAAGGATTAAATTTTGTTTGTGAACAAGTTTAGAATTAACTAAACTATGTTCTAGTGATTACAAGTTTAAACCTTCGAATAAGGTAGTTTTATATATATGAATCGAATGATGTTATGAACATCATTACTACCTCAGGTTTTGTGGATAAACCTACTAGAATTGAGAAAAATAGATCTAGCTTCAAAGGATCCTTGGATGGCTTGAAAGTTCTTGAAGTAGAATCATGACATGAAAACAAGTTCAAGTAAGATTTCCACTCGAAATAAGATTGTTAAAGTTATAGAAATTGAATCATAGTTTGAATATGAGTATTACCTTGTATTAGAAAGATATCTTACTGTAAATAAGAAAGATTTCATGAGGTTGGATGACCACTCAAAGTGGATTTGCAAGATTGAAAGTAAGCTAGCAAACTTGGAAGTATTGTTGGTGTGTTCTTGAGTAGTTGTTTTGTAACTTGGTTTATGTATGGTTTTATGAACTAGATTGAGCTAGATTTTGATGAAGATGATGAAGAACACTTAGAACAATGGAATAACACTTGAGAGAGAGTAGTTTGATGCATGAAAATTGAAATCAAAATGTGTTTGTGGTGTGCCTAGTTCACGTGAAGTATGGAGTCAATATAGGCTCCATTAGTTTGTTGTTTTGTTAGATATTTCTTGCTAGATGTTAAATGATGGTTCCCACATGTGTTAGGTGACTAACAAGGGCTGCTAAGAGCTGATCATTAGAGTGTATATGTGTATATACCAATAGTAAATATATTTAGAAGCTGGGTATTGTACGAGTACAAATACGAGTGCGTACGAGTAGAATTGTTGATGAAAATGAATGAGGATGTAAATGTAAGCATTTTTGTTAAGTAGAAGTACTTTGATAAGTGTCTTGAAGTCTTTCAAAAGTGTATAAATACATATTAAAACACTACATGTATATACATTTTAACTGAGTCGTTAAGTCATCGTTAGTCGTTACATGTAAGTGTTGTTTTGAAACCTTTAAGTTAACAAACTTGTTAAATGTTGTTAACCCATTGTTTATTATATCTAATGAGATGTTAAATTATTACATTATCATGATATTATGATGTATTAATATATCTTAATATGATATATATACATTTAAATGTCGTTACAACGATAATCGTTACATATATGTCTCGTTTCGAAATCCTTAAGTTAGTAGTCTTGTTTTTTTTTTCATATGTAGTTAATTGTTAATACACTTATTGATATGTTTACATATCATTTATCATCTTTAAACATAGTATATCAATATCTTAATATGATTCATATGTATTTAGTAAAACGTTGTTATAACGATAATCGTTATATATATCGTTTGGAGTTTCTTAATTCAATAAACTCATTTTTTATGTATAACACTCATTGTTAATATACTTAGTGAGATACTTACTTATCATAATCTCATGTTAACCATATATATGTCTATATATATAACATCATGTAGTTTTTACGAATTTGTAACGTTCGTGAATCGCCGGTCAATTTGGGTGGTCAATTGTCTATATGAAACCTATTTCAATTAATCAAGTCTTAACAAGTTTGATTACTTAACATGTTGGAAATATTTAATCATGTAAATATCAATTTCATCTAATATATATAAACATGGAAAAGTTCGGGTCACTACAGTACCTACCCGTTAAATAAATTTCGTCCCGAAATTTTAAGCAGTTGGAGGTGTTGACGTATCTTATGGAAATAAGTGCGGGTATTTCTTCTTTATCTAATCTTCTCGTTCCCAGGTGAACTCGGGTCCTCTACGAGCATTCCATCAAACCTTAACAATTGGTATCTTGTTTTGCTTATGTCTTTTAACCTCACGATCCATTATTTCGACGGGTTCTTCGATGAATTAAAGTTTTTCGTTGATTTGGATTTCGTCTAACGGAATAGTGAGATCTTCTTTAGCAAAATATTTCTTCAAATTCGAGACGTGAAAAGTGTTATGTACAGCTGCGAGTTGTTGGGGTAACTCAAGTCGGTAAGCTACTGGTCCGACACGATCAATAATCTTGAATGGTCCAATATACCTTGGATTTAATTTTCCTCATTTACCAAATCGAACAACGCCTTTCCAAGGTGCAACTTTAAGCATGACCATCTTTTCAATTTCAAATTCTATATCTTTTCTTTTAATGTCAGCGAAGCTCTTTTGTCAACTTTGGGCAATTTTCAACCGTTGTTGAATTTGGATGATCTTCTCGGTAGTTTCTTGTATTATCTCTGGACTCGTAATCTATCTATCCCCCACTTCACTCCAATAAATTGGAGACCTGCACTTTCTATCATAAAGTGCTTCAAACGATGCCATCTCAATGCTTGAAGGTAGCTGTTGTTGTAGGAAAATTCTGCTAACGGTAGGTGTCGATCCTAACTGTTTTCGAAATCAATAACACATGCTCGTAGCATGTCTTTAAGCGTTTGTATCGTCCTTTCACTCTGCCCATCAGTTTGTGGATGATAGGCAGTACTCATGTCCAGACGAGTTCCTAATGCTTGCTGTAATGTCTGCCAGAATCTTGAAATAAATCTACCATCCCTATTAGAGATAATAATGATTGGTATTCCATGTCTGGAGAAGACTTCCTGCAAATACAGTCATGCTAACTTCTCCATCTTATCATCTTCTCTTATTGACAGGAAGTGTACGGATTTGGTGAGACGATCAACAATTACCCAAATAGTATCAAAACCACTTGCAGTCCTTAGCAATTTAGTGATGAAATCCATAGTAATGTTTTCCCATTTCCATTCCGGGATTTCGGGTTGTTGAAGTAGACCTGATGGTTTCTGATGCTCCGCTTTGACCTTAGAACACGTCAAACATTCTCCTACGTATTTAGTAACATCGGCTTTCATACCCGACCACCAAAAATGTTTCTTGAGATCCTTGTACATCTTCCCCGTTCCAGGATGTATTGAGTATCTGGTTTTATGATATTCTCTAAGTACCATTTCTCTCATATCTCCAAATTTTGGTACCCAAATTCTTTCAGCCCTATACCGGGTTCCATCTTCCCGAATATTAAGATGCTTCTCCGATCCTTTGGGTATTTCATACTTTAAATTTCCCTCTTTTGAAACTCCTTATTGCGCCTCCTTTATTTGAGTAGTAAGGTTAGTGTGAATCATTATATTCACAGCGTTTACTCGAATGGGTTCTCTGTCCTTTCTGCTCAAGGTGTCGGCTACCACATTTGCCTTTCTCGGGTGATAACGAATCTCAAAGTCATAATCATTCAACAATTCAATCCACCTGCGCTGCCTCATGTTCAGTTATTTCTGATTAAATATGTGTTGAAGACTTTTGTGGTCGGTATATATAATACTTCTGACCCCATATAAGTAGTGCCTCCAAGTCTTTAATGCAAAAACAACCGCGCCTAATTCCAAATCATGCGTCATGTAGTTCTGCTCGTGAATCTTCAATTGTCTAGACGCATAAGCAATTACTTTCGTTCGTTGCATTAATACACAACCGAGACCTTGCTTTTAGGCGTCACAATATATCACAAAATCATCATTCCCTTCAAGTAATGACAATATAGGTGCAGTAGTTAACTTTTTCTTCAACAATTGAAACGCTTTCTCTTGTTCATCATTTCATTCAAATTTCTTCCCTTTATGCGTTAATGCAGTCAAAGGTTTTGCTATTTTGGAAAAATCTTGGATGAATCTCCTATAATAACCAGCCAGCCCTAAAAATTGACGTATGTGTTTCGGAGTTTTCGGGGTTTCCCACTTTTCAACGGTTTCAATCTTTGCTGGATTCACCTGAATACCTTCTTTGTTCACTATGTGACCGAGGAATTGAACTTCTTCCAACCAAAATGCACACTTTGAAAACTTAGCGTACAGTTTTTCTTTCCTTAACAACTCTAGCACTTTTCTCAAATGTTCTTCATGTTCTTGGTCATTCTTTGAGTAAATAAGTATGTCACCGATTAAAACAATGACAAACTTGTTAAGGTATGGTCCACACACTCGGTTCATGAGGTCCATGAACACAGCTGGTGCGTTAGTCAACCTAAACGGCATAACCATAAACTCGTAATGACCGTAACGCATCCTAAAAGCAGTCTTTGGAATGTCATCCTCCTTCACCCGCATTTGGTGATATCCAGAACGTAAATCGATCTTCGAATAAACCGACGAGCCTTGTAATTGATCAAATAAGTCATCAATTCTTGGTAATGGGTAACGGTTCTTGATGGTAAGTTTGTTCAACTCTCGGTAGTCGATACATAACCTGAATGTACCAATTTTCTTCTTGACAAACAGAACAGGAGCTCCCCATGGTGATATACTTGGTTGAATGAAACCACGCTCTAAAAGTTCCTGTAACTGACTTTGTAATTCTTTCATTTCGCTGGGTGCGAGTCTGTATGGAGCACGAGCTATTGGTGCAGCTCCTGGTACAAGGTCTATTTGAAATTCAACGGATCGATGGGGGGGTAATCCCTGTAATTCTTTCGGAAATACATCGGGAAATTCTTTTACGACGGGAACATCACTGATGTTCTTTTCTTCAGGTTTAACTTCCTCGATGTGTGCTAGAATGACGTAACAACCTTTTCTTATTAGTTTTTGCGCCTTCAAACTACTTAATAAGATTTAACTTCGCGTTGTTCTTTTCTCCGTACACCATCAAAGGTTTTCCTTTTTTACGCATAATGCGAATCGCATTTTTGTAACAAACGACCTCTGCTCTCACCTTTTTCAACCAGTCCATGCCAATTATTACATCAAAACTCCCTAACTCGACTGGTATTAAATCAATCTTAAACGTTTCATCACCCAGTTTAATTTCTCTATCCCGACATATATTATTTGCTGAAATTAATTTACCGTCTGCTAATTCGAGTAAAAATTTATTATCCAAAGGCGTCAATGGGCAACTTAATTTAGCACAAAAATCTCTACTCATATAGCTTCTATCTGCACCCGAATCAAATAAAACATAAGCAGATTTATCGTCAATAAGAAACGTACCCGTAACAAGCTCCGGGTCTTCCTGTGCTTCTGCCGCATTAATATTGAAAACCCTTCCGCGGCCCTGCCCATTAGTATTCCCCTGATTCGGGCAATTTCTAATAATGTGGCCCGGTTTTCCACATTTAAAACAAACAGCGTTGGTATTACTTGCTCCGACACTATTCGTTTCGGCATTACTTGTTTCGATACCATTTGTTCCTTTAGTTCTGTAAAACCTTGGTCCGTAGACCTCACACTTTGTCGCGCTATGACCATTTCTTTTACACCTGTTGCAAAATTTCGTGCAAAACCCCGGGTGATTTTCTTCACACCTATGACATGGCTGTTTTTGGTTTTTTTTGCCGTTGTTGTTATTGAGGTTATTGTTGGGATTGTTATTATTGTTGAAATGGTTGTTGTAGTTGTTGTTATTGTTAGGACGTTTGTTGTAGTTATTGTTAGGATTGCGGTTATTGTTGCGATTGTTGTTGCGATTGTGGTTGTAATTGTTGTTGTTGTTGTTGTACTGGTGACTCTTGTCACCGTTTTCCTCCCACTTCCTCTTGAGTTATTTCGTGTTGGCTTCTTCGGCCGCCTATTCTTTAGTTCTTCCCTCAATTTGATTTATGATTTTATGAGCCATTCGACTTGCCTTTTTGTATGCAAGCGAGCTCGTGTGAACTAACATCTTCTTGAATCCTTACTGGTAACCCTTTTATAAATTCGTCGATCTTCTCTTCTTCATCTTCGAACGTTACCAGACACAATAGGCACAACTCTGTGAATCGTCGTTCATATGTGGTAATGTTTAACCCTTGTGTTCGTAACTCTGTAAGCTCTACCGTGAGCTTATTGACTTCGTTTCTAGGACGGTACTACTCGTTCATCAATTGCTTGAATGCCGACCACGGTAGTGCGTAAGCAGCATTTTGTCCTACCTGTTCAAGATAGGTGTTCCACCACGTTAACGCAGTACCTGTGAAGGTATGCGTAGCGTACTTAACTTTGTCCTCTTCAGTACACTTACTTATGGCAAACACCGATTCGACCTTCTCGGTCCAGCGTTTCAATCCAATTGGTCCTTCGGTTCCATCAAATTCCAAAGGTTTGCAGGCAGTGAATTCTTTGTAGGAGCATCCTACACTATTTCTTGCGCCGTTAGCTGCATTGCTAGATTCAGAGTTATTGTTGGTATGTAGCGCAGCCTGTACTGCTGCTATGTTTGCAGCAAGGAAGGTAAGAAATTCCTCTTCGCTCATATTCATGGTGTGTCGAGTAGTCGGTGCCATTTCCTTCAACATAGCCAACTGAATCGAGTTAATCATACAGAATATTAAGAGTAGCAATAGTATTTCATAGCATAATATGAACTCATTTATAAAAGCTTTTTCTTTATATTAGCATTTTATAAGTTTAATTCGGGTACTACCTACCCGTTAAGTTCATACTTAGTAGCTAATATACAATTCAACTACTACTATTCCATATGAAAAACTGATTATAATAATATATCACATTCAAATATTCTTCAAACTTACAATTTCGTTATATTACATATAACATGAAATATAGCACACAATAACTTGAAACAAGATAGTTTTAAAGATAAATCTAGTTAATACGTAAGTTGTTCAGCAAAGGCAATAAAAACACGCAATTCATAAGTCCAAAAACAAGTCATGCATTCTGGTTTTACTAAGATGACTTCCCATCCTTGGTCTTGTGGAAAATAACCGTTATGACCATTGGCTAGGCAGCATGTTGTAATGTCGTCAAAAGGACGAGGGTTATGTAATGCCCGACAGCCTCGTAACAATCTAAAAACCTTGTTTCTCACCCCAACTACTGAGTTCGTCACTTGTGGGAATGTTTCATTTAATAGTTGTAATCCGATGTTCTTTTTCTCACTTTGGTGAGAAGCGAACATCACTAACCCGTAAGCATAACATGCTTCTTTATGTTGCATGTTAGAAGATCTATCTAACTCACGAAATCCTATGTTGGGATATGTTGAGTCAAAATAGGTTCTTAACCCATAGCGTAAAATTGCATTTGGGTTCCCCGCATTTAACGCTTTAAAGAAAACACGGCGTAACTTACTGTAACATCCCGCCTTTTTCCGTTATACTATTTAAATCCCGTTATATGTTTATAACATCTCCCGTTAATACGTGTTTTAAAAATATCTCGTCTAGGTAATTCACGCACCCGCAACCGAACTTGAGGGACTAGTTTTGCCAAGTGATCAAAGGTGTGACTAGATTTTGACTAGTCAACACCCCTTCCACCATCCATTATCCCTTTCATTTCTCTTTTCATTTAATACTTTTCATTTTTCTCTCAAACACTCATACAAAGATTCATCATCTAAAATCGTTCAAGCAAGCATCAATCAAAACAAATTGCATATTTGGAATCCTTGCAACTTCCTCTTCGATTCCATACCAATTTCGTTACAATTGGGTAACTTTCTAAAATTACTAGATTTTGTGTTCTTGATGTTTTTAAATTATAAAGTTGTTAATTAGTGTCTATGGCTCAAGTCTAACATGAATATATGATTTATATGTTCGATTTCGTTATTTGAAGTAGCTAGTTTGAATATGAACTTTGGTGTGTTTGATTTGGTGATTTGGTTGTTTGAATGTTGTTAAAAGTTATAAATGCATGTATTAAATGTGTTCCTAGTATCACTAGCTTCAATTTGATGTGTAGGTTGTTTTAGAAAACTTCATAAACATGATTAGTGATTTTGATGTTGTTGGTTAGGGTTTGATAGAATTTAATGTGAACATTTAATGCTTTGAATGACATGAAATGTTATTTGTAAGTGTTAGGTTGTATTGTATGCTTGATCACCTTCGAAACGGCATATCATTCATGTAAATTGTTTGCCGAATCATCAAATTTCATTTATGAACTTGAATGCATTTAATGAGGAGCTTTGAATGTGATTTTGGTTGTTGTAAAAGTAAATGTGATTGTTGAAATGTGTTTAGTTGTTTTCCTTGTCAAAATACCTTTCCGATGATATAAGATACATGTTTTGGTTGTTTGCGGGTCATAAATGGTGATTGTTTGAAGTTAGGTTCGTGCATAAAACTTAAAAACTGCCAGATTTCTCTGCACAGGTAATGGCGCGGCGCGCCATATACCCGCGCGGCGCGCCAAAGTGGTCTGTCCAACTTTGTCAATTTTCGAATAATGTTTGCTATGCTATGCACCTCCGATTCACATGTAACTTGTTCTAACATGCTCATATATGATTAAAAACCTCAGAAAAATAGTTCGGGACCCGACCCGAACGTGTTGACTTTTTCGTTGACTTTGACCGACCAAACTTTGACTTTTTGTCAAACTTAACCTAATGATTATGCAACATTCCTAACTTGTTTCTATACTTGTATCTTGCATGAAACTTGACAAATTGATTCACATGCTACATAATCGAGTCGTAACGAGCCATAGGACTAATTGAACATCTTTGACCAATCGTGACTATCATTATTGATATTACCTCATCTCGGACGGTTCGCTACCGTCCAAAGATGATATATATTTTCGAGACACAGTGTTGTTCTAGCACTATTATGATGGGGTTCAACGGACGGAATGTTAAGCCTTGATAATTGGGTGCTCGTGAATATTAACTTTAGAATGTACTATTATTTTATCAATGTTGCAAATCTTGTAGTTCGACTTACTTTTACTCACTTACTTACTTAAACCTATGATTTCACCAACGTTTTCGTTGACAGATTTCTATGTTTTTCTCAGGTCCTTGAACATTAGGTGATACATGCTTCCGCTCATTCTTTTGATACTTGCTTTGGATGTCGAGTATACATGCATATGTGGAGCGACTTTTGACTACTTTAAATTGTGTCGCACGTGTTTCATTTGTACTTAAACATCGTTATGTACTAGTTATGGAAACTACTTTTGTAAACTCTGAAACATCCACACTTATGAAATGAATGCGACATATTTTCAGTCAAACTTTGTCTTAAAGACTTATGACCATGTAATGGGACCTACGTAGACGGCGCCGTCAAACATGATTTGGTCGGGTCGCTACAGATGGTATCAGAGCCAGGTTGTAGGGATTTAGAGTTCATTGGTGTCAACCCCGAGTAATAGGGTACATTAGTGAATCTAGACTACAACCGGCATATAGACTCGAAGTAGGAATTACTTGACTACTTGTGCATTTATACTCGAACTCTTCTATCATACCTAACTCATATTCGATCTTGATCTTACGTTGATAAATTTTATTGACGCGCCACCTTGACCATATGAAGTAATGTCGAATGCACATATGAATTAGGGTAATATAATTTCCGGGATTATATTACGGTGACTCATATGAACATTCCGACATTATGACATAGAGAATTTAAGGCGAGTCAAGGATAATTTTCTCTCTATCTTTATTCCATATCACGGTTAGTATTATTTAGAATACTAACCAACGGTATTCTTTTGTTTTGAAGGAACAATGCCTCCTCGTCGTGTGCCACGCCATGAGACTCCCGAACAAGCTCTACAACGAATGATAGCCACCGCCGTAGAGGCAGCTATGGCCGATCACTCCACCACCAACAACAACAACAACAACTACCAAGGGGCCGGTAACTCTAGCGAAGGGTGCTCCTACAAGGCTTTTATGGGGTGCAAACCTCACACTTATGATGGAACCGGGGGACCGGTTACTCTTACTCGATGGTTCGAACAAACGGAGGCCGTCTTTAGCATAAGCAGTTGTCGGGACCAAGACAAGGTCAAATACTCCTCTCACACTTTCGCTGGTGTCGCCCTCACATGGTGGAACACCTATATACAATCGGTGGGTACCGATGAAGCTCATGCCCTCTCTTGGGCCGATTTAAGGGAAAAGATGATTGTTGAATATTTCCCTCGCGAAGAAACCCGAAAGCTCGAACAAGAGCTAAGAACTTTGAAGGCGGTCGGAAACGATCTCAAGGCCTACAACCAACGCTTCGCCGAACTATCCTTGATGTGTCCTAATCTCGTGAACCCCGAATCTCAAAGGGTTGAACTCTATATGGATAGTCTTCCAAAAAGCATCAAACAAGGAATGATGTCATCTAAACCCGTTAATCACCAAGCCGCTTTGAACATGGACTGCCAATTGATTGAAACGGTTGATGAAATCGTAGTGCCGGCTCCTAAGGCCGAAGACAAATGGGGTGGCAACAAAAGGAAATGGGAAGCCACTCCATCAAGCAAATACAACAACAACACCTTCACCAAAAAGCCTTTCAACAACGACGGCAAGAAAGGTTATGCTGGAACTCAACCTTTTTGCAACAAATGTCACAAGCACCACTCGGGTGAATGCGGCAAGCTAATTTGCCACCGGTGCCAAGGAGTTGGTCATAAGGCCAACAATTGCACAAGCGCCACCCCCATCGCTCGAAAAGGGCCCAATCCTCCAAAAACAGTCACTTGTTACGAATGTGGCCAAACGGGCCGTTATAGAAACGCATGCCCGAAGAAGAAAGATAACCCCAATACACGTGGCCGAGCTTTCAACATCAACACCGAGGAAGCCCGAGATGACAATGAATTAGTCACGGGTACGTTTCTTCTCGACAACACTTATGTTACTTGTTTATTCGATTCGGGTGCCGATAAATGCTTTGTATCCAAGACTTTGATTCATTCTTTTAGCACTCCACCACTCCCACTAGATACCACTTATACCATTGAAGTGGCCAAAGGGAAACTATTAAGTGCTGACACATATTACCGGGGGTGCACATTAAACATTGTGGGTAATGAGTTTGAAATTGACTTGATACCCATGGAACTAGGAAGCTTTGATGTAATAATCGGTATGAATTGGTTAGCCAAAACGAAATCTCACATCCTTTGTGATCTTAACGCAATCCGAATTCCTATCGAGAATGGTGAACCTTTGATTATTTATGGTGATAAGAGTTGCACCGGACTCAACCTCGTTTCGTCCATTAAAGTTAGAAAACTACTCCGTAAGGGTTGTTTTGTGATCCTTGCTCACATTAAGAAAGTCGAGTCCGATGAGAAGCATATCGATGATGTGCCAATTGTTAGTGACTATTCCGATGTATTTCCCGACGAATTGCCGGGTCTTCCACCCCATCGACCGGTTGAATTCCAAATCGATCTTATTCCGGGAGCCGCACCCGTAGCACGTGCACCATATAGACTCGCTCCCTCCAAAATGCAAGAATTGCAAAGTCAAATCCAAGAACTACTTGATCGTGGTTTTATCCAACCTAGCCATTCACCTTGGGGCGCTCCGATTTTGTTTGTTAAAAAGAAAGACGGATCCCTACGAGTGTGCATTGATTATCGTGAACTAAACAAATTGACGGTTAAGAACCGATATCCTCTTCCTCGCATCGATGACCTCTTTGATCAACTACAAGGGTCTTGTGTATATTCAAAAATCGATCTCCGCTCGGGTTATCATCAATTAAGGGTTAAGGGGGAAGATGTCTCCAAAACCGCTTTCCGAACTCGTTATGGTAGTTATGAATTCCTTGTCATGCCATTTGGTCTCACTAACGCACCGGCGGTGTTCATGGATCTTATGAACCGCGTGTGCAAACCGTATCTTGACAAATTCATTATCGTGTTCATCGATGATATTTTGGTTTATTCTAAAAGCGAAGAAGAGCACGAGGAACACCTCCGACTTGTGCTTGAACTTTTAAGACAAGAACGACTCTATGCCAAATTCTCCAAGTGTGAATTTTGGTTGAAGGAAGTTCAATTTCTTGGTCATGTTGTAAGTGATCAAGGTATTAAAGTCGATCCATCAAAAATCGAAGCCATTAGTAAATGGGAGACTCCTACTACTCCTACTCACATTCGTCAATTCTTGGGTCTCTCCGGATACTATCGTAGATTCATCAAAGATTTTTCTTTGGTCGCTCGTCCTCTAACCGCGTTAACTCATAAGGGAAGAAAATTCATTTGGGCAACCGAACAAGAATCTGCATTTCAAATTTTGAAAACGAAGCTAACCACCGCTCCTATCTTGTCACTTCCCGACGGCAACGATGATTTTGTTGTGTATTGCGACGCCTCGAAACATGGTTTTGGGTGTGTGTTGATGAAACGAATGAAAGTCATTTCTTATGCTTCTCGACAACTCAAAATTCATGAACGAAACTACACGACACATGATCTCGAACTCGGGGTCGTTGTCTTTGCACTAAAAATGTGGAGACACTATCTTTATAGAACCAAGAGTACTATCTTTGCCGATCATAAAAGTCTCCAACACATCTTCGATCAAAAGCAACTAAACATGAGACAACGAAGGTGGATTGAAACCTTAAACGATTACGATTACGAGCTTCGCTACCATCCCGGAAAGGCAAATGTAGTAGCCGATGCCTTAAGTCGAAAGGAAAGAGCGGTGCCTCTTCGTGTACGAGCTTTAAACATTACCATTCACACAAACCTCAATAGCCAAATTCGGGTAGCCTAAGATGAGGCTCTCAAGGATGAAAACGTTTCACACGAGCTCTTGAATATTCTCGTCTCTCGATTGTAAGTTAGGGAGACCGGACTTCGATATTTCGCCGGAAGGATTTGGGTGCCTAGATATGGGGACCTACGAAGTCTTATTTTAGATGAAGCCCATAAGTCACGATACTCGATCCACCCCGGTGCCAATAAGATGTACCATGACCTTAAACAACAATATTGGTGGCCGAACATCAAAAGGGACGTAGCTACTTATGTTTCCAAGTGTTTGACATGTTCCAAAGTCAAAGCCGAACACCAAAGACCGTCCGGATTACTTCAACAACCCAAAATCCTGCAATGGAAGTGGGAAAGGATAACGATAGATTTTATCACCAAACTACCAAAAACGTCGGGCGGTTATGATACTATTTGGGTTATTGTTGACCGTCTCACCAAATCCGCACACTTCCTTGCCATGAAAGAAACGGACAAAATGGAGCAACTTGCACAACTTTACATCAAGGAGATCGTAGCCCGACATGGTGTACCTTTATCGATTATCTCCGACCGAGATGGCCGTTTTGTTTCTAGATTTTGGCGTACCTTGCAAGAAGCGTTGGGAACGCGTTTAGACATGAACACCGCATATCATCCTCAAACCGATGGACAAAGCGAACGTACCATTCAAACCTTAGAGGACATGTTACGAGCTTGAGTGGTTGATTTTGGAAAAGCTTGGGACAAGCACTTACCTCTCGCCGAGTTCTCTTACAACAATAGTTATCACGCGAGTATTAAAGCCGCACCTTTTGAAGCGCTATATGGCCGAAAATGTCGATCACCTCTTTGTTGGGCCGAGGTAGGCGACGTGCAAATCACCAGACCCGAACTCATTCACGAAACTACCGAGAAGATTATACAAATCCGAGATAGGCTTCGGACGGCCCGGAGTCGTCAAAAGTGCTACACCGATAAAAGACGCAACGACCTCGAATTTCAAGTCGATGACCGAGTAATGTTAAAAGTCGCACCTTGGAAAGGTGTAATCCGTTTTGGGAAACGCGGGAAGCTAAATCCGCGGTAAATAGGTCCTTTCGAAATCTTGGAGCGTATTGGAACCGTTGCTTATCGTTTAGATCTCCCACCTCAATTGAACTCCGTTCATCCTACCTTCCATGTATCTAACTTGAAAAAGTGTCTTGCCGAACCCGATATCGTCATCCCTCTCGAGGAACTTACTATTGATGACAAACTTCATTTTGTGGAGGAACCGGTTGAAATTGTGGACACTTCCCTTCAAGACTTTGAAACAAAGCCGAATTCTGATTATTAAAGTCCGTTGGAACGCCAAAAGGGGACCCGAGTTTACTTGAGAAAGGCAAGATCAAATGCAAAATAAATACCCCTTGTTCCCGGTTCCAGAAACACAAGATTCCGAGGAAGAAACAACGACTACTACGCCTACTTAAATTTCGGGACGAAATTTATTTTAAGGAGTAGGTAATGTAACATCCCGCCTTTTTCCGTTTACTTTTCCGTTATACTATTTAAATCCCGTTATATGTTTATAACATCTCCCGTTAATACGTGTTTTAAAAATATCTCGTCTAGGTAATTCACGCACCCGCAACCGAACTTGAGGGACTAGTTTTGCCAAGTGATCAAAGGTGTGACTAGCTTTTGACTAGTCAACACCCCTTCCACCATCCATTATCCCTTTCATTTCTCTTTTCATTTAATACTTTTCATTTTTCTCTCAAACACTCATACAAAGATTCATCATCTAAAATCGTTCAAGCAAGCATCAATCAAAAACAAATTGCATATTTGGAATCTTTGCAACTTCCTCTTTGATTCCATACCGATTTCGTTACAATTGGGTAACTTTCTAAAATCACTAGATTTTGTGTTCTTGATGTTTTTAAATTATAAAGTTGTTAATTAGTGTCTATGGATCAAGTCTAACATGAATATATGATTTATATGTTCGATTTCGTTATTTGAAGTAACTAATTTGAATATGAACTTTGGTGTGTTTGATTTGGTGATTTGGTTGTTGAATGTTGTTAAAAGTTATAAATGCATGTATTAAATGTGTTCCTAGTATCACTAGCTTCAATTTGATGTGTAGGTTGTTTTAGAAAACTTCATAAACATGATTAGTGATTTTGATGTTGTTGGTTAGGGTTTGATAGAATTTAATGTGAACATTTGATGCTTTGAATGACATGAAATGTTATTTGTAAGTGTTAGGTTGTATTGTATGCTTGATCACCTTCGAAACGGCATATCATTCATGTAAATTGTTTGCCAAATCATCAAATTTCATTTATGAACTTGAATGCATTTAATGAGGAGCTTTGAATGTGATTTTGGTTGTTGTAAAAGTAAATGTGATTGTTGAAATGTGTTTAGTTGTTTTCCCTGTCAAAATACCTTTCCGATGATATAAGATACATGTTTTGGTTGTTTGCGGGTCATAAATGGTGATTGTTTGAAGTTAGGTTCGTGCATAAAACTTAGAAACTACCAGATTTCTCTGCACAGGTAATGGCGCAGCGCGCCATATACCCGCGCGGCGCGCCAAAGTGGTCTGTCCAACTTTGTCAATTTTCGAATAATATTTGCTATGCTATGTGTAGTGACCCGAACTTTTCCATGTTTATATATATTAATTGAGATTGATATTTACATGATTAAATGTTTCTAACATGTTAAGCAATCAAACTTGTTAAGACTTGATTAATTGAAATATGTTTCATATAGACAATTGACCACCCAAGTTGACCGGTGATTCACGAATGTTAAAACTTGTAAAAACTATATGATGACATATATATGGATATATATATAGTTAACATGATACTATGATAAGTAAACATATCATTAAGTATATTAACAATGAACTACATATGTAAAAACAAGACTACTAACTTAATGATTTTTAAACGAGACATATATGTAACGATTATCGTTGTAAAGACATTTAATGTATATATATCATATTAAGAGATATTCATACATGATAATATCATGATAATATAATAATTTAAAATCTCATTTGATATTATAAACATTGGGTTAACAACATTTAACAAGATCGTTAACCTAAAGGTTTCAAAACAACACTTACATGTAACGACTAACGATGACTTAACGACTCAGTTAAAATGTATATACATGTAGTGTTTTAATATATATTTATACACTTTTTAAAGACCTCAATACACTTATCAAAATACTTCTACTTAACAAAAATGCTTACAATTACATCCTCTTCAGTTTCATCAACAATTCTACTCGTATGCACCCGTATTCGTACTCGTACAATACACAGCTTTTAGATGTATGTACTATTGGTATATACACTCCAATTATCAGATCTTAGCAGCCCATGTGAGTCACCTAACACATGTGCGAACCATCATTTGGCAACTAGCATGAAATATCTCATAAAATTACAAAAATATGAGTAATCATTCATGACTTATTTACATGAAAACAAAATTACATATCCTTTATATCTAATCCATACACCAACGACCAAAAACACCTACAAACACTTTCATTCTTCAATTTTCTTCATCTAATTGATCTCTCTCAAGTTCTATCTTCAAGTTCTAAGTGTTCTTCATAAATTCTACAAGTTCTAGTTACATAAAATCAAGAATACTTTCAAGTTTGCTAGCTCACTTCCAATCTTGTAAGGTGATCATCCAACCTCAAGAAATCTTTGTTTCTTACAGTAGGTTATCATTCTAATACAAGGTAATAATCATATTCAAACTTTGGTTCAATTTCTATAACTATAACAATCTTATTTCAAGTGATGATCTTACTTGAACTTGTTTTCGTGCCATGATTCTGCTTCAAGAACTTCGAGCCATCCAAGGATCCGTTGAAGCTAGATCCATTTTTCTCTTTTCCAGTAGATTTATCCAAGGAACTTAAGGTAGTAATGATGTTCATAACATCATTCGATTCATACATATAAAGCTATCTTATTCGAAGGTTTAAACTTATAATCACTAGAACATAGTTTAGTTAATTCTAAACTTGTTCGCAAACAAAAGTTAATCCTTCTAACTTGACTTTTAAAATCAACTAAACACATGTTCTATATCTATATGATATGCTAACTTAATGATTTAAAACCTGGAAACACGAAAAACACCGTAAAACCGGATTTACGCCGTCGTAGTAACACCGCGGGCTGTTTTGGGTTAGTTAATTAAAAATTATGATAAACTTTGATTTAAAAGTTGTTATTTTGAGAAAATGATTTTTATTATGAACATGAAACTATATCCAAAAATTATGGTTAAACTCAAAGTGGAAGTATGTTTTCTAAAATGGTCATCTAGACGTCGTTCTTTCGACTGAAATGACTACCTTTACAAAAACGACTTGTAACTTATTTTTCCGACCATAAATCTATACTTTTTCTGTTTATATTCATAAAATAGAGTTCAATATGAAACCATAGCAATTTGATTCACTCAAAACGGATTTAAAATGAAGAAGTTATGGGTAAAACAAGATTGGATAATTTTTCTCATTTTAGCTACGTGAAAATTGGTAACAAATCTATTCCAACCATAACTTAATCAACTTGTATTGCATATTATGTAATCTTGAGATACCATAGACACGTATACAATGTTTTGACCTATCATGTCGACACATCTATATATATTTCGGAACAACCATAGACACTCTATATGTGAATGTTGGAGTTAGCTATACAGGGTTGAGGTTGATTCCAAAATATATATAGTTTGAGTTGTGATCAATACTGAGATACGTATACACTGGGTCGTGGATTGATTCAAGATAATATTTATCGATTTATTTCTGTACATCTAACTGTGGACAACTAGTTGTAGGTTACTAACGAGGACAGCTGACTTAATAAACTTAAAACATCAAAATATATTAAAAGTCTTGTAAATATATTTTGAACATACTTTGATATATATGTATATATTGTTATAGGTTCGTGAATCAACCAGTGGCCAAGTCTTACTTCCCGACGAAGTAAAAATCTGTGAAAGTGAGTTATAGTCCCACTTTTAAAATCTAATATTTTTGGGATGAGAATACATGCAGGTTTTATAAATGATTTACAAAATAGATACAAGTACGTGAAACTACATTCTATGGTTGAATTATCGAAATCGAATATGCCCCTTTTTATTAAGTCTGGTAATCTAAGAATTAAGGAACAGACACCCTAATTGACGCGAATCCTAAAGATAGATCTATTGGGCCCAACAAGCCCCATCCAAAGTACCGGATGCTTTAGTACTTCGAAATATATATCATATCCGAAGGATGTCCCGGAATGATGGGGATATTCTTATATATGCATCTTGTTAATGTCGGTTACCAGGTGTTCATCATATGAATGATTTTTATCTCTATGTATGGGATGTGTATTGAAATATGAAATCTTGTGGTCTATTGTTACGATTTGATATATATAGGTTAAACCTATAACTCACCAAAATTTTTGTTGACGTTTAAAGCATGTTTATTCTCAGGTGAATATTAAGAGCTTCCGCTGTTGCATACTAAAATAAGGACAAGATTTGGAGTCCATGTTTGTATGATATTGTGTAAAAACTGCATTCAAGAAACTGATTTCGATGTAACATATTTGTATTGTAAACCATTATGTAATGGTCATGTGTAAACAGGATATTTTAGATTATCATTATTTGATAATCTACGTAAAGCTTTTTAAACCTTTATTTATGAAATAAAGGTTATGGTTTGTTTTAAAAATGAATGCAGTCTTTGAAAAACGTCTCATATAGAGGTCAAAACCTCGCAAAGAAATCAATTAATATGGAACGTTTTTAATCAATAAGAACGGGACATTTCAGTTGGTATCCGAGCGTTGGTCTTAGAGAACCAGAATTTTGCATTAGTGTGTCTTATCGAGTTTGTTAGGATGCATTAGTGAGTTTGGACTTCGACCGTGTTTACTTGAAAAATGATTGCTTAACAAATTTTGTTGGAAACTATATATTTTTAACATGTGAATATTATGTGATATATTAATCTCTTAACACGTTTGATATTATGTGATAGATGTCTACCTCTAGAACAAGTCCCATTGACTCACCTAATAATAATGAAGAGTCAAATGTAAATTGGAATGATTCGTGAACTGATTCACAAGTTCCCGAAGAGGAACCGGAAGAAGAGTCGGAACCGGAAGAAGAATCGGAACCGGATAAAGAAATAGAACCGGTGGGGGAAATAATAAAACGGTTAAGTAAAAGAAAATCCTCAACCAACCGACCAAGGTTAATTATGGTCAATGGTGTTTCCGCCAAGGAACAAAATATTGGGAGGATTACCAATTCTCCGATGAATCGGATTCCGACGAGAATTCCGATGATGTTATAGAAATTACCCCAACTGAATTTAAAAAGGCAAAAGAAAATAATAAGGGAAAGGGCATAAAAATAGAGAAATCTAATTCCAACCCCGATGAACTTTATATGTATCGTCAACCCCCGAAGTCCTTAAGTTGTAACAATGACCCGGAAACCTCTAAACCACCAGGTTTTTCTAAACCAATGTGGAAAACGACGGCTCGTATTAGGGGAACATCATATATCCCTAGAAACTTGGCAAAATGAACCAAAACCGAAGAAGAAGAAACAAGCGAGTCGGAATAAGATAGTTGTATTCGTGTGGTGTAATATATGTAATATAGTGTGCTTATGCTTTATGATATATGTAAAAATTGCTTGTATTAATAAGTATTTTTTTATGAATCTAACTCTTGTCTATTTTACAGTATAAAAACATAAAATGGATAGACAACCCAATATTTTAAGAGACCTATCCGGAGACATGATTGATGAAATCTTGTCTAGAGTCGGTCAGAATTCTTCTGCACAACTATTTAAGGCGAGATCAGTTTGTAAGACATTCGAAGAACGTTCCAAGAATGCCTTAGTTTATAAAAGGCTTTCGTTCGAAAGATGGGGGATATCACATTGGGAAATCCATAAGTTACGATGTGTTTACTTTGACGCATATATTGCGGGGAACCCAAATGCTATTTTACGCAATGGGTTAAGAAATTATTTTGACTCAATATATCCGAATATTGGACTTCGTGATTTAGAAAAAGCGGCTAACATGCAACATAAAGAAGCATGTTATGCTTACGGATTAGTAATGTTCGCTTCTCACCAAAGTGAGAAAAAGAACATCGGGCTACAACTATTAAGCAAAACGTTCCCACAAGTGACGGAGTCGGTAATTGGGGTAAGAAATGAGGTTTTTAGATTGTTACGGGACTGTTGGACATTACGTAACCCTCGTCCCTTTGACGACGTTACAACACACTGTCTTATCAACAGCCATAACGGTTATGTTCCACAAGACCAAGGATGGGAAGTAATCCTAGTAAAACCAGAATGCATGACTTGTTTCTGGACGTATGAATTACGTGTCTTTATTGCCTTTGCTGAACGACTTGTGTACTAGCTAGAATTATCTTCACAACCATCTTGTATCAAATTTATTGTGTGCTATATTTCATGCTATATGTAAAATAAGCGGTATTGTAAGTTTGTAAAATATTGTGTAAAAGTTTGAACGCGAAATATTATTATAATCAGTTTTTCATATAGAATTGTAGTAGTTGAATTGTATATTAGCTACTAAGTATGAACTTAACGGGTAGGTACTACCCGAATTTAAACTTATAAAATGCTAATATGAAGAAAAAGCTTTTATAAATGAGTTCATATTATGCTACGAAATACTATTAACTACTCTTAATATTCTGTATGATTAACTTGTTCCATTTGACTATTTTGAAGGAAATGGCACCGACTACTCGACACACCGTGAATATGAATGAAGAGGAATTCCGTACTTTTCTAGCTTCAAACATAGCCGCAGTACAGGCTGCGCTACATACCAACAATAACCTTGGATCTAGCAGTACAGGAAATCGTGTAGGATGCACCTACAAAGAATTCACTGCCTGCAAACCTTTGGAATTTGATGGAACCGAAGGACCGATCGGATTGAAACGGTGGACTGAGAAGGTCGAATCAGTGTTTGCCATAAGTAAGTGTACTGAAGAGGACAAAGTGAAGTACGCTACGCATACCTTCACAGGTTCTGCATTAACATGGTGGAATACCTATCTAGAGCAAGTGGGACAAGACGATGCGTACGCACTACCGTGGTCAGCATTCAAGCACTTGATGAACGAGAAGTACCGTCCCAGAACCGAGGTCAATAAGCTCAAGACAGAACTTAGAGGGTTACGAACCCAAGGATTCGATATTACCACGTACGAAAGACGATTCACAGAATTGTGCCTATTGTGTCCGGGAGCATTCGAAGATGAGGAAGAGAAGATCGACGCGTTTGTGAAAGGATTACCGGAAAGAATCCAAGAAGATATAAGTTCACACGAGCCCGCCTCCATACAACAGGCATGTAGAATGGCTCACAAACTAGTGAACCAGATTGAAGAAAGAATTAAAGAACAGACTGCTGAAGAGGCCAATGTAAAGCAAGTCAAAAGAAAGTGGGAGGAAAACAGTGATAAGAATCACCAATACAACAACAACAGCAATTACAACAATAATCGCAACAATTATTGTAACTCCCTAGGCAAATCCCACATCGCCCACAAACATGAGTGATCATGGGATTATAAGGTAATACTCACGCTTAAATGACACAACGCGTTTTGGGATCACAGGATGAGTAGAAGTGCGAGTACGTTGTGGTTAAGCGTGCTCGGGCGAGAGCACTACCAGGATGGGTGACCTCCTGGGAAAGTGCTTCTCGTGTGTGGTCGCCAAGAAAAAGCCGTGCGCCTGCGGGCAAAGCGGACAATATTGTGGTCATGTTAAGCTGGGGTGTTACAGAATGGTATCAGAGCCACTCATGTGTCGTTAGGGGTGGTGGGGCAAACCTCATCGAGGACGATGAGTCCCTAAGGGGGGGTGAATGTAACACCCTAGGCAAATCCCACATCGCCCACGAACATGAGTGATCATGGGATTATAAGGTAATACTCACGCTTAAATGACACAACGCGTTTTGGGATCACAGGCTGAGTAGAAGTGCGAGTACGTTGTGGTTAAGCGTGCTCGGGCGAGAGCACTACCAGGATGGGTGACCTCCTGGGAAAGTGCTTCTCGTGTGTGGTCGCCAAGAAAAAGCCGTGCGCCTGCGGGCAAAGCGGACAATATTGTGGTCATGTTAAGCTGGGGTGTTACAATTATCCCAACAATCGCAACATCAATCGCAACTACAATAAACGGCCCAACAACAACAACAACAACAACAACTACAACAATCATCCCAACAACAATAATAACCGCAACAACAACAACAATCAGAAGCAGCTATGCCAAAGGTGTGAAAAGTATCACTCGGGGTTCTGCACCAAATTTTGCAATAAGTGTAAAAGAAATGGTCATAGCGCGGCAAAGTGTGAGGTCTACGGACCAGGGGTTAATAGAACGAAAGGAACAAATGGTGTCAGAACGAGTAATGGCGGAGCAAGTAGTGTCGGAGCAAGTTATGCCAATGTAGTTTGTTATAAATGTGGAAAACCGGGCCACATTATTAGAAATTGCCCGAACCAGGAGAACACGAATGGACAAGGCCGCGGAAGAGTTTTCAATATTAATGCGGCAGAGGCACAGGAAGACCCGGAGCTTGTTACGGGTACGTTTCTTATTGATAATAAATCTGCTTACGTTTTATTTGATTCGGGTGCGGATAGAAGCTATATGAGTAGAGATTTTTGTGCTAAATTAAGCTGTATAATGACGCCTTTGGATAGTAAATTTTTACTCGAATTAGCAAATGGTAAATTAATTTCAGCAGATAATATATGTCGGAATCGAGAAATTAAACTGGTTAGCGAAACATTTAAGATTGATTTGATACCAGTAGAATTAGGGAGTTTTGATGTGATAATCGGTATGGACTGGTTGAAAGAAGTGAAAGCAGAGATCGTTTGTTACAAAAATGCAATTCGCATTATACGAGAAAAAGGAAAACCCTTAATGGTGTACGGAGAAAAGGGCAACACGAAGCTACATCTTATTAGTAATTTGAAGGCACAAAAACTAATAAGAAAAGGTTGCTATGCTGTTCTAGCACACGTCGAGAAAGTACAAACTGAAGAAAAGAGCATCAATGATGTTCCCGTCGCAAAAGAATTTCCCGATGTATTTCCGAAAGAATTACCGGGATTACCCCCACATCGATCCGTTGAATTTCAAATAGATCTTGTACCAGGAGCTGCACCAATAGCTCGTGCTCCCTACAGACTCGCACCCAGTGAGATGAAAGAACTGCAAAGCCAATTACAAGAACTTTTAGAGCGTGGTTTCATTCGACCAAGCACATCACCGTGGGGAGCTCCTGTTTTGTTTGTCAAGAAGAAAGATGGTACGTTCAGGTTGTGTATCGACTACCGAGAGTTGAACAAACTTACCATCAAGAACCGCTACCCACTACTGAGAATCGACGACTTATTTGATCAACTACAAGGCTCGTCTGTTTATTCAAAGATTGACTTACGTTCCGGGTATCATCAAATGCGGGTGAAAGAAGATGATATTCCAAAGACTGCTTTCAGAACACGTTACGGTCATTACGAGTTTATGGTCATGCCATTTGGTTTAACTAATGCACCAGCTGTGTTCATGGACCTTATGAACCGAGTGTGTGGACCATACCTTGACAAGTTTGTCATTGTTTTCATTGATGACATACTTATTTACTCAAAGAATGACCAAGAACACGGTGAACATTTGAGAAAGGTGTTAGAAGTATTGAGGAAGGAAGAATTGTACGCTAAGTTTTCAAAGTGTGCATTTTGGTTGGAAGAAGTTCAATTCCTCGGTCACATAGTGAACAAAGAAGGTATTAAGGTGGATCCGGCAAAGATAGAAACTGTTGAAAAGTGGGAAACCCCGAAAACTCCGAAACACATACGCCAGTTTTTAGGACTAGCTGGTTACTACAGAAGGTTCATCCAAGACTTTTCTAGAATAGCAAAACCCTTGACTGCATTAACGTATAAAGGGAAGAAATTTGAATGGAAGGATGAACAAGATAAAGCATTTCAGTTATTGAAGAAAAAGCTAACTACGGCACCTATATTGTCATTGCCTGAAGGGAATAATGATTTTGTGATTTATTGTGACGCATCAAAGCAAGGTCTCGGTTGTGTATTAATGCAACGAACGAAGGTGATTGCTTATGCATCTAGACAATTGAAGATTCACGAGCAAAATTATACGACGCATGATTTGGAATTAGGCGCGGTTGTTTTTGCATTAAAGACTTGGAGGCACTACTTATATGGGGTCAAAAGTATTATATATACCGACCACAAAAGTCTTCAACACATATTTAATCAGAAACAATTGAATATGAGGCAGCGTAGGTGGATTGAATTATTGAATGATTACGACTTTGAGATTCGTTACCACCCAGGGAAGGCAAATGTGGTAGCCGATGCCTTGAGCAGGAAGGATAGAGAACCCATTCGAGTAAAATCTATGAATATAATGATTCATAATAACCTTACTACTCAAATAAAGGAGGCGCAACAAGGAGTTTTAAAAGAGGGAAATTTAAAGGATGAAATACCCAAAGGATCGGAGAAGCATCTTAATATTTGGGAAGACGGAACCCGGTATAGGGCTGAAAGGATTTGGGTACCAAAATTTGGAGATATGAGAGAAATGGTACTTAGAGAAGCTCATAAAACTAGATACTCAATACATCCTGGAACGGGGAAGATGTACAAGGATCTCAAGAAACATTTTTGGTGGCCGGGTATGAAAGCCGATGTTGCTAAATACGTAGGAGAATGTTTGACGTGTTCTAAGGTCAAAGCTGAGCATTAGAAACCATCAGGTCTACTTCAACAACCCGAAATCCCGGAATGGAAATGGGAAAACATTACCATGGATTTCATCACTAAATTGCCAAGGACTGCAAGTGATTTTGATACTATTTGGGTAATAGTTGATCGTCTCACCAAATCAGCACACTTCCTGCCAATAAGAGAAGATGACAAGATGGAGAAGTTAGCACGACTGTATTTGAAGGAAGTCGTCTCCAGACATGGAATACCAATCTCTATTATCTCTGATAGGGATGGCAGATTTATTTCAAGATTCTGGCAGACATTACAGCAAGCATTAGGAACTCGTCTAGACATGAGTACTGCCTATCATCCACAAACTGATGGGCAGAGCAAAAGGACGATACAAACGCTTGAAGACATGCTACGAGCATGTGTTATTGATTTCGGAAACAGTTGGGATCGACATCTACCGTTAGAAGAATTTTCCTACAACAACAGCTACCATTCAAGCATTGAGATGGCGCCGTTTGAAGCACTTTATGGTAGAAAGTGCAGGTCTCCGATTTGTTGGAGTGAAGTGGGGGATAGACAGATTACGGGTCCGGAGATTATACAAGAAACTACCGAGAAGATCATCCAAATTTAACAACGGTTGAAAACATCCCAAAGTCGACAAAAGAGCTACGCTGACATTAAAAGAAAAGATATAGAATTTGAAATTGGAGAGATGGTCATGCTTAAAGTTGCACCTTGGAAAGGCGTTGTTCAATTTGGTAAACGAGGGAAATTAAATCCAAGGTATATTGGACCATTCAAGATTATTGATCGTGTCGGACCATTAGCTTACCGACTTGAGTTACCTCAACAACTCGCGGCTGTACATAACACTTTCCACGTCTCGAATTTGAAGAAATGTTTTGCTAAAGAAGATCTCACTATTCCGTTAGATGAAATCCAAATCAACGAAAAACTTCAATTCATCGAAGAACCCGTCGAAATAATGGATCGTGAGGTTAAAAGACTTAAGCAAAACAAGATACCAATTGTTAAGGTTCGATGGAATGCTCGTAGAGGACCCGAGTTCACCTGGGAGCATGAAGATCAGATGAAGAAGAAATACCCGCATCTATTTCCAGAAGATTCGTCAACACCTTCAACAGCTTAAAATTTCGGGACGAAATTTATTTAACGGGTAGGTACTGTAGTGACCCGAACTTTTCCATGTTTATATATATTAATTGAGATTGATATTTACATGATTAAATGTTTCCAACATGTTAAGCAATCAAACTTGTTAAGACTTGATTAATTGAAATATGTTTCATATAGACAATTGACCACCCAAGTTGACCGGTGATTCACGAACGTTAAAACTTGTAAAAACTATATGATGACATATATATGGATATATATATAGTTAACATGATACTATGATAAGTAAACATATCATTAAGTATATTAACAATGAACTACATATGTAAAAACAAGACTACTAACTTAATGATTTTTAAACGAGACATATATGTAACGATTATCGTTGTAAAGACATTTAATGTATATATATCATATTAAGAGATATTCATACATGATAATATCATGATAATATAATAATTTAAAATCTCATTTGATATTATAAACATTGGGTTAACAACATTTAACAAGATCGTTAACCTAAAGGTTTCAAAACAACACTTACATGTAACGACTAACGATGACTTAACGACTCAGTTAAAATGTATATACATGTAGTGTTTTAATATGTATTTATACACTTTTTAAAGACCTCAATAAACTTATCAAAATACTTCTACTTAACAAAAATGCTTACAATTACATCCTCGTTCAGTTTCATTAACAATTCTACTCGTATGCACCCGTATTCTTACTCGTACAATACACAGCTTTTAGATGTATGTACTATTGGTATATACACTCAAATTATCAGCTCTTAGCAGCCCATGTGAGTCACCTAACACATGTGGGAACCATCATTTGGCAACTAGCATGAAATATCTCATAAAATTACAAAAATATGAGTAATCATTCATGACTTATTTACATGAAAACAAAATTACATATCCTTTATATCTAATCCATACACCAACGACCAAAAACACCTACAAACACTTTCATTCTTCAATTTTCTTCATCTAATTGATCTCTCTCAAGTTCTATCTTCAAGTTCTAAGTGTTCTTCATAAATTCTACAAGTTCTAGTTACATAAAATCAAGAATACTTTCAAGTTTGCTAGCTCACTTCCAATCTTGTAAGGTGATCATCCAACCTCAAGAAATCTTTGTTTCTTACAGTAGGTTATCATTCTAATACAAGGTAATAATCATATTCAAACTTTGGTTCAATTTCTATAACTATAACAATCTTATTTCAAGTGATGATCTTACTTGAACTTGTTTTCGTGCCATGATTCTGCTTCAAGAACTTCGAGCCATCCAAGGATCCGTTGAAGCTAGATCCATTTTTCTCTTTTCCAGTAGGTTAATCCAAGGAACTTAAGGTAGTAATGATGTTCATAACATCATTCGATTCATACATATAAAGCTATCTTATTCGAAGGTTTAAACTTATAATCACTAGAACATAGTTTAGTTAATTCTAAACTTGTTCGCAAACAAAAGTTAATCCTTCTAACTTGACTTTTAAAATCAACTAAACACATGTTCTATATCTATATGATATGCTAACTTAATGATTTAAAACCTGGAAACACGAAAAACACCGTAAAACCGGATTTACGCCGTCGTAGTAACACCGCGGGCTGTTTTGGGTTAGTTAATTAAAAACTATGATAAACTTTGATTTAAAAGTTGTTATTCTGAGAAAATGATTTTTATTATGAACATGAAACTATATCCAAAAATTATGGTTAAACTTAAAGTGGAAGTATGTTTTCTAAAATGGTCATCTAGACGTCGTTCTTTCGACTGAAATGACTACCTTTACAAAAACAACTTGTAACTTATTTTTCCGACCATAAATCTATACTTTTTCTGTTTAGATTCATAAAATAGAGTTCAATATGAAACCATAGCAATTTTATTAACTCAAAACGGATTTAAAATGAAGAAGTTATGGGTAAAACAAGATTGGATAATTTTTCTCATTTTAGCTACGTGAAAATTGGTAACAAATCTATTCCAACCATAACTTAATCAACTTGTATTGCATATTATGTAATCTTGAGATACCATAGACACGTATACAATGTTTCGACCTATCATGTCGACACATCTATATATATTTCGGAACAACCATAGACACTCTATATGTGAATGTTGGAGTTAGCTATACAGGGTTGAGGTTGATTCCAAAATATATATAGTTTGAGTTGTGATCAATACTGAGATACGTATACACTGGGTCGTGGATTGATTCAAGATAATATTTATCAATTTATTTCTGTACATCTAACTGTGGACAACTAGTTGTAGGTTACTAACGAGGACAGCTGACTTAATAAACTTAAAACATCAAAATATATTAAAAGTCTTGTAAATATATTTTGAACATACTTTGATATATATGTATATATTTTTATAGGTTCGTGAATCAACCAGTGGCCAAGTCTTACTTCCCGACGAAGTAAAAATCTGTGAAAGTGAGTTATAGTCCCACTTTTAAAATCTAATATTTTTGGGATGAGAATACATGCAGTTTTTATAAATGATTTACAAAATAGACACAAGTACGTGAAACTACATTCTATGGTTGAATTATCGAAATCGAATATGCCCCTTTTTATTAAGTCTGGTAATCTAAGAATTAGGGAACAGACACCCTAATTGACGCGAATCCTAAAGATAGATCTATTGGGCCCAACAAGCCCCATCCAAAGTACCAGATGCTTTAGTACTTCGAAATTTATATCATATCCGAAGGGTGTCCCGGAATGATGGGGATATTCTTATATATGCATCTTGTTAATGTCGGTTACCAGGTGTTCACCATATGAATGATTTTTATCTCTATGTATGGGATGTGTATTGAAATATGAAATCTTGTGGTCTATTGTTACGATTTGATATATATATAGGTTAAACCTATAACTCACCAACATTTTTGTTGACGTTTAAAGCATGTTTATTCTCAGGTGAATATTAAGAGCTTCCGCTGTTGCATACTAAAATAAGGACAAGATTTGGAGTCCATGTTTGTATGATATTGTGTAAAAACTGCATTCAAGAAACTGATTTCGATGTAACATATTTGTATTGTAAACCATTATGTAATGGTCATGTGTAAACAGGATATTTTAGATTATCATTATTTGATAATCTACGTAAAGCTTTTTAAACCTTTATTTATGAAATAAAGGTTATGGTTTGTTTTAAAAATGAATGCAGTCTTTGAAAAACGTCTCATATAGAGGTCAAAACCTCGCAAAGAAATCAATTAATATGGAACGTTTTTAATCAATAAGAACGGGTCATTTCACTATGCACCTCCGATTCACATGTAACTTGTTCTAACATGCTCATATATGATTAAAAACCTCAGAAAAATAGTTCGGGACCTGACCCGAACGTGTTGACTTTTTCGTTGACTTTGACCGACCAAAGTTTGACTTTTTGTCAAACTTAACCAAATGATTATGCAACATTCCTAACTTGTTTCTATACTTGTATCTTGCATGAAACTTGACAAATTGATTCACATGCTACATAATCGAGTCGTAACGAGCCATAGGACTAATTGAACATCTTTGACCAATCGTGACTATCGTTATTGATACAACCTATTTGTTTAGGTCAAGACTAGCATTGTTCTTTGCACACGTTACTTGTTGAAGTACTTATTTACTATTGCGCTCAAGGTGAGATCATAGTCCCACTTTTACTTTTTTTGAACTTGTATTTGGGATGAGAAAACATAAACGTTTCTTTTTAACTAAGTGAACACAAGTACCGGAAAACAAACATTCTACATACGAGTTTAGAACGAAATCCTCAATTCGATTATCATTAGTTACACTTGCAGGGTGTAAGTGTAGGCGTGAACTTATGTTGTATGGCCATATGGGTTTGACAAACCCTCATCTCGGACGGTTCGCTACCGTCCACAGATGAAATATATTTTCGAGACACAGTGTTGTTCTAGCACTATTATGATGGGGTTCAATGGACGAAATGTTAAGCCTTGATAATTGGGTGCTCGTGAATATTAACTTTTAGAATGTACTATTATTTTATCAATGTTGCAAATTGATGTTATGCGAGGTGTATATAAAATAGCTTATATTTTACTAGGAAAAACTATTAAATACGTTACAATTTTACACAAGATATTTATTTATTTATAGAATGGATATACTTAAACCTTGCTACAACACTTATAGGCAGTGTACCTAATCGTACAGTAGTGTAGTTTTTAGTAAGTCCGGTTCGTTCCACAGGGAAATCTTTAAACAAAGCTCAACGCTATATTAATTTACTTTTATAAAAATACAAACATATATATAAGTAATATTATTATTATAAAGGGGGGTTTTTACCGTTTAATGACCGGTTTGTCGATTTTAAAACTTTAGGCGCAGTTAAAACCTAATGTAAAATATTAAATAAATAAAAGACTTAATTTAAAGCGTAAAATAAATAACGATAATGAAATTGCAATAAAAGTGCGATAAAATAAAATTGCATAATTAAAAAGTACGATAATTAAAAGTGCGATTAAATAACAATAAATAAAAGTGCGATAATTAGAAATGCAATTAAATATAAAATAAAGGAAATTAAATATGAAATAAAAGAATTATGCTTATTTAAACTTCCGTAATCATGATGTTCGACGTGTTGATTTTAGTTTTATGCCCATGGGTTAATTGTCCTTTGTCCTGGATTATTTAATCTGTCCGTCTGGTTTTTGTCCATAACAGTCCATCAGTCATAAATATAAAGTGCGAGTGTCCTCGTCAAATTATTATTATACCTGAAGTTAAATATTCCAACTAATTGGGGATTCGAATTGTAACAAGGTTTTAATACTTTGTTTAATGAATACACCAGGTTATCGACTGCGTGTAAACCAAGGTTTTACTACTTTGTTAACAATTACACCAATTACCCTTGAATGTAATTTCACCCCTGTTTTAATTATTCTAGTGGCTATTAATCCATTCCCGTGTCCGGTTAAATGAACGATTATTCGTACATATAAATACCCCGCCCATCGTGTCCGATTGAGTGTATATGGTAATTTATAGGGACGCCCAATTGTAAATCTTTATATTAACATTAACAAACTTTCATTTAGTTAAACAAATATAAAGCCCATTAATAGCCCATAGTCTAATTTCCACAAGTGTCGTTCTTTTGTCCAAACCCCAATTATGGTACAAAGCCCAATTACCCAATTTTAGTAATTAGCCCAACATCATGATTACTTCGTTTTAAATAAGCATAATAATAACTTAGCTACGAGACATTAATATAAAAAGGTTGAACATAACTTACAATGATTAAAAATAGCGTACCGTTACACGGACAGAATTTCGACTTACACCCTTACAACATTCGCTAACATACCCTTATTATTAGAATTATAATTAAAATTAAAATTAAAATATAAATTATATATATTTTACGTATATATGAGAGAAGAGAGATTGATGGATTTATTTTTGGTTCACCAAAGCTCGATTTTATAGGAGATGTGGCCTGACTTTTCATGCCATGCGATCGCATGGACTTTCTTCTTCCTGGCCATGCGATCGCATGGCCTGCTGGGAGAGCTCACATGTTGCTTGTTTTCTTGTGCCGACGTTTTATAAATAATATAATATATTAAATAATTATAAGAATTATTTAAATATTATATTATATTTATGTGCATAGTTGACTTGTAATTTTTAGTCCGTTGCGTCGAGCATTGAGAGTTGACTCCGTTCCCGGTTCCGGATTTTCGAACGTCCTTGCGTACAATTTTATATTTTGTACTTTGCGTTTTGAATCTTGTACTCTTGTAATTTCGAGACGTTTCTTATCAATAATTGGAACCTCTTTGATTGTCTTTTGTACTTTTGAGCTTTTTGGTCGTTTGCGTCTTCAATTCGTCGAATCTGTCTTTTGTCTTCACCTTTTATTATTTAAACGAATATCACTTGTAAATAGAACAATTGCAACTAAAAGCTTGTCTTTCTTGAAGAATAATGCTATGAAATATATGTTCGTTTTTAGCATTATCAAATATTCCCACACTTGAGCGTTGCTTGTTCTCAAGCAATATCGTATTTGAAATACTAGAATCACTTCTTTATTCTTCATACTTTGTACATCAGTGATTTCTATACGGCGGTATAAACAATGGTAGTAACGATATGGTTTACAGTCCCACATGACTATAAAAATTTAGATCCATTAAGGAAATTGGATCTTTATGAAAACATTTGATCTTTTAAAAATTAAATCTAGTTTTTACCCTAGATAAGTTTTCCGGAATAACCCTTTACCGGTGTTTGCAAAATATTTTTGTGGGTTTGGTAGGTTTTAGATTTGAAAATTTTAGCTCAAAACTTATGGTTTTGTGTCACCCACTTGCTAACCTTGTATTTGGAAAGTAACACGTCCAGTTCACTTGTCCCGTATATTACCTTTCGGTAAACTACCGTCCAGTTGTAAAGGAAAGCGTTGAACAAGCAACTGTTAAGGCAATGTCCTCTGACATGCTTTTAATTATGGTCTATAACGTGTCGGACGCAATTACTATCCTTGGTAGGAGCAATAGTAAAGTTTATCCTTATGATTTTTCGGTATGGCACGAGGTCCTGTCTTTGACCACTACGCAACCACCGTTCTTACGGTTGACACCCGATTTGATTCAGGTGACCTAATGAATTCCAGGTGAATTTCTAGGATTTTACGTTCAATGGTAATGAACGCATTAAAAGTAGGGTTTTCAGAAAACAAATCGGTTTGTAATTTTGATCAAAATATTTTCTCGTTCAAGCTCGAGTTTAGATATCATTGAATTCCATGAGTTTGTAATTCTCAATCTTTAAGGTCAATCTCAAGGATTGAGTGATATCAGTCTTAAAAGCTGATTTTTAATCTTTAAGGAGATTATCCTTTCTGGGGATCTGATTCATTAGTCTTATCCAGCTAATTTGCATGGTGCCCCCCCATTGTACGAGATAAATCCTTCTCATGGTTAGGATAAATCTGACCACTTGGCGACCCTGTTTAATGCTGAGGTCCGTGGATTTCCTGCTGATTTTAGTGATGACTTTTCTAGATTTTTCGTCAACCTACAGCTGGTCTGGACGACAACTTCATGACCTAGATCAAGAAGCGCGTTTCTTTTTCGGAAGACTTTACTTCCTTTTAATGATGGAATTGATTCATCGTGTAGATCCATCTCTTCTTTTCTTTTATCGGGTAAAACAGTTTAGTTTAGTCCAAAGCAAAAGTATTTTCAGTTATTTGTTACAGATATATGTGACATATGTTTAAGATAACTTGGTAAATTTTCCCACACTTGGCTTTTATTTTCCTTTTTTATCGTCCTCTATTCCATTTTAAATGAATTTCAACATTTTGGTTTGTTTCTCAATTTATGTCCTTTCCGAGGTAACAATAATTTCGGTGTTAACACCTAGTTTTATCGTTCATAAATATGTATAAACATGATTTTGAGTTCATTTAATTGAAAATTTTGAAAATTTTTACTAGAATTGGGTAGTCAGTATATAAGACTAGGGCTGTTCTTTTTTATCAGAGAGCACTAGATTCTAATACAACTACTATGTTACTAGTATTTTTAATGGTTACCAAGTGTATAAAGTAAAAATTTTTAAAATCCGAAAGAATTTAACCCCTTCCCACACTTAAGATCTTGCAATGCCCTCATTTGCAAGAAATCAGTAACAATTTAAATTATTGAGGGTGATTTGTGTGAAAATGATTAAATTTTACCAAAATTTCCAAATATATTGGCGTTTGTTTGCTGAATGATAAATGGTGCACATCATTTGTTCATTCCGTCTGTTGTGACATCATATTTATTTGTCATCTTGTCGTCAAAATTAGTAGCTTTTGCTGAACTTAATGCCAGTCTTTGAAAATGCGCTGTTTTACCCTGTTTTGAACAATCAACAATATACATACATACAAGTATAATCATGCATGGCAATTTGAAATGGGATTTAATATCCCACTTTCAAATTCTAAATATGAAATATTAGTACACAATAATAATAAAATAATAAAAATTACACAAATTTATCCAATAACATAAGTTTAAACATGAAAAAGTCAAAAGATAAAAACATAAAAATCATAAAAATAACCAATTGGAACTAAATCAGTCTGGATAGGGGTTCCAGTTCATCTCATCGGGTGGGTTCCATTATTGGTTATAGGTGTTCTGATAGGCTTGGTTATAGTCATACCGGTTAAAGGGTGGTCGGATATCGGGGCTATGTGGCGGAAAATGAGCAGGTCGAGTAGGTACATAGTTATTTGGTACCTGATATGATAGCTGGCTCATGATTTGGTGCTGATGAACTAACCAGCTATCGTGTTGGCGTCGCCTATAATCCTCGTATACTCGCTCGGAGTTCCACTGCTCATACATATTATGTCTTGCCGCATTCGTCATTGCTTCCTCATCTATACGAACGTGGACGTCAAGAATAGCATCTCGAAAGACATCCCTAATGTCTTCCGCCTCCTCCATTTCCTCGTCTGAGCCTCTCTCTACCTGAGGATGAGATCCCTCATAGGGTACTGCCTGGTTACGTCTACTTTTCAATACTTTAGCACCCACATAAACTTTCAATCCTAAGGGCTCAACCTGTTCTCTACAAATCTGTAATGGACCCCCTTGGTTCCTATCAACACCTAAATACTCTCCAATGAGAGTAACAAAAATACCTCCTCCTATTATACTCCCGTCCTGCATTCCCTCTACCATTTTAGATAAATAAAAAGCAACACAGTAAGGGATATTGACAAAGCTTCTAGGATCCCGAATACACTTTAGGTAGAATAAATCATATAAGGTAATTTTTTCTTTATTATGACCTCTTTGTGTAATCGAGTTGGCCAAAAATCTATGAATAATACAAAGCTCGGCCCTGTCAATATGTGTATAGGAGTGTCCTCCTGCTCGTGTAAAAACATCAAAATGTGACATACGCCTCCAAATGGCGTCAGCGTCAAAGTTACTATCTACCCGTTCACCATAATGAATCAAGTTTGTACAATCGGGTAATAGCAACTCACCAGGAGTATAAATCTGTAAGGCCCTGGCCATGTCCAGCATGGACATTCTGTACATCCTACCGCCAAGGATAAACCTAAGAAATCTTCTATCATCTATCCTAACTATATTTGTATCAAGTGATACAGTACTCATCAACTCAACACACCATTCCTTATATACAGGTCTACGAATGGTGAAAAGACGTTCCCAATCTGTAAAAGAAGAACTGCCATACCTTTGAACCAAAAGTTGTCTAACACGGTCAGCTAGATGGACCGTTTCCAAAGGGGCCCAATCAATTACCCTTGGCACCTCTACATTTTTTGTTACCAATTTGAATTTGTTCCTTTGATATGTCTCGTAATCTCTCCATCTTATATCAAATCTCAGATTAGGATGTAGAGTGTGCTCAGGAATCGTTGGGAATTCTACTGGCGGCCTCATTGGGAATACTATGAATTCATCAACAAACTGTACTGGATCATAATAAGGTATGTGCTGATCAGGCTGTTGTTGTTCCTGTTGTGGTTCTTGTTCGTGTTGCATTTCTGGTTCTGGTTCTGGTGCTGGTGCTGGTCGTCTAGATGATGATGCTCCTGAACCTCCAGTATCGGCTCTCTGTAAAACACATTAAACACAAAAATTGTACATTCAAATATGCATTAGTGTTAGCAAAATAACAACTTAAAACAATCACTATAACATGTTAAATCAAAATTAAACTTATACACATTTTCACAATTTTTCACAATTCTACACTTTTCAAATAAGCACATATGAAAATGTATACAAAATTCATAAGCATTTAACTCAAATAACATGTCAAAATATTCATTACTAATAATTTAACAAGTCTCAAATGGCAAATATATCAAATTAATCAAGTTCATGAATTTTGGACTTAAAAAGTCCACTTTAATCTCCAAAAATCATGTTTAGGATCATTGTTTTGATCATTTAACTATCTAAACATGTTACACTACTCAATTTGGCAATAATTCATGACAAAAATCGGCCATAACCTGTTTATATCAAAAAGCCCCAAATTGCTCAAGAACACAAACCCTAGATTTCTAAAAATTTTGAAGTTTTTGGCTTCAAATCATGTTAAATAGCATCAATCTAGGTTATACATGCATAAAATACTAACAATTTATCACTAATTACACTAGAAATTAACAAAATTGCATTAGGTAAAAAATTGGTAATTATCACAAAAACTAGGAATTTATAGAGTTTAGGGGTGTAATTTTTACCAATTTGCTGAGGAATGAGAATTTAGGCATGATTAGAGCAAGAAAAATGACGAATTACGGTGAATTTTGGTGAAATTTGGTGAATATTTGGGAGTATTTTCGGGTATGTGTGTGTGTTGTGGTGTAGAAGCAGACTCTCTGCTGTTTTTGTTCCTGACCAGCATTTGGTCCCCATGCGATCGCATGGGTTCCAAGTGCAAACCCCATGCGATCGCATGGGGTGCCGGCTACAGTGTTTTCAGCCTTTTTTTTTTTTTTTATTTTTTATAAAACCTTATACTTTATAAAACTTATAATTATTTAAATTTTAAAAATTTGGTTTCCTTTAGGAGCGAGGGCGTTTCGGATCGTTGTCCTAGTCTGTCCCTCGACAAAATTTTAAAATTTGTCAAATCAAAGCGCTGTTTTTAAAAGTAAAGATTTTTGGGTTTTTTAATGTTTTTGGCATACTTTAATTCAATAAGATTAAAAATAATGATAATAAAAGTTCTCGTCCCTCCCTTGGGTAAAGCAATTTCGGTTCAAAGACCTAGTCTTCAACTTACGACGAATTTTAAAAATCATATTTTTAACTTAATGAGATAAAGTAAATTTTTGTTTTTAAATTCACACAACATAAATATAAAATTCAAAATTAATATTAAAAAAATCACACCAAACTTAAAATTTGAAATGCATAAAATTAAAAATTCATATTTTAAAAATTAAAAATTCACACCAGACTTAATTTAAAAATTCAAATATTTACAATTTTAAAAATATTATTTTTACAAAGTTTACAATATTAATTTAAGATTTAAATATTTATTTTAAAAACATGGTAAAAATAAAATTAAAAATCTTTTTGGCTTTTTATCCCACTTTAATCAATCAAATATTATCAAAAATATGCGCCCCTCTTTTCGGTAAAGTAATTTCGGTTCCAAGACCTAATTTAACTCATGACGAATTTTTGAAATATTTTGGGTTGATTGATTAAAGATATTTATACCTTAAGAATAAACGTTAAATTTCGCAGTGATGTAATAAATTTTTGAATGATATCAATAATTTCGGTCGCCAAACCTAATTTTATTTAATACCAATTTAATACTTTTTAGCGAACAAATTAGCGTTTATTATCAAAAGGTTAAAAATAAAAATAAAAATAAAAACTGTACAGACATACCTGTGAAATAGATTTCTTAGTTATATGATCTATCCCATTCATAAGATAGTCGGTTTAATTGGTTTTTCATAGCTACATAAGCGTAACCTCGAGCATTCAGTGTCTTTTCTTCTAAACATATGAACGGTCCGTCTCTGCATAAAGTAACAAATTCGGTATTTGAATAGGTTTGATTATTTGAACATTTACCTCCATGTGACCATTTTCCGCATTTGTGACATCTTTCTAGGTGTCGTGCTCTTCTTTTCGCTACGGATTTTGATTTTCCTTTACCAAATTGTAACTTATTATCTTCGCATCTGGATTCTTTTCTAACTCCGTCCATTCTTTCTCTGATTACTGACACTAATTCACTCGGGAGTATGTCATTATTACGTTTAGTGATCAAAGCGTGTAGCATTAGACCATGGTTTAGTTCACAGGCAGTCTTCATTTTGTAAAAACCTAAAAAAAATAAAAATTCAGAATGGGGGGAGAAGACTAGTTCTTTAGGGTCTGCTAGGGAAAGACCATTCGGGTTCCATTTTCGAGAACTACACGAAAACAGACAATCTAACTTTAACAGAAATACATATTATCCTTTAAAGACTTGATTCTCCCCACACTTAGTTAGCTGTGGTGTCGAAATTGTGATTAACTTCGTTGTCGACTTCCATCGGACCATGTATGTAATGTTTAACTCTGTGACCATTAACTTTAAATTCAATCCCATTTGAATTTATCAATTCTATCGTTCCGTATGGGAAAACTCTTTTGACTATGAATGGTCCAGACCATCTTGATTTCAATTTTCTAGGAAATAGCTTGAATCGTGAATTGAAAAGAAGAACTCTGTCTCCTTCTTTAAATTCTTTTGAACTTCTGATTTTTTTATCATGCCATTTCTTCGTTCTTTCCTTATAGATTAACGAATTTTCGTATGCTTCATGTCTTAATTCTTCTAATTCGTTTAGTTGACTTAATCGTAGACGTCCGGCTTCATGTAAATCAAGATTACATGTTTTCAAAGCCCAAAATGCTTTGTGTTCAATTTCTACTGGAAGATGACATGCTTTTCCATAAACAAGTCTAAAAGGTGTGGTTCCAATTGGAGTTTTGTAGGCTGTTCTAAAAGCCCAGAGTGCATCCTCCAATTTAATGGACCATTCCTTCGGATTTGATCCTACGGTTTTCTCTAGAATACGTTTTAAAGCTCGGTTGGTATTTTCAACTTGTCCACTTGTTTGTGGATGATATGAGGTGGAGATTTTATGAGTTACTCCATATCTTTTAAGAACTTTCTCAAGTTGATTATTACAGAAATGAGTACCCCGATCACTTATTAAAGCTTTCGGTGTTCCAAACCTTGCAAAAAGACGTTTTAAAAAGTTGACTACAACTCGTGCATCGTTAGTTGGGAGAGCTTGTGCTTCCGCCCATTTAGATACATAATCAATGGCTACGAGTATATATAGATTATTATTAGATTTTGGAAATGGACCCATAAAGTCAATACCCCAAATGTCAAATACTTCACATACTTGGATGACATTTTGTGGCATTTCATCACGTTGACTTATTTTTCCGGCCCTTTGACATGCATCACAGGATTTGCAAAGAAGGTGTGCGTCTTTGTAAATTGTAGGCCAATAGAATCCAGCTTCATAAACTTTTCTTGCTGTTAGTTGAGGCCCATAATGCCCTCCTGTTGGTCCTGTGTGACAATGGTTTAATATTTTACTAGCTTCATCTCCAAATACACATCGACGTATTATTCCATCGGGACAACTTTTAAACAAATGTGGATCTTCCCAGAAATAGTGTTTTATATCACTGAAGAATTTCTTCCGTTTTTGGTATGATAATCCTTTTTCAAGGAATCCACAAACTAAGTAGTTTGCATAGTCTGCAAACCATGGGATTTCTTTATAATTTATCTTCAATAGATATTCATCAGGAAAGTTGTCTTGTATGGCTGATTCATTTAGAACTTCTAATTCGGGATTTTCAAGACGAGAAAGATGATCAGCGGCGAGATTTTCTGCTCCTCTTTTATCTCGGATTTCAATATCAAACTCTTGTAAGAGTAAGATCCAACGTATTAATCTTGGTTTAGCATCTTGTTTTGAAAATAGGTATCTAAGAGCAGAATGGTCGGTATAGACCACCGTTTTTGCTAGAACGAGATATGATCGAAATTTGTCAAAAGCAAAGACAATAGCAAGGAGTTCTTTTTCAGTAGTTGTATAGTTTGTTTGTGCTCCTTGTAACGTCTTACTAGCATAATATATAGGTTGAAATCGTTTTTCAATCCTTTGTCCTAAAACGGCTCCCATTGCAAAATCACTTGCATCGCACATTAGTTCAAATGGTAGATTCCAATTTGGTGTTATCATGATTGGTGCATTAGTGAGTTTCTCTTTAAGAATATTAAAAGATTTGATACACTCATCTGAAAAGATGAATGGCGCATCCTTTTCTAGGAGTTTATTCATAGGAGTGGCAATTTTAGAAAAATCTTTTATGAAACGTCGGTAAAAACCGGCATGCCCTAGAAAACTCCTAACTCCTCTAACATTTGTGGGATGTGGAAGTTTAGCAATTACATCTACTTTAGCTCTATCCACTTCAATTCCTTCTTTTGAAATTTTATGTCCAAGAACGATGCCTTCTTTAACCATGAAATGGCATTTCTCCCAATTAAGTACTAGATTTGATTTTTCGCATCTAATTAACATTCGTTCCAGATTAACTAGACATGATTTAAATGTATCACCGAAGACTGAAAAGTCATCCATGAATACTTCCATGCATTCTTCTATCATGTCGTGAAAAATCGCCATCATACACCTTTGAAAGGTTGCAGGGGCGTTACAAAGTCCAAATGGCATGCGTTTGTAAGCAAAAGTACCATAAGGGCACGTGAATGTGGTTTTCTCTTGGTCCTCGGGTGCTATTGGAATTTGAAAATATCCGAAAAATCCATCTAGAAAACAATAGTAACTATTTCCGGCTAATCTTTCCAACATTTGATCTATGAAAGGTAAGGGAAAGTGATCTTTTCTGGTGGCGTCATTTAATTTTCTATAATCAATACATACACGCCATCCTGTTACAGTCCTAGTAGGAATAAGCTCATTTTTCTCATTTGTAATGACAGTCATGCCACCCTTCTTAGGCACGCATTGAACTGGGCTTACCCATGGACTATCAGAGATTGGATAAATTAAACCTGCATCTAGCAGTTTAATAATCTCTTTCTTAACTACATCTTGCATATTAGGATTTAGTCTTCGTTGGCGTTGCACATGCGTTTTATGACCTTCTTCCATAAGGATTTTATGTGTGCAATACGAAGGACTTATTCCTTTAATATCATGAATCTTCCATGCAATGGCTGGTTTATGAGCTTTCAACACAGAAATGAGTTGTGATTTCTCATTTTCAGTAAGAGAAGATGATATTATTACAGGTAATTCAGATTCACCATGTAAATAAGCGTATTCCAAATGGTTTGGAAGTGGCTTTAACTCTAATTTCGGAGGTTCTTCTATCGATGATTTATATCGATATCTGTCTTCTTCTTTTAGCATTTGAATTTCTTCTGTTGTTGGTTCATATCCATTAGCTATAAGTGTAGCTAACATTTCAGCTTCATCAATTGGTTCATTACCTTCTCCTAAAGAACATTCTCCTGTTCCTTGTAATTCTGGAAATTCTTCTAATAATTCTGCATGTGCATCTATAGTTTGAATATAATAACATGTATCATCTGCAGATTGTGGTTGTTGCATTGCTCTATCAACTGAAAAGGTAACACTCTCATCCTCTATACTTAGGGTCAGTTTCTTACCGAACACGTCTATCATTGCTTTAGCCGTGTTTAAGAATGGTCTTCCTAATATGAGAGGAACTTGAGAATCTTCTTCCATGTCCAAAACAACAAAATCTACTGGAAATACTAAAGTACCAACTTTAACTAGCATGTTCTCCATTATCCCTCTAGGATATTTTATTGATCTATCGGCTAGTTGTATGCTTATTCTTGTTGGTTTCAATTCTCCAAGGTCTAGTTTAGTGTATAGTGAATACGGCATTAGATTTATACTAGCACCTAAGTCTGCCAATGCTTCTATTGAACTAAGACTACCTAGAAAACATGGAATTGTGAAACTTCCTGGATCAGATAGTTTTTCTGGTATCTTATTCAACAGCACTGCTGAACAATTAGCATTCATAGTAACAGCCGAGAGTTCTTCCATTTTCTTTCTATTTGAGATTAGATCTTTCAAGAATTTAGCATATCTAGGCATTCCTGAAATCACATCAATGAAAGGAAGATTTACATTTATCTGTTTAAACATATCCAAAAATTTGGATTGCTCGGCTTCAAGTTTCTCTTTCTTCATTTTACTCGGGTAAGGAAGTGGTGGTTGGTATGGTTTAACATAAGGTTTATCCTTAACTGTGTTATCTTCATTAACTTTTTCAACTACCGGTTCTTTTTCCTTATCTTGATCAGGTTGTGGTTCTTGTGGAGTAGGAATAGTTTCATCAGAAGTTACAGGTATTTCAGGTGGTTTAAGTGTTGTACCACTTCTTGTGGTAATGGCTTTAGCTGTTTCATTCCGGGGGTTAGCGTTTGTATCACTAGGTAGACTTCCCGGTTTTCTTTCACCTATTAACCTTGCTAGGTTACTTACTTCTTGTTCCAGATTTTGAATAGAAGCTTGTTGATTTCTAAATGCTTGAGCATTTTGTTCATTGGTTTGTTTCTGAGATGTGAAAAACTGTGTTTGAGTTTCAACTAGCTTCGTCATCATATCTTCTAAATTCGGCTTTTTATCATCGGTTTGTTGTGGTGGTTTGTTTTGAAAATTCGGTCTTTGCTGGTTGTAAGTATTATTGGATACTTGTTGATTGCTAGGACCTTGTTGGTTGTTGTATGGAATATTTCGGTTATAATTCTGGTTTTGATTGTAAATCGGTCTTGGCGGTTGATAATTATTCTGATAATTATTTCCAGGCCTTTGGTTTATGTATGAAATATTCTCTCTTTGTTCCATTGTTAATTCAATACTGAGACAATCTTTTGTCAAATGTGGTCCTCCACACTGCTCACAACTAATTCGTATTGAGTGAATATCTTTAGTCATCTTTTCCATTCGTCTCTCCACAGCATCTATCTTTGCGGAAATGGAATCTAAGTCATGGCTAGAATCGGCTCTAGCTGCTTTAGATGATCTAATGATATCTTTTTCTTGGTGCCACTCATGTGAGTGGGAAGCAGTGTTATCAATAATTTTGTAAGCATCAGTTTCGGTTTTCTTCATAATAGAACCACCAGCTGCTATATCTATGTCTTTCCTTGTAGTGATGTCGCATCCTTGGTAGAATATTTGTACTATTTGACAGGTGTCTAAACCATGTTGCGGACATCCTCTTAAAAACTTTCCATATCTTGTCCACGCCTCATATAGAGTTTCATTTGGTTTCTGCGTGAACGTAACAATTTCTGCTTGAAGTCTTACGGCTTTAGATGCAGGAAAGAATTGTTTAAGAAATTTGTCAACTAAAACATCCCATGTATCAATCGCCCCTTCAGGTAACGATTCCAACCAATCTTTGGCTTCTCCCTTTAAAGTCCAGGGAAATAACATGAGATATATCTGTTCATCCTCCACTTCTCGGATTTTAAATAGTGTGCAGATCCTATTAAAGGTACGTAGATGTTCATTTGGATCTTCCTTCGGCGCACCACTAAATTGGCATTGATTAGTCACCATATGTAGAATTTGTCCTTTGATTTCATAATCTGGCGCATTAATGTCAGGATGAGTAATTGCGTGACCTTGGCCAGTGCGTTTAGCTCTCATTCGGTCTTCCATACTTAGAGGTTCCAGATTCTCCATAATTGAATTTGTTGAATCGGTATCACTAGATGATTCTGATTTAATGGTTCGTTCCTCAACAATCTCTGTTTGAATGATTGGTGGTTCCGGAGGAAAGTTTAGTGGTTCAGGATCTACGAACCGTTCCTGAATATTCTCCGGATTCTCAATTGTGAGGTCGGGTTCAAAAAATGGATTATCGGAAATTTGAACTGAAGTACTTGGTCTACTGGATGACGATTCTAAAGAAAAATTAACGGCGGTTATATTTGCTAAATGTCTTGATCTAGTTACAGGTGGTGAACGTCTTGCTCGGTGCATTCACTGAATATCCTATTAGTTTTAAAAAGGAAAGAAAAATTATAATAAGTTATCCAATCAATAGACTTTTCTGATTTTGCCCACGTTTCGAATAGCCAAAAGATGCAGCAGAGGGGCAGGATTCGTTTGGTCTCAATATAATTGAGGACTGTTTGGCTCCAATAACCCGGTCCACGTACAAATCCAACTATTACTACGAACCAGAAAATTTTGATGTCTATTAATTTAACCACTTAAAATAAATTTTCGTAATTTTAAGAAATTTAGATAAGAAGTAGAATAAAAATCTATGTCCTAAAACTAGAATAGCGAGAAATAAGAAAGAAAAAGAGCTCGTCGAAAAAGGTCGAAAAAGAAAAATGGTTGAAAAATAAAAGGTGACGGAAAAATAAAAGAAACTTATAAAACTTAAAAATACATGACTAACCTAACCTTATTACTACAACTAACTTAAAATTATAATCGCAAATTGAAATTACTAATTGGAATGATAATTGATACATAGTAAAAGGTCGTCTAAAAATATTAAAGCTTACAGGAAAAACTAAATCCCAAATGGAAATAACTTAAAAAGAAACTAAAACTTAAAAAGGCGTCGCAAAATTCTAAAGCACCTAAATCTTAGTCTAAAGAAAAAGCACTTAAGGAATTCTACGGCAAAGCCTAAAAATCTAGGAGTAAAAATAACTATAGCAAAAACTAAGTTTAAAATTAAATATGAGCTAAAAATACAAAAGTTATGCTACAACGATTAAAAAGGGACAAAATATAAAAATATACAAAAAGTTGTAAAAAGTACAATTTTTATAAAAATATTATTTTTATATTATTTATTTAATAAAACTACTAATTTTACAATTTAAATAAACTAATTAAACTAAAAATACAAATTAATAATAAAAACTAAATTAATATATATTATATATAACCCTAATTAGGGTTTTAATATTATAATTATTATTATTATCCGTAATTAATGCAGGCAGGCTGCAGTCTGGCGTGTCAGATGGGCTCATGCGATCGCATGAGTCCTCAGTTGCCCAGCCATACGATCGCATGGGCTAGGGTTTCGGGCCAAAAGCTGGGCTGCTACAGTGTTCGGGCCGAATTAATATATATATATATTTTTTTCTGTTTTAATAAAATTATGTAATATATTTATATAAATTAAATAAAACTTATATTTTTATAAAATAAAGATAAAGAAACTTTTATATAACTTACAAACTCTAAAAAAAAATATTTATATTTTTATTTTTATTTTTATATTTTCGAATATTTAAAACGTATTTCTACAAAACGTACTAAAAATAAAAATCTTTTTTTTTTATGTGTGTGGCGTTTCGCTTCGGCGTTTCCCCGGCAGCGGCGCCAAAAATACTTGATATTATGCGAGGTGTATATAAAATAGCTTATATTTTACTAGGAAAAACTATTAAATACGTTACAATTTTACACAAGATATTTATTTATTTATAGAATGGATATACTTAAACCTTGCTACAACACTTATAGGCAGTGTACCTAATCGTACAGTAGTGTAGTTTTTAGTAAGTCCGGTTCGTTCCACAGGGAAATCTTTAAACAAAGCTCAACGCAATATTAATTTACTTTTATAAAAATACAAACATATATATAAGTAATATTATTATTATAAAGGGGGGTTTTTACCGTTTAATGACATGTTTGTCGATTTTAAAACTTTAGTCGCAGTTAAAACCTAATGTAAAATATTAAATAAATAAAAGACTTAATTTAAAGCGTAAAATAAATAACGATAATGAAATTGCAATAAAAGTGCGATAAAATAAAATTGCGATAATTAAAAAGTACGATAATTAAAAGTGCGATTAAATAACAATAAATAAAAGTGCGATAATTAGAAATGCAATTAAATATAAAATAAAGGAAATTAAATATGAAATAAAAGAATTATGCTTATTTAAACTTCCGTAATCATGATGTTCGACGTGTTGATTTTAGTTTTATGCCCATGGGTTAATTGTCCTTTGTCCTGGATTATTTAATCTGTCCGTCTGGTTTTTGTCCATAACAGTCCATCAGTCATAAATATAAAGTGCGAGTGTCCTCGTCAAATTATTATTATACCCGAAGTTAAATATTCCAACTAATTGGGGATTCGAATTGTAACAAGGTTTTAATACTTTGTTTAATGAATACACCAGGTTATCGACTGCGTGTAAACCAAGGTTTTACTACTTTGTTAACAATTACACCAATTACCCTTGAATGTAATTTCACCCCTGTTTTAATTATTCTAGTGGCTATTAATCCATTCCCGTGTCCGGTTAAATGAACGATTATTCGTACATATAAATACCCCGCCCATCGTGTCCGATTGAGTGTATATGGTAATTTATAGGGACGCCCAATTGTAAATCTTTATATTAACATTAACAAACTTTCATTTAGTTAAACAAATATAAAGCCCATTAATAGCCCATAGTCTAATTTCCACAAGTGTCGTTCTTTTGTCCAAACCCCAATTATGGTACAAAGCCCAATTACCCAATTTTAGTAATTAGCCCAACATCATGATTACTTCGTTTTAAATAAGCATAATAATAACTTAGCTACGAGACATTAATATAAAAAGGTTGAACATAACTTACAATGATTAAAAATAGCGTAGCATTACACGGACAGAATTTCGACTTACACCCTTACAACATTCGCTAACATACCCTTATTATTAGAATTATAATTAAAATTAAAATTAAAATATAAATTATATATATTTTACGTATATATGAGAGAAGAGAGATTGATGGATTTATTTTTGGTTCACCAAAGCTCGATTTTATAGGAGATGTGGCCTGACTTTTCATGCCATGCGATCGCATGGACTTTCTTCTTCCTGGCCATGCGATCGCATGGCCAGCTGGGAGAGCTCACATGTTGCTTGTTTCCTTGTGCCGACGTTTTATAAATAATATAATATATTAAATAATTATAAGAATTATTTAAATATTATATTATATTTATGTGCATAGTTGACTTGTAATTTTTAGTCCGTTGCGTCGAGCATTGAGAGTTGACTCCGTTCCCGGTTCCGGATTTTCGAACGTCCTTGCGTACAATTTTATATTTTGTACTTTGCGTTTTGAATCTTGTACTCTTGTAATTTCGAGACGTTTCTTATCAATAATTGGAACCTCTTTGATTGTCTTTTGTACTTTTGAGCTTTTTGGTCGTTTGCGTCTTCAATTCGTCGAATCTGTCTTTTGTCTTCACCTTTTATTATTTAAACGAATATCACTTGTAAATAGAACAATTGCAACTAAAAGCTTGTCTTTCTTGAAGAATAATGCTATGAAATATATGTTCGTTTTTAGCATTATCACAAATCTTGTAGTTCGACTTACTTTTACTCACTTAATTACTTAAACCTATGATTTCACCAACGTTTTCGTTGACAGATTTCTATGTTTTTCTCAGGTCCTTGAACATTAGGTGATACATGCTTCCGCTCATTCTTTTGATACTTGCTTTGGATGTCGAGTATACATGCATATGTGGAGCGTCTTTTGACTACTTTAAACTGTGTCGCACGTGTTTCATTTGTACTTAAACATCGTTATGTACTAGTTATGGAAACTACTTTTGTAAACTCTGAAACATCCACACTTATGAAATGAATGCGACATATTTTCGGTCAAACTTTGTCTTAAAGACTTATGACCATGTATTGGGACCTACGTAGACGGCGCCGTCAAACATGATTTGGTCGGGTCGCTACACTTACGGTCTCCCCAATGTGATATACCCCACCTATCAAAGGAAAGCCTTTTATAAACTAAGGCATTTCTGGAAAGTCTTTCAAAAGTTTGACAAGTTAATTTTGCCATAACTAATTGTGCTGATGAATTCTGACCGACTCTAGACAAGATTTCATCAATCATATCCTCTGGTAGGTCTTCTAAAATATTCGATTGTCTACCCTTAACGTCCATTTTTTGTTTTTATACTGTAAAATAGACAAGGATTAGATTCGTAAAAGATAATTAACAAACAATACAAGCAATATTTACATAGAACATAAAAGTAAAAGCACACTACAATACATATAATACACAACATGATTACAACCCTCTAATCTGAATCACTGGTTTCTTCTTCTTCGGACTTGGTTTGTTTTCCTAATTTTCTAGGGATATATGGTGTTCCTCTAATACGAGCTGTCATTTTTCACAATGGTTTAGAAAAACCTGATGGTTTAGAGGTTCCCGGGTTATTGTTACATTTTAGGAAATACGGATGTTGCCGATACATATAAAGTTCATCGGGGTTGGAATTAGGTTTCTCTATTTTTATAACCTTTCCCTTATTATTTACTTTTGCTTTATTAAATTGGGTTGAGGTAATTTCTATAACATCATCGAAATCCTCATCGGGATCCGATTCATCGAAAAATTGGTAATCTTCCCAATATTTTGCTTCCTTGGCGGAAACACCATTAACCATTATTAACTTTGGTCCATTGGTTGAAAATTTTCTTTTATTTAATCGATTTACTGTAGGTATCAATATTTCTTCCTCCGGAACCTCTTCTTCTTCCGGTTCCTCCTCTTCCGGTTCCTCTTCTTCCGGTTCCTCCTCTTTCGGTTCCTCCTCTTCCGGTTCCTCTTCTTCCGGTTCCTCCTCTTCCGGTTCCTCTTCTTCCGGTTCCTCCTCTTCCGGTTCCTCTTCTGGAATTTGTGAATCTTCCCAAAATATATTCGACTCTTCATTATTATTCGGTGAGTCGATGGGATTTGTACTAGTGGTAGACATCTATCACACAATATCAAACACATTAAGAGGTTAATATATCACATACTATTTACATGTTAATAATATATAGTTTCCAACAAAAGTGTTAATCAATCATTTTTAAAGAAAACACGGTCGAAGTCTAGACTCACTAATGTATCCTAACCAACTCGATAAGACACACTAATGCAAATTTCTGGTTCTCTAAACCAACGCTCGGATACCAACTGAAATGTCCAGTTCATATTGATTATAAACGTTCCATATTAATTGATTTCGTTGCGAGGTTTTGACCTCTATAAATCGGTTTACTAATTCTTAGGCTACCAAGCAAAAGGGGCATATTCGGCTTCGATCATTCACCCATATAATGTAGTTTCAATTACTTGTGTCTATTTCGTAAATCATTTATAAAACTGCATGTATTCTCATCCCAAAAATATTAGATTTTAAAAGTGGGACTATAACTCACTTTTAAAGATTTTTACTTCATCGGGAAGTAAGACTTGGCCACTGGTCGATTCACGAACCTATAACAAATATGTACATATATATCAAAGTATGTTCATAATATATTTACTACATTTTTAATACGTTTTAATGTTTTAAGTTTAGTAAGTCAGTTGTCCTCGTTAGTAACCTACAACTAGTTGTCCACAGTTAGATGTACAGAAATAAATCGATATATATATATTATCTTGAATTAATCCACGAACCAGTGTATACACGTCTCAGGCTAGATCACAACTCAAAGTATATATATTTTTGGAATCAACCTCAACCCTGTATAGCTAACTCAAACATTACTGCATATAGAGTGTCTATGGTTGTTCCAAATAATATATATATATATATATATATATATATATATATATATATATATATATATATATATATATATATGAGTCGATATGATATGTCAAAACGTTGGCATACGTGTCTATGGTATCTCAAGATTACATAATATATTAGAATACATGTATAATACAATATAAGTTAGCTAGGATATGATTAATATGGATTTGTTACCAATTTTCACGTAGCTACAACAATCAAAAATTATCCAATCTTGTTTTACCCATTACTTCTTCGTTTTAAATCCGTTTTGAGTGATTCAAGTGGCTATGGTTTCATATTGAACTTAAGTTTATGAATCTAAACAGAAAAAGTATAAGTTTATAGTCGGAAATATAGATTACAAGTCGTTTTTGTAATGGTAGTCATTTCAGTCGAAAGAACGACGTCTTGATGACCATTTTGAAAAACATACTTTCACTTTGAGTTTAACCATGATTTTTGGATATAGTTTCATGTTCATAAGAAAAATCATTTTCCCAGAAGAACAACTTTTAAATCAAAGTTTATCATAGTTTTTAATTAACTAACCCAAAACATCCCGCGGTGTTACTACGACGGCGTATTTCCGGTTTTCGGTGTTTTTCGTGTTTTCAGGTTTTAAATCATTAAGTTAGCATATCATATAGATATATAACATGTGTTTAGTTGATTTTAAAAGTCAAGTTAGAAGAATTAACTTTTGTTTGCGAATAAGTTTAGAATTAACTAAACTATGTTCTAGTGATTACAAGTTTAAACCTTCAAATAAGGTAGTTTTATATATATGAATCGAATGATGTTATGAACATCATTACTACCTCAGGTTTTGTGGATAAACCTACTGGAATTGAGAAAAATAGATCTAGCTTCAAAGGATCCTTGGATGGCTTGAAAGTTCTTGAAGTAGAATCATGACACGAAAACAAGTTCAAGTAAGATTTCCACTCGAAATAAGATTGTTAAAGTTATAGAAATTGAATCAAAGTTTGAATATGAGTATTACCTTGTATTAGAAAGATATCTTACTGTAAATAAGAAAGATTTCGTGAGGTTGGATGATCACTCAAAGTGGATTTGCAAGATTGGAAGTAAGCTAGCAAACTTGGAAGTGTTGTTGGTGTGTTCTTGAGTAGTTGTTTTGTAACTTGGTTTATGTATGGATTTATGAACTAGATTGAGCTATATTTTGATGAAGATGATGAAGAACACTTGAGAGAGAGTAGTTTGATGCATAAAAATTGAAATCAAAATGTGTTTGTGGTGTGCCTAGTTCACATGAAGTATGGAGTCAATATATGCTCCATTAGTTTGTTGTTTTGTTAGATATTTATTACTAGATGTTAAATGATGGTTCTCACATGTGTTAGGTAACTCACAAGGGATGCTAAGAGCTAATCATTGGAGTGTATATACCAATAGTAAATACATTTAAAAGCTGGGTATTGTACGAGTACAAATACGAGTGCATACGAGTAGAATTGTTGATGAAAATGAATGAGGATGTACATGTAAGCATTTTTGTTAAGTAGAAGTACTTTGATAAGTGTCTTGAAGTCTTTCAAAAGTGTATGAATACATATTAAAACACTACATGTATATACATTTTAACTGAGTCGTTAAGTCCTCGTTAGTCGTTACATGTAAGTGTTGTTTTGAAACCTTTAAGTTAACAAACTTGTTAAATGTCGTTAACCCATTGTTTATTATATCTAATGAGATGTTAAATTATTACATTATCATGATATTATGATGCATTAATATATCTTAATATGATATATATACATTTAAATGTCGTTACAACGATAATCGTTACATATATGTCTCGTTTCGAAATCCTTAAGTTAGTAGTCTTTTTTTTTTTTCATATGTAGTTCATTGTTAATACACTTAATGATATGTTTACATATCATTTATCATGTTTAAACGTAGTGTATCAATATCTTAATATGATTCATATGTATTTAGTGAAACGTTGTTATAACGATAATCGTTATATATATACACATATATATATATATATACATATATATATACATATATATATATATATACATATATATATATACATATATACATATATATATATATACATATATACATATATATATATATACATATATATATATACATATATACATATATATATATATACATATATATATATATATATACATATATATATATATATGTATATATATATATATATATATATATATATATATATATATATATATATATATATATATATATATATATATATATCGTTTCGAGTTTCTTAATTCAATAAACTCATTTTTTATGTATAACACTCATTGTTAATATACTTAGTGAGATACTTACTTATCATAATCTCATGTTAACCATATATATGTCTATATATATAACATCATGTAGTTTTTACGCATTTGTAACGTTCGTGAATCGCCGGTCAATTGTCTATATGAAACCTATTTCAATTAATCAAGTCTTAACAAGTTTGATTACTTAACATGTTGGAAACATTTAATCATGTAAATATCAATTTCATTTAATATATATAAACATGGAAAAGTTCGGGTCACTACACATTACTACGATGTTAGGTTCTGTGGGAAGACTCGGCTTGATCGAGAAAATGTTTTAATGATGAAAAATGATTTATCCGTATACTTTAGAGCCTTTTGGGGCTAAAGTCAAAACACGAGAGCCACTTGGGGCCAAATCCAAAACATGGGAAAACCGTACAAAGTTACTTGAGACTTTAATCACGAACCTCCTTTCAAATGTGCACTTTAATCTAGAAACCAAGAGTAAATCGACTATTTGAATGCAGTGTCATTGTCCTGAACCCGAGGATAACTGTGGATGGCACACCCACCTTTCACCAGTATGTAACTTATTGTACACATTGTCCGATCATTGTTCTAAAATCACCGATGTATATAGTGTGAAAAATAAAAGTGTGATTCGAGTGAAGTGTGTTGTATTATTTCAGAGTGTTTTTAGTTCTTAATTGCTTGAGGACATGCAATGCTCAAAGTGTGGGGAGTTTAATAATGCTTAAAATGAACATATATTTAGTCGCATTATCTCTCCGAAATAATAGGTTTTCAAATGTAATTGTGTCCTTTTCGGTTGTATTTGTTAAATATGGTAAAGTGTAACAAATCGCGAAGATCAAAGAACTAAAGCTGGAATGTGCTCTTAAAAGTGCCACTAAAAATGAGTTAAAGACTTGTGTGGATTCTGTGATTTAAGGAAGATTTCCTTAGTGTAAAAACATAACAAGAAATGGAGAACAACACTACACGAAACGTGTAAAACTACGAGGAACGCGTACTATTCAGAAGTACTCGGAATGCTTACACTCTACGGAGAACGCGTACTATTCAGAAATACGCAAAATGCGTACAAACTATGCGAAACGCGTAATGTTGTAAAGTTTGGAGTTGCCGACAGTTTAGTTGCTTCTGACTCACAGTGCATGAAACAATAAACAATAATAGTTTCTATCGAGGGCTGCTGATTTTGTGATTTTCATATTCAAAAGAATTAAAATGTTAGGCCAAGTAATAATACATATGGAGTAATATATGAAGGCAGTCTAACACAAAGAATAGAGAGGACAGAGAGACAGAGAGACAGCATGTGATAGAGAGCTGAAAGGCTACTGTCTCAATTCATACAGTCTAAATTCAGAAACACTCCTTAGTTTAATTTATTTCCTTAGTATTGTACTGTAATATATTTTTACAGGTGTATTATATCAAGCTCCAACCAAGTGAAGATAATGGAAATGCACTTATTTGTAAGTTGTATGTCTTTTATTATCTCTATGTATTGTAGCTAAATTAATACTATGTTTATCTAGTATAAGTAATTGTAATGTTTGATTAAAAATAATGGTTTGAATTAATGAATTTCTAGTTTTATTTAATGTTTACACAATTTGATATTCTTGTTAATACTTTTCATCAATTTAATTAATAGATGTGATTGTCTAAATAGAGTGAAAACTCGTCAGAGTCTGTTACAATTATTTTCAACTATTTAATCTAATTTTTAGTGGTGATTGTGATTGTCCTATTTAGTGATGTTTATACGAAGTTTATCGCAATCATTTTAATTAATTAATTGGGTTTGTTAATTGATTATTCATGTCATACCCCGTCCACAACCGACCTTAGCTCAGTTGGTAGAGTGGAGGACTGTAGTATGATTGTAGCTATGCCTTTCCAAAAAAAAAAAAAATGTCATACCCCGTCCTAATCCATCTGGATGAAGTCACCAACATCTGGTCCCATTGCGATGATCTGTGAATCATCACGTTCCATTTAGAAACTCAGCATGACTTACTGTAATATAATCACGTTGATCAAGTGTCATTATATTATACTAACTCATGCATCAGTTTCCAACACTACTTCAAAAACATTCATAATTTAAACTTGGATTTTTCAGAAATTTAGAAACTAAAACAGTTTCTTTTATGATGTAATACAGATAATTCGGAGAGGTAATTAATATCGGATCAGAATAGTTATGAAGATTTTTCCAGAAATTTTGAGGATATTCATAATGAAAGATACGATAATATCTTAGAATTTTAGAATCATAGTGTGATGAAGAAATTCATTCACAATGATTTAGAGCAATTAAGGAGTAAGGTATTTGCTAAAGATTTCATCAGAAACAGAATCATCAGGATTCTTTAAATACAGAGTTTGGTCCTTGTATTTGTCCTTGGTCTCCTTCATGGTTTGCTCAATCAGTTTTTCAGTATCAAAATTTTTGAGCATTTTCAGCCTGCCATTTTTTTATCAAACTTTTGGCTGTTAAGGCAGTTTTCAGTTTTCAGTTTTCACTGCTTTATCAGCTTTTTCAAAACTCAGAAAACTAATTCGTAGGTTAGAGCGCTTTTCAGAAATTCAAAAATTCCGAATTGAAGTTCATTAGTTCTGAAGATAGACGTTATATATATATATATATATATATATATATATATATATATATATATATATATATATATATATATATATATATATATATATATATATATATATATATATAAATTGTTGACATAGGAACGCTGTGGAATTTGAGAATAATGATTGTTGTATCCTGGTATTTGATATGGTAGTTATCATTACAAGATGTAGATGTGTTCATGATAGAATTTCAATGAGTGAATAAATATAGTGATTTATCGGAGAGATTTAAGCCACGGAGCGACAAAGTTACTGATACGTATGTGGTTATAAATGTGGAATATAAAAGTTTTCCCCGATAACAATAAAAGGGCAATCGGTTTTATCAAGGTTATAATAAGACCAATCCGGATGAAAATTTGAAGTTGTCTTGATGTAGCTGTAACAAAATTTGCTACTTCGAAAAGAGATTGCAGAATTATCTTGGGTAATAATAATGCTAAAGGAATTAGCACAGCTACGTGTTAAACGTTTACTCAGTTTCCGAGAGTTTTTCAGGTGCATAACTATATGCATAAATCTTTCCTTCCGTAGATGAAGTGCATTTGGTTCATCCTCTCGATTAAGGTGTTTTCAGGAATCATGAAAGGTTTGAACGCAGATTGTAATCGTCGAGATACAAATGAGGTTTAAGATGAAATCAAGTGGCAAACTTGAAGAAATGTTTAGTTTCATATGTTATAAATAATATTTTAATTCATTTTAATTGTCCAATGTTAGTAGTCCACTGTTAATAGTCCACAGTTAGTAATTCAATAATTCATATTTAGTTTAATATATAATATTCGAATTAATTAATACGTATCGTGACCCATTGTATACATGTCTCAGACTCGATCACAACTCAAAGTATATATATTATTTTGGAATCAATCTCAACCCTGTATAGCTAACTCGATCATTACCGCATATAGAGTGTCTATGGTTATTCCAAATAATATATATAGATGACGTCGATATGATATGTCAAAACATTGTATACGTGTCCCGAATTATCAGACGATATTTAAAGTGTGTAAAATAAATAACAGAAATTAAATGACGATAAAAAAATTTTGAGAATTTAAATTGCGATAAATAAATTGCGATTCATAAAATGTAATAAGGAATTAATAATTATCTAGGAACAGTTAGCTAAGATTTTGTTAGCGTGGATTCATAACAGACTTTCTCATAGTTAATTTGTTTATTTCTAACAAATTTTATTATTTCCAATGTTTTCTTCATTATGCCACTTGTTGGATTCTGATAGGTCAAAATCCAAATATGAAATTGAATGAAAAATGGTTATTCTGCGATGAATGGATTCGTATATCTGTGGATATAAGTAGGATAGTAAATGACTGTTGAATCAGATTTGAAGGATGTACAGTATAACATGTTAATATGAAAGCTAAATATTCCTCGGGTATTACCTACCCGTTAAAATATTTTCACCATTAACAGTTTGTACAAAAGAATTTTTAATTACAATCTTTATGAAAATATATATACATATATATTTTCTTCAGATGTAATCATGGATTTAATGAGTTAATATGATATTAATCTCATTTGCTTTTTCGGTTTGAGCTAGAATAAGTAATCTCTAAAAATTTTAGAAACCACATATTCTTCGCAGAATATTTCTTCAATGAAGTTATGAATCAATACTTCATCATTCATTGTTGTTGGTACTCCTAGGTATCCACGGTGCGTACGACGTTGATGCTCGTGGGACAGATTGTGATGTTGGGGTGTGGGATGCGGATGTGGTTGTTGGTGGTAATGATACTGTTGGCGTTGATGATGGTGATACTGTTGATGCCGGTGGTGCTGCTGGTGCTTGTAACCTTTGCACCATATTCTCTAAAGCCACTACCCGAGCGCGAAGATCATTGACTTCTTCTATTACACTGGAATGGTTGTCGGTTCGGACGAGCAGATGAATAAGATCTAGAATCTGAGATAGTATATAATCATGACAAGATACTCTGGAAATGAGAGAGAAAATAGTGTTTTGGATAGGTTCACCGGTAAGTGCTTCAGGTTCTTCACCAAGAGGGCAATGTGGTGGATGGAAGGGATCACCTTCTTCTTGTCTCCAATGATTTAGTAGACTACGAACCTGTAGTGACCCGAACTTTTCCATGTTTATATATATTAAATGAAATTGTTATTTACATGATTAAGTGTTTCCAACATGTTAAGTAATCAAACTTGTTAAGACTTGATTAATTTAAATAGGTTTCATATAGACAATTGACCACCCAAGTTGACCGGTGATTCACGAACGTTAAAACTTGTAAAAATTATATGATGACATATATATGATTATATATATAGTTAACATGATATTATGATAAGTAAGTATCTCATTAGGTATTTTAACAATGAGTTATATACATAAAATTGAGTTTATTGAATTAAGAAACTCGTAACGATATATATAACGATTATCGTTATAACAATGTCTTACTAAATACATATGAATCATATTAAGATATTGATACACTATGTTTAATCATGATAAATGATAAGTAAACATGTCATTATGTGTATTAACAATGAACTACATATGTAAAAACAAGACTACTAACTTAATGATTTCGAAACGAGACATATATGTAACGATTATCGTTGTAACAACATTTAACTGTATATATATCATACTAAGATATATTAATATATCATTATATCATGATAATGTAATAATTTAACATCTCTTTAGATATAATAAACAATATGTTAACAACATTTAACAAGATTGTTAACATAAAGGTTTCAAAACAACATTTACATGTAACTACTAACGATGACTTAACGACTCAGTTAAAATGTATATACATGTAGTGTTTTAATATGTATTCATACACTTTTGAAAGACTTCAAGACACTTATCAAAATACTTCTACTTAACAAAAATACTTACAATTACATCCTCGTTCAGTTTCATCAACAATTCTACTCGTATGCACCCGTATTCGTACTCGTACAATACACAGCTTTTAGATGTATGTACTATTGGTATATATACTCCAATGATCAGCTCTTATCAGCCCATGTGAGTCACCTAACACATGTGGGAACCATCATTTGGCAACTAGCATGAAATATCTCATAAAATTACAAAAATATTAGTAATCATTCATGACTTATTTACATGTAAACAAAATTACACATCCTTTATATCTAATCCATATACGAACAACCAAAAACACCTACAAATACTTTCATTCTTCAATTTTATTCATCTAATTGATCTCTCTCAAGTTCTATCTTCAAGTTCTAAGTGTTCTTCATAAATTCTATAAGTTCTAGTTTCATAAAATTAAGAATACTTCCAAGTTTGCTAGCTTACTTCCAATCTTGTAAAGTGATCATCCAACCTCAAGAAATCTTTTTTATTTACAGTAATATATCTTTCTAATACAAGGTAATACTCATATTCAAACTTTGATTCAATTTCTATAACTATAACAATCTTATTTCGAGTGGAAATCTTACTTGAACTTGTTTTCGTGTCATGATTCTGCTTCAAGAACTTTCAAGCCATCCAAGGATCCTTTGAAGTTAAATCTATTTTTATCATTTCCAGTAGGTTTATCTACAAAACCTAAGGTAGTAATGATGTTCATAACATCATTCGATTCATATATATAAAACTACCTTATTCGAAGGTTTAAACTTGAAATCACTAGAACATAGTTTAGTTAATTCTAAACTTGTTCGCAAACAAAAGTTAATCCTTCTAACTTGACTTTTAAAATCAACTAAATATATGTTCTATATCTATATCATATGCTAACTTAATGATAAAACTTGGAAACACGAAAAACACCGTAAAACCGGACATACACCGTCGTAGTAACACCGCGGGCTGTGTTGGGTTTGATAATTAAAAACTATGATAAACTTTGATTTAAAAGTTGTTCTTCTGGGAAAAATGATTTTTCTTATGAACATGAAACTATATCCAAAAATCATGGTTAAACTCAAAGTGGAAGTATGTTTTTCAAAATGGTCATCAAGACGTCGTTCTTTCGATTGAAATGACTACCTCTTACAAAAACAACTTGTAACTTATATTTCTGACTATTAACCTATACTTTTTCTGTTTAGATTCATAAAATAGAGTGCAATATGAAACCATAGCAAATTGATTCACTCATAACGGATTTAAAACGAAGAAGTTATGGGTAAAACAAGATTGGATATTTTTTGATTGTTGTAGCTACGGGAAATATTGTAACAATTCTATATAAATCATATCCTAGCTAACTTATATTGTATTATACATGTATTCTAATATATTATGTAATCTTGGGATACCATAGACACGTATGCAAATGTTTTGACATATCATATCGACCCATGTATATATATTATTTGGAACAATCATATACACTCTATATGCAGTAATGTTTGAGTTAGCTATACAGGGTTGAGGTTGATTCCAAAAATATATATACTTTGAGTTGTGATCTAGCCTGAGATGTGTATACACTGGGTCATGGATTGATTCAAGATAATATATATCAATTTATTTCTGTACATCTAACAATGGACAACTAGTTGTAGGTTACTAACGAGGACAGCTGACTTAATAAACTTAAAACATCAAAAGGTATTAAAAATGTTGTAAATATATTTTGAACATACTTTGATATATATATGTATATATTTGTTATAGGTTCGTGAATCGACCAGTGGCCAAGTCTTACTCCCGACGAAGTAAAAATCTGTGAAAGTGAGTTATAGTCCCACTTTTAAAATCTAATATTTTGGGATGAGAATACATGCAGTTTTATAAATGTTTTACGAAATAGACACAAGTAAATGAAACTACATTATATGGGTGAATGATCGAAGCCGAATATGCCCCTTTTGCTTGGTAGCCTAAGAATTTGTAAACGATCTACTAATTGACGCGAATCCTAAAGATAGATCTATTGGGCCGAACGAACCCCATCCAAAGTACCGGATGCTTTAGTACTTCGAATTCGTTTTTATCATGTTCGAAGGATTTCTCGGAATGATAGGGGATATTCTTATATGCATCTTGTTAATGTCGGTTACCAGGTGTTCACCATATGAATGATTTTTATCTCTATGTATGGGATGTATATTGAAATATGAAATCTTGTGGTCTATTATTATGATTTGATAATATATAGGTTAAACCTATAACACTACGGGTTAAGAACCTATTTTGACTCAACATATCCCAACATAGGATTTCGTGAATTAGAAAGATCTTCTAACATGCAACATAAAGAAGCATGTTATGCTTACGAGTTAGTGATGTTCGCTTCTTACCAAAGTGAGAAAAAGAACATCGGATTACAGCTTTTAAATAAAACCTTCCCACAAGTGACGGATTCAGTAGTTGGGGTGAGAAACAAGGTTTTTAGATTATTACGGGGCTGTTGGACATTACGAAACCCTCGTCCTTTTGACGACATTACAACATGCTGCCTAGCCAATGGTCATAACGGTTATTTTCCACAAGACCAAGGATGGGAAGTCGTCTTAGTAAAACCAGAATGCATGACTTGTTTCTGGACTTATGAATTACATGTCTTTATTTCCTTTGCTGAACAACTTGCGTATCAACTAGATTTATCTTCAAAACTGTCCTGTATCAAAGTGTACTATATTTCATGTTATATGTAATATAGCGATGTTGTAAGTTTGAAGAATATTTATATGTGATATATTATTATAATCAGTTTTTCATATGGAATTGTAGTAGTTGAATTGTATATTAGCTACTAAGTATGAACTTAACGGGTAGGTAGTACCCAAATTTAAACTTATAAAATGCTAATATGAAGAAAAAGCTTTTATAAATGAGTTCATATTATGCTACGAAATACTATTGATTACTCTTAATATTCTGTATGATTAACTGGATTCAGTTGGCAATTTTGAAGGAAATGGCACTGACTACTCGACACACCATGAATATGAGCGAAGAGGAATTTCGTACCTTTCTTGCTGCAAACAAAGCCGCAGTACTGGCTGCGTTACATACCAACAATAACTCTGAATCTAGCAATGCAGCTAACGGCGCAAGAAATCGTGTAGGATGCTCCTACAAAGAATTCACTGCCTGCAAACCTTTGGAATTTGATGGAACCGAAGGATCTATTGGATTGAAACGGTGGACCGAGAAAGTCGAATCGGTGTTTGCCATAAGTAAGTGTACTAAAGAGGACAAAGTTAAGTACGCTACACATACCTTCAAAGGTGCTGCGTTAACGTGGTGGAAAACCTATCTTGAATAGGTAGGACAAAATGCTGCTTACGCACTACCGTGGTCGGCATTCAAGCAATTGATGAACGAGAAGTACCGTCCTAGAAACGAAGTCAATAAGCTCAAGGTAGAGCTTAGAGAGTTACGAACACAAGGGTTTGACATTACCACGTATGAACGACGATTCACAGAGTTTTGCCTATTGTGTCTGGGAGCGTTCGAAGATGAAGAAGAGAAGATCGACGAGTTTGAAAAGGGCTACCAGTAAGGATTCAAGAAGATGTGAGTTCACACGAGCCCGCTTCCATACAAAAGAAAATTCGAATGGCTCATAAACTCATAAATTAGATTGAGGGAAGAATTAAAGAGCAGGCTGCCGAAGAAGCCAACACGAAACAACTCAAGAGGAAGTGGGAGGAAAATGGTGACAAGAGTCACCAGTACAACAACAATAACAATTACAACCACAATCGCAACAACTATCCCAACAACCGCAACAACAATCGCAACAATAACCGCAATTCTAACAATAACTACAACAAACATCCCAACAACAACAACAACTACAACAAACATCCCAACAACAACAACAACAACAACTACAACAACCGTTTCAACAACAATAACAATCCCAACAACAACCTCAATAACAACAACGGCAACAAAAGCCAAAAACAGCCATGTCATAGGTGTGAAGAAAATCATCAGGGGTTTTGCACGACATTTTGCAATAGGTGTAAAAGAAATGGTCATAGCACGACAAAGTGTGAGGTCTACGGACCAAAGTTTAACAGAACTAAAGGAACAAATAGTGTCAGAACAAGTAATGCCGGAACGAATAGTGTCGGAGCAAGTAATACCAACGTTGTTTGTTATAAATGTGGAAAACCAGGCCACATTATTAGAAATTGCCCGAATCATGGGAATACTAATGGGCAGGGCCGTGAAAGAGTTTTCAATATTAATGCGGCAGAAGCACAGGAAGACTCGGAGCTTGTTAAGGGTACGTTTCTTATTGACGATAAATCTGCATATGTTTTATTTGATTCGGGTGCGGATAGAAGCTATATGAGTAGAGAATTTTGTGCTAAATTAAGTTGCCCATTGACTCCTTTGGATAATAAATTTTAACTCGAATTAGGAAATGGTAAATTAATTTCAGCAGATAATATATGTCGGGATAGAGAAATTAAACTGGGTGATGAAACGTTTAAGATTGATTTAATACCAGTCGAGTTAGGGAGTTTTGATGTAATAATTGGCATGGACTGGTTGAAGAAGGTAAGAGCAGAGGTCGTTTGTTACAAAAATGCGATTCACATTATGCGTGTAAAAGGAAAACCTTTAATGGTGTACGGAGAAAAGAACAACGCGAAGTTAAATCTTATTAGTAGTTTGAAGGCGCAAAAACTAATAAGAAAAGGTTGTTACGTCATTCTAGCACACATTGAGGAAGTTAAACCTGAAGAAAAGAACATCAGTGATGTTCCCGTCGCAAAAGAATTTTCTGATGTATTTCCGAAAGAATTACCGGGATTACCCCCACATCGATCCGTTGAATTTCAAATAGACCTTGTACCAGGAGCTGCACCAATAGCTCGTGCTCCATACAGACTCGCACCCAGCGAAATGAAAGAATTACAAAGTCAGTTACAGGAACTTTTAGAGCGTGGTTTCATTCGACCAAGTACATCACCATGGAGAGCTCCTGTTATGTTTGTCAAGAAGAAAGATGGTACATTCGGGTTGTGTATCGACTACCGAGAGTTTAACAAACTTACCATCAAGACCCGTTACCCATTACCAAGAATCGACGACTTATTTGATGAACTATAAGGCTCGTCGGTTTATTCGAAGATCGATTTACGTTCTGGATATCACCAAATGCGGGTGAAGGAGGATGACATTCCGAAGACTGCTTTTAGGACGAGTTACGGTCATTACGAGTTTATGGTTATGCCGTTTGGATTAACTAACGCACCAGCTGTGTTCATGGACCTCATGAACCGAGTGTGTGGGCCATATCTTGACAAGTTTGTCATTGTTTTCATCGATGACATACTTATTTACTCGAAGAATGATCAAGAGCACGAAGACCATTTAAGAAAAGTGCTAGAGTTGCTAAGAAAAGAAAAACTGTACGCTAAGTTTTCAAAGTGTGCGTTTGGTTGGAAGAAGTTCAATTCCTCGGTCAATTGAAGATTCACGAGCAGAATTATACAACGCATGATTTGGAATTAGGCGCGGTTATTTTTGCATTAAAGACTTGGAGGCACTACTTATATGAGGTCAAAAGTATTATATATACCGACCACAAAAGTCTTCAACACATATTTAATCAGAAACAACTGAACATGAGGCAGCACAGATGGATTAAATTGTTGAATGATTACGACTTTGAGATTCGTTATCACCCGAGGAAGGCAAATGTGGTAGCCGACGCCTTGAGCAGAAAGGACAGAGAACCCATTCGAGTAAAAGTTATGAATATAATGATTCACACTAACCTTACTACTCAAATAAAGGAGGCGCAACAAGGAGTTTTAAAAGAGGGAAATTTAAAGGATGAAATACCCAAAGGATCGGAGAAGAATCTTAATATTCGGGAAGACGGAACCCGGTATAGGGCTGAAAGGATTTGGGTACCAAAATTTGGAGATATGAGAGAAATGGTACTTAGAGAAGTTCATAAAACCAGATACTCAATACATCCTGGAACGGGGAAGATGTACAAGGATCTCAAGAAATATTTTTGGTGGCCGGGTATGAAAGCCGATGTTGCTAAATACATAGGATAATGTTTGACGTGTTCTAAGGTCAAAGCTGAGCATCAGAAACTATCAGGTCTACTTCAACAATCCGAAATCCCAGAATGGAAATGGGAAAACATTACCATGGATTTCATCACTAAATTGCCAAGGACTGCAAGTGGTTTTGATACTATTTGGGTAATAGTTGATCGTCTCACCAAATCAGCACACTTCCTGCCAATAAGAGAAAATGACAAGATGGAGAAGTTAGCACGACTGTATTTGAAGGAAGTCATCTCCAGATATGGAATACCAATCTCTATTATCTCTGATAGGGATGGCAGATTTATTTCAAGATTCTAGCAGACATTACAGCAAGCATTAGGAACTCGTCTAGACATGAGTACTGCCTATCATCCACAAACTGATGGGCAGAGCAAAAGGACAATACAAACGCTTGAAGACATGCTACGAGCATGTGTTATTGATTTCGGAAACAGTTGGGATCGACATCTACCGTTAGCAGAATTTTTCTACAACAACAGCTACCATTCAAGCATTGAGATGGCGCCGTTTGAAGCACTTTATGGTAGAAAGTGCAGGTCTTCGATTTGTTGGAGTGAAGTGGGGGATAGACAGATTATGGGTCCGGAGATAATACAAGAAACTACCGAGAAGATCATCCAAATTCAACAATGATTGAAAACCGCCCAAAGTCGACAAAAGAGCTACGCTGACATTAAAAGAAAAGATATAGAATTTGAAATTAGAGAGATGGTAATGCTTAAGGTTGCACCTTGGAAAGGCGTTGTTCGATTTGGTAAACGAGGGAAATTAAATCCAAGGTATATAGGACCATTCAAGATTATTGATCGTCTCGGACTTGAATTACCACAAAAACTCGCGACTGTACATAACACTTTCCACGTCTCAAATTTGAAGAAATTTTTTGCTAAAGAAGATCTCACTATTCCGTTAGACGAAATCCAAATCAACGAAAAACTTCAATTCGTCGAAGAACCCGTCGAAATAATGGATCGTGAGGTTAAAAGACTTAAGCAAAACAAGATACCAATTGTTAAAGTTCGATGGAATGCTCGTAGAGGACCCGAGTTCACCTGGGAACGAGAAGATCAGATGAATGAGAAATACCCGCACTTATTTACAGAAGATACATCAACACCTCCAACTGCTTAAAATTTCGGGATGAAATTTATTTAACGGGTAGGTACTGTTGTGACCCGAACTTTTCCATATTTATATATATTAAATGAAATTGTTATTTACATGATTAAGTGTTTTCAACATGTTAAGCAATCAAACTTGTTAAGACTTGATTAATTTAAATAGGTTTCATATAGACAATAGACCATCCAAGTTGACTGGTGATTCACGAACGTTAAAACTTGTAAAAACTATATGATGACATATATATGATTATATATATATATATATAGTTAATATGATATTATGATAATTAAGTATCTCATTAGGTATTTTAACAATGAGTTATATACATAAAATTGAGTTTATTGAATTAAGAAACTCGAAACGATATATATAACGATTATCGTTATAACAACGTCTTACTAAATACATATGAATCATATTAAGATATTGATACGCTATGTTTAATCATGATAAATGATAAGTAAACATGTCATTAAGTGTATTAACAATGAACTACATATGTAAAAACAAGACTGCTAACTTAATGATTTTAAAACGAGACATATATGTAACTATTATCGTTGTAACAACATTTAACTATATATATATATATATATATATATATATATATATATATATATATATATATATATATATATATATATATATATATATATCATACTAAGATATATTAATATATCATAATATCATGATAATGTAATAATTTAACATCTATTTAGATATAATAAACAATGGGTTAACAACATTTAACAAGATCGTTAACCTAAAGGTTTCAAAACAACATTTACATGTAACGACTAACGATAACTTAACGACTCAGTTAAAATGTATATACATGTAGTGTTTTAATATGTATTCATACACTTTTGAAAGACTTCAAGACACTTCTCAAAATACTTCTACTTAACAAAAATTCTTACAATTACATCCTCGTTCAGTTTCATCAACAATTCTACTCGTATGCACCCATATTCGTACTCGTACAATACACAGCTTTTAGATGTATGTACTATTGGTATATACACTCTAATGATCAGCTCTTAGCAGCCCATGTGAGTCACCTAACACATGTGGGACCATAATTTGGCAACTAGCATGAAATATCTCATAAAATTACAAATATATTAGTAATCATTCATGACTTATTTACATGTAAACAAAATTACACATCCTTTATATCTAATCCATATACCAACGACCAAAAACACCTACAAACACTTTCATTCTTCAATTTTCTTTATCTAATTGATCTCTCTCAAGTTCTATCTTCAAGTTCTAAGTGTTCTTCATAAATTCTATAAGTTCTAGTTTCATAAAATCAAGAATACTTCCAAGTTTGCTAGCTTACTTCCAATCTTGTAAAGTGATCATCCAACCTCAAGAAATATTTCTTATTTACAGTAAGATATCTTTCTAATACAAGGTAATACTCATATTCAAACTTTAATTCAATTTCTATAACTATAACAATCTTATTTCGAGTGGAAATCTTACTTGAACTTGTTTTCGTGTCATGATTCTGCTTCAAGAACTTTCAAGCCATCCAAGGATCCTTTGACGCTAGATCTATTTTTCTCATTTCCAGTAGGTTTATCCACAAAACCTGAGGTAGTAATGATGTTCATAACATCATTCAATTCATATATATATAACTACCTTATTCGAAGGTTTAAACTTGAAATCACTATAACATAGTTTAGTTAATTCTAAACTTGTTCACAAACAAAAGTTAATCCTTCTAACTTGACTTTTAAATTCAATTAAACAAATGTTCTATATCTATATGATATGCTAACTTAATGATTAAAAACCTGGAAACACAAAAAATACCATAAAACCGGACATACGCCGTCGTAGTAACACCGCGGGCTATTTTGGGTTTGATAATTAAAAACTATGATAAACTTTGATTTAAAAGTTGTTATTCTGAGAAAATGATTTTTCTTATGAACATGAAACTATATCCAAAAATCATGGTTAAACTCAAAGTGGAAGTATGTTTTTCAAAATGGTCATAAAGACGTCGTTCTTTCGACTGAAATGACTACCTCTTACAAAAACAACTTGTAACTTATATTTCTGACTAAAAACCTATACTTTTTCTGTTTAGATTCATAAAATAGAGTTCAATATGAAACCATAGCAATTTGATTCACTCAAAACGGATTTAAAACGAAGAAGTTATGGGTCAAACATGATTGGATATTTTTTGATTGTTGTAGCTATGGTAAATATTGTAACAATTCTATACAAATCATATCCTAGCTAACTTATATTGTATTATACATGTATTCTAATATATTATATAATCTTGGGATACCATAGACACGTATGCAAATTTTTTGACATATCATATCGACCCATGTATATATATTATTTGGAACAACCATAGACACTCTATATGCAGTAATGTTTGAGTTAGCTATATAGGGTTGATGTTGATTCCAAATATATATATACTTTTAGTTATGATCTAGCATGAGACGTGTATACACTAGGTCGTGGATTGATTCAAGATAATATATATCAATTTATTTCTGTACATCTTACTATGGACAACTAGTTGTCGGTTACTAACGAGGACAGCTGACTTAATTAACTTAAAACCTCAAAAGGTATTAAAAATGTTGTAAATATATTTTGAACATACTTTGATATATATATATATATATATATATATATATATATATATATATATATATATATATATATATATATATATATATATATATATATATACATATACATATATATATATATACATATATATATATATACATATATATATATATATACATATATATATATATACATATATATATATATACATATATATATATATATATATATATATATATATTTGTTATAGGTTCGTGAATCGACCAGTGGCCAAGTCTTACTCCAGACGAAGTAAAAATCTGTGAAAGTGAGTTATAGTCCCACATTTAAAATCTAATATTTTGAGATGAGAATACATGCAGTTTTATAAATGTTTTACGAAATAGACACAAGTAAATGAAACTACATTATATGAATGAATGATCGAAGCCGAATATGCCCCTTTTGCTTGGTAGCCTAAGAATTAGTAAACCGATTTACTAATTGATGCGAATCCTAAAGATAGATCTATTGGGCCGAACAAACCCCATCCAAAGTACCGGATGCTTTAGTACTTCGAATTCATTTTTATCATGTTCGAAGGATTTCCCGGAATAATAGGGGATATTCTTATATGCATCTTGTTAATGTCGGTTACCAGGTGTTCACCATATGAATGATTTTTATCTCTATGTATGGGATGTATATTGAAATATGAAATCTTGTGGTCTATTATTATGATTTGATAATATATAGGTTAAACCTATAACTCACCAACATTTTTGTTGACGTTTTAAGCATGTTTTTTCTCAGGTGATAATTAAGAGCTTCCGCTGTTGCATACTAAAATAAGGACAAGATTTGGAGTCCATGCTTGTATGATATTATGTAAAAACTGCATTCAAGAAACTTATTTTTGATGTAATATATTCTTATTGTAAACCATTATGTAATGGTCGTGTGTAAACGGTATATTTTAGATTATCATTATTTGATAATCTACGTAATGCTTTTTAAACCTTTATAGATAAAATAAAGGTTATGGTTGTTTTAAAATTGAATGCAGTCTTTGAAAAACGTCTCATATAGAGGTCAAAACCTCGCAACCAAATCAATGAATATGGAACGTTTATAATCAATATGAACGGGACATTTAAGTTGGTATCCGAGCGTTGCTCTTAGAGAACTCAAAATTTGCATTAGTGTGTCTTATCGAGTTTTTTAGGATACATTAGTGAGTCTGGACTTCGACCGTGTTTTCTTTAAAAACGATTGCTTAACACTTTTGTTGGAAACTATATATTATTAACATGTAAAAATTATGTGATATATTAACCTCTTAATGTGTTTGATATTGTGTGATAGATGTCTACCACTAGTACAAATCCCATCTATTCACCTAATAATAATGAAGAGTTGAATATATTTTGGGAAGATTCACAAATTCCCGAAGAGGAACTGGAAGAAGAGGAACCGAAAGAGGAGGAACCAGAAGAAGAAGAGGTCCCGGAGGAAGAAATATTGATACCTATAGTAAATCGATTAAATAAAAGAAAATCCTCAACCAACGGACTAAAGTTAATAATGGTCAATGGTGTTTCCGCCGAGGAAGCAAAATATTGGGAAGATTATCAATTTTCCGATGAATCGGATCCCAATGAGGATTTCGATGATGTTATAGAAATTACCTCGACCCAATTTAATAAAGCGAAAGAAAATAATAAGGGAAAAGGTATAAAAATAGAGAAACCCGATTCCAATGTAGTGACCCGAACTTTTTCATGTTTATATATATATTAAATGAAATTTTTATTTACATGATTAAGTGTTTCCAACATGTTAAGCAATCAAATTTGTTAAGACTTGATTAATTGAAATAGGTTTCATATAGACAATTGACCACCCAAGTTGACCGGTGATTCACGAACGTTAAAACTTGTAAAAACTATACATGACATATATATGGTTATATATATAGTTAACATGATTTTATTATAAGTATGTATCTCATTAGGTATTTTAACAATGAGTTATATACATAAAAATGAGACTATTAATTTAAGAAACTCGAAAACGATATATATAACGATTATCGTTATAACAACGTCTTACTAGGTACATATGAATCATATTAAGATATTGATACACTTGGTTAATTATGTTAAATGATAAGTAAATATATTATTAAGTGTATTAATAATGAAATACATATGTAAAAATAAGACTACTAACTTAATGATTTCGAAACGAGACATATATGTAACGATTATCGTTGTAACGACATTCAGCTGTATATATATCATACTAAGATATATTATATATCATAATATCATGATAATATAACAATTTAACATCTCATTTGTTATAATAAACAATGGATTAACAACATTCAACAAGATCGTTAACCTAAAGGTTTCAAAACAACATTTACATGTAACGACTAACGATGACTTAACGACTCAGTTAAAATGTATATACATGTAGTATTTTAATATGTATTCATACACTTTTGAAAGACTTCAAGACACTTATCAAAATACTTCTACTTAACAAAAATGCTTACAATTACATCCTCGTTCAGTTTCATCAACAATTCTACTCGTATGCACCCGTATTCGTACTCGTACAATACACAGCTTTTAGATGTATGTACTATTGGTATATAAACTCCAATGATCAGCTCTTAGCAGCCCATGTGAGTCACCTAACACATGTGGGAACCATCATTTGGCAACTAGCATGAAATATCTCATAAAATTACAAAAATATGAGTAATCATTCACGACTTATTAACATGAAAACAAAATTACATATCCTTTATATCTAATCAATACACCAACGACCAAAAATACCTACAAACACTTTCATTCTTCAATTTTCTTCATCTAATTGATCTCTCTTAAGTTCTATCTTCAAGTTCTAAGTGTTCTTCATAAATTCCAAAAGTTCTAGTTTCATAAAATCAAGAATACTTCCAAGATTGCAAGTTTACTTCCAAGTTTTCTAAATCCATTCCAAGTAATCATCCAAGATCAAGAAACATTTGTTACTTACAGTAGGTTATATTTCTAATACAAGGTAATAATCATATTCAAACTTTAATTCAATTTCTATAACTATAACAATCTTATTTCGAGTGGAAATCTTACTTGAAATTGTTTTCGTGTCATGATTCTGCTTCAAGAACTTTCAAGCCATCCAAGGATCCTTTGAAGCTAGATCTATTTTTCTCATTTCCAGTAGGTTTATCCAAGGAACTTGAGGTAGTAATGATGTTCATAACATCATTCGATTCATACATATAAAGCTATCTTATTCGAAGGTTTAAACTTGTAATCACTAGAACATTGTTTAGTTAATTCTAAACTTGTTCGCAAATAAAAGTTAATCCTTCTAACTTGACTTTTAAAATCAACTAAACACATGTTCTATATCTATATGATATGCTAACTTAATGATTTAAAACCTGGAAACACGAAAAACACCGTAAAACCGGATTTACGCCGTCGTAGTAACACCGCGGGCTGTTTTGGGTTAGTTAATTAAAAACTATGATAAACTTTGATTTAAAAGTTGTTATTCTGGGAAAATGATTTTTATTATGAACATGAAACTATATCCAAAAATTATGGTTAAACTCAAAGTGGAAGTATGTTTTCTAAAATGGTCATCTAGACGTCGTTCTTTCGACTGAAATGACTACCTTTACAAAAATGAATTGTAACTTATTTTTCTGACTATAAACCTATATTTTTTCTGTTTATATTCATAAAATAGAGTTCAATATGAAACCATAGCAATTTGATTCACTCAAAACGGATTTAAAATGAAGAAGTTATGGGTAAAACAAGATTGGATATTTTTTCTCATTTAAGCTACGTGAAAATTGGTAACAAATCTATTCCAACCATAACTTAATCAACTTGTATTGTATATTATGTAATCTTGAGATACCATAGACACGTATACAATGTTTCGACCTATTATGTCGAGACATCTATATATATTTCGGAACAACGATAGACACTCTATATGTGAATGTTGGAGTTAGCTATACAGGGTTGAGGTTGATTCCAAAATATATATAGTTTGAGTTGTGATCAATACTGAGATACGTATACACTGGGTCGTGGATTGATTCAAGATAATATTTATCGATTTATTTCTGTACATCTAACTGTAGACAACTAGTTGTAGGTTACTAACGAGGACAGCTGACTTAATAAACTTAAAACATCAAAATATATTAAAAGTGTTGTAAATATATTTTGAACATACTTTGATATATATGTATATATTGTTATAGGTTCGTGAATCAACCAGTGGCCAATTCTTACTTCCCGACGAAGTAAAAATCTGTGAAAGTGAGTTATAGTCCCACTTTTAAAATCTAATATTTTTGGGATGAGAATACATGCAGGTTTTATAAATGATTTACAAAATAGACACAAGTACGTGAAACTACATTCTATGGTTGAATTATCGAAATCGAATATGCCCCTTTTTATTAAGTCTGGTAATCTAAGAATTAGGGAACAGACACCCTAATTGACGTGAATCGTAAAGATAGATCTATTGGGCCTAACAAACCCCATCCAAAGTACCGGATGCTTTAGTACTTCGAAATTTATATCATATCCGAAGGGTGTCCCGGAATGATGGGGATATTCTTATATATGCATCTTGTTAATGTCGGTTACCAGGTGTTCACCATATGAATGATTTTTATCTCTATGTATGGGATGTGTATTGAAATATGAAATCTTGTGGTCTATTGTTACGATTTGATATATATAGGTTAAACCTATAACTCACCAACATTTTTGTTGACGTTTAAAGCATGTTTATTCTCAGGTGAATACTAAGAGCTTCCGCTGTTGCATACTAAAATAAGGACAAGATTTAGAGTCCATGTTTGTATGATATTGTGTAAAAACTGCATTCAAGAAACTGATTTCGATGTAACATATTTGTATTGTAAACCATTATGTAATGGTCGTGTGTAAACATGATATTTTAGATTATCATTATTTGATAATCAACGTAAAGCTTTTTAAACCTTTATTTATGAAATAAAGGTTATGGTTTGTTTTAAAAATGAATGCAGTCTTTGAAAAACGTCTCATATAGAGGTCAAAACCTCGCAACGAAATCAATTAATATGGAACGTTTTTAATCAATAAGAACGGGACATTTCAGTTGGTATCAGAGCGTTGGTCTTAGAGAACCAGAAATTTGCATTAGTGTGTCTTATCGAGTTTGTTAGGATGCATTAGTGAGTCTGGACTTCGACCGTGTTTTCTTTAAAAATGATTGCTTAACATTTTTGTTGAAAACTATATATTATTAACATGTATTTATTATGTGATATATTAATCTCTTAACATGTTTGATATTGTGTGATAGATGTCTACCTCTAGCACAAATCCCATTGACTCACCTAATAATAACGAAGAGTCGAATATATATTAGACTGATTCACAAGTTCCCGAAGAAGAACCGGAAGAAGAATCAGAACCGGAAGAAGAATCAGAACCGGAAGAGGAGGAACCGGAGGAGGAAATAGAACCGGTGGGAGAAATAATAAAACGGTTAAGTAAAAGAAAATCTTCAACCAACAGACCAAGGTTAATTATGGTCAATGGTGTTTCCACCAAGGAAGCAAAATATTGGGAGGATTACCAATTCTCCGATGAATCGAATTCCGACGAGAATTCCGATGATGTTATAGAAATTACCCCAAATGAATTTAAAAGGCAAAAGAAAATAATAAGGGAAAGGGCATAAAAATAGAGAAATCTAATTCCAACCCCGATGAACTTTATATGTATCGTCAACCCCCGAAGCCCTTAAGTTGTAACAATGACCCGGGAACCTCTAAACCACCAGGTTTTTCTAAACCGTTGTGGAAAACGACAGCTCGTATTAGGGGAACATCATATATCCCTAGAAACTTGGCAAAACGAACCAAAACCGAAGAAGAAGAAATGAGCGAGTCGGAATAAGATAGTTGTATTCGTGTGGTGTAATATATGTAATATAGTGTGCTTATGCTTTATGATATATGTAAAAATTGCTTGTATTAATAAGTATTTTTTTTTATGAATCTAACTCTTGTCTATTTTACAGTATAAAAACACAAAATGGATAGACAACCCAATATTTTAAGAGACCTACCAGGAGACATGATTGATGAAATCTTGTCTAGAGTCGGTCAGAATTCTTCGACACAACTATTTATAGCGAAATCAGTTTGTAAGACATTCGAAGAACGTTCCAAGAATGTCTTGGTTTATAAGAGACTTTCGTTTGAAAGATGGGGGATATCACATTGGGAAACCCATAAGTTACGATGTGTTTACTTTGACGCATATATTGCGGGGAACCCAAATGCTATTTTACGCAACGGGTTAAGAAATTATTTTGACTCAATGTATCCGAATATAGGACTTCATGATTTAGAAAAAGCGGCTAACATGCAACATAAAGAAGCATGCTATGCTTATGGGTTAGTAATGTTCGCTTCTCACCAAAGTGAGAAAAAGAACATCGGGCTACAACTATTAAACAAAACGTTCCCACAAGTGACGGAGTCGGTAATTGGGGTAAGAAATGAGGTTTTTAGGTTATTACGAGACTGTTGGTCATTACGTAACCCTCGTCCCTTTGACGACGTTACAACACGCTGTCTTATCAACGGCCATAACGGTTATGTTCCACAAGACCAAGGATGGGAAGTAGTCCTAGTAAAACCAGAATGCATGACTTGTTTCTGGACGTATGAATTACATGTCTTTATTGTCTTTGCTGAATGACTTGTGTACTAGCTAGAATTATCTTCACAACTATCTTGTATCAAAGTTATTGTGTGCTATATTTCATGCTTTATGTAAAATAAGCGGTATTGTAAGTTTGTAAAATATTGTATAAAAGTTTGAACGCGAAATATTATTATAATCAGTTTTTCATATAGAATTGTAGTAGTTGAATTGTATATTAGCTACTAAGTATGAACTTAACGGGTAGGTACTACCTAAATTTAAACTTATAAAACGCTAATATGAAGAAAAAGCTTTTATAAATGAGTTCATATTATGCTACGAATACTATTAACTACTCTTAATATTCTGAATGATTAACTTGTTCCATTTGACTATTTTGAAGGAAATGGCACCGAATACTCGACACACTGTGAATATGAATGAAGAGGAATTTCGTACTTTTCTAGCTTCAAACATAGCCGCAGTACAGGCTGCGCTACATACCAACAATAACCTTGGATCTAGCAGTACAGGAAATCGTGTAGGATGCACCTATAAAGAATTCACTGCCTGCAAACCTTTGGAATTTGATGGAACCGAAGGACCGATCGGATTGAAACGGTGGACCGAGAAGGTCGAATCGGTGTTTGCCATAAGTAAGTGTACTGAAGAGGAAAAAGTAAAGTACGCTATGCATACCTTCATAGGTTCTGCGTTAACATGGTGGAATACCTATCTAGAGCAAGTGGGACAAGATGATGCGTACGCACTACCGTGGTCAGCATTCAAGCACTTGATGAACGAGAAGTACCGTCCCAGAACTGAGGTCAATAAGCTCAAGACAGAACTTAGAGGATTACGAACCCAAGGATTTGATATTACCACGTACGAAATACGATTCACAGAATTGTGCCTATTGTGTCCGGGAGCATTCGAAGATGAGGAAGAGAAGATCGACGCGTTTGTGAAAGGATTACCGGAAAGAATCCAAGAAGACATAAGTTCACACGAGCCCGCCTCCATACAACAGGCATGTAGAATGGCTCACAAACTAGTGAACCAGATTGAGGAAAGAATTAAAGAACAGACGGCTGAAGAGGCCAATGTGAAGCAAGTCAAAAGAAAGTGGGAGGAAAACGGTGATAAGAATCACCAATACAACAACAACAGCAATTACAATAATAATCGCAACAATTATCCCAACAATCGCAACATCAATCGCAACTACAACAAATGGCCCAACAACAACAACAACTACAACAACAACAGCAACTACAACAATCATCCCAACAACAATAACAACCGCAACAACAACAACAACAATAAGAAGCAGCTATGCCAAAGGTGTGAAAAGTATCACTCGGGGTTCTGCACCAAATTTTGCAACAAGTGTAAAAGAAATGGTCATAGCGCGGCGAAGTGTGAGGTCTACGGACCAGGGGTTAACAGAACGAAAGGAATAAATGGTGTCGGAATGAGTAATGGTGGAGCAAGTAGTGTCGGAGCAAGTTATGCCAATGTAGTTCGTTATAAATGTGGAAAATCGGGCCACATTATTAGAAATTGCCCGAACCAGGAGAACACGAATGGACAAGACCGCGGAAGAGTTTTCAATATTAATGCGGCAGAGGCACAGGAAGACCCGGAGCTTGTTACGGGTACATTTCTTATTGACAATAAATCTGCTTACGTTTTATTTGATTCGGGTGCGGATAGAAGCTATATGAGTAGAGATTTTTGTGCTAAATTAAGTTGTCCATTGACACCGTTGGATAGTAAATTTTTACTCGAATTAGCAAACGGTAAATTAATTTCAGCAGATAATATATGCCGGAATCGAGAAATTAAACTGGGTAGCAAAATATTTAAGATTGATTTGATACCAGTAGAGTTAGGGAGTTTTGATGTAATAGTTGGCATGGACTGGCTGAAGAAGGTGAAAGCAGAGATCGTATGTTATAAAAATGCAATTCGCATTGTACGAGAAGAAGGAGAACCCTTAATGGTGTACGGAGAAAAGGGCAACATGAAGCTACATCTTATTAGTAATTTGAAGGCACAAAAACTAATAAGAAAAGGTTGCTATGCTATTCTAGCACACGTCGAGAAAGTACAAACTGAATAAAAGAGCATCAATGATGTTCCCGTCGCAAAAGAATTTCCCGATGTATTTCCGAAAGAATTACCGGGACTACCTCCACATCGATCTGTTGAATTTCAAATAGATCTTGTACCAGGAGCTGCACCAATAGCTCGTGCTCCTTATAGACTCGCACCCAGCGATATGAAAGAACTGCAAAGCCAACTGCAAGAACTATTAGAACGTGGTTTCATTCGACCAAGCACATCACCATGGGGAGCTCCTGTTCTGTTTGTCAAGAAGAAAATTGGTACATTCAGGTTGTGTATCGACTACCGAGAGTTGAACAAACTTACCATCAAGACCGTTACCCATTACCAAGAATTGATGACTTATTTGATCAATTACAAGGCTCGTCAGTTTATTCGAAGATCGATTTACGTTCTGGATATCACCAAATGCGGGTGAAGGAGGATGACATTCCAAAGACTGCTTTTAGGATGCGTTACGGTCATTACGAGTTTATGGTTATGCCGTTTGGGTTGACTAACGCACCAGCTGTGTTCATGGACCTCATGAACCGAGTGTGTGGACCATACCTTAACAAGTTTGTCATTGTTTTAATCGATGACATACTTATTTACTCAAAGAATGACCAAGAACATGAAGAACATTTGAGAAAAGTGCTAGAGTTGTTAAGGAAAGAAAAACTGTACGCTAAGTTTTCAAAGTGTGCATTTTGGTTGGAAGAAGTTCAATTCCTCGGTCACATAGTGAACAAAGAAGGTATCCAGGTGGACCCGGCAAAGATCAAAACCGTTGAAAAGTGGAAAACCCCAAAAACTCCGAAGCATATACGTCAATTTTTAGGATTGGCTGGTTACTACAGAAGATTCATCCAAGATTTCTCCAAAATAGCAAAACCCTTGACTGCATTAACGTATAAAGGGAAGAAATTTGAATGGAAGGATGGACAAGAGAAGGCGTTTCAATTATTGAAGAAAAAGCAAACTACGGCACCTATATTGTCATTGCCTAAAGGGAATGATGATTTTGTGATTTATTGTGACGCATCAAAGCAAGGTCTCGGTTGTGTATTAATGCAACGGACGAAGGTGATTGCTTATGCGTCTAGACAATTGAAGATTCACGAGCAAAATTATACGACGCATGATTTAGAATTAGGCGCGGTTGTTTTTGCATTAAAGACTTGGAGGCACTACTTATATGGGGCCAAAAGTATTATATATACCGACCACAAAAATCTTCAACACATATTTAATCAGAAACAACTGAATATGAGGCAGCGTAGGTGGATTGAATTGTTGAATGATTACGACTTTGAGATTCGTTACCACCCGGGGAAGGCAAATGTGGTAGCCGACGCCTTGAGCAGAAAGGACAGAGAACCCATTCGAGTAAAATCTATGAATATAATGATTCACACTAACCTTACTACTCAAATAAAGGAGGCGCAACAAGGAGTTTTAAAAGAGGGAAATTTAAAGGATGAAATACCCAAAGGATCGGAGAAGCATCTTAATATTCGGGAAGACGGAACCCGGTATAGGGCTGAAAGAATTTGGGTACCAAAATTTGGAGATATGAGAGAAATGGTACTTAGAGAAGCTCATAAAACCAGATACTCAATACATCCTGGAACGGGGAAGATGTACAAGGATCTTAAGAAACATTTTTGGTGGCCAGGTATGAAAGCCAATATTGCTAAATATGTAGGAGAATGTTTGACGTGTTCTAAGGTCAAAGCTGAACATCAGAAACCATCAGGGCTACTACAACAACCTGAAATCCCGGAATGGAAATGGGAAAACATTACCATGGATTTCATTACTAAATTGCCAAGGACTGCAAGTGGTTATGATACTATTTGGGTAATAGTTGATCGTCTCACCAAGTCAGCACACTTCCAGCCAATAAGAGAAGATGACAAGATGGAGAAGTTAGCACGACTGTATTTGAAGGAAGTCGTCTCCAGACATGGAATACCAATCTCTATTATCTCTGATAGGGATGGCAGATTTATTTCAAGATTCTGGCAGACATTACAGCAAGCATTGGGAACTCGTCTAGACATGAGTACTGCCTATCATCCACAAACTGATGGGCAGAGCGAAAGGACGATACAAATGCTTGAAGACATGCTATGAGCTTGTGTTATTGATTTCGGAAACAGTTGGGATCGACATCTACCGTTAGCAGAATTTTCCTACAACAACAGCTACCATTCAAGCATTGAGATGGCGCCGTTTGAAGCACTTTATGGTAGAAAGTGCAGGTCTCCGATTTTTTGGAGTGAAGTGGGGGATAGACAGATTACGGGTCCGGAGATAATACAAGAAACTACCGAGAAAATCATCCAAATTCAACAAAGATTGAAAACCGCCCAGAGTCGACAAAAGAGCTACGTGGACAGTAAAAGAAAAGATATAGAGTTTGAAATTGGAGAAATGGTCATGCTTAAGGCTTCACCTTGGAAAGGCGTTGTTCGATTTGGTAAACGGGGGAAACTAAATCCAAGGTACATTGGACCATTCAAAATTATAGATCGTGTCGGACCAGTAGCTTACCAACTGGAGCTACCTCAACAACTCGCGGCTGTACATAACACTTTCCACGTCTCAAATTTTAAGAAATGTTTTGCTAAAGAAGATCTCACTATTCCGTTGGACGAAATCCAAATCAATGAAAAACTTCAATTCATTGAAGAACCCGTCGAAATAATGGATCGTGAGGTTAAGAGACTTAAACAAAACAAGATACCGATTGTTAAGGTTCGATGGAATGCTCGTAGAGGACCCGAGTTCACCTGGGAGCATGAATATCAGATGAAGAAGAAATACCCGCATTTATTTCCAGAAGATACGTCAACACCTCCAACTGCTTAAAATTTTGGGACGAAATTTATTTAACGGGTAGGTACTGTAGTGACCCGAACTTTTCCATGTTTTTATATATATTAAATGAAATTGTTATTTACATGATTAAGTGTTTCCAACATGTTAAGCAATCAAACTTGTTAAGACTTGATTAATTGAAATATGTTTCATATAGACAATTGACCACCCAAGTTGACCGGTGATTCACGAACGTTAAAAATTCTAAAAACTATATGATGACATATATATGGTTATATATATAGTTAACATGATTTTATTATAAGTATGTATCTCATTAGGTATTTTAACAATGAGTTATATACATAAAAATGAGACTATTAATTTAAGAAACTCGAAAACGATATATATAACGATTATCGTTATAACAACGTCTTACTAGGTACATATGAATCATATTAAGATCTTGATACACTTGGTTAATTATTTTAAATGATAATTAAATATATTATTAAGTGTATTATCAATGAAATACATATGTAAAAATAAGACTACTAACTTAATGATTTCGAAACGAGACATATATGTAACGATTATCGTTGTAACGACATTTAACTGTATATATATCATACTAAGATATATTATATATCATAATATCATGATAATATAACAATTTAATATCTCATTTGTTATAATAAACAATGGGTTAACAACATTCAACAAGATCGTTAACCTAAAGGTTTCAAAACAACATTTACATGTAACGACTAACGATGACTTAACGACTCAGTTAAAATGTATATACATGTAGTGTTTTAATATGTATTCATACACTTTTGAAAGACTTCAAGACACTTATCAAAATACTTCTACTTAATAAAAATGCTTACAATTACATCCTCGTTCAGTTTCATCAACAATTCTACTCGTATGCACCCGTATTCGTACTCGTACAATACACATCTTTTAGATGTATGTAATATTGGTATATACACTCCAATGATCAGCTCTTAGTAGCCCATATGAGTCACCTAACACATGTGGGAACCATCATTTGGCAACTAGCATGAAATATCTCATAAAATTACAAAAATATGAGTAATCATTCATGACTTATTTACATGAAAACAAAATTACATATCCTTTATATCTAATCCATACACCAACAACCAAAAACACCTACAAACACTTTCATTCTTCAATTTTCTTCATCTAATTAATCTCTCTCAAGTTCTATCTTCAAGTTCTAAGTGTTCTTCATAAATTCCAAAAGTTCTAGTTTCATAAAATCAAGAATACTTCCAAGATTGCAAGTTCACTTCCAAGTTTTCTAAATCCATTCCAAGTAATCATCCAAGATCAAGAAACCTTTGTTACTTACAGTAGGTTATCTTTCTAATACAAGGTAATAATCATATTCAAACTTTAATTCAATTTCTATAACTATAACAATCTTATTTCGAGTGGAAATCTTACTTGAAATTGTTTTCGTGTCATGATTCTGCTTCAAGAACTTTCAAGCCATCCAAGGATCCTTTGAAGCTAAATCTATTTTTCTCATTTCCAGTAGGTTTATCCAAGGAACTTGAGGTAGTAATGATGTTCATAACATCATTCGATTCATACATATAAAGCTATCTTATTCGAAGGTTTAAACTTGTAATCACTAGAACATAGTTTAGTTAATTCTAAACTTGTTCGCAAATAAAAGTTAATCCTTCTAAATTGACTTTTAAAATCAACTAAACACATGTTCTATATCTATATGATATGCTAACTTAATGATTTAAAACCTGGAAACACGAAAAATACCGTAAAACCGGATTTGCGCCGTCGTAGTAACACCGCGGGCTGTTTTGGGTTAGTTAATTAAAAACTATGATAAACTTTGATTTAAAAGTTTTTATTATGGGAAAATGATTTTTATTATGAACATGAAACTACATCCAAAAATTATGGTTAATCTCAAAGTGGAAGTATGTTTTCTAAAATGGTCATCTAGACGTCGTTCTTTCGACTGAAATGACTACCTTTACAAAAACGACTTGTAACTTATTTTTCTGACTATAAACATATACTTTTTCTGTTTAGATTCATAAAATAGAGTTCAATATGAAACCATAGCAATTTGATTCACTCAAAACGGATTTAAAATGAAGAAGTTATGGGTAAAACAAGATTGGATATTTTTTTATCATTTTAGCTACGTGAAAATTGGTAACAAATCTATTCCAACCATAACTTAATCAACTTGTATTGTATATTATGTAATCTTGAGATACCATAGACACGTATACAATGTTTCGACCTATCATGTCGACACATCTATATATATTTCGGAACAACAATAGACACTCTATATGTGAATGTTGGAGTTAGCTATACAGGGTTGAGGTTGATTCCAAAATATATATAGTTTGAGTTGTGATCAATACTGAGATACGTATACACTGGGTTGTGGATTGATTCAAGATAATATTTATCAATTTATTTCTGTACATCTAACTGTGGACAACTAGTTGTAGGTTACTAACGAGGACAGCTGACTTAATAAACTTAAAACATCAAAATATATTAAAAGTGTTGTAAATATATTTTGAACATACTTTGATATATATGTATATATTTTTATAGGTTCGTGAATCAACCAGTGGCCAAGTCTTACTTCCCGACGAAGTAAAAATATGTGAAAGTGAGTTATAGTCCCACTTTTAAAATCTAATATTTTTGGGATGAGAATACATGCAGGTTTTATAAATGATTTACAAAATAGACACAAGTACGTGAAACTACATTCTATGGTTGAATTATCGAAATCGAATATGCCCCTTTTTATTAAGTCTGGTAATCTAAGAATTAGGGAACAGACACCCTAATTGACGCGAATCCTAAAGATAGATCTATTGGGCCTAACAAACCCCATCCAAAGTACCGGATGCTTTAGTACTTCGAAATTTATATCATATCCGAAGGGTGTCCTGGAATGATGGGGATATTCTTATATATGCATCTTGTTAATGTCGGTTACCAGGTGTTCACCATATGAATGATTTTTATCTCTATGTATGGGATGTGTATTGAAATATGAAATCTTGTGGTCTATTGTTACGATTTGATATATATAGGTTAAACCTATAACTCACCAACATTTTTGTTGACGTTTAAAGCATGTTTATTCTCAAGTGAATACTAAGAGCTTCCGCTGTTGCATACTAAAATAAGGACAAGATTTGGAGTCCATGTTTGTATGATATTGTGTAAAAATTGCATTCAAGAAACTGATTTCAATGTAACATATTTGTATTGTAAACCATTATGTAATGGTCGTGTGTAAACAGGATATTTTAGATTATCATTATTTGATAATCTACGTAAAGCTTGTTAAACCTTTATTTATGAAATAAAGGTTATGGTTTGTTTTAAAAATGAATGCAGTCTTTGAAAAACGTCTCATATAGAGGTCAAAACCTCGCAACGAAATCAATTAATATGGAACGTTTTTAATCAATAAGAACGGACATTTCATCCAACCCCGATGAACTATATATGTATCGGCAACATTAGTTTTTCCTAAAATGTAACAATGACCCGGGAACCTCTAAACCACCAGGTTTTTCTAAACCATTGTGGAAAATGACGGCTCGTATTAGAGGAACACCATATATTCCTAGAAAATTAGGAAAACGAACCAAGTCCGAAGAAGAAGAAACCAGTGATTCAGATTAGAGGGTTGTAATCATGTTGTGTATTATATGTATTGTAGTGTGCTTGTACTTTTATGTTCTATGTAAAAATTGCTTGTATTGTTTGTTAATTATCTTTTACGACTCTAATCCTTGTCTATTTTACAGTATAAAAACAAAATGGACGTTAAGGGTAGACAACCGAATATTTTAGAAGATCTACCAGAGGATATGATTGAGGAAATCTTGTCTAGAGTCGGTCAGAATTCATCAGCACAATTAATTATGGCAAAATTAACTTGTCAAACATTTGAAAGACTTTCCAGAAATGCCTTAGTTTATAAAAGGCTTTCCTTTGATAGGTGGGGTATATCACATTGGGGAGACCGTAAGTTACGTCGTGTTTTCTTTAAAGCGTTAAATGCGGGGAACCCAAATGCAATTTTATGCTACGGGTTAAGAACCTATTTTGACTCAACATTTCCCAACATAGGATTTCGTGAATTAGAAAGAGCTTCTAACATGCAACATAAAGAAGCATGTTATGCTTACGGGTTAGTGATGTTCGCTTCTTACCAAAATGAGAAAAAGAACATCGGATTGCAGCTTTTAAATAAAACCTTCCCACAAGTGACGGATTCAGTAGTTGGGGTGAGAAACAAGGTTTTTAGATTATTACGGGGCTGTTGGACATTACGAAACCCTCGTCCTTTTGACGACATTACAACATGCTGCCTAGCCAATGGCCATAACGATTATTTTCCACAAGACTAAGGATGGGAAGTCGTCTTAGTAAAACCAGAATGCATGACTTGTTTCTGGACTTATGAATTACGTGTCTTTATTTTCTTTGCTGAACAACTTGCGTATTAACTAGATTTATCTTCAAAACTGTCATGTATCAATGTGTACTATATTTCATGTTATATGTAATATAGCGATGTTGTAAGTTTGAAGAATATTTATATGTGATATATTATTATAATCAGTTTTTCATATGGAATTGTAGTAGTTGAATTGTATATTAGCTACAAAGTATGAACTTAACGGGTAGGTAGTACCCGAATTTAAACTTATAAAACGCTAATATGAAGAAAAAGCTTTTATAAATGAGTTCAGATTATGCTACGAAATACTATTGACTACTCTTAATATTCTGTATGATTAACTCGATTCAGTTGGCTATTTTGAAGGAAATGGCACCGACTACTCGACACACCATGAATATGAGCGAAGAGGAATTTCGTACCTTTCTTGCTGCAAACATAGCCGCAGTACAGGCTGCGCTACATACCAACAATAACTCTGAATCTAGCAATGCAGCTAACGACGCAAGAAATCGTGTAGGATGCTCCTACAAAGAATTCACTGCCTGTAAACCTTTGGAATTTGATGGAACAGAAGGACCAATTGGATTGAAACGGTGGACCGAGAAAGTTAAATCGGTGTTTGCCATAAGTAAGTGTACTGAAGAGGACAAAGTTAAGTACGCTACGCATACCTTCACAGGTACTGCGTTAACGTGGTGGAACACCTATCTTGAACAGGTAGGTCAAAATGCTGCTTACGCACTATCGGGGTCGACATTCAAGCAATTGATGAACGAGCAGTACCGTCCTAGAAACGAAGTCAATAAGCTCAAGGTAGAGCTTAGAGAGTTACGAACACAAGGGTTCGACATTACCACGTATGAACGACAATTCACAGAGTTGTGCCTATTGTGTCTGGGAGCGTTCGAAGATGAAGAAGAGAAGATCGACGCGTTTGTAAAAAGGTTACTAGTAAGGATTCAAGAAGATGTGAGTTCACACGAGCCCGCTTCCATACAAAAGGCAAGTCGAATGGCTCAAAAACTCATAAATTAGATTGAGGGAAGAATTAAAGAGCAGGCTGTCGAAGAAGCCAACACGAAACAACTCAAGTGGAAGTGGGAGGAAAACGGTGAGAAGAGTCACCAGTACAACAACAATAACAATTACAACCACAATCGCAACAACTATCCCAACAACCGCAACAACAATCGCAACAATAACCGCAATACTAACAGTAACTACAACAAACATCCCAATAACAACAACAACTACAACAACTGTTTCAATAACAATAACAATCCCAACAACAACCTCAATAACAACAACGGCAACAAAAACCAAAAACAGACATGTCATAGGTGTGAAGAAAATCATCAGGGGTTTTGCATGACATTTTGCAATAGGTGTAAAAGAAATGGTCATAGCACAACAAAGTGTGAGGTCTACGGACCAAAGTTTAACAGAACTAAAGGAACAAATAGTGTCGGAACAAGTAATGCCTGAAAGAATAGTGTCGGAGCAAGTAATACCAACGTTGTTTGTTATAAATCTGGAAAACCATGCCACATTATTAGAAATTGTCCGAATCATGGGAATACTAATGGGCAGGGCCGTGGGAGAGTTTTCAATATTAATGCGGCAGAAGCACAGTAAGACTCGGAGCTTGTTACGGGTACGTTTCTTATTGACGATAAATCTGCTTATGTTTTATTTGATTCGGGTGCGGATAGAAGCTATATGAGTAGAGAATTTTGTGCTAAATTAAGTTACCCATTGACGCCTTTGGATAATAAATTTTTACTCGAATTAGCAAATGGTAAATTAATTTCAGCAGATAATATATGTCGGGATAGAGAAATTAAACCGGGTAATGAAACGTTTAAGATTGATTTAATACCAGTCGAGTTAGGGAGTTTTGATGTAATAATTGGCATGGACTAGTTGAAGAAGGTAAGAGCAGAGGTCGTTTGTTACAAAAATGCGATTCGCATTATGCGTGAAAAAGAAAAACCTTTAATGGTGTATGGAGAAAAGAACAACGCGAAGTTAAATCTTATTAGTAGTTTGAAGGCACAAAAACTAATAAGAAAAGGTTGTTACGTCATTCTAGGATTTCGACTGCAATTTTACGCTACGGGTTAAGAACCTATTTTGACTCAACATATCCCAACATAGGATTTCGTGAATTAGAAAGAGCTTCTAACATGCAACATAAAGAAGCATGTTATGCTTACGGGTTAGTGATATTCGCTTCTTACCAAAGTGAGAAAAAGAACATCGGATTGCAGCTTTTAAATAAAAACGGGGTGAGAAACAAGGTTTTTAGATTATTACGGGGCTCTTGGACATTACGAAACCCTCGTCCTTTTGACGACATTACAACATGCTGCCCAATTTATCCAGAATAGACGATGGCTAATTGGTTGATTCATTCCGGTGACGCTGCTTTCGGAGCTTAGGTGAACATCCATGTCGGAATAGCTGTCAGATTCTGAAGAACTTGAACTATTGGCGAGTTCAATTTCGCACGATTGAGTAAATGGTTTTTCGGTATGAAATGATTTTCGGATATTGGATGATATTCTATTTACATAGAATATCTATATATAGAACAAGAGATGTCGTAAATTACGTAGGAATTTACGGAATATGTCAGGCAAAATCTTACAGTAACAGATACGCTAAGATATGAATTAGCAGATACGCTAAGATATGAATTTTGTCTTTACATTATTCATGCAATCAATGCAATAATATGTGTCTAGACTAAGAATGATAAGCAAGTGATTCCCTATGAATGATAAGCAGGTAATTTTTGACACGAAATGATAAGCAAAACTTTTGACATGCAGACACGGTCGAAGTCTAGACCCACTAACGCATCTAAACAACTATCAGTTAGATACACTAATGCAAGACCTGGTTCGCTAAGACCATCGCTCTGATACCACATGTCATACCCCGTCCTAATCCATCTGGACGAAGTCACCAACATCTGGTCCCATTGCGATGATCGACTCCAAGTAATGTCTTTAAAATGAGCTAATACACAGCGAAAGATTTCTTTAATACCTGAGAATAAACATGCTTTTAAGTGTCAACCAAAAAGGTTGGTGAGTTCATTAGTTTATCATAATAATCATTTCCATAATTTTAATAGACCACAAGATTTTCATTTTATAAATATAATTCCCATAGCAGAATCCTCTCGTCTGCATAAAGGTAAAATCATTCATATGGTGAACACCTGGTAACCGACATTAACAAGATGCATATAGAATATCCCCAAAACAGAATCCTCTCATCTGTATAATAATAAATCGAAGTACTAAAGCATCCGTACCTTGGATGAGGTTTGTTAGGCCCATAGATCTATCTTTAGGATTCGCGTCAATTAGGGGTACTGTTCCCTAATTCTTAGGTTACCAAGCTAAAGGGGTGATATTCGATTTCGATAATCCAACCATAGAATGTAGTTTTGAGTACTTTTGTCTATTTCGTCAAATATTTATAAAAATAGCGCATGTATTATCAGTCCCAAAAATATATATTGCAAAAGCATTTAAAAAGGGAGGCAATGAAACTCACTCTACAATATTTTGTAGTAAAAATATTCATACGATGGAACTGAACAATGCAGGGTTGGCCTCGGATTCACGAACCTATATCAATTATATATATTAACACATATAACTGTAATCGAACAAATTATATATGTATTCATTAGTGATATCATTTAATAACTTATATGTTTCATTAAAATATTAATATAGTTATTTTATATGTATTAAGTATCTTTTTACATAATATTACTTGTTTTAAAATAATAGTTATAATAATACTAAAATAATATTAGTAATGATAAAAATAAAAATAATGTCTCTAAAAATAATACTAATAATAATAATGATAATATTAGTAATCCTAATAGTAATAAAAATGATAATTTTACTAAAAATGTTATTTTTAATAATATTGATAATAATAATAATAATAATAATAATAATAATAATAATAATAATAATAATAATAATAATAATAATAATAATAATAATAGTAAAAATAATTTAACTATAATCTTAATAATAATAATACATGATAATTAATACATATATTAGTAATAATAATAATATTAATTGTAATACTAGTAATAACAACAATAATAGTAAAATGCTAATAATAATAATAATAATAATAATAATAATAATAATAATAATAATAATAATAATAATAATAATAATAATAATAATAATAATAATAATAATAATGAAATAATAATAATAAGAGTATTAGTAATAACTACCTCAAAGGAGTTCGTGGGTTCTTTTGTGATGATGGTTGAGTGAGGCTTAGGTCCTAATGAGAAGTGGGATCGAGAATCACCGGAGGGTGATGTAAGGCCCAATGTGATTCCTTAGAATCTCGAAGTAGAAGTTCAGGTATACCCTAAAGGGGGTGTAACCATAGCGAGAATCCGGGAAGTTGTAACTCTCGGATGGTGTGGTGAGCGGTTCCGAGTTTTATGTCAAGGAGATTGCTTCGTTTTCCTGGTTGGGAAGCGTGTTCATGGGAATCGCTAGTGGATTATTCCGCTTTGCGAGTGATTGTGGGGTGTAGAGTGCCGGTTCTGAATGTTTCGACTAGAAGCCTACGGTTGCGGTGTGATTTTTGAGGGTGTGATACCTTGATTTGTGAGAACTTGGTGCATTGTAATATCGAGGCCTTCCTTAATGGATAGTTAAGGCGAGTGGCTCATCCGGTGTTGGTGAGTGTGTTATGGGTGGTGTGATGATGTGCGACAGTTGCCGGGTTAAGAACTTGTTGTTGACGGAATTCTGGTACACGAATAGTGTCCACATTAGTGCTGGAAAGCCATTAGTCATTGAAAGTTGATGGAGATCGAGAATAAACCCTGTGTGATGGGGTGGTGAACTATCGAGAGTGTTGTGTAGTGACATTGTCCTCATGTGATTCGAGGATGAGCAATTTGTTGTGTGTAGATTTAAGGGACTGATAGGCCCTGGGAATGATTGCATATGTGATGTTTTGCCAAGGAACGGATTAGTTCGAATGTTATCAAGGTAGAGGAACTTTTCGCAAGGGCGCTTGTGTGATCGGTCAAAATTTTAGGTGCTAATTATTGTATGATCGAAGCATAAGTCCTTCCCGATTTAGGAATGATGCTAGGCTTGATACTCGATTCAGTGGACTTGGTAAAACACGGTTGATGAGGCATGATGAAAGGTAACCTACTGAGAGAAGTTACCGAAGAAGAGATGCAGGAATACATGGTATCTCCCGTGTTTCCTGGGCGGATGTTTGATTGTGGGAAGTATATTGCCACTGTAATCTTGTGGTGAGAGGTTTCGATGTGTGCAAGCAAGTAACATGTTTGCTAAATCGCTCTGCGCGTTAAGTTTTGACTTTGAAGTTTTGATTGTGTCCGATGGGTTTGTAGAATGCCATTTCGTGTTGTTATCGGGTAGCTGTAGTGGTGCTGGTGTAGGTGTCCTTTTGGTTGAAGTACGGATCACGGGGACGTGATCCATTCTAAGTAGGGAGAGTTGTAACACCCCGAATCCTGAATTGGGCACAAGTCGCGTCGCGAATTGTGCTGGTCGTGTCGCGACCCTGGGCGGCCAGAACTGGGTCACTTTGCAATTTTGTATATTTCCAGGACTTATTTACAATTTTGCATGTGACGGGTTGTAGACTCTCAAAACTTATCTTGAGCTCATCTTATCCTCATTTTCACTCACCAAACTCAAACCCTTATAGAGAGAAAGGGGTCTCTAGTGAGAGAAAGCTTTAGATGAGGAAGAAGATGGTGATGCATGCGTGATTTGGAGTTCATATTGGTTTATCTAGCCGCTAAGCTTCTCTTTGGAGCTTGAGGTATATCCTAATTCAAATTTCATTATTTAATTTTCATTTTGTATTAGGGTTACTTAAATTTAGGGGGTTTTGGTGTAAGTTTGGGTGTGTAAACCCTAATATTGTAACCTAGGGTTTGGATGATGAATTTTGGGGGTTTAGTCATGATTTTAGGTGTGAATCACTATTTGATGTATTGGTGGGTGTTTGAGATGTTCATAAGAACATGTCTTGAGTCAAATTGGGTGTTGACTTTGAAATGGGTCAAAGTAGGATTCATGAGTAAATTTTGGGAAGCTAAGCATTTAAGTACTTGGGTTAATTGTGTAATTGATGTTTTGGTAACCTAATCACTAGTAAGAGTGATTGTGGGTGTTTTAGACTCGTGTCAAAATGGGTTTTGTGTATTTGGGTTAAATGGTACTTGGTTGTGTGTGGGTTGAAATTACCACATGTAGTGGTAATTTTGTGATGTCCATTTAGGTGTCTAAATGGGTAGGTTTTAGTGAGCAAGGTGGGAACCCTTGGTTAGGGGTGGCTATTAGATTCTCTTTTAGAGAATAAGTGTTTACGTGTTTGAATGCCTATGTCTTAAATAGGTGGATACTTGCTCGAATGAGATGACGAAGGTTGTACATACATGGCTTATGCTTGTGCGTGCGTTCCAAGGTGAGTGGAATAATTATGCATGTGTGTATATAATTTACTTACTCGTGTGTGGTGGTAGGTAATGTGGGTTTGGAGTTCGGGAGACGATACTGCATCATTTCGTGTGTGTGTGTGTGCGCGCGCACATTAGCCGTGTATGTGTGAAGGTATTTCGTATGCCCGAGAGACATATTAAAGTAATGTGGCTAGTATGTTTTGATCCAAGTTGGGTCATACCCAATAACAAGCTTACCGACACCTTATTCGTATTTGATCTTAACGATTGGATCATTGATTAAATACGCGACACTTGAATTTTAAGGAAAAGGTTTCTTAAATAATATTACTTGATATGTTTATGTAAGTTATGGAACAACTTATATAACAAGGATTTAATTATTTATAGGTTAAATAATTAATTAAGTTATGTTACATTTTATAAAATTGGTTTTATAAAATATACATAACAAATAATATACATGTTTATAAAATGTGTTTTATAAAATCAAGTTTTATAAAAACAGATTTTATAAAATCAGTTTTTTTATATAAAAGTATATTATAACATGATAATGTGAGTGGCATGGGAGTTGCAATAAGCATGCATTTGTTTATTAATTACTACCCATGCTTAACCAAGACCAAGACTTAGTTTTCAACACTCACACATGCATTAAAACATATCAAAGAAAAGCAAAATCTCTCTCCTTTTTCTACTGCAGAAACCGTGGGGTTTGAAGGGCAAGGAGAGGTTCTTATTTTGTTCTTTCAAGTTCATTTCAAGTGTAATTAAAATCCTAACCAAAGCTAGGGTGTTGGTGTACAAGTTTGGGGTATAACTCCTTGAGGTTTCATTCTTTTGGAGCTCCATTAATCATCATCTACTTGCTCATCTAAAACAGCCCTCAAACAAGTTTGAGGAGGTATAACTCTTACTTCCTTGTTGTTATATGTAAGCATATGTTCATGACTTGATATTTACATGGAATTCAATTTAAATGGTTAAACATATAAACTTGTTTTATTAATCATCTTGCTTCCGCTTGCTTTACTATCATAAAATGGATTTATGATTATGTTGACATTATAAACATGTTGTTATGTTGAATTCCATCAATGGTATCTAGAGTCGAAGTCTATGAAATATGCTTCTTATATATGGTCTTTAAATCCCATCAACTTTGCATTCTACTAACATGCATGAAAGTAAAGTGCAAAATTAATGGATTTGGGTGGGTTGGAGGTTTTGGCCGAATTGTAGGAGTCCCAAAACTGGGTTTGGGCTCTTTTATTTTGGTCATATTTGTTGTATGTTGAAATTCACAATCAAGCCAAGACCTTGTGTTTGAATGGTTGCATGTTTGGTTGAATTAATTCATTCATTTGGTATGTAATATTAATTCATTCTTTTGGTTTGTAATAATATTATTTTGATTATGTAATTTATTTTATATTTGGTATGTAAAATAGATTAGGTTGTAATTTCATTTTTTAGAGAAAAATGTATTAGGATATATTTTGTAAAAATGATGAAGATAATGAAGACTTGAAGAACACAAGAAGAAGCATTTGGATGCAAGATTAAGTGGGTGATTTAAAATCTTCTACTTTGTGTTATAACCCCTTTACCGGTGGCATTTGTTTTCGGCTAAACAAATGTCTACCAAAATGGCTTGATTGTGAACATATTTATTTTGCATGCATGGTTGTTTATTGTGTTTGTATGTTTGATTGCTACAAGAATATCACAAGTTAACAACAAACAAAATGACAATTTAATTGGTTAAATTAGACATTATTAAAGACATGCAAAACGACAATTTAAATGGTTAAATTGAAATGGCATAAGGACATTAATAAATGGTTATTAAGAACACTAAAAGGATCACGTATATAAAATGGTTTATATCAAGTAATTGGCTTAATTACAAGACATGAAAATGGTTTTTCATAAGTACCATACACTAAATGCATGTTGGTGTATGGCATAGAAGTTTTCTTAAACTAGAAATAATGAAAACTTAAAATCCCTTTAATCAACAAGGTAAACAAGTTAAATGCCATCCTTTTGTGCAACACTTAAAAATATTGAGGAACTCATAATGGGATAAAGGTCAAATAACTATTATGAGCAAACTAATATGATTAAGGTGAATTTCGCACACTTGTGGGATAAAGGTCACCTAACCACTTGTATGTTAAATTTACACGTTTACACAAGTAGGACGACTTGATTTGAGAATCATGAACTTAGGGTCACCGAAGCATGAGGAACAAATAGGCGTTGATGGAATAAATATGCCATGCAAAAGGATTGCATGATTCCATAACTTAGAAGTTGCAAAAGGATTGCAATTGTCATATAATGACTACCTAGCTAGATCAAATGACGGGATAAAGGTCACCTAACTGAAATTTAGTTTACCGTTGGATTCTAAAATTTAATAAATATCAATTGGATTTAAAGGGTATTGATTGTTAAATTAAAATTGATACTTAAACAACTTTGTTAAATTTTGTAGATGGCCGCTAACAACAACAACATTCCAAACGCACCTATCAACTTTAACAACCTATCGTTGAGGTCAATCCTCGAAAAGGAAAAACTCAACCATACGAACTTCATGGATTGATTTCGCAATCTAAGAATTGTCCTCAAACTTGAGGATAGGGCGTATGTGTTGGAAGACCCCATTCCCGATCAACCGGACGAGGATGATACGGAAGGCATGGCTTATTGGGAGAAATATTGCACCGATTCGGTGCAAGTTTCTTGCCTCATGCTTGGGACTATGATACCGGAACTCCAAAAGGATTTCGAGCATCATAGTGCATATGACATGATCACACAGTTGAAGGAGATGTTCCTTCAACAAGCTCGTGTCGAGCACTTTGAAACGGTCCGATCGCTTCATGCATGTCGGATGGACGACTCCCAATCCGTTTCATCTTATGTCCTTAAGATGAAAAGCCTAATTGATCGAGCAAACCGTCTAAACTGCAACGTGTCTAATGAATTAGCCACGGACCTTATCCTTAATTCCTTGTCAAAGAGGTTTGACACATTTGTAATGAATTACAACATGAATGGATGGGATAAGAGCATTGGCGAATTACATGCCATGCTAAAGACGGCCGAAGCGAGCATGGGTAAAAGCTCTTCACCCATGTTTATGATCAATGAAGGCGGGTCAAAAAACAATAACACTTCTAAGTCGAAGGGGCTAAGAGGAAAGGACCCGCCTACCAAGGCAAGGGCAAGGGAAAGGGGAAGATGGTTACCCCAACCAACAACAACAAGAAGCAAAATGTTGCCGGTAAAGCTAACCCCAAGGAAGATCCGTGCTTCGGTTGCGGTGAAATGGGTCACTGGAAACGCAACTGCCCGGTCTACCTGAAGGAGTTGAAAGAAAAGAGGGATGCAGGGCAAACCTCAGGTAATGTATACATGGTATACATTGAGCTTAGTATTACTTCTTCTAATACATGGGTATTAGACACAGGATGTGGAACTCATATTTGCAATTCTTTGCAGGGGTTCAAAAGAAGTGATCAAGATGCGGGAATAACAAGTCTCTTCATGGGAAATGGAGCAAGGGTGCAAGTGAAAGCTCAAGGAGACTTTGTTTTGATGCTACCAAGTGGTTTGGAGCTTATTTTGAAAAATGTTTTGTATGCACCCGATTTATCTCGAAACATTATTTCTGTATCCCGTTTGAAACAATATGGTTTTAATCTTAATTTCATTAATGATGATATCCATGTTTCTTTAAATAATGTGTTCTATTTCAAGGCTTCGCCTTCGAATGGTATTTATGAATTGGTTCATGATGACACATCATACAATAGCTCAATGTTCCATGCAAACACCAAGAAACTCAAAAGGGATTTGAGTATTCCTACTTATGGCATTGTCGCCTTGGTCACATAAACAAGAATTGAATGCATATACTTCAAAAGAATGGCCTTTTGAAATCAAATGAACTAGACTCGTTTGATGTATGTGAATCTTGTTTACAAGGAAAAATGACTAAAGCACCTTTCAAAGGGACCTATGAAAGGGCTAAGGACTTATTGGGATTAATACATTCGGATGTATGTGGACCTTTTAAGCCCATGACTAGGAAAGGTGAAAGATACTTCGTCACTTTAATTAATGACTTCAGTCGTTTCGGATATGTCTACTTGTTAAGACACAAGGATGAAACTTTTGAAGCATTCAAGGAATATCAAAACGAAGTACAAAATCAACTCAATAAGACAATCAAGGTACTTCGTACCGATAGAGGAGGTGAATACCTAAGCGATGCCTTCCAAGATCATCTTAAAAGTTGGAGGATTATCTCACAACTCACTCCTCCTGGAACACCCCAACTTAATGGAGTTTCCGAAATGAGGAACTGAACCCTAATGGATATGGTCCGATCTATGATGGCTAGATGAAAGGACCCATCCTAATCCACCTGGACGAAGTCATCAACATTTGGTCCCATTGCGATGATCGGCTCCAAGTAATGTCCTTATATTGAGCAAATGCACAGCGGAAGACTTAATTCATACCTGAGAATAAACATGCTTTAAAGTGTCAACCAAAAGGTTGGTGAGTTCATAGGTTTATCATAACAATCATTTCAATATGTTAATAGACCACAAGATTTCATAATCATAAACATAATACACTCGCAAGTGTATGTAAAGCATTCTAAGTGGTTGAGCACTTGGTAACCATACTTAACATTTAATCAACGTCGCATATTCCCTTTATTATGAAATCTCACTACACCGTACCAAGTGTAGTCACCAAAACGAAGTACTGTGCAACCGTTGAATACTGGTCGTCCAGTCCGGTTGGGGTTGTCAGGCCCGATAGATCTATCAATAGGATTCGCGTTTACAATACCCATGTAAATAGTAGTTACCAAGCTACAGGGAAGTATGCCAGTGCTATAACTCAACGTAGAATATATTTTAAGTACTTGTGTCTATTTCGTAAACATTTATAAAAGCAGCGCATGTATTCTCAGCCCAAAAATATATATTGCAAAAGCAATTAAAAAGGTAGCAAATGAAACGCACCTTTGCCTTGAAGGTATTTAATTCGACTTGGTCTCCGATAGATATCACGAACCTAACCATATATATAATATATCAACATATTTTCTTTTTAAGTAATCGTTACATATATATATATACTTTTAATACTTTTATTATTTTCTTAGTCCGTAGTTAGCAGTCCGATGTTAGTGGTCCACAATTAGTTGCTTAAATAAAATAAATAAAGACCCCATCGTATTCGTATTGATCAGAATTAATCTCGACCCATGGTTCCATGTTGTCAAATGACGTGTTGTGTACATAAAGTACCGTGTTGTCAAATTACGTGTTGCGTACAATCATGAGGTCTTATGATTAATCTTCTCGTGTTGTTTACGGGTGGTCCTAAAATATATAAAATCAAATCATAAGTAATTATATATAAAATATCATATTAATTAGAAAAGATATGATTAATTTACTTTTTCTCCAAATATTTTCGTAGCTAAACTAGCTTCAGATACCCAATCTTGTTTTAGTCATAGTTTCTTCATTACAACTCCGTTTTTGTTGGTTCAACTTGCCACTTCCTTGGATCGAGTCAAATTTTAAGAATATGAACTGAAAATACCTTAGTTTGTATTCGAAATCATAGGTTATAGGTCAAACTTTGGTGAAACTTATGAAAGTGATCATTTTCCATCATAAAAACAACATTTAATGATCATTTTTCTAAAAATACTTACACTTTGAGTTAAACCATGAAATTTTTATGTGTTAACATATTCATAAGAAATATCATTTTTCCAGAACATGAACTTCCAATTCAAAGTTCAAGATGGTTTTTAGTTGTCCAACCCAAAACAGCCCTCGGTTGCACTCCGACGACGTAGATTCAGTTTTTAAGATGTTCTTTGTAAAACCAAGTTATATCTTGTTAGGTTAGCATATTATTATGATATATTACAGGTCTTAAAGTGTTTTAAAAGTCAAGTTAGAAGGATCTATTTAGTTTGCGAACAAGTTTGAAATCATTCAAACTATGTTCTAGTTGTTAAAATTTTATACCACAAAATAAGATAGCTATATGAATATGAATTGAATAAGATTATGAACAAGGTTACTACCTCAAGTTACTTGGACAAAGTTACTGCAAAAGATAATAAATAATCTTGGAATCAAAGAGTGGTGGAGTTAGATCAAAAGGTTGGAAGTAAACTTCTTCAAATGGGTGGTTATTTTGATATGTTCTTGAAAGAGTTTTCTTATGGTGTTTAAGGCTTGTAATTGAAGCTAAATGATGAGGAAAATGCTTGGAGATGATCAAGTATGAAGTTATTAGTATTTTGAGAGAGAAATGAGGGTGTAGGTATGAGAAAATGGAGTGAAGAAATGGTGTTCATTTATAAAAATGTTTTTAGTTTATAAAGAAAGAAAAGGATTCCTAATTTTGTTTTCTTACTAATAATTCATACTACTTGATAAATCCTAGTTACCTCATATCTAGGGCAGTAATAATGTTGATTAGGATGTTGATTTGATGTGTATATACCAATAGTAAATACGTATAGAAGCTGGTACGATACGGGTACATATACCCTAGATATACGTATAGAAATCTTGAGGAAACGGAACGAGAATTCAAATATAGCTATATTTTGTGAATATACTTATATTGTTTTATGTATTTAAGTCCTTAAAAAGTGATTAAATACATTATATATACGATACATGTATAAGCATTATAGATTATAAGTATATATATCAAAGAATGTTACGTATAGTTATCGTTTTGAAAACTTAAGTTAGTAGTTTCAAAATATACTTATAACTCATTGTCATTAGTACACAATGAGATGTTAAACCATCCTTAGATCATGTTAAATATATATAAATACATATATATACACAAACGTATAATTATCATATGTTATATAGTTCGTGATATCATCGATCATATTGGACGGTCAAACGTTGTGTAAAACTCTTTTCAAAAACACAAGTCTCAACAATTTGGATTGCTTATCATGTTGGTATGGTTTAATTTATGTAAATATTAATCTCATAAGTATAATTTGGTCAGAAAATTCCGGGTCATTACAGTACCTACCCGTTAAAGAAATTTCGTCCCCGAAATTTGATAGAGGTTGTTATGGATAATAATAAGAAGGTTTTCATGACAAATATAAGGTGATAATGGAGTTTTATCATCATTGAGTAATGTAGATAAAACGATTCGATTATGCGAAGAATATAAATGAGACTATCGTAAAAGAGTGAGATGAGTAAAATATATTCGTCTTAACCAATGACGTAGTTATGATTGATTTCCGGGATTTAAGGGATTTAAAGAGAATCTTACGTAATAAGATTTGGTTCTTTGGTGATTAAGGAAATCAGGATCTTCTTTGATTATATGCAATAATCTGTTTCGATTGCTCTATCTGATATTTCACTATAAATTCACCCCTTCGTTTCCTTATTTTCCACGACTCACACCTTCTATTCTTTCTCCCTTGATTCTTACTTTAAAGCATTCATCAATATGCTCCATCCAGTCCTGATTCTTGATATACTCCTAACTTTTATATCTGTCATTCTTCTTTTTCATCTACCACCAGAAGAATCTATTTACTTCTACTATACTCTTGTGTTTATAATGTTTCTAATTCTCCCGTGTCTCTATATTGCTATCTGCATCGATATACACAGTTTGTAATTTTGGGTTTATTATCGGAGTTTATATTCTTCATTATTTTTCGGAGCTTCATGCTTTCGTTTTCTCTTCCCGACTTCGAGTCAAGCGAGTAATGGTCCGGAATTCGTAGATATGAAATTCAGAATGAACATAGCTAATGCTCTAAGAAGAAAATGGTAATAGAACGATTTTGATTTGTTAAATTACCAGAATACCCTGGAGAAGACCGAGTCATCCATAAAAATATTCTCTTGATATGTTTAGAGATTAGATAGAATGTAAGAGTCGTGTAAATGGTACATGATGACGGTACTGTGAATCATCATGCTTCATTAGAAACTCAGCATGACTTACTGTAATATAATGACGTTGATCAATTGTCATTATATTATACTAATCCATGCTTCAGTTCCCAACACTACTTCAAAACATTCATATTTTAAACTCGAAGGTTTCAAAATTTAGAAACTAACACATTTTCTTTTATGTTGCAGATATTACGGAGAGATAAATGATATCAGATAAGAATAGTTGTGAAAATATCGCCAGAAATATGGAGGATATTTATAATAGAACATACGAGAATATCTTAGAATTTCTAATATCAATGGATGATGAAGAAGATTTGTCTGTGAAGGTTTAGAATGAGAAATAAGATGTTTGCTAACGATTTTAGCAGGCACAGAATCATTTGGATTCTTTGAAGGCAAACTTATTCTTTGTGATTTGTCCACGGCTTTCTTCATAGTTTCGCATAATCTGCTTTTCGGTACTAAATTTTCTATCGAGCGTTCCTAACACTCCTTTCTTTATCATCAAACTTTTGGCCATTAAGATCATCTACAACATGCTGCTTCGTCAGCATTTTCAAAGTTAACTGATCTGGGTCATCGGTTATCAAACCGAGGTAGTTTCAGGAGAATTGTGTTTTTAGAATGATTAATCGCTGATGGTAATATTGTGGAATATAAAAGGTTCCCCAGTAACAATAAAGAGTACGCATATATATCGCGGTTATAATAAAGTTGTTTCGGATGAAAATTCGGAGTTGACATGCTGAAGCTGTGACAAAATTAGCTACTTTGGAAAGGGATTGCAAAAATATCTTCGGTAATAACAATGTCAAAGGAACTAGAACAGATACGTGTCAAACGTTTACTCAGTTTCTGAGGGTTTTTCAGGTGCATAACTATATGCATCAATCTTTTCTTCCGTAGATGAAGTGCGGTTGGTTTATCCTCTCGATTGAGGTGTTTTTAAGAATCATGATAGATTTGAACGCTGATTGTAATCGTCGAGATACAATGAGGTTTAAGATGAAATCAAGTGGCAATCTTGAAGAAATGTTTAGTTTCATATGTTATAATCAATATTTTAATTCATTTTAATTGTCCAATGTCATTAGTCCACAGTCGATAGTCTACAGTAACAGTCCAATAATTCATATATAGTTTAATATATAATATACGAATTAATTAATATGTGTCGTGACCCGTATACATCTTAGACTCGATCACAACTCAAACTATATATATTATTGTAGAATCAACCTCAACCCTGTATAGAGAACTAGATCATTACTGCATATAGAGTGTCTATGGTGATTCCAAATAATATATATAGATGCGTCGATATGATATGTCAAAACATTGTATACGTGTCCCGATATTTAAAGTGCGTAAAATAATTACAGAAATTAAATGACGATAAATAAAAGTGCGATAATTAAATTGCGATAAATAAACTGCGATAAATAAAATGTAATCAGTTAGCTAGGAACAGTTAGCTGGAATAGTTAGCGTGGATTCTTAACAAAATTTTTCATAGTTAATTTGTTTGTTTCTAACAGATTTTATTTTGTCATATGTTTTCTTCATATGCCGCTTGTTGGATTCTGGGAAGTCAAAATCCAAATATGAAATTGAATGAAAATGGTTATTCTGTGGTGAACGGATACGTATATCGGTGGTTGTAAGTAGGATAGTAAATGACTGTTGAATCAGCTTCGACGAATGTACAATGTAACTTATTAAGATGAAATCTAATTATTCCTCGGGTATTACCTACCCGTTAAAAAAAAATTTCACCATTAATATTTTGTACAAAAGAACTTTTAATTACAATCTTTATGAAAACATATATACATATATATTTTCTTCAGATGAAATCATGAATTTAATGAGTTAATATGATATTAATCTCATTTGCTTTTCGGTTTGAGCTAGAATAAGAAATCTCTAAAACTTTTTGAAACCACATATTCTTCGCAGAATATCAATGATGATATGGATCAATACTTCATCGTTCATTATTATTGGTACTCCTTGGTATCTATGGTGCGTATGATGTTGATGTTTGTGGGACAAATTATGATGTCGAGAGGTGTGATGCGGATGTTGTTTGTTAGTGGTGATGATGGTATTGTTGATGTTATTGATGGTGGTACTGATTATGCTGCTGGTGCTGCTGCTGGTGTTTGCAACCTTCGCACCATGTTCTCCAAAGCCGTCACGCGAGCGCGAAGTTCGTTAACTTCTGCTAGTACACCGGGATGATTGGCGGTTGGAGCGAGCGAATGAACAAGATTTGTAATATGGGATAGTATATAATCGTGACGAGATACTCTAGAAATGAGAGAGAAAATGGTGTTTCGAATAGGTTCGCCGGTAAGTGCTTCAGGTTCATCGCCAAGAGGGCAATTTGGTGGATGGAATGGATCACCTTCTTCTTGTCTCCAGTGATTTAGTATATTACAAACCCTTCCCCAATTCATCCAGAATAGATGATGGGAAATTGGTTGATCCATTCTGGTGACGCTGCTTTCGGAGCCCGAATGGAAATCCATATCGGCATAACTGTCAGAATCTGAAGAATTCGAACTAGATGCGGAATCCATCTTGTATAATGGGGAAAATGTATTTTTGGTATGGAATAGATTATAGGAGTTAGATTTGGTACACTTCAATACATAATTTACATATGTATATATAATACCAAAATCCCATAAATTACGGAGAATCTTTGAAAAGATATCAGTCAAAGTTCGTAATAACAGATATGCTAAGATAAGAATTCGTCTATACACTATCAATATAGTAAATGCAGTAAAACGTGTCTAGACTTATGAATGATAAGCAGGTAATTTCCTAAGGATGATAAGCAGATGATTTCCGACTTGAAATGATAAGCAAAACTTTTGACATGTAGACACGGTCGAAGTCCAGACTCATTAACGCATCCTAACAACTACTAGTTAGACACACTAATGCAAGACCTGGTTCGCTACGACCACCTCTCTGATACCAACTGAAAGGACCCGTCCTAATCCACCTGGACGAAGTCATCAACATTTGGTCCCATTGCGAATATCGTCTCCAAGTAATGTCCTTATATTGAGCAAATGCACAGCGGAAGACTTAATTCATACCTGAGAATAAACATACTTTAAAGTGTCAACCAAAAGGTTGGTGAGTTCATAGGTTTATCATAACAATCATTTCAATATGTTAATAGACCACAAGATTTCATAATCATAAACATAATACACTCGCAAGTGTATGTAAAGCATTCTAAGTGGTTGAGCACTTGGTAACCAAACTTAACATTTAATCAACATCGCATATTCCCTTTATTATGAAATCTCACTACACCGTACCAAGTGTAGTCACCAAAACGAAGTACTGTGCAACCGTTGAATACTGGTCGTCCAGTCCGGTTGGGGTTGTCAGGCCCGATAGATCTATCAACAGGATTCGCGTTTACAATACCCATGTAAATAGTAGTTACCAAGCTACAGGGAAGTATGCCAGTGGTACAACTCAACGTAGAATATATTTTAAGTACTTGTGTCTATTTCGTAAACATTTATAAAAGCAGCGCATGTATTCTCAGTCCAAAAATATATATTGCAAAAGCAATTAAAAGGGGAGAAAATGAAACTCACCTTTGCCTTGAAGGTATTTAATTCGACTTGGTCTCCGATAGATATCACGAACCTAACCATATATATAATATATCAACATATTTTCTTTTTAAGTAATCGTTACATATATATATATATATATATATATATATATATATATACTTTTAATACTTTTAATATTTTCTTAGTGCGTAGTTAGCAGTCCGATGTTAGTGGTCCACAATTAGTTGCTTAAATAAAATAAATAAAGACCCCATTGTATTCGTATTGATCAGAATTAATCTCGACCCATGGTACCATGTTGTCAAATGACATGTTGTGTACATAAAGTACCGTGTTGTCAAATGACGTGTTGCGTACAATCATGAGGTCTTATGATTAATCTTCTCGTGTTGTTTACGGGTGGTCCTGAAATATATAAAATCAAATCATAAGTAATTATATATAAAATATCATATTAATTAGAAAAGATATGATTAATTTGCTTTTTCTCCAAATATTTTCGTAGCTAAACTAGCTTCGGATACCCAATTTTGTTTTAGTCGTAGTTTCTTCATTACAACTCCGTTTTTGTTGGTTCAACTTGCCACTTCCTTGGATCGAGTCAAATTTTAAGAATATGAACTGAAAATACCTTAGTTTGTATTCAAAATCATAGGTTATAGGTCTAACTTTGGTGCAACTTATGAAAGTGATCATTTTCCATCATAAAAACAACATTTAATGATCATTTTTCTAAAAATACTTACACTTTGAGTTAAACAGTGAAATTTTTATGTGTTAACATATTCATAAGAAATATCATTTTTCCAGAACATGAACTTCCAATTCAAAGTTCAAGATGGGTTTTAATTGTCCAACCCAAAACAGCCCTCGGTTGCACTCCGACGACGTAGATTCAGTTTTTAAGATGTTCTTTGTAAAACCAAGTTATATCTTGTTAGGTTAGCATATCATTATGATATATTACAGGTCTTAAAGTGTTTTAAAAGTCAAGTTAGAAGGATCTATTTAGTTTGCAAACAAGTTTGAAATCATTCAAACTATGTTCTGGTTGTTAAAATTTTATACCACAAAATAAGATAGCTATATGAATATGAATTGAATAAGATTATGAACAAGGTTACTACCTCAAGTTACTTGGATAAAGTTACTGCAAAAGATAAGAAATAATCTTGGAATCAAAGAGTGGTGGAGTTAGATCAAAAGGTTGGAAGTAAACTTCTTCAAATGGGTGGTTATTTTGATATGTTCTTGAAAGAGTTTTCTTATGGTGTTTAAGGCTTGTAATTCAAGCTAAATGATGGGGAAAATGCTTGGAGATGATCAAGTATGAAGTTAGGAGTATTTTAAGAGAGAAATGAGGGTGTAGGTATGAGAAAATGGAGTGAAGAAATGGTGTTCATTTATAAAAACGTTTTTAGTTTATAAAGAAAGAAAAGGATTCCAAATTTTGTTTTCTTACTAATAATTCATACTACTTGACAAATCCTAGTTACCTCATATCTAGGGCAGTAATAATGTTGATTAGGATGTTGATTTGATGTGTATATACCAATAGTAAATACGTATAGAAGCTGGGTATGATACGGGTACATATACCCTAGATATACGTATAGAAATCTTGAGGAAACGGAACGAGAATTCAAATATACCTATCTTTTGTGAATATACTTATATTGTTTTATGTATTTAAGTCCTTAAAAAGTGATTAAATACATTATATATACGATACATGTATAAGCATTATAGATTATATGTATATATATCAAAGAATGTTACGTATAGTTATCGTTTTAAAAACTTAAGTTAGTAGTTTCAAAATATACTTATAACTCATTGTCATTAGTACACAATGAGATGTTAAACCATCCTTAGATCATGTTAAATATATATAAATACATATATATACACAAACGTATAATTATCGTATGTTATATAGTTCGTGATATCATCGGTCATATTGGACGGTCAAACGTTGTGTAAAACTCTTTTCAAAAACACAAGTCTCAACAATTTGGATTGCTTATCATGTTGGTATGGTTTAATTTATGTAAATATTAATTTCATAAGTATAATTTGGTCAGAAAATTCCGGGTCATTACACTAGAAGCTTGTTACCTCTATCATTTTGGGGTTATTGTCTATGATCCGCGGCTCGTATTCTAAATATGGCCCCAACCAAGAAAGTGGAACGAACTCCTCATGAGATATGGTTTGGAAAACCTCCATCTCTGTCATACTTAAAGGTATGGGGATGTGAAGCTTATCCTAAGCGTTACGCCCCTAATAAGTTGAATGCTCGATCCACGAAGTGTATCTTCATAGGATATCCCAAGGATGATATGGGATATTATTTCTATGATCCATCCGAGCAGAATGTATTTGTTGCTCGAAAGGTTTAATTCCTTGAAACTAAGTTCCTAATGGAAGGAAATAGTGAAAGGAAGATGGATCTTAAAGAGGTTCAAGATCAAGTAGATGATACACAATTGGTTGACACTAGCACTCAACATGAAAATGTTGAGAGTGATCAAATGGATGATCAAAATACACAAGACGTTCGCAGATCTGGTAGGATTAGTAATCCTCCTGAGAGATATGGGTTTATCATGGATGGTTGTTATGTGGTTGATTTGGATGAACCAACAAACTACCAAGATGCTTTATCACGGATTGATAAGGATAAATGGCAGGAAGCCATGAACGCTGAGATGCAATCCATGTATGACAACCAAGTTTGGGAACTTGTTACGCAACCTCCTGGCTCCAGGCTAGTTGATTGTAAATGGCTTTTCAAAATGAAAACCGACATACATGGAAACTTAGATACATATAAAGCTAGACTTGTAGCAAAAGGTTTCACTCAAACTCAAGGGGTTGACTATGATGAAACTTTTTCGCCTGTGGCAATGCTAAAGTCTATTAGGATATTACTTGCCATTGCTGCTCATTATGATTATGAAATATGGCAAATGGATGTCAAGACCGCTTTCTTAAATGGACATCTTGAGGAAGATGTCTATATGGTTTAGCCTGAAGGTTTTGTTGATCCGAAATATCCTAAAAAGGTATGCAAGTTAAAGAAGTCAATCTACGAATTGAAACAAGCATCTAGAATGTGAAATCATCGTTTTAATGAGGAGGCCAAGAAATTTGGCTTCATTAAAAATGGTGATGAAGCTTGTGTATATAAGAAAGCTAGTAGGAGCACAATCATGTTCCTTGTGCTATATGTGGATGATATATTGTTATTTAGAAATGATATTCCGGCAATGCAAGGTGTTAAAACTTGGCTAAGTAAACGCTTCTCCATTAAGGATCTTGGAGAAGCACAATACGTTTTGGGGATTGGGATCTACAGGGATAGATCCAAGAAACTGATAGGTTTGAATCAAAGTGCATACATTGAAAAGATCTTGAAAAGGTTCAAGATGGTGAACTCTAAGAAAGGTTTGGTACCTATTCAAAAGGGAACGCTTCTCAGTTCATCTCAGTGCCCTACCACAAAAGATGAACAAGAGAGAATGAAGAAAGTCCCGTACGCATCTGCCATTGGGTCAATCATGTATGCAATGATATGCACTAGACCAGATGTGTCATGCGCTCTTAGCCTGACAAGTAGATATCAGAATAACCCATGAAACAGTCATTGGATTGCTGTCAAAAGTATATTGAAATATCTTAGGAGGACTAAGGATATGTTTCTAATATATGGGTCTGGTGAGGAGGAACTCGCTGTAAAAGGTTACATGGATGCGAGTTTCCAAACTGATCGAGATGATTCTCGATCACAATCCGATTATGTCTTCACATTAAATGGAGGTGCGGTCTCTTGGAAGAGTTCAAAACAGGATGTTGTTGCTTTATCCACTACAGAGTCGGAGTACATCGCCGCCTCATTGGCAGCCCAGGAAGCTGCATGGATGAAGAAATTCATCGACGACTTAGGAGTTGTCCCTTCCATTCAGGACCCTCTTGAGATCTTTTGTGACAACGAAGGTGCGATTGCTCAAATCAAAGAACCTCGTGCTTACCAAAAGACCCGTCACATTGAGCGGAGATTCAACTACATAAGGGATGAAGTTGAAAAGGGAAAGATATGTATTCGTAAAGTTCACACAGATCTTAATATAGCGGATCCACTCACGAAACTCTTACATGGTGCAAAACATCAAGGGCATGTTAGTGCATTAGGGCTTCGATATTCTAGTGATTGGTTATGATCTGTTTTATGTATTGTAACGAAACGAAGTGGTTCAAACTCATTAATATAATTATGGTATTAATTTATTAATCTTGAGTCATGTTCCTATTTTGCATATTTTATCCATGAATAAGTAATTATTCTAAATTCCATAGTCGATCACATTTGTGGGAGCAAGTGTAAGGTTTAGACTATTATGAACTTGGATTGGTATACATTCACGGGATGAATGTGGTGCAAGGTTGCAACCAAGGTTCATAGATATTTGTGGGATACAAATATTGGAAGACCCGCCCTCAAGACTTACTAAATGGAGCCTTTGTGGTTGATCACATGTAATCTTGAGTAAAGGCGAATATCATTGTATCCTCTGACCTGAGATATATATTGGGTTCGGATATTTACCAAGTATCGTGCCTTGATTCTTTCCTTCGCTATTCTGAAATATGGTAGTTCATAAGGAAGATCTCAGGTATAATGCAAGGTATATATTTAGGACGTATATAGTCAAGAAGGAATTTGTCCCTCTTATTCGTTGAGAGTCAGATGTCTAAGGCCTGATAAAGTTAAATTTAGAAGAGAGTGATCACTCTGTATCTCTTGGATTTAACATGACATCTAGGACTAAAGGTTATAATGAAAGATTCACCTATTCATATTCGAGACGGGAACTCGAAAGGGATGATGTTATTGAATGGCACAAATTCATAACATATTAGGGGTGATGGACCATCGTTAGGTGGTATCCATCACTTGCATTAATTTCTTATGTTTCTCGTGCAAGTGGGAGATTGAAGGTATTTCGTATGCCCGAGAGACATATTAAAGTAATGTGGCTAGTATGTTTTGATCCAAGTCAGGTCATACCCAATAACAAGCTTACCGACACCTTATTCGTATTTGATCTTAACGATTGGATCATTGATTAAATACGCGACACTTGAATTTTAAGGAAAAGGTTTCTTAAATAATATTACTTGATATGTTTATGTAAGTTATGGAACAACTTATATAACAAGGATTTAATTATTTATAGGTTAAGTAATTAATTAAGTTACGTTACATTTTATAAAATTGGTTTTATAAAATATACATAACAAATAATATACATGTTTATAAAATGTGTTTTATAAAATCAAGTTTTATAAAAACTGATTTTATAAAATCAGTTTTTTTTTATATAAAAGTATATTATAACATGATAATGTGAGTGGCATGAGAGTTGCAATAAGCATGCATTTGTTTATTAATTACTACCCATGCTTAACCAAGACCAAGACTTAGTTTTCAACACTCACACATGCATTAAAACATATCAAAGAAAAGCAAAATCTCTCTCATTTTTCTACTGCAGAAACCGTGGGGTTTGAAGGGCAAGGAGAGGTTCTTATTTTGTTCTTTCAAGTTCATTTCAAGTGTAATTAAAATCCTAACCAAAGCTAGGGTGTTAGTGCACAAGTTTGGGGTATAACTCCTCGAGGTTTCATTCTTTTGGAGCTCCATTAATCATCATCTACTTGCTCATCTAAAACAGCCCTCAAACAAGTTTGAGGAGGTATAACTCTTACTTCCTTGTTGTTATATGTAAGCATATGTTCATGACTTGATATTTACATGGAATTCAATTTAAATGGTTAAACATATAAACTTGTTTTATTAATCATCTTGCTTCTGCTTGCTTTACTATCATAAAATGGATTTATGATTATGTTGACATTATAAACATGTTGTTATGTTGAATTCCATCAATGTGCACACTGATGTAGGCATTAGCCGTGTATGCACGCATTGGGTGGTAGTGTCACATTAGCCGTGTATGTGCACTACGAAGTGTCACAATAGCCGTATTTGTGTACTTAGAGGTGTACATTAGCCATGTATGTACATCATGGGGGTTAATGTCACAATAGCCGTGTTTGTGCGCTAATGGTGGTTGTGAACACCGATGGTTCATTCGCGAGAACCATTCCCGTGAGATTATGGTTAACCATGAGGTTTGTGTGTGATGTTGTTTTATAGCATACTATTGTTATATTGTGTTGTTTAGCACGTTATTATGTGTATGCTATGCTAGTTGAGATGCTTGTTGCGGTGCTTCATATGCTATATTTGTGTTGTGGTTACGGGTCGGTAAGTTATATGCATATGTGTATAGTTGCTCTTCTCACTAAGCATTAGCTTACTCCTCTCGTTGTTTACCTTTTTATAGGTAACAGTTGATTGGACTTGAAGCTATCTATTTATTAGACTAGATGCGTAGGTGTGCTTGAGCTTGGCGGATAGGCTTATGGCTTTTGGAATTGGGCGGGGAATCGGTAAAATCCTCGTGATCATGCTCGCAATATTGCGTTGGTTTATTGAGTTGAAACTCGATGTGTTGTGGTTACTCTGGGTCGTAATGTACACTTGTTGAATCATGGGTCTTGAGTCCCCGGTTGTGTAAACTCGTAACTTGGTGTGTTTTGCGTGGTCATGATTTTGAACAGGTTGTTTTGAATTGATTTCGTGTTTTGTGACTTTGGAATATGGGATAAACTTGTGTTTACAATTTGTGCAATCAGCAGAACCTGACTCGGCATGAGGTCGCGTCGTGACCCTCATGTGCCGCATCGTGACTTATAGTGCAAAAGAGATGTTGAGCTTAATTGTTAGACATGACTACCTGGAACAGTGGGAGGTCGCGCCGCGACCTGCCCTGTCGCGACGCGACATGGTGCTAGCACAGGTGGCCTGGACTAGTTTTACACTCGACATCAAAAACTTACTTGGGACAGCGCCGCGACCGGTTCGGCTCACAACGCGATGGTGCCCTACTAAAAAAATTGAGTTGTTTCGAAATGGATTCGAGTCATTTCAAGTGGTGAAAAACCCCTTTCTTTAACTATGTGGGAATCCGTGTGGAAACGATTTTCCATAGTCTGTGCATGGGCAAACCAGAACCTCTCAGCTGAAATGTCCCCCATATAATAATAATCAAAAGTCTCTTAAAGCTGGTGTTGTAGCTGATGTACGGGAGAATCTCCATGATCTGCTCTAGCCAATGGGTCATCATCCTCTTCTTCATTGGCTTCTTCGGCCCTCTCATGTCTCCTAGCATGTCGGGTTGTCCGTACATCGGGTCGAAATTCCTTATCCGGTATCTCTACACAAGGTATCAGTTTGTCCATCGATCCATCAACGTGTGGTACCCTACGCACTATCAACCTCCTTCTCTAGATTATGATCATCTGCAAGTTAACCAATAACTTATACCCTATCCTCTGTGATCCTGTAACTGCTCGATATCCCATCGCACCAATATCCTGTAACAACCCGAGTCCTTTAAGAATTCATGTGATTAGAGCTCCTAGAACTGGCCGAAATGTCTCTCGGGAGTTTCTCTCGATGGTTAGCGCGCGGGCTACAAAATATGCTACTTGGATATTTTTGTGATCGAGCATGGAACACTTAAGTCGAAGATCATTTTGGTTAACTTCGGCACTATTTTGGGTCTTATGATGCATCGAATGTGAAAGAAGGTGGTGGAGGAGTCTGTGAACTGGATTGTGGAAATTAGAAGCTTTAATACCCGATTGCCATGGAACTACACTTGATAGATTCCCCCATATTGTATGAACATCAATGAGCTGACCGAAATCAGTGTACCCATTGATGAACACCTAAGATCCTATCTGTCTATCCGTATACAGATCAAGTAAAAGGGCTAATCGAGCTAATGTAATGTGATGCATGAGAATTTGGTGTCAGAAGTGTATGCTAGCTTCGGTGTTATACTCAGTAGCAGTGATGGTTTCGTTGAAACTCCAGGTGGCCATAAACTCAGCATAGGGCTCGATGAATACCTTGTCATTAATACTGAATAAACGACTCCACACCCGGTGGTTTCATCCTCTTGTTTAATATTCTAAAATACCTCGCAACTCCTCGGCCCATTCACAATTCCTCATCACCTCCTAGTCAATGATTTTCAAATGCCCAAATTTTTGGTTGATCCACGTTCTCATCAAGGGTTCGTAGATAGTAGCATGATCGTGGTTTCAGAGTGATGCTGGAAGCTCATCTTCTGGAGAAATGAGCATTTGTCGAGGCATCTGAAAATACAAAAATAAAAAATGTAGGTTATATGTTGAAATAATGAAGATCACGTATAAACACTTATATAGAAAAGTCATTACTTTTTAGATTAGGTTTACGTTCTGTCATTTTTATTCTAGTTTTACATTCACTGTACATTATCACTTTACTTTCATGCATTTGTAATTCAAGATTCAAGTTAATTTCCAGTGTGAAACCAAGTATTATACTTTTCATTCAAGATATTTAAGTTATTTTGAGTTTATCTCCATTGTTCATCTCTATTACAAGGTATAATTCCCATTTTCTTATTATTGTTCTTATTGAATACTATGTTTCCTTGCATTATTTACTATTTTCGCATCATTATGAGTAGCTAAACACCCTTAGGGTGTTCGGTTAGGTAAAAGGGGATAAACTGTAATCGGATTTGATATTTATTTGAGTAGGGTCGGTGGCCTGAGTGGCGAGGCTGGCGGCCCAAGACCTTTAAAATCGAAAAACTATTTCGAACACTATCTATGGTAATTAGAACATGTTTCTATCTGTTAACGTTCCAAGCCGGCGGCTGTCTATGGTTAGCCGGTGGCAGAATCAAAGAACAATAGGTTTCTATTTAAGTCTCATGAAAGTTTGGTTCAAGCTGGCGGCTGTCAATGGCCAACCAGCGCCTTGCTTGTTCAGTACACTAGCCGGCGGCTGGATGACAATAGCCGGTGGCTTGGTCTGGACCGAAGACTATTACTATGTTTTTGAATGCTTTCTGTTGAAAATTCTTATGGTCTTGGTCAAATGGACCCACTGTTCCTAGTTTCGTGTTGTTGCATGCATAGTCAATTATATTGTGAAATATATGATTAGCTCCTGAGGCATCCATAAGACCTTGCATGTAATTTTCTCCACTAGACCAACTTAGAATCATGATTTCAGTATATTAATGAATTGGACCTCTTAGCATATTCAGTATGTGCGGGTGGAATCGTAGTGTGACCATACTTTTAACATTAGTGGCACTTAAGTGACAGTTATGTACATTTCACGAGCAGAGGGATTAATGACCCCGATGCTCATGTTCAACACTTAAACTCATTCGAGAAGACGATCTCAACCCTAATCCTATTACACGTAAAATCCTCGACCGAACTAACATCCTTCCTTTCCTATATTTGATTCAATTTCCAACATCATCATTGCTTCTGAATACAAACTCCCAATTTATTTTTATATAATAATATAAGTTAGAACTGATAAAATAAATCCACCGAATCTTGGCTTACCTCTCTTAGGACGATCTTGTACTTACACCCACTGCTCTACATTGACTGAAACATTACCCGTTAGTGCTAAAGTCATAGTAGTATAGGTTTCTAAATTCAAATTAGTTGATTATGCACATGCACACGACTGCACGCAAGTCATGATCTTTACAGGTGCAATTATTAAGAAAACAAGCCTAAAATGCAATAAAATGAAGAAGCCAAAGAAGACATGAGTAACTGCTCCGGCTGGCGGCCAAATACCTCAGGCTAGCAGCCTCATTGGAGTCAAATAGAAGTCAAATTAAAGTTAAACACAGAAGAAACGTTCCCACGTAAAACTCAATACGACGTCCAACAAACCCAATACGGTGGCCAAGCTAAATAAGAAAATTATACGGCTTTAATAAAGAATTTCCAGAGACAGCTCAGGCCAGTGGCCAAGAAGTCAAAGCCACCAGATCTATTTAAGGAAATGATTAACGCATCTCATCAAAAAAGAAAACAAACTCACAGAAACTCTCAGGCTGGCGGCGTAAATGCTCAAGCCGTCGGCTGGGCAAGCCAGCAAAGATACAGAAGATCCTTTCCATAACTGAAGATGGCGGCCAAAATACTCATGACCATGGCCTCAGATCAACCGTCTTAACCAGTCCGGTGGTGTACTTTGTCAGGCCGGCGGCTGGATTTTGCTTATATAAGAAAAGATCCGGTTTACATTTCAGTGTGCAAGATTTTACTTTGTATTTTAGGTTTCAGTTTCTGTTTCATTTCTTTCTCAATTTTACATTCAAATTACTCTATCAATTTACTTTCATGCAATTGTAATTCAAGATTCAAGTTAATATCCGGTGTAAAATCGATTGTTCTACCTTTTATTGAATTATTAACAATTACTCCCTTTTACATTCCCGTTGTTCATCTTTTATTTAAGGTATAATCCCGTCTTTATTATCATTGTTTTAAAAGATTAATATGTTTATTTCTTTTATTTGCTTTATTACTGCAATTATGAGTATTTGGGTAAAAGGGGATAAATTGTAATCGGATTTGACACTTAGCTGAGTAGGGTCAACGGCCTGAGTGGCGAGGCCGGCGGCCCATAACCTTTAAAATCAAAAAACTATTTCGAACCCTGTCTATGGTGATTCGAACATGTTTCTGACTGTTAACATTCCAAGCCAGCGACTGTCTATGGCTAGCCGAAAGCGAAATAAAAAACAATAGGTTTCTGTTAAAGTCTGGTGAAAACTTGGTTCAAGTCGACGGCTGTCTACCGCTAACCGACGGCCGTCTACGGCTAGCCGACGGTCTTGCTTGGTAAACACACCAGCCGACTGCTGGATAACAATAGCCTGCGGCTTGGTCAGAACCGAAGACTATTACTCTGTTTTTGAATGCTTTCTGTTGAGAACTCTTACGGGCTTGCTTAAATTGACCCATTGTTCTGAGTTTGGTGTTGTTGCATGTGTAGTCAATCATATTGTGATAGATATGATTAGCTCCTGTGGCATCCATAAGACCCTACATGTTAATTTACACCACTAGACCGACATAGAATCATGATATTGGTATATTAACAAATTGGACCTCTTAATGTATTCGGTATGTGCGGGTGGAATAACTAGATTAAGTCACGTAGTGTAATCATACGTTTAACCTTAGTGGCACTTAAGTGATAGTTAGGTACACTTCGCGAGTAGAAGGCTAATGCGCATGTTCAACACTCAAAGCCATTCGAAGAGACATTCTTAAACCATGATCCGAAGACACATAAAATCCGCTACTGAACCGACATCCTTCCTTTCCTATATTTGATCCTATCTCCTATATATCCATTGCTCCCACAATACGAAAACCCTAATTTATATATATATATATATATATATATATATATATATATATATATATATATATAGGTATATATATATACATATATATATACATATTGATATATATATTTATATATATGCCTATATGTATATATATATATATATATGTATATATATGTATGTATATATATATATATATGTATGTATATATATATGTATATATATATATGTATATATATATATGTATATATATGTATATATATATATATATATATATATATGTATATATATATATATGTATATATATATATAGAGGCATGTTCAAACGAGAACCACAAAAATGGTGAGAACTGCGAGAACTTTTTAATAATATGTTTATATGCATTTATATTCAATAAATTAGCTGTAAATATTATTTAATACTCATATCATTGCCAAATAAATGTTCACAATCACAAATTACATATTCAATTGTAAATTACATAAAATGTTCGCATATTCACAAGCACAATTGCACATGTGAACGAGAAATTATATATTTGATTATATAGTTAAATTAGAGATTTTTTCAAACTATTTTTTGTTCAATCTTACTCTCTATCAACATTTATATATGATTTAAACTACTCACATGTGAAATTTTTTAAAATTTAATGGGTTCTCGCAGTTCTCGCCCTTTTTTTAGTTCTCGTTTGAACTTTTGACTATATGTATATATATACATATATATATATATATATATATGTATACATATATATATATATATACATATATATATATATAGATATATACATATATATATATATATGTATATATATATATATATATATATATATATATATATATATATATACCTATATATATATATATATATATATATATATATATATATATATATATATATGTGTGTGTGTGTGTGTGTGTGTGTGTGTGTGTGTGTGTGTGTGTGTGTGTGGAGGGGGGGTGTGTGTGTATATATATATATATATATATTGTAACGACCTTGGATTTTCCGACGTTTACTTATTAATATTTATATTTAATACTTGTGATTAAACGAATGTATTGTTATACATTTACTTGTTACCAGGATTGATCATACTTGACTTTAAATGCCCGAAACTTCTTTGTGACACACGTACATTACACGAATAATATTTTCAAGTATTATTTACATTCATGATTAATTTTATTAATCATTTTAATTAACTATTGTTACTAGTTAATTACTTGGACTTTATTGGACTTACTTGTTAATTACTTGAACTTGGGCTTGAATTAGTGTTGATGGACTTAAAGAGCCCACCCTACTCACTTTAATGGACTTAATTAGCCCATCTTAATGTGTAAGTATCATTTAAGTTACAACTAGATGGATTAAATTCAAAGAGAATCTAGTTACTTGTTCTTTCCATAAAAACCCCTCTTATAACCACCTTTAAGGACAATTAGATGCAAGGACCCAATGAACTAATCCCTCCCCCTTTGTTCTTGAGCAGGCCGTCAGCCTAGGGATGGCATAAGGAGAGTTTTGTTTCAAATTTTTCATTATTTCTTACTTGCATTCTCTCATTACAACAACACACTTTTACTTGCAACTTCGTTTTCTCTCTTTTCTCTCTAGACTTTGTAAGTTACAAGCTTCATTTTCCTGGTCTTATTCTCTCCAAAACCGTAGCATTATACATATACATAATCATCATTCACTTGTTTAAGACACTTGTTCTTTGTTATGATTTACTTACTTGATGCTGTTGTTACTTACTTACATGTTACAAGAATCAAACTCTTTAGTTTAATCCTTCATTTATCTTGTATTTACAAGAACACACTAGAACAAAACTCTCTAGTTTATGTTCTACATATTATATGTTTTAAAGAAAGTTCATGAGTTAAACCATACTTGTAATTCATGTTTGTGAACTTAAAGTTTACTTTCTAGATATCAAGACTTAGGCTTGAATCTTTAAAAGTATCAAACACATGAACTTATTTCTTGTTTACTTAGTTTATTTCTTTATATTATGTACTTTAATTTCATGTTTGTTGGTTTAAATGGTCAACTATTACAAGTTAGTCTTGATCTCATACTTTCTTGAACTAAAATTAACTTTAAAAGTTCAAGAACATGTAAGTAAGCTTTCTTTAATTATAACTTGGTACACTTATGTTAGATCTAGACTTTTGGGTCTAGGATCTTCAAGATCTAACTAAGAACTATGTTCTACAACTTAAGATCTTGATTTTATAAGTTTATTTTCAAGTTGTAACTTAATATTAGTTTTAAAGTTCATGTATGTGTTGGATGAAAACCTTGATGTAACTTTGGTTCATCAAACTTCATACAACCCTTAAGTGAGTTGTGCTACATGTCTTAGACATACACTTGTGTCATAATAGTCAAAACTTGGTTAATATTACTTTTATAGTTCATGTATGTGTTAAATCTAAGACTTTGATGTAACTTTGGTTCATCAAAACACTTGCAACACTTAAATGAGTTGTGCTACATGTATTGGACTTGCATAAGTGTTATGATGGTGAAACCTTGGTTAAGATGATGCAAATACATCAACGAGTTGTACACTTGAAGCTATATGCATCAAGGATGAGAACCGTGATAAGCATCGAGCACCAAGAACCCACCGGACCTACTATTTTACTTTTTCTTTGTCTGACCCGTATGACGTGAGCTACTGTAAAGATGATTTTCAGATAGCTCTGTTCAATTAGATAACTTTTCATTTAGGACTCGTCTTAATCCGAGTTACGGTTTAGGATTTATGGCCCTCCGAGTGTCACTATGTCTTTTAACGTTGTGCTGAAAATTCTGACCTACTCGCACTTAGACCGTCGCCGCGGTAAAACGAAGACGATTTTGCTTCTGGAATTTTTACCACAAATAAAGGACTCATATATGGAGCCATGGCCACTGGTCTCACCTTATTTCAGTAGGTATTGAGGTCGTGGCGACTGACCGAATTCAGCCTTTGTTTTAAACTTCTTTCATAAACGAAACTTACTTTACACCTTTTGTTTGATGATGAATGATGATGACCCTTAAGACCTTATTTACATACATTTAAACCTATTGGGACGATTTACTAACTTAGTACTATTTGACTTAGGTTGAGGATTTTCCGGACCTACGTACTTGCTTATTTCCCGACTCGACTTTACCGCTACTTTATCATTGTGAGTTATAGCATTCCCTTTTTACTTTAACTATTTTGAGAACTGAGAATACATGCGCATTTTATGTTTTACATACTAGGCACGAGTACTTAAACTTATATATGTGTGGGTTATACAACGGCATAAACATTCCCTTTAGCTCGGTAACGTTTAGTCATTGGTTTTTGAACCGGTGAACGCGAATCTTAGATATGGATCCATAGGGTTTGACATCCCCACTCAGACTAGTCGCGCTAGCATTTAACGAGTGTTTAATACTTCGTAAACATACGCACTTACCAAGTGTACTTACCAAGTGTACGTTAAGTTAGTTACCAAGTGCCCACGGTTAACATATACTTTATCATACTGTTTTGAAACGCTCTTTGTAGCACTGAAATCTCATGGCCTACCTTACATACTGTTATACTTAAACTATAGCTCACCAACCTTTGTGTTGAAATTTTTAAGCATGTTTTTCTCAGGTGCTTAAGGTTGTTTCCGCTGTGTACTAGTCTTGCTGTAGACACCCGCTGCTCTAGAGTTATCACCGCATGAACTGTTTATCTTGCATTCATAACTTTAATACTTTTGAACAATGATTTTTAACGACCTAAGGGTCACGTACTACTACTATTTGCTTCTGTTCATTGAAGCATACTTTTGATTGTAAAACATTTGACGTTGGTTATGACGTCAACTTTTATCATGAATGCAAACTTGTTTTGAAAACGCATATAGTGTTTGACCTTGTAATGATCCTGTTGTTGATGATTTGTACACGATGGTTTTGTACGGGGCATCACATTTGGTATCAGAGCCTTGGTTGTAGGGAATTAGGTTGCGTTAGTGAGTCTAAGACCGACCCGAGTAGGATTCACTAATAGGACTAATCTACAACTTGCTAGTTTACTTGTTTTCGCTGAAGTTACTGCATGCGGCTGCTTACTGTTACTGCCATATGCCGTATGCTATTACATGATTTCACTACTGCATTCTATTATGTGCTTTCGATTGCATGATACTTGTCGTTATTGCCATGCTACTTACTGTTATACATGATTTCGACTGTTGACCTAATACGTGCTTGCTTTATGACTTACTGACATGGAAAATTTATTTTTCCTTGTTCAGATGTCGGATATTCCACCTGCTATCGTTTTGGGTAGTTCAGACACTTCAGCCACTACACCTGCCACTATTGCCGATCCACCTATCCCGTTACCCACCAGTGATCCCGGCGCTTCGACTTCCGGAGCTAGCAGCCATGTACCAGCCCCATTGGTTACTATAGATGGAACCCAGGACCCTCCGGAGATTCCAGCTCCATCTGCCCCCGGACCCTCGGTGTCACAGCCCCGCTCCGGTGAGATTGTTATTCCCGCAGAATTCGGGGAAGGTCCATTCCGTAACCGGTATCGCCATTGGTGCCGACGCGCCCCTGATGGACGTCTCATTCCAATCGGACCCGCCAGATACCGAGAGATGATGGCCGCCCGAGGAGAGCCAGTTCAGCCACCCGTGCAGCCACCACCGCATGATTCTGATGATTCTTCATCCGATGACCCATCCACAGACGACTCGAGTGATAATGACTCCGAAGAGGAGGACCCTGATGCACCTGTTCAGCCACCCTCCACCCCGCCAAAGAAGCGGTACCGCTTCGATGGCACCTTTATTCCGGGGATCAACGGAGGACGAGCATTCACTGACGCATTTGGTCGGTGTCGTAGGGTTACTGCCCGTAAGCGGCTTGTGCCGTACCCTGCCGACCCACTCGTGCGTAAGGCACCCCGTTACGTACTAACTATTTCTGGAGCCGGACCGTCTACATCTGCACCACCGGCACCACCCACACCACCTGCACCGCCTGCCCCACCATCTCCCACTGTCGAGGAATTGATAAGGGAGGTGGAGATCCTCCGAGCTCGAGTTTCTGAGCTCGAGGACCAGATGTCTCATGTATTAGATATCCTACACCCACCTTCACCATAGGACTTTTGTAGTAGATTTCATTATGTAATCTAGCTGTAGTTTTATGTTTCACTTATGTATTGTACGAACTTATACCGATGTATGCAACTTATTATTATTAATGAATGGAACTTTGCGTTATTTAATTCTTACACGATGTTCTATTTACGTTACTGTATGATTCTGTGGTATTTGTACCTAGATGCGTTATTTAATAAACATGTGATGTGTTGATTCCATGTTGGTTACTATATACTGTATTATTACTATTTGAATACTGGATTTTGACTTGAGTCAAAATTTTTGTTTAGAACATCATGGCCAACGGACGATCCACACCTACCACAGCCCAAATCGAAGATATGATCAATGAACGAGTCACCGCAGCCTTAGCAGAAAGAAACCACCAAGCTCCACCGCCACCGCCACCGGTTATCCCGCCCATTCGTAATGGGTGTACGTACAAAGAGTTTCAGAGCTGTAAACCCCATAAATTCAGTGGAACAGAGGGGCCGGTTGGTCTCACTAGATGGTTCGAGAAGTTAGAATATGTGTTTCGAGTCAGTAACTGTTCAGAGGAGAATAAAACCAAGTTTGCTTCATGCACTCTGTCTGACGGCGCGCTAACGTGGTGGAACACGTTGGCTCAAGCAAAAGGTATTGATGAGGCATTTGCTACTCTATGGGAGGAATTCAAAGGGGCCCTGATTGAGGAATATTGCCCTAGAACTGAGATCCAAAAGATGGAGATGGAATTCATACAGTTAAAGGCCGTTGGGAACGACCTTGATGGTTACAACAGGAGATTTTTAGAATTAGCCCTGATATGTCCGACAATGGTCACCCCGGAATTCAAGCGTATGGAAAGGTACTTCTGGGGACTTCCTAAGAGCATTAAGGGAAACGTCACCTCGTCCAAGCCACCCAATGTCCCGGAGGCGATGCGCATGGCACATACTTTAATGAATCAAATCATCATCGATGAACCGGAGAAGTCTAAGTCCGAAGCGGGTACTAGTGAGAAGCGCAAATGGGATAACAACAGGGGAAGGACCTATGATCAAAACCCAGCGAAGCGACATGAGGGTTTCAAAGGAAACAACAACGGTGGGAACTCAAATCCGAACTACAAAGGAACCTTACCACAATGCAAGCAGTGCTATAAGCACCATACTGGGTATTGTAACGTTGTTTGCGAAAAGTGTCAATAGACTGGACATATCGGTAAAGACTGCAAGGTCACCACCCTGAACGGGAAGCCAAACAACAATGGACCGAAAAAGTGTTACGAATGCGGACAGACGGGCCATTTCAGAAATGCGTGCCCCAACAAAAGAAAAGACGGCGGACCACCGCGAGGTAGAGCTTTCAACGTTAATGCAAGTGATGCACGCGAGAATCCCGACTTGGTGACAGGTATATTCACTATTAACAATTTATTAGCTTCTGTCCTATTTGATACTGGTGCCGATAGAAGTTATGTATGTAGACACTTTTGCGATAAGATTAATTGGTTGTTAGTCCCGTTAAAAGAGAGTATGCTTGCCGAGGTCGCCAATGGAAAACTTGAGAAAGTTGATCATATTAGTCGAGGAGCTATTATCAACATAGCTGGTGCAGATTTCGAAATTGATTTGATACCCATCAAATTGGGAAGTTTTGACGTGATCGTCAGTATGAATTGGTTGAGCAAGATAAGGGCCGATATTATCTGTGGAGATAAAGCACTTCGTATACCACACGGAGACGGTGAGCCACTGGTTATTTACGAAGAGAGATGTACCTCGAAGTTGAACCTCATTAGTTGCGTGAAAGCGCAAAAGATTATGAAGAAGGGACGTCTTGCTATCCTAGCGCATGTGAAAACAGTAGAAACTGAGGTGAAGAGCGTGAACGACGTTCGAATTGTGAACGAATTTTCCGATGTCTTCCCTGAAGAATTGCCTGGATTACCGCCGCCGAGAGCAGTAGAGTTTCAAATCGATTTAGTGCCAGGAGCTGCACCTGTAGCTCGCGCACCTTATAGACTCGCACCTTTCGAGATGCAAGAATTACAGAGTCAACTACAAGAGCTATTAGATCGAGGATTTATCCAACCAAGTTTCTCACCTTGGGGTGCACCTATTCTGTTTGTAAAGAAGAAAGATGGATCCTTCCGTATGTGTATCGACTACCGTGAACTCAACAAATTTACAATCAAGAATCGGTATCCTCTTCCCAGAATTGACGATCTTTTTGATCAACTACAAGGATCGAGCGTTTACTCTAAGATCGATTTGCGATCCGGTTATCACCAGTTGAGGGTGAAGGAAAGTGATGTAATGAAGACTGCATTCAGAACTCGTTATGGTCATTATGAATTCCTCGTGTGCCATTCGGTTTAACCAACGCACCTGCCGTGTTCATGGACCTTATGAATCGGGTCTGCAAGCCGTACTTGGATAAGTTGTTATTGTCTTCATAGATGATATCCTCATCTACTCTAAGAGCGAAGAAGAGCATGAGCAACACCTCCGACTAGTACTTGAACTCTTAAGACAAGAGCAACTTTACGCCAAATTCTCCAAGTGTGAATTTTGGTTGAAGGAAGTTCAATTTCTGGGTCATGTGTGAGCGACCAGGGTATCAAATTTGATCCCGCCAAGATTGAAGCTATCAGCAAGTGGGGGACCCCCACTACTCCGACGCATATTCGCCAATTTTTAGGTCTCGCCAGTTATTACCGAAGGTTTCTCTCTGATTGCGCATCCTTTGACCGCGCTGACTCACAAGGGCAAGAAGTTCATTTGGGAACCCGCACACGAATCAGCATTTCAGACCTTGAAAAAGAAGTTAACCACCGCACCTATCTTATCACTCCCTGAGGGCAGTGACGACTTTGTTGTTTATTACGATGCATCGAAAAGTGGTTTTGGTTGTGTACTGATGCAAAGATCAAAGGTTATTGCCTATGCTTCTCGTCAACTGAAGATTCACGAGCGGAACTACAATACTCACGATCTCGAACTTGGAACCGTTGTCTTTGCGCTCAAATTGTGGAGACACTATTTGTATGGAACTAAGAGCACTATCTTCACCGACCACAAAAGCCTCCAGCACATCTTCGATCAGAAGCAACTGAATATGCGACAACGACGATGGATTGAGACATTGAACGACTATGATTGTGAACTTCGCTATCATCCTGGCAAGGCCAATGTTGTAGCTGACGCTTTAAGCCGAAAGGAGAGGACGACACCTCTTCGTGTTAGGGCTCTGAACATCACCATCCATTCAAACCTCAACAGCCAGATCCGAGTAGCCCAAGATGAGGCTCTCAAGGAGGAGAATATATCTCACGAACATTTGAACATACTTGTCTCTCGATTCGAGGTTAGGGAGTCTGGACTCCGATGTTATGCCGGAAGAATTTGGGTACCTCTTTATGGAGATCTACGGAACCTTATACTTGATGAAGCACACAAATCGAGATATTCGATTCATCCTGGAGCGGGCAAAATGTATCACGACCTTAAAGAACAGTACTGGTGGCCGAATCTTAAGAAGGACATTGCGACTTATGTAGGTAAGTGTTTGACTTGTTCGAAAGTTAAGGCCGAACATCAAAGACCCTCTGGATTACTTCAACAACCGGAAATTCCACAATGGAAGTGGGAAAGGATCACAATGGATTTCATTACTAAGCTGCCGAAGATGGTGGGCGGATACGATACCATTTGGGTTATTGTTGACCGCCTTACTAAATCTGCACACTTCTTAGCGATGAAGGAAATGGATACGATGGAGAGCCTTGCTCAATTATACATCAAGGAGGTTGTATCTCGTCATGGTGTACCTTTATCGATCATCTCAGATCGCGATCCCCGTTTTGCTTCTAGATTTTAGCGTTCTTTGCAAGAAGCCATGGGAACCCGTCTTGACATGAGTACTGCTTATCATCCACAGACCGACGGGTAAAGTGAACGAACGATTCAGACCTTGGAAGACATGTTACGTGCATGTGTCATTGATTTCAGAAAGGCCTGGGAAAGGCATTTGCCGCTCGCCGAATTTTCTTACAACAACAGTTATCACTCTAGCATTAATGCCGCACCTTTTGAAGCGTTGTATGGCCGCAAGTGCCGATCTCCTATTTGTTGGGCCGAAGTAGGCGAAAAGCAAATCACCGGACCCGAGGTAGTCCATGAAACCACGGAGAAGATTGCTCAGATTCAAGCGAGACTTAAGACTGCTCGTGACCGTCAAAAGAGTTATGCCGATCTAAAACGTAAAGACTTTGAATTCAACGTTGGAGATCGTGTAATGTTGAAGGTTGCACCTTGGAAAGGTGTGATTCACTTTGGAAAACGTGGAAAGTTAAACCCACGATACATTGGTCCTTTTGAAATCTTGAAACGTGCTGGACCCGTTGCTTACCGTTTGGATCTACCAGCACAATTGAGCTCAGTTCATCCTACCTTCCACGTGTCAAACTTAAAGAAGTGTCTTGCTGCACCTGAACTTATCATACCACTTGAGGAACTTACGATTGACGACAAACTCCACTTTGTGGAAGAACCAGTCGAGATTATGGACCGTGAGGTCAAGGTTTTGAAATGCAACAAGATTCCGATCGTCCGAGTACGATGGAATGCCAAACGAGGACCTGAGTTTACTTGGGAGCGAGAGGATCAAATGATGCAGAAGTATCCTCACCTTTTCTCGACTCCTCCATCTACCTCAGCTTAAAATTTTGGGACGAAATTTTCTTTAACAGGTGGGTAATGTAACGACCTTGGATTTTCCAACGTTTACTTATTAATATTTATTATTAATACTTGTGATTAAACGAATGTATTGTTATACATTTACTTGCTACCATGATTGATCATACTTGACTTTAAATGCCCGAAACGTCTTTGTGACACACGTACATTACACGAATAATATTTTCAAGTATTATTTACATTCATGATTAATTTTATTAATCATTTTAATTAACTATGGTTACTAGTTAATTACTTGGGCTTTATTGGACTTACTTGTTAATTACTTGAATTTGGGCTTGAATTAGTGTTGATGGACTTAAAGAGTCCGCCCTACTCACTTTAATGGACTTAATTAGCCCATCTTAATGTGTAAGTATCATTTAAGTTACAACTAGATGGATTAAATTCAAAAAGAATCTAGTTACTTGTTCTTTCCATAAAAACCCCTCTTATAACCACCTTTAAGGACAATTACATGCAAGGACCCATTGAACTAATCCCTCCCCCTTTGTTCTTGAGCAAGCCGTCGGCCTAGGGATGGCATAAGGGGAGTTTTGTTTCAAATTTTTCATTATTTCTTACTTGCATTCTCTCATTACAACAACACACTTTTACTTGCAACTTCATTTACTCTCTTTTCTCTCTAGACTTTGTAAGTTACAAGCTTCATTTTCCTTGTCTTTTTCTCTCCAAAACCGTAGCATTATACATATACATAATCATCATTCACTTGTTTAAGACACTTGTTCTTTGTTATGATTTACTTACTTGATGTTGTTGTTACTTACTTACATGTTACAAGAATCAAACTCTTTAGTTTAATCCTTCATTTATCTTATATTTACAAGAACACACTAGAACAAAACTCTCTAGTTTATGTTCTACATATTATATGTTTTAAAGAAAGTTCATGAGTTAAACCATACTTGTAATTCATGTTTGTGAACTTAAAGTTTACTTTCTAAAGATCAAGACTTAGGCTTGAATCTTTAAAAG